>NC_067492.1:33373607-33973607 GCF_947179515.1 Apodemus sylvaticus
TCCTGGAGGAAGTAATGCCTCTTCCCTATATTTTCATTTTCATATAATTATTTTTTTATACCCATGGTCTATACTGAACCGCATAGAAACTTCTTCTGTGAGGGAGGACACAATGGGAAATGAAGATCTGCCAATCTTGTCTGCCAATCTTGTCAACCAAAGAGAGCCATGTGTGATAGTAGAAAAGGTAAAAGTACATGATATCTTATTGACAAAGAAATTATTGGATTCTCTAAATGCTTATCTTCTGCAAGGGGATTTAATGCATATTTGGAAGTTCAATTAAGAGAACCATTCTCAGATTTTAAATAAACAATTAAATCTTAACACAGTTAACAATAGTTTAATTAAAATGCTATCTAGACTCCTGAAATAGGGGGTTGGAATAAAAATACAAATTCATACAAAAGTAACCTATTTTTGTTTCTTTAGGGAAAAACTTTAGATACCTATGAACAGCAAACAAAATTTGGAGTGTCTCTTCAGGGGGTGCAGATTCTTCCAAGTATTACTGGGTTTTATAGAATAATCATTTTATTATTATTGATTTCTTACAACTATAGAAGGTCAAAATTTAATTTTGAAAATTACTATAATAAAAATGATTCATTTATGTTCAGTTAAGATGTGCATGATTTAATATATAAATACATACACACATACAGGCACACACACATACACACACACACGCGTGCACACACATATATATATATATATTAATATGTAGTAGAGTTGACTATAAATATTTTTTATTTTTCAATGGGAATGTAGCCAGCTTTGTACCTAAAACTTGTATTTCAGCACTCCTAATTGCCTGATTATTTTTGTCTTCCAAATTCACCTTTGAACTGTCCTTATCATCTTACTGAACATACTGGTTAATTAATGTTATATACATCTACAATAGATTTCCATTTTATATTTGTACAAATCATAATTGAAACTTCTTATGTTGTTTACCTAAGTGTTTTACACAAATTTTTAAAAATTTGGGTAACATTCAATTATTTAACAAACATTTATTGAGGGTTTACTTTGTCCCAGCTATTATGTATCAGATACCTAATGATACAAATCAAATTAGTTTTAAAATGCTTATCTGTATACACCAGAGACCTGGGAGGAGAGAGACCCTCAGGACTCAAAGAGAGGTACCTTAGATGAAATGCCCTGAGAAGGGAGAGGGAACATATAGAGCCACCTCCAGCAAGGAGACAGAGCATCAAATAAGGGAGAGGGGGGCCATCCCACAGTCACAACTCTCACGCATAATTGCCCCTATCTGAAAGAATTACAGGGATGGAAATAGGGAGAATCCTGAGGAAAAGAAAGTCCAGTGACAGACCCAAAGCTGTATCCAGCTCAAGGAGAGGTCCCAAGGCCTGACACTATTACTGAGGCTATGGAGCGATCACGAAAAGGAACCTAGAATGATCGCACTACAGAAGACCCAAAAAGAAGCTGAAAGAGTCAGGTGCAGATATTTGCACCCAACCAATGATAGAGGCTGACCCCTGTTGTTGAATTAGGAAAGGCTGAAAGAAGTTGAGAAGGGCAATCCTATAGGAAGACTAGCAGGCTCAACTAATCTGAACCCCCGAGTTCTCTCAAACACTGTAACACCAAACAGGCAGCATATACTGATATGAGGCTCCTAACACACATACAGTAGAGGACTTCTGGGTCTGTGTTCATTCAGAGATGATACACCTAACCTTCAAGAGACTGGAAGGACCAGGGAGTTGAGAGGTCAGGTAGAGAGGACAGTGGGGACATCCACATGGAGACGGGGGTTGGGGAGGAGATATGGAATGTGGAATAGTCAGAGGGTCGACAGGGGTGGGGGAGAATAAATATGGACTATAAAAAATTAATAATTTTTAAAAAAGCTTATCTGTTTAAAATGTTGGGTTATCTATTATTAGCCATATTTTTTCTTTTACTTTTTACTGTTTTTCTCTGTCTGTCTCTGTCTCCCTCTCTAACTCTCTGTCTCTCAGTCTCTGTCTCTGTCTCTGTCTCTGTCTCTGTCTCTGTCTCTCTCTCTCTCTCTCTCTCTCTCTCTCTGTTATTTTATTAATTTACATTTCAAATGATATCCCTCTTTACCCCTTCCCAGTTTTCCCTCCACAATCCTCCTATACCATCCCCCTGCTTCTATGAGGGTGCTCCCCTCCCCCACTCCCTACTTCTATCTCATCCCCCTAGCATTCCCCTACACTGAGGGTACTGAGCCTTCACAGGACCAAGGGCCTCTTCTCTCATTGATGCCAGATAAGACAGTCCTCTGCTACATATGCAGCTCGAGCCATGGGTCCCTCCATGTATAACCTTTGGTTGGTGGTTTAGTCCTTGGGAGGTCTGCAGGCATCTGGTTGGTTGATATTGTTGATCTTCCTATGGGTTTCAAACCCCTTCAGCTCCTTCAGTTCTTTCTCTAACTCCTCCATTGGGGTCTCTGTGCTCAGTCTGATGGTTGGCTGTGAGTATCTGCATCTGTACTGGTTAAGCTCCGGCAGAGCCTCTCAGGAGGTACTTATATCAGGCTCCTATAAGCAAGCACTTCTTGACCCTTCCTTCAGTTTCTGCTCCATTCTTTGCCCCTGTATTTCCTTTATACAGGAGAAAGTTAAATATTGGAATTAGATAAAACAAACAGAAGAAAAAGAGGCCTTGTGATCGGAGACCCACATCTTTGCAGGCTCATGAGTCACATAAAAACAGTAAATTGGAGACTATAATATATATGCAGAACCTGGTGACGACTTTATAGGCATTGTGCAAATTGCTTTAGTCTCTGTGAGTTCCTGAAAGCTTTGGTTACATTGTATTAGAGGACTTTCCATTATTAGAGTCCCCCATTCTCTCTGACTTTTATGCAGTTTCTGCCACAGCACTCCATGAGCCCTGAGGTAAGAGGTTTGATGGAGACATTTGTTTAGGGATGAGTGTTGCAAAGTCTCTCACATTTTGCATAATATCTGCGAAGATTCAACTCTACCAGTCTTGAGCATATATTCAAAGCATGCTTCATCCTATCCCAAAGGCACTTAATCAACAATGCTCACTGCTTCCTTCTTTGTAATCCCAGAAATTAGAAACAAACTAGGTGTCCTTCAACAGAAGAATGGATAAAGGCAAGGTGGTACTATTATGCAATGGTGTATTATTCAACCATTAAAAATGAAATAATGAAATTTACATGTAAATAGATGGAACTAGAAAATAATCATCCTGGGTGAGTTATCCCAAGCCTAGAAAGATAAATATGGTATGTATTCACTTATGTAAATATTAGCTGTTAATTCAATCATAACTAGGCTCAACTATTTGCAGAGCCACAGAGGGTAGGCATAGAATAAGGGACTAGAGGGAAAAGATAGATCTCATCAGGAAAGACCATGGAGTCTGGATAAGTATGGGGCTGGAACTAGAGAGTCCCCTAGGACAGGAAGGGGAGAGACAGAGAAGGGAAGGAATAAGAGAAGAAATAAACAGCTAATTAAAATTAGACATTTGAGGGGTGGTACAACAGAAACTTCCCAAGATACATACATATGTTAAGGTAATCTAAATGAAATTGCCAAATAATGGGAGAGATAAAGCCCCTAGTAGCCATATCTTGTCACCAAATGAAGCTTCCATTATCAGGATTGGTTTATACATAATGGAGTAGTTGGCCAAAGAGGTCCCATAAGAATCCTCAAATAGCTCAGGCTGCTAACTATAGGTTGCTTCACACTGAAGGCAAGGCAACATTCCTGAAGCCAACCTCCACACAACTCAATGACCATGGAGGAGTGAAGCTGGTGCCTACATAGAGCCTTCATCTCTATAGTCTAGCATCTTTGGAAGGTAGTCTGTACACTATCAAAAGATAAACGTAATCATCAAGCCAAACACAAACATTTGGGACTTCAATGCTGTTGCCTGCAAGATATGCTAGGGCAATGGTGGTATAAAACTGTGAGAGTAACCATCCAATATCTGATTTAACTTAAGGTTTACTCCGTAACATGGGACCCATACCTGACAGTGCCTAGGTGATCAAGAATCTGAAACTCTATAGCCCAGGGACATAGAGTAAAACAAATTATACTCTTCTTTTCTTAAAAAGCATCAAGAAAAAATACTCAAGATGACAGCCTGCTATACTTGTATATCAGTGCCTTGCTCAGCCGTCATCAGAGAAGCTTATAGGAACAAATACAAAGACCTCCTGCTTTATTCTGTAATATGCTATTAAGAAAAGTAAGTTCGCAGATGTGGAATAATTATGTAGATGCTTGTAATATGTAGAGATAGAGATAGAAAGAGAGAGATAGAGATAGATGTAGATATAGATGCATATGGTTATACATATACATATATGCTTATGACTTCATAGTAGTTTATCTTTACTGTGTATGAGTGTATGTGTGTGTGTGTGTGTGTTTATTATCATGGGTTTGCAACAAGAAACATCTTGAAAAACTGGCTTATTTCAAAGTTCAATTTAGTGATACAGCAGTAGCCCAAGTGACTTATGATTTGGTCTGCTTTATTTGGGTCCAATAAATGCTTCTAATTCAAAAAATGGCCTCACATGAACCATTTTATCCTACAAGAAAAACGCATAAATATATACTTATAAAATACTGGGGTATCTGTCATGAAAGAAATATGTACCAATTTTGAAGAGTAAAATAGAAATGGTCCTAGTCAGATAATCATGCAACATGTACAGAGATTTTGAAAAAGTTAAAGATAAAAGAGTGAGTATTTGGAAGTCTTTTTACATAGCAGAATGTATTATAAATGCAAACATCTAGAGATGGGTAGAGAAGTTGCTCTAGAAAAAAAAAAACAGGGATAGCATTTTCACAAGGGAGAAAAGTACTACAGACTCTGGGAGTCTACTTTACATATTTTGATCATAAAATTAGCATTATTTGTTTGTGTTTAATATTATATAGCAATGCTCTCATATTCCTATGCATACATGGAGGAAGGAGGGCAAGGAATGCATAACACCTTTGTGACAGAGTGCAGCATTTGCTATTATTAGATTTTGCTTCAAGGGAACAATGAGTTTGACTTCACAAAGAATAAAAGATGTTTTGAGATGTTTAAGTGAATCTTCTAGGAAACTGTAGCAGGCTCACTGATTTCATGAGTTCCTCGTTTCATGGAGCCAACATATCAATACATACTAGCCGACAAACAAGAATACAGCCACAGAAACATTCATCAACACTACATACATGGTGTTAATAACATTTATATTTTAGTAGGTATTAGAGAGAGAGAGAGGAGGGAGAGAGAGGGGGAGAGAGGGGGAGAGAGAGAGAGGGAAGGAGGGAAGAAGGGAGGAGAGAGAGAGAGAGAGAGAGAGAGAGAGAGAGAGAAGAGGCAACTGAGAAGCAAAGAACTTGGCTTATCAACATCTTAAAGCTTCGGCCATACAACCAGAAAGAGTGGGCAGTGTCCCATCACCAAATCATTTATGGGCTCTGGATCAGATGCTTTTAAATACACATTCATACAAGATTGACTGTAGTCTTGTTCACCATGAAGTAATGGGAATTATTCCACTCTCTTGCATGTCACAATTTTCTCTTAGAGCATTTTAAAGCTTTGGTTGGTCTGAAATATGTTATACAATTTGCACATGCGTAGATTTTACATGTTTTAACATAATAAGATGAATCTTAGTCATGATAGGTAAATAAACATTCCTATTTGTATTATTCCCTGGGTAATTTATTGCAATATTCACAGAGCAATTGTTAAGGGCAGCATATTCCATTGAGGAAGACAACTGGAGTTTAGTTCATCTTAAATTTCTTCTTCAGATGAATGTATATTTACCATCCTAATGAGTAATGAAAACTACTTAACCTAAATTATACCAATTTTTTAAAAAGAAGTTTAGAAGGCTGACGTGTGAGCCTTTTAAATTCAGCATGCATGAGTTCTTGAATTGATCCTGAGAACCCCATAAAAAGCTAGAGGAATAGCCAAAGTAGGCTGAGTTATCAATTTGTTTTTGGTACTTTAAAAAAATGATATAATAATATTAGAATATATCTATGACCATGGCATTTACTGGCATTATACTACTGAATACTTAAGTATGTATTAGGAAAAAATTGTTCTTTATTTTCAGTTGCATATGTATTTCTCCTATTGTTTCTATTTATAAAAGGATTTTATGAATGTATCAACATATTTACTACATGCCTCAGTGTAAACATCTTAACATAGATAACATTGTTTAAGGGAAGGAAGGAAAGAAACAACTATGATTCCTTGCTCTGTAAGTTTTAGTTTTAAAACTAGAATTCAAGGCTCTGAAAGGTCATATAAAAATAAATGAAATGACAATATTTTAAAATGTTTGCCTTCCTAGACTGTATTATCCAAAGCTATGATATAAGGACATATAAAATGTGGTATATATACACAATGGAGTACTATTCAGCCATTAGAAACAATGAATTCATGAAATTCTTAGGCAAATGGATGGAGCAGGAGAACATCATACTAAATGAGGTAACCCAGTGTCAAAAGATGAATCATGGTATGCACTCACTAATAAGTGGATATTAGCCTGGAAAACTGGAATACCCAAAACATAATCCACACATCAAATGAGGTACAAGAAGAATGGAGGACTGGCCCCTAGTTCTGAAAAGACTCAGTGTAGCAGTATAAGACAAAACCAGAACAGGGAAGTGGGAAGGGATGGGTAGGAGAGCAGAGGAAGGGAAGGGGGCTTATGTGACTTTCGGGGAGTGGGAGACCAGAAAAGGGAAAATCATTTGAAATGTAAATAAAAAATATATTGAATAATAAAAAAAAAAGATCACAGATTCTCTTACCTCCTAAACATGAGAGTACTTTAAACAAGTCATGCATGCAGTTTCAACAAAGAATAGAACTGGAAAAGAAAGACTTAATACCTTTTTGGCAATGCCTAGGCTGCAGTCCAGCCTTTGAGATAATTTGACAAGGACTTGACCTGTAAAAAGGTGAAGGGGAGCTTTGGGAAAGCTATTGCTTGCCTGAGCAAGCATGTGGCCAGGTAACCCAAAACCTGCAGCATGAGTTCTGACTTCCCAGCATCTACTTTCTTCTTCCCACACCATTTCAGCTCATGGTGCTAGAAAATTATTTGTAGTACCTCTTTGAAGGAATGCTATGTAACTAAGATGTATTCCAGGGCAACAAGGCTACATACCTGACTTCATGTATGTGATAACTTCTTTTAGCAACAGCAACAATATTTCTGGAAGCTTCTGACCATGATGACCATAATATTCTACCGGTTTTTAGCTAAAGACCAAACCATCTTGTTGTAAAAATGAAAGAAAGAAAGAAAGAAAGAAAGAAAGAAAGAAAGAAAGAAAGAAAGAAAGAAAGAAAGAAAGAAAGAAAGAAAGAAAGAAAGAGAAAAAGAAAGAAAAAAGAGAGAGAAGAGAGAGGGAGGGAGGGAGGGAAGGAGGGAGGGAAAGAAAAGGTATAAATACAAGCATAGAAGACAAGTAGTTTGCAGCTGAAAGTAGGGTCTATAGATATGATGAGAATGATGGTTGTTAGAATTATACTGTTAAGCATATTTTCCTAAGGATCCTTTACAATTATTTTTCTAATATATGAATTATGAAATTACA
The DNA here is from genome assembly GCF_947179515.1 of Apodemus sylvaticus. Lineage (NCBI taxonomy): Eukaryota > Metazoa > Chordata > Mammalia > Rodentia > Muridae > Apodemus > Apodemus sylvaticus. Next base: position 33,381,263 of record NC_067492.1, read on the forward strand.
ATTTATGAGTTGTTATTGCTGGTGTTGTTGTTTTCTACAACTAGTAGTAGTAGTAGTAGTAGTTGTAGTAGTACTACCTCTCTCTCTCATCAGATGCATCTTATATTGGTAGGAAATTATTTTTTGCACCCCTTTGAGTAAAATGGCGTTCAAAGACAACATGCTCATCTGTTGTGTACAACATACTTCATACTACAGCATACTTCAGGTATGTATTAACTTCTTTCAGCTGCATAATGATGATATTTCTAGAAGCAGATACAGAAGCAGCAGTATCTCTACCACCACTGCAGATCACTTGATGCTTGTGCTGCGTGCCAGCACCTTTCTACACTTGTGCACCATGCCAACATCTTTACATTACCCTCCTAGTCCTATTACTCTAGCATATTATGAACTCTGTGGCAGGAAAACAGATAGCTATATCTCCTAAAGTCTATAAAATCTGGAATTATACCTTCTTCATAAATCTTCATAAATGCCTAAGATAAAAAGTATTAATTGAATTAATGAATAAAGTTCTCCTTGTAGATAAGGTAATCTGCAGTGTCAAGTTACTAAACAATGTAAGTATAGACAAGATGATTTGACACTAAATTATATTTCATCTTCTTAAAGTTCAATATCAGTGAAAGTATATTTAGAACTATATAGTAGTTCAAGTGGCAATATGAGAAGGTAAAAATAATCCTAACGCCAAAATTCATTTTCATTAACATTTCGGATTACATTTAGTGGTGTTATATATTTAAATGCATCTTCACAAGATAGTTCAAGGTAGATATTGCATCCCTACTTTGTATTATTGAAAAAACAAATCTCATAGTTTCTAAATAAATTCTTTTAGTATTTTGTCTAGATTGCAATCAAATTTATTTCTGATCTTTGTGTTTGATCCTAAACCCTTGATTTGTAAATCATATTGAACTTCTTGGGAAAATTACAAAAGCATTGACCTGGAGGCAGTAGACCTGGGCACATATCCAGATCCTGACAATGTCATGATTTTCTTTTTTAATTTGTTTGGGTTAAATATACTTATAAAGTACATAAATCATATAATCATAATATGTTTCTGACATTAACTCCTAAAATGGATGAGTCAACACTATTCCATTGATCAATGTCAAAACAATTTTAGCAATTTTGGGTTTGAAAGGAACGTCTCAGATTTTTTTTTTTTTTTTTTTTTGGTTAGGCTCCTGCCTTAATGAAGCCTAACAGCATTTTTGAATCTTAGAAAATTCTTTATAAAGAGAGTTTTGTTGTTGTCTTGGGGGATTCATTTGTTATATGCTGTGAATTATTTTCAGTAACAAAAATTGGACAGGAAGGTCTCATTCTTGAGTTTCTTCCCTTTCTCTTTCTATTTCATTCTCTCTCAAAGGTGGGGTTTGGTTTGGTTTAGTTTTTGGTTGCTTATTTGAGTACATATCTTACTATGTAGCCAAGGCTAATCCCAAACTCAGCATGTAGCTCAGGATGGCCTTGAACTCAAACTTTCCTTTCTTCTTCTGCCTGAAAGAAGTTTCTTAACCTTCCCTGCTTGTCTTAGTTTCTCAGGAGTAGAAATCCCAGCCCAAAACCTATCCCAACAGGTCATGTCATTTAACTTTGACTTTCTTTCTCTAGTTTTGAAATCATTAACAGTGGTTTAGAAAGATAAAACAGAGTATTAAAATTAATTGTAAATATTATTTATAAAATTGCATTAGTGTCAGAACTAACTTTATTGAAACAAAGATGTGAAGTTAAATCAGAATAAAATTTCTTATTTATGAAAATGTTAGACTCTGTCTCAAATCACTAGTAGAATATTGGTTAATTTTATATTGTCTGACTGAGCTTCTAGAAGTTAAATCAAGCTACATTGTGCTGGAGGTTCTTTCTGAGTCTAATACAATGATGCAGAGACAATCATACCTAAGCCTCCAACTCATTAAATTCCACTGTGGTCTCTCCCACTCCAGTAAAGCATTATGTCTACTGAGTGGAGGCCAATTGGTAAAGAAAAAGGATAGGAAGAAAGAGAGGGAATACAAAGATTTAACTTTGAAGTGTGAATTTGCCTCCCACAGGGTTCCAATCACAGAACAGACAGGAAATCATAACATAATGGAATTGCATTCATGCATATTCACATTGAAGGGATATTATTTAATATTAACAATATCCCAAGTCATCATGATTTAGCTAATAAGCCAGCAAACAGCAATTCATATTGGTATTGTTTGACTTCCTGTCAAATAACTACATTCTTGTACATGCCGAGAAAATGGAATAAACAACCTAACGGAGAATTAATGAATTGGAAAATACCTGAAAAGCTTTATGTATGATCTGGGTTCTTGGAAGAATTCCAAGCAGTAGTCCTGATTTTGATTAATATTACAATTTATCCTGTTAAGGAAGTACCTCATAAATACCCATGAAGCCTTTTATTAGATGATTGTAAATACTTAAAATCTTATTTTGTAGTCCTTTTCATCACAGAGACAACAAAGAGCAGGCAAAGAGCTGCATTTCATTTAGCCTTATTCACTGCCAGCTAGGTCATATCACATATTTTATGTGCACAGAACTGATGCTCATACAGACCTGTTCTTGTAAGAAGGTGATGCATGGGATTAATGCTGGGATCGGACATTTTTCCCTATACTATAGCATACACTGAATGCCTTCCCTGAGGTTCATTATTGAAATGTGTTCCTGATAGGGTGTACTTGCAGTAATGTGGGAAATACCTGACAGCAAAAACATGCAAACAATGGAAAGCAGAAGTGGCTTAAAAAACAACAGCTTAGCTGGTGATGGGGCACGCCTTTAATCCCAGCACTTGGGAGGCAGAGGCAGGCAGATTTCTGAGTTCGAGGCCAGCCTGGTCTACAGAGTGAGTTCCAGGACAGCCAGGGCTATACAGAGAAACCCTGTTTTGAAAACAAACAAACAAAACAAAACAAAACAAAATAAAAACAACAGCCTAAAGTTACATCATTGGAGAAAGTGACATATATATATAATATATATATGTATATATATATATACATATATATATTTATTTTATATATATATACATATATATATATATTTTATATTATATATAAAATTTTATAGTCGTTAGTGCTCTTCTCCATGATAATCATTGATTTCCTATTTTATCTACCATGATTTCCATGGATAGCAAGAATATTCTGATTTTCATCAGAGCCATAAATATTTTTCTATTACATGCACATCATAAAATGATGAAGAATATTTTAAAAGGAAAATACATACTAGGAATGACCAGTCAAAAGAACACAGTAATATTCCTAAATATGTGTAGACATGAACCACAGTAAGTGAGCTCAGCAAGTTTTATATATATGGATGGTGTGGGGATGTGTTTCAAACAACAATAAATACTTTTAGAAGTCATGAACTTGATGGTAGGAGGTCTTGCAAAGAGGGGGAAGGAAGGGGTAGGATGCAAATGATGAAAAAGCAGTTCTCAAATGGGAAAATATCAAGAAAAAATGATAATGATGCTATCCATACATCTAGAAAATAGGTAAATGAAGACTTCTCGTCTCTTCCAAGACATATAAGTCCCCTCCAAGCTATGATAATGTGACCTCTCTGTGCCCATGAACTTCTATCTTAGCTTCCATCTTGGTCTTTCTTCATTATTCCTCCATTGAAATAATAATAAAAATAAAACCCTATGCTGTGTTTGTCCTCTATGTCATTGGTTCTGGTAGACCCCTAAACTTTCCTAACCTCATAGTTGTGTACAATGTTTCTGTAGTTAGCAGCAATCTAATTTAACAAATGGTCAGAACCCCTATTCAGCCCTATGTTTCCCAAATTGGCTTCATACTAGTCAATGAAGACTCATTCAAAATGCAAATTGTAGGCCAGTCCCAGCTAATGAATCATTCACTGCAGGGAAGTCCAGAGTGTCTATATTTTCTCATCAGCATTCTGTCTAGGTTTTCTCAGGCTAGTTTCAGTTTCAGTGAAGTCTACTTTTCTGCCCATATGGACACCTCCTCTTCCCAACCCACACTCATGATCATGCTCTTGAATTGTAACTATCACAGTTTAAATGTTTAAATGTTTGGGAACTTCTTTTCCAGCAGGGAATTACTAATCTGTATAGGCTTTAGGAGGTAGAGACTATCTAGCAGAGATAAATCATTATGGGTGAGAAATTAAGGACATATCCAGCTCCATCGGGACACCCTCTTTGTCAGCCTTGATGTAACCATCCCTTGATCCGCCATGATTTAACCAGGCACCACTGCATCATCTAGCCACCATGGACTGAACCACTTTGCCTTGCCTTCTCTTCTGTCCTTAGACAGTAGCAGCTCAATACCATGAGCCAAAATAACTTCTACTCCCATAGTTGCCATACTTGTGTGGTAATAGTGAAGCAGAAATAACATGAAATGTTGGACTTAAGCGATTAATCATTATTACCATCTTTGCACAATAAACTAATATTAATCTCTCAGTGGGCTTCAAATTCTACTCGTTGTTCCAAATATAACTCTTCGCATTTTTCCTAAACAAGCACACACAGTCACACTTCAGAATGCATTGTTCCTTGGGAAAGAGAAGGGATTTTTCCCTTCACCAACTTCTTCTTATCCAGCTCCTTCCTCTCAAGAAACAATGGCCCCCTCCAAGGAATCTATGATTTTTTTTCTATATTTAGTTATTGTGATGATATTTTTCATTTCAACAAAAGTGTTATTGCTTTTTGTTAGTATTTAAATAATTTAGGAAAACATGCCACACCATACTTCTCACTGAGACAAAAGTTTTCAGTTTCTCTTGGTTTCAGGAAACTCTCTAACCAAAACATCACTGATGACTCCAAACAAGTTTCCTTTATTTGGGATAAGTCTGTTGAATTTTAGTAACTAATTTAAAATAGTGAACTTTTAAAACTTTATATATTTATGAAAGATACTAATAAATTCTGTATATTGTCATTGTCTTCTCTGTCTACTTTAACAAAACTTCATGATTGGTTAGTTTATAAACAATAGAATATCCCACATTTCTGAAGTCAGGGCATCAACACAGTCTGATTCAGAGGATGCCTACTTCTTCTGATAGCTTTCCTATAATTCTAGCTGTGTAAGTCAGATAAGATTGTAAAAGGGTTTTAAAACATATGTAACAGGAGGCATTCACTAAATTGGGAGACATCTGATTTTAAAAAACAAACAAGCAAACAACAAAGAAAGCAAGCTTAGAAGATATATTCTCCATATAAGGAGGGGGGGGAGGAGTTGCTTTACTTTCCTGACTGCGTTAGTTGACTTCATAAACTTTCCATTTCCGCTCATTTTCATGCCCATTTCTTCAACTCCATTTTTCTTTATAGTTGAACAAAATTCCAGTGTGCCCATGTGAGCTCATTTTCCTTATGGATTCATTTGCTGATAGACATTTAAGCTGATTTAATTTTGTACCACTTATAAAAAAAGAGAAGCAATGGGCAAAGAAATGTAGGTGTCTCTACAATGTGATGCACAGTTCTTTGTATATCTGCACTGAAGTGGTATGATAGGCTGATAGAGTCATTCTATTTCTGTTTTCCTTCGTTCCTCACAAGCCTCAAATCATTTACAAATTGTCAGTACTAGTTTATATTCCCACCCACATATATTGGCTTCTTTCCCCATATATCCCCAGTATTTGTTGTCATTAGATATCTTGATAATAGCCATTCAGTGTTGGTCAAGGTGGAATATTAAAGTAGTTTAAATATGGACTCCCTGATGTATAAGGATGTTGAACACATTATTTAAAAGTTTACTTTTTATGTTTCTTCTTTCCAGAATTCTCCACTTATTTTTTTAATAGAGTTTGTTTTCTTGGTATTACTTTCTTGAGTTCTTTCCTGTCTTTTTAATTTGAGTTATATTTCCAAAATATAATCAATCCAGAAACATCCAGATTAAATTTTATGTGTTTGAAAAAATCACATAGCATATCTAATAAACTTGGATGAGTATCCAAACTATTATCACATCTATTAATACACTCTGCAACATGGTTTGGAAAATGCTGGTTTAAATAATGCCTGAAGAAACCATTTAGAAAAGCTATGAGCAACAGTGGTTTTTCCCCAGGGAAGAAACCACAAATTGCTTGCCCAGAGCCAAACAATCAACCCTGTAAACATACATACCATTAACATTATATGAACTCAACAGGTAATATATATGAGCATATTATATATGAGCATATATCTATATCTTCTTGCAATAACAACTAATGATAAAATTTGAAGTAGAGTAAAAAATAATATAAGGGAGAGCATTGAAAGAGAATGGTGAAGGGAGATGTGTTGTAATTATATCATAATCTTAAAAAAAATAAAAATAAGAAAGGAAGTGGTAGCCTCTGGGCATTACTATGTTTGGGAAATATTTCATTATTAAGAGTTCAACAGTCTCTAGGTCCCTGTTTTACAACTACAAAGCCACTTAGCAGCCTGTTTTATGGGTACATTGAATAAATACTTTACTTTGAAAGAGTATGAAGAACACAGTTCATTTCTCTTGTAAATTACATTAGACATCAAGCAGTGTGGTTATTCAGTTCAAGATGACTAAATAATCTTATCAATAAAGAAGCACACATTAATAAACATTTCAAAACTGCTTGCTTTCAGTCTCAAATCTCAAAAGATTGTGTGATCAAAGAAAGTTATAGGATTTCTGTGTTGTAAAAAATGTTCATGAATATATATATGTGTGTATGTGTGTGTGTGTGCAAAATATGATGGTTAATTATGATTATCAACTTGATGAGATTTAGAGTTACCGGGATGGTAATGCTCCCTGATGGATTTGCCTGAAAGCATATTTCCAGAAAGTATTAAATGGGAGGGGAAGTCTCATCCTGAATGTGTTTGGAACATCCTATGATCAGATAACCAAACTAGATTAAATGGATTTGAAAAGAGAGAAAGACAGGGAAATGTTGCCATTTTATTTTTTCTCTACATTCTGGCTTGCACAATGTGAGCTGTTTTGTCACAGTTTCCCACAACATGATGCTCTAAGTCCTCTGAAACCAGGATCCAAATAAGCGGCTCTTCCATTAAGCATTTTCCATTTCATCTGTTGGTCATAGTGACTGTAAAATCACTTCTTGAGACACGTGGCTGCACAGGGTGCAGAGAAGAAGTAACTATAGAATGCTTAGCCCTAAACAAGGTGTATCATGCTGTCACGGGCTCAGAGTACCCTGGAGAAATGACAGCAAGGGTAAAGATTTTGACATCTTGAAAAGAGAATAGGAAGAAAAGCTTCAAAGGAAAAAAATGTGGCAGTCATAAGTTCTCAATCACCAAAGGATGCCTTTGGCGTGTCTGTGCTAATATTTACCCATTGTCAATAGCAAGGCAAGGACACAGGAGGAGCCTTGGAGCCCTACACTTCACAGCTCAATTAATGCTTATGTGTAGATTCGAGGAAAGAAGGAATCATTGCATTCCACTATGTGCCTGCTGTCAAGCCCACCAGGCTCTTGGACATAGTCTTTATTCAATTGTCATATGGATGCCCCCTGATTAAACTAAATGTGTCATACAGAAAAAAAAATCTGAAAATGAACAGGTTGAGAGGGTAATCTTATAGGAGTGAGATAGTGATAAGAAAATGGGAAGGAGACAGGAGGAACCGGAATTCATTATATACAAGTGCAAACTTTTCAAAGAACAATAAGCAAACAAAGTATCTAATGAACAGAGCAGTCAAGTGTACATGAAGACTGGAGGACTATCCCAGCACAAACGTGAAAAGCCATGTAAAATGACATGTGCTTATAATCCCAGTAGTGCTGAAAAAGGATTGGTCATAGTGACTGCAAAATCACTTCTTGAGACACGTGGCTGCACAGGGTGCAGAGAAGAAGTAACTATAGAATGCTTAGCAAAAGAGCAAAGTTAGATCCTTGAGGATTGCTGTTCCAATAACCTAGCCTAGCCTGTAAGATACAAGTGCCATTGAGAGATCCTGCCTTAAACACCTGAAGTTGATTTTCATGCCTACTTTCGGGTGAGTGTAAACACACTCATGCAAGCACACACATACACACACACACACACACACACACACACCACATTTGAAGATGCACACATGCAACTGATGCTAAATAAATGCCTAGGGGATATAAAAGAATAAACTGGTTAGGGTGCTATCCATTGTATGAACACCAATGTGAGGCGCTGGGAGTGGAATGAGCCAGGGGGAAACATGGTGCTTAGAACACATGACAGAGGGAGGTCAGAGTACTTTTATTATGACAAATATTAAAGCATATCAAAGGAAAGCAAGAAGTAAAGTTACAACATGGTCTTTGATGGAATCTATAAAGAGAGTGACATGTGATCTGTTTTTTTTGTAAAATATATTAAAGTTTCCATAGTGAAGTTTCCAAATTGAAAAGAAAAAGTAGAGGACTAAAGATGTGAATGTAAGAAAATACAGACTTTGTTGAGGTACATTAGAGGAGATTTCTGCTTCAAAGATTTCTTGATTTTAGTCAAAGTATTATACATGGTATTTTCCCTTATGAACTGTATCCACTCAGGATTAGATTAAGGACTTTATAGGCCAGAAGTCATCCGAACTCAATACGGATGAGCAGTTGTCAAAAGTTAATAACTTGCACTGATTATTTATGATCCCATTGAAGTTTCTTTAATTAAGCTGGCTTTCATAATCCCTTTCTAATGCCTTATCAACCTGATTTGTATCTCTGTAAGTGCTGGCTGCTGCTAACCAGGGGGTCTGTTATGAGGCCCAAGATGATACAAAAGCATTGTAGACTTAAATGAACGATTGATTAGCTAGCTACCCACTAAGCGTGGGTTACAGCAAGAGCTCATCTCTCTGATTGAAGCTTCTATACTAAGATTCTAGTATGTAATGCTCAATTCCTAAAATTTCATAATGCACCATCATGCTTGTCTAACCTGAGGTCTCCACAGTCACATATGCCCAGGACAGTTGTAAATGTAGCCCAACACAACATCATAAATTTAGATAAAACAGAGCTGTTTTGTGAGGATTGTTTGATAACTTGGTTCTCAAAAGTAATTGTAAATGAGAAAACCATGCCCAATATCCAAAGCAGGACATAGTTATAATTAGTCCCTTACTATTGTTCAATACATTGACTTGGAAGAAAACATCTTCAGCAGCTGTCAGGAACCCAACCATCTCCTTTGCATCTTTTAAAGATTTCTTAGGATAAACTCCTAGAACATTCCCAGTGATGCCCTCTGCCATTGCCATAAGAGTGCTCAGCAAACCTTTCCTGTGAAAAGCCAGGTGATAAATAATTATGCCTTCTGGGCCATATGATCTCTGATGAAGTTGTTCTCTATGGTAGCCAAGAAGCATTTATTCTGGGACAATAGTTTCCTGGCCCCTCCCTGCACTGATGCTTAAAAAGGAAACCCAATTTAGTAAAGCTATTTAATATGGAAGGAGGGAAATTGCTAAAGATTCAAAGAGAGTCTAAAACCATAAAGCCAACAGATTCCTAGCAACTGATATCAAGAATGAAAGACAAAAGAGAAAATAGTAGATAACAAACAAGCAGAAAAGTCCCTGAGTCTCACAAGCTCCACTTTTATAATTCCAAATAAGACCTATCAAGCATTCCTTATAATTAGCTAGACCCTGGAGTCTCCTAAGACACAGAATTCCTCTATCTCACCCAGGGTGCTAAGACTATTTATTCACCATGAAGACTGGAGAATCTTGAGATTCCCTCCTCAGGCCTATCCACCTTGTTTTTTAGACAAGTTCTTCTCCTGGGCAGGAATTTGTTAAATAGGCAAGGCATCACTGACCAGTGAATCCAGGGACTCTGACTGTTTCCACCTTCTCAGTGCTGGGATTCCAAGTGCACACCACCAAACCTAAAGTAGGTTCTGTTGAACTTTGGCCTCCTTGCTTTCACAGAATTTGACCAACTGAGCTATCCCTTCAAATCTACAGTGTACTCCTTAATCCCCTGATTGTTAACTCTAGTTTTAGGTACAGTGTGTGGAGTTTCAGGGAAGAGAGGAATATGTTCCCTACTCCCTTTGAATTGATAACTTCAATCTATTAACAACAAAATTTGATCCAAACCGTCAGCCTAATCTTTAACTTCTTTTGAAAGTTAAGGGTGATCTCTATTAGAAGAAAAGCTCTAATCTTGATTTGTAGATCAAACTAAGATGAAAACCCCCAAAGCATCCTACTTAAAAGAATTTCTCATCTGAGGCATAGCCTGAGTACTAAGGAAACAATTCTTAATTGCAAAAACATTCTTGATAATGCTGTTTCCTGTCCACATTTCGTCAATTCAAAGATTGCACTGGCTGAAAAACTACCAAGGAAAAAAATCTAGGTAAACATCAGTTCTAAAACAATACAGAATGAAATTCTTAAAAGGTAATAATTTTGGTTTTTCTGTGTTTGAAGCAAAAATAAATAGATACCAAGAAGAGTTAAGAGACAATGTTTTCTTATTCTTTCAAATGTTTCTTGAAACACTTATGTTTCTTAGATCTAATAATGTTTCAAAACACAAACCAGTCATTTCAGAAGATACTTTGCCCTGTATCTGTGTGTGGTACAAATGGTTGTTATTACAAGTTCATATGTTTAAAAATAAACCTGTAAGTGGATGTTGGGAATATTAAGATATTTGAACTTTATAGAAAATAAGTTATCAAGAGGGTAGAATCTTAAATCACATATTTGAAAAGAGTTGGTGCCACTAGAATGTAACTTGGCGGTGCCATACTTACCTAGGATACCCAAGGCTCTGAGGATGGACCCCTAGCACTGAAAAATAAAATAAATTGATTGAAAATGGGTTCACAAATAACAGGAAATCCTTTCATAATCTTGTGCCTTCCCAGCACAGTGAATTTTTTGTTATTTTAAACCAATTTATTCCTAAAGAACAAGGCTCCATATGAATTGGCTCAGATTTAATTTCTTTTTGTCCTAGGGATGGACATTAGAAGAGACTTTTGCTTTCTTTGATTTCAAATAGCTTCAAATGATCTCCTCTTGAGAATACAGAAATGGCTCGGAAGCCTTTTGTTGTTCTGTTGTTAATCCCCTAAGACTTCTGAATTCTGTTAAGCAATTTTTATCTTACTGGCTTTTTTTCTTGTCCACTTTTCTCTGCTGGACTTTGGGATTTATGCAAATCTCATCAGAAGTAGACCATTCTACTTAAGACTTATATTTTCCTTTTGCTTGTTTTAACCCGAATTTCTTGATCCAGTCAGTTTTGGTCTGGAAGCTCAAGTTCATCTTGAAGAAAAGTTATTTATTTCTCAGGGGATATGATTATATCATTTTCCCCTCTCTCCTTAAATGACTTATTGAAATAGATTTCTGGGGACTAATTTACATTAATTCTGAAGTATGACTCTGAGGGCATGAACATTAATTGAAAGACTATTTTTATCACCTTATGCTCTTCTTAAAAAATAAATGACATTTTTTTCGACATTTAATTCAACTTTTACTTTTGACTGGGATATTAAATGTTAGGAAGTATACCTCTAAGTGTATGTGGCTATTTAATAATTCTCTAACAAATGCAATTACTTTTAAGAGATTCTGATTGTGTAGTGTTTCTGTGACTTATGGAAATAAAACTGGTCATTCTGCTGAGGCAGAAGAAGGTCCATGCAAGTCATTTAACCTTCAACTATCAATAGTTCACAAATACATCTACCCCTAAAACGTATGCCATAATAGGCAGGTTTTTTTTTTTCTAAATTATACTTAAGGTTTACAGGATCAACACATGTATGCATAAACTCTAACATCAGGCCAGGCTGTCATGGTGCATTCCTTTAATCCCAGCGCTTGGGAGGCAGAAGCAGGCAGATTTCTAAGTTCACGGCCAGCCTGGTCTACAGAGTAAGTTCCAGGACAGCCAGGACTACACAGAGAAATGCTGTCTCAAAACAAAACCAAAACCAAAACAAAACAAAACAAACCCCCCTCTAACCTCAGTTCAATGATGGAGACAGATGTGTCCAGAACACCTGTGTATAGATCTGATGCTAGTATTACCACCATTTATATCCACTAAGATCATCACTGTTAAAAGCACAACAACATGATGCTCCAGTGTTATGGTTTGACTATGCTTAGCCTAGGGAGAGGCACTATCAGGCGGTGTGGCCTTATTGGAGTAGGTGTGGCCTTTTAAGAGAAAGTGACATTGTGGGGAAGGGCTTTGGGACCCTCCTCCCAGCTGCCTGTAAGCCAGTTTCTTTGGCTTTGGAACAAGATGGAGAACCCTCTGCTTTTCCAGGGCTATGTCTTCCTGGACGCTTTCATGCTTCCTTCCATGATAATAAAAGACTGGACCTCAGGATCTCTAGGCCAGACCCAATTAAATGTCCTTTATAAGAATTGCCTTAATCATGGTATTTCTTCATAGCAATGGAAACCCTAAGACACCATGTGAGCAGAATGCCAGGACAGAAGCATTCTAGAACATAAAAATTTCCACTTCCTAATTTTCACACCAAGGTATTTTAAATATAAACTTTGTGACTTGCTTTTACTCTTGACCACTTTTCTCTGCTGGACTTTGGGATTTATGCAAATGTCATCAGAAGTAGATCCTTCTACTTAAGACTGGCATTTTCTTTTAACTTCTGTTTTAACCTGTAGTTTTTGATCCAATCAATTTTGTTCAGAGATGCTACACCTATGAAGTCTCATATACATGGCTACCTAAACAATATGGTACCAGTGAACAGACTAAAGTGGAAGGGGGAAAGCCTGTGGGGTTTTAAAACTAGACAAAGAATTACAGGCAACTCGGGGACTCTGAGAGTGGGAGAAATTATTTTCCTCAGGGAAAAGGTCCCAAGTTAGTTATCCAACATGAAGCCTTAAATACTACATATAGACAAAAGCTTGATTGCTTGCCCCCATGTAGTGGTACACAACCATTAATAACTCTTATTCTAGGGTTTTCAATGCCTTTTTCCAGGTTTTGAGTAGTACCAGGCTCATGAGTGATGCATTGAAATAAGCAAAACACTCATATGCACAGAATAAAATTTAAAATTCAATGTCAAGTAAATGAATAGAATTTGATACTAAATTTACTTTAATCTTCTAATTTTATATTTATGTGTGTTTAGCTATGACTTTAAATTGGGTTTTGACAGTTCTTGGCCGTACAATAAGCCAGGTAGGATCCTAAAATTCTCATAGTACTAAGGTTGGTCAACAGGCTTTATATTTGTAAGCTTAAGTTGATGTTGTATATTAGTCCCATTCAATCATCCCAATCACCCAGCTAAGAGTACAGTGAAGACTTTAGTCCAAAAGTATGCTATTGTGTATGCATATGTGAATCAGTGATTGTATCTTTACACTAACCGCAAAGCTTCATTTATTTCTACATTTCCATTTTAGGGGACATTAGAATGTCTGCATATGTAATTTATTTCAGATAAGCATGCATAGTAGTATTTACACCTGTGACTATGAATCTTACAGAACCACTAGACCCAATGGCATGATTTTGTTGGGTTTACCTGGATTTCTGAATGTCCTGTATTGCTTGTTGACAAGTCTCCTACATGTGAGCTATGGTGCATGGGATAGTCTAGCAGATGTGTTGCTCCTATAAATTGAAATGAACATCTTTCCTTTGGCTCAGAAAGATTTATCTTGAAAGTGACATTGCTTCTACAAAAGATCTATGTGCTCATAGGATGACATCTTTTGTTTAAATAGGAATAAATTTCAAGTTTTGTGTCATCGTTTGTCATTATTTATCATGCTCAGTTTAAAGAAAATGTGGTTCCCTGCACAGATATGGAAGCTATCATACCCTAGGACCAGGATTTCCTTTGGTTTGACAGTTAGAGAAGACAAAGCCATCAGTTTCACCAACACCAATGACATTCATTTTTCTAAGGAATGAACCACTTAAGATAATCCCAAGAATGACATAGTTAGATTGTGTATTGTTTATCAGTGGTAAATATGCCTAAAGTTTTGTTTCGTTTACTTTTTATTTTGTTTTGTTTTTCCTATACCTCTTCTTCCACACAAATCCCTGAGTTCAAAAGAGAGGGATTTAGTGAAGACTTCCAATTAAGACTTTCTCTCCACTTAATGTCTATTTGTAGAGCTTTACATCTGTTCCCATCTGCAGCTGAAGGAAGACTTTCTGCTAACTGGGTAAGGCACTTATCTATGAGCATAGCAGAACATTGGAATCATACTACTGATTTGGGGGGGCGGGGGTTGACTAGTAGCGTTTGGTTTTTACCCTAGGCCTATGAGCTATGTAGTTTCTGGTTCTTGCTTACGAAAGCAGTGTTGGTTATGAGTTTCTTCTTGTGAAGTGGGCCTTAAGTCAAAAAAAAAAAAAAAAAAAAACCATCGGTTGGTTACTCCCACAAGCTCTGTAGCACCACTGTCCTAATATATTTTGTAGGTAAGACAGTTTGTATATTAAAGGTTTTATGGCTGGGTTGGCATCCATTTTTATCATTTGGTAGTCTGAAGCTACCTTCCTGAACCAAAGAGAATAGAACATAGGGGTGAGGACTCTATTAGGCTCCATCCCAACTTTTCCATGTTCACTGAGTTGAGACAGTGTTGTCCTCTGCAACGGGGCCATGCTATCATTTTGTAGAAAGACATTTCATCTTAGCAAACAGCATTGGTTGCTTTATGACAACAAAGAAGATTATTTATTGGTGTAAATTTTAGAATAACAAAGAATAGTAAAATCCATGTCTCAAATAGTTCCCAAACGTGACCCAGGTTTGCTAGTGGGAAAGGTAATACATTTTCTTGTCAGAAGAAGGACTGTACACTTTAATTTTTCAAAACCTACTTCTAATAACGGCACTTTGCTCTACACTTTGTCCTTGTATTGTCTTTAGAGAGGAGCCACTCTGGGTTAAAACACTAGAGATAAGTGCAGAGCAGAGACTGAAGGAAAGGCCACGCAGAGACTGCCCCACCTGTAGATCCATCACACACACACAACCAAACCCAGACACTATTAAGGATGCCAAGAAGTTCTTGCTGTCAGGAGCCTGATATAGCTGTCTCCTGAGAGGCTCTGCCAGAACCTGACAAATACAGAGGCAGATACTCACAGCCAACCATCGGACTGAGCACAAGGGACCCCAATGGAGGAGTTACAGAAAGAACTCACGGAGCTGAAGGGGTTTGAAACCTATAGGAAGAACAACAATATCAACCAAATAGTACCCCTCCCCCAGAGCTCCCAGAGACAACACCAGCAATCAAAGAGTACACATGGAGGGACCCATGACTCCAGCTGCTTTGCCTGGCATCAATGGGAGGAGAGGCCCTTGGTCCTGTGAAGAGTGGATGTCCCAGTGTAGGGGAAGGCCAGGGCAGTAAGGTGGGAGTCTGTGGTGCATAGGAGGGGAGCACCCTCATAGAATCAGGCAGAGGGGTACTGGGATAGGGGGTTCTGGAGGGGAAACCAGGAAAGGAGATAACATTTGAAATGTAAATACATAAAATTTTCAATAAAAAATAATGGTTCTTAAATGTTTTAACCTCTCCTCTAGCCCATCACCCACCAGAGGTAGTAAATAGGAAAGGTTATTAAGATATGGAAGAACTGGACGTGTTTAGAAATTGTTCTTTGGACCAAATCCCATCTGTGTTATCGTGAAATCAGTAGTTCTGTTTGCAAGGTTCTGCAGTTTCCAATTGATCCACTTGCAAATATTTCATGAATATACCAACAGTCGATTCTGTGGAGTTGGAAGAGCAAACATGAATCAGCTGTGATGGCATGACCTAGCAGAGACTTAGCCAAATAAGCATGAATCAGCTAGGACCATCAGGGACACCAGGAGAAGTTCTCAACTCTGCCTCTCTCAACAAAGCAAAGATCAGGGAAGATGCAGATCAAGAAGCATTGCAAAGTTAGCTCTACAACTAAGTCCCTCCACAGTCTTTTGAGTCTTATTTGTACTCTCTCCAAACATCATGTATCCTCCACAGGTCTTGCCTCACTATGCATTTTGCCTCACACAGTCTGTCTTAGCAAACTCACTATGAGTTTGTATCACCTGACATCACTCTGCCAATCAGTCCAAGTCTGCAGAAGAGGCAAGAAGCTGCCAGAGAACTATCAGGAGGTTTTTGGTGTGTTTCTCTTTATGAGGTCATGACAAATGGAGCTCATCTATGCAATAAAGCAGACCATTAAATATGGTTTTAGTGTCCTTAGTGAAGAATCCTTCATCGCGCATCCTTTTCCGTGCTTGTGTTACCAACAACATCCTTTCACTTGCGTCTGCTTCAGTGAAACATCCTTTCATTTGTGTCTGATTCAGGAAAACTCCCTCACGTGTTTGCCCCAGCAAAACAACATCTGAAACAACTAACTTTCCAAAGAACCCTTAAGTTTCCGCTTCAGTGCACAATGGGAACAAGCTTGACGTTTACAGAGGAGATGTCATATTTCACTCTCACATCAGATGTTATGCAAATCCCATTATCTGTACCTGAGAGACTCTCACTAAATTCTGAAAGTGGATAAAGGGGTATGATTCATATAATAGAGGTAAAGATCAAAATTCAGCAAGATTGTGAATTGTTAAAAATTAGGACCACAGAGGCCAGGGACCATGAAGCTAGAGATAGAACGAGTACATGCTTTTGAGAAATAAAATCCTCTTGGAATTGGTATCTCTTAACATGGGTTATGAAACTACTGGAACAATGTTTGTTTCTGTAGGAAGACTCATGATGTTCTATAGTCTAAAACAATCAGCTTGTTACCTCCAGCCCCAGACTCTGTACCTGAAACCCTAGAGTATTTTAACCCATGCAGAGTATTGGTTCACATCTGAAGCTTTTCTCAAAATAGATAGATACAGAATTAACTAAATGCAAGAGTGACTAAGCTGGACTTAGTGATCTCCAGTAGCTAAGATGGTCTAAAGCATTTATTCTGTTCATGTTAGAGACTGAGGATCTTGGATAATGTGGCAAATTAACCAGTGAAATTTGTACCAGATCTTTTCTGTTACTGTTACTGTTTCTATTCTGTTGCTATTTCCACTTGCTTTATTTTAGAAATGAGAAGGGTTCCCAGAGCTGCAAATTGGTGAAAATACACTCTACTGCCTTTGAATGCCTGGGCAGTGTGTCATGGAATGTCCTCAGGATATGTTTTCCTCAAAGCATTCCACTCTCTGATGTTATACATTGATGTCATTATCTTCCAGTTGCTGGAATGGGCTGTTCTGGGTCCTTAGGAAAACTCCTAAATTATTCTGTGTTCCAATAATTTCATAGGTAACAATTTCACTCTTCCATTCTGATCAAGAACAACATTCAAGTGCCTTCTTTAAAAATATAAAATAGAGAAAAGATACTGTTGACAGGGGGGAAATCCTTCTGCCTAAAACCTGTGCCCAACATGCACACAAAAAGAATGTCTAATTATGTAAAGTTTACTGCTTAATTTAAAAGCCTTTCTATTGTGCAGGATCTTTTTAATTACTGCTGTGAACTGCTCTCTCCTGTGATCTTTCATGTATACTACCATCTGTTTTTAAAACATCTTGTGATCTTGAAATAACATTGCATGCAGTCGACAGTCTTTTATGCAGTCTACTGGGACAATGTGAGAGACCCCACACAGTGTGACTGCAAATCTCACTGCTCTTATAAAAGACAGAAAACAAAGCCAACTATGAAAACCCAGTGTGTTTTCAAACTGCATTCGGATCACAGTCTCTGGATGAGTGAATTGTAAGAAATAAGCCTCCACTAATTAACAAGATAACATGGAGTAACTTGCAGCCTATTTCCTATGGTAAGATTCTAACTTGTAAAAGTATGTAAAAAACTAAAGGACTTTCTAGATCTAAGACATATTTGAATCATGGAGTAATATACAAGCTGTGCTATGTTTAATATTGTGGAGTTTTATTTGCCTATCCCTGAAGTCTTTCTCTCTCTGTACACACACACACTCACACACACACACAGAGGCATACACACTAACATACAAACATATATACCAACAAACACACAAGCAAATACACACACATACACAGACACATACACACAGATACATACATACACACACAGATACACATATCACATACATATACACACATAAACCAAATATTTTAAAATAATCACATAATGAATTCTTTGCTGAATAATAAACTCTAGTGTTGACTTATACTACCTATACTCTCCAATTTCTAAACATATGCTGCAGTGAAATAAATTACTCCAAAGAATTTTTATTTACTATATTAGGAATACCCAGGTATGCTGTTATTGTATACATATATGGTATTTTACATGAGGAAGAATAGAAATACACTGAACAAAAATTAAGCATTTAATTCTATAGAGGTCAATAAAGTGAAGGAAATTGGCTACTTCGCTTTATGTCTTATTAGAGCATAATGCTTTTTTCTTGAATAAATATTTTCTGATCTGCAGAATTCCATAACTCCATGATTATAATTACTTCAGTGAAAGATGCAAGATAATTTCTCTTAAAGCAATGAAGATTGCCAAATACATGTATTCATGACAACAATCAACATTTTGCTAATTAATTAAGTTCTTTGAACAAGGAAAATGTAATGAGCATTGTAAAAATTATTAACAAAACAGAAATCATGTTTAGCATATGTTTAAAATAATCAATATGCATGTTTTAGACTTTATGTTTTACCTCTGAAAGCTGTCGTGAATGATGCACTTTAATTAAAATTTGAATATAGTAAAATACTTGCTTACTC
Source organism: Apodemus sylvaticus (assembly GCF_947179515.1). Lineage (NCBI taxonomy): Eukaryota > Metazoa > Chordata > Mammalia > Rodentia > Muridae > Apodemus > Apodemus sylvaticus. The sequence continues at coordinate 33,400,104 of NC_067492.1, forward strand.
TTCACCATACAACTATTACCCTATCTTCAACAAATCTTAGTAAATATATTACATTTCACACATCACATTTAATACAATGAACAGCTCAACTACTTGAAAACATCTTTAACACTGGCATTGAATGTTTGAGGTCTTTAAATCCTAGGCATATTAATTCTCCATACACACTGGGAGTTGGTTCGTATTTAAAGTTAAGGAATCCTTTTTGTATGGCCGATGATCGTCAGGTCTGTCCTACAGCTCAGCACTGGCAGGGCATTCACAACTCCAACCTGTGTCTTTTCTTCTTTAACTAAAGGAAAAGGTTCAACTGAAAATTTCTTGAACTAATGATTCAACCAAGAAAATTACAACCCATGTGCAGCAAGTTTGCTACCCATCTCATATTTAATCTTTGTGGAGACATCAGCTGAAAAATTTCACTAATTCCCCTTTAGATTTTTTTAAGTATTTCTATTATTTTTTAGATTATAATAAAATTATACAATTTCCATCCTCCCTTTCCTCTCTCCAAATATTGCCATATGACCATCTTGGCTCTTTCTCAAATTCATGGCCTCTGTTTTCATTAATTGTTGCTACATGAATATATGCATATATTTGTGTATGTGTGCATGTTGTGTCTCATATGTGACACAAATTAGGGAAGCTAGAAAGGAACATCTGATAACTAAAATGGTCACTAAATAAATAATAATTAATGTACTATGTAGAATGGATACACTGGACACCAGGGTAATTCATGCAATAAGAATAGACTGGAAGCATCTAGTTTATTTTTTATCTATCATTTTATTCCTTACATTTCAAATGATATGCCCTTTCTCTTTCTGGGTTACCCCTCAACAAATCCTCCAACCCATACCCCCTCTCTCCCCTTTTCTTTGCCTCTATGAGAGTGATCCTCCACCCACTTCTCCACTCCAGCCTCACCCCTCTAGCATCTCCTTACTCTGGGGTATCAAGCCTCCACAGGTCTAAGGGCCTCCCCGCCCACTGATGTCAGAAAAGGCCATCCTCTGCTACATATGTAGCTGGAGCCATGGATCCTTCCATGTGTACTCTTTGGTTGGTGGTTTAGTATCTGGGAGCTCTGGGTAGTCCAGTTAGTTGATATTGTTGTTTTTCTTATGGGTTTCAATCCCCTTCAGCTCCTTCAGTCCTTCCCCCTAGCTCTTCCATTAGTGTCCCTGGGCTCAGTCTGATGGTTGGGTGTGAGTATCTGCATCTGTGTTGGTGAGTTGGTGGTAGAACTTCTCAGGGAACATCCATACCAGTCTCCTGTCAGCAAGTGCTTCTTGGCATTAGCAATAATGTCTGTGTTTGGTGTCTGGATCCCTGGGTGGGGTAGTTTCTGTATGGCCTTTACTCTCTGCTCCATTTTTGTCCCTTCATTTCCTTTAAACAGGAACCATTCTAGGTTAACAATTTTGAAATGGGTGGGTAGAGCCATCCCTCAACTAGGGGCCATACCTATCTACAGAATGTGGTCTCTATAGATTCTATCTCTCCTTTGTTGCTAATTTGGGTTGAAGTCATCCCTGTTGGGTCCTGGGAATCTCATGCTTTCCTAGCATCTGGGACTTTCTAGTGGCTACCCGCAGTTTCCCATGCCCCACTGCTATACATTTCTATTCAATTTCCTGGCCCTATGTATTTCTCTCCAGTCCCTTCCAATACCTAACCCCTCCATGTTTATTTTATTGCATTATTCACACCAGCTTTCAAAGGTGAAACATAAATGTTAATGGCCATATCCCTTACTATATTGTCATCAGGTAGGCATTTATGATCTTGCATCTTCAAAGGATGGAAGACTATAGGATCACAATACCATAAGATATTCTGAGAAAGGAAAAAAAGCAATCCCCACAGATTTTATTGTAACATATTCTCACATATAATTTGTTACTACTAGTTAGTGTTCTTAATCCTAGACTTTCATTATGGGACATACATGGTTTTATACATTAAAAGAGCCCTATATAAAGTTTAGTATTATTATCAGTTACAAGTACATATAAGAGGTCTCAGAATGAATTCCATGAGATTAAGAAAAGACTATTTGAATCACACAAGTAGTGTCATTCATTCATTGTAAGACTTGCTAGTGCAAAATGTATATTTAAAAAAGCCTACAAAGAATGCAAAGTATAATGAATACTAGTGAGAAAACCTATCCACACAACAAAAGAGGGGCCATAGACACTCATGGATAATGTAGCAAACAGAAAAGTTCACATTCTAAATGTTCAAACTACATAGTCCCAAAGAATCCTCACTATTGCCATGTGAGGATGTTGGTTCATCATTGCCAAAGCATTAAGCACTATAGAAAATCCAATTTTTTGATGGTTTATGAATTGTACATCATTTATTATTTTGTCTTTCTCTTTTTTATGTTTTTTAAAGCTCTCTGATGACCATCACTTCTATATATAATATCTTTGCATTTCAACCAGACTAAAGACCATTACTTTACCTTTCTCCAGCTAACATTTATCAAATTGTTCTTACACAGCAAAAGTCAGGGTCCTGAAAGGAAATAGCTCACTGGGCTCAGAATAGCTGTGCAGGGTCTATACACAGAGCTAGCACCACCATCCAAGATGTCCAGTACAAGCAAGATCAGACACACAGGGAAAAAAAAAGTCTTAATGAAGATGGCTTACCAAGACTAGAAACAGATTCCTGAAGTCAACATTGCCAGAACCAAACAACTGACCTCACTACTGAATACATGGGCCATTCTAAGACAACATCACGTGGAGCACAGTATGCCTCCTGAGCTCTGCATTGGCCAAGCCCCAAACTATCCAGTGACTCAGTCAATCAAATCAATCTCAAGGTAGAGAGTAATATGAATACGTTAGGCATATCAGGAGGGTTGTTTGAAGACACTGGGCACAAGAGCCTGAAACCAGAGTCCAGCTGCAGAGTGCTTTGAATCTGTCAGTACCCACTAATTCCTAATCTCTGTGGGCTGTTTGCAACCAAATACCATCATTTTGCCAAAGTGTAACCAAAGATGAATCAATGTGTGACTTTATATGCCACAATCTAACAGGCTGTTAAACAGCATGATCGAATTAAAGGTCCTGAAAATGGCATAATTAATGGCACTGTCTTGAAAAAAAAATAGTGCTAATATAGAAGTTCATGAAATGTGTATGAACCGTATAACATATTCATGCCCTATTACCGAGAATTTCAAAGTGTCTCACTGCTCAAGATAATAGGCCTTGATTCAATTCAGTCTGATGTGGCATGAATTTCATGTGCTAATTAGTAAAGCATTTCTTAATGATTAAGGGGAAAAAATCAGATAACATTTGATTGGAAACCCAACTGTCAGAGATAAAACATAGCTACAACTGAGGTTAGAATGAACGCCATTCAATTTGAATTCAGGTGTCTTAATTATGATAATTAATGATTGTATTCGCTCTATAAATGAATTCAACCAACATGATAAGCATATGGTAATTAAAGTGCTTTTTTAGAGTGGGAGATTTAAACAAATGGCATCAATAATAATCGTATCCTATCTTGTTTTCAGTTTTATATCAAGGTCTGTCCTCTAGTCATTTATGAGTTTTATAAGCTGTTACTACTTTAATACCATTTATTTCTTAGAGCACCTATCTGTTGGCAGTGGATTTCTGGCAAGAAAGTAAGTTATTTCCTATTTGTTGAAGTTGACAATAGTGAATACTGCTCTCTATCAGTGCTGTGAGAGAGTTTTATCTCCTTTAAGGAAAACATAGTGTTGGATTTATCAGACTCTAGCGCCTCAAGTTAATAAAAAAATAAGTAAGTGACCCAGTAGATACAGGTTAATGTGGATAGCATTACATAAGGATGACTACATAAAATTTGATAGGTCATTTAAATTCTGAATATTCTGAGTGTAATCTAATAATAGGAAATGAGTTTGAAAGGTTCACATTTTATTACAGGGTTGCTCGCGCTGACACATATTGATTCCGACTTCATCACCCTTGCCTGGCCTTTGCAGTAACCGCCCCTCTGCTGTTATCTCTAAACTCCATGCCTACTTATATTACCGAATATGCTTCTTCTTATTTGTTAACTAGAAAACTATTATGATATCCCCCATCTACTCAGTAAGCTTTAATTTAATTAGCTGATGTTAAAGACCCCCACACAATAAAAAAGATGTCAGCATTGCTATCTACGATCCAATCTTCCACCTTTTGTTTATTTGTTCCTAGTTCGGGTGAAATTCTGTGGTCTTTAGAGCTTTCTTTTTCCTCCCATTGTGGAAGCCTCCTCTTCCTCCATTTAGTTTAACTCCATTCCTCTTAATGACATTTACAACCTTCCAAACTGGCCACAAACTTAGCTATTTCCCATCTGAAAGGAATAGCAAATACAATCACATTTTTTGTTCCCCCAAAGATTACAGGGATGCTTGCCTTTCCCCAAAGCCTACATTCTCCTTTGGATAGTTAAACAATGCTGTGAATAAGTGGAATGAATCAATCTACTATGAAGACCAACAATTAGAAAGAAGTCTTTAAGGATTATGTTGTTTTCCTGTGTGAGAACACTAACTAGATTTAATCAGACATATGGAGAAGAGCATAAAAATCATTTCACACTGATGTCCTGTGACCTTGGACAGTGACCAAACTCTCATCACCTAACAGAAAGGAATTAGTAGCTATGCGGGGGTTGAGTAAGGAAAGAGGTGGATTGAAGCGAAAAGACAATACTGCAAGGCCCCAGACAGATTGACTGACAGAAACTTAAGCAAGTCTATCTGTTCATCTTCATAAAATGTACTTTAGAGAGAGAGGACTTTTCCACTGTAACTCTGGGGATTCGAAGAAGAATTGTAGAGGACTAGAAAAAAGCAGTGAAGACATTGCCAAAGTTGAACAGTTGACCAGCTGAATAAGAAGACGTTTATCAATTATGGAAACTATGGGCTAGAGGAGCAGATTCATTTTTCTTTGTTTCAGACAATTAGTCTGGATTATATTCCAAAGGAAGGGACAAAGAAAGTAAGGAAGAGACAAAGTTCAAGGATACAGTCTGTGAGAAAAACATAATAGGACATGAATATTTCAGTGGCTGTAAGGGTGAACAGTGGCAAATTGCTACCAACACATTTTACTTTTAATCTCATAGTAAATGTTTTTATTATTAAAATGCTTTCATAATAAAACATATGAGCCTGCTGCTTTAGTTACACATTCCTAGGCTGTTACTAAATCCATAATTTCTATGATGTTTAGTTAATGTATATTTATTTCAGTGTATCTTACATGACTTCATTGTATTCCTGTATAAGACCATTTTGTCTTTATTGCTGAAAATTGGTATGCTGTTTCTAGAGATTTACTAAGCACAGAAAACCACACTTACAGCTCCCAATACAGAAGTCTACTGCAAGACAATACTGATTGCTTGCCTTGTACACCAGGGCGTTTCTCATTGATCACAGAGGAGCCTGAGAAAGGAAGGGGTGAGTGGGTTTCTCTTCTACTAAATAGAACAGCAAAATATGTTTGCTTTTGTCTCTTGTCACTTCTGCTTTGTTACAACGCAACTCATCTACAGCAGCAACAAATTCTATTTTCCACACTGTATGTTCTGTATACCTTTGAGTTATATATTTTACATATACATCAATTTTTACATACATATATGTATAATATCTTTGTTAAAGTAATCTACAATTCCTCTACTTGTGAAAGTTTCTAAACAATAAATTCCTTATCAAGTATCTGCTGGAATATCTGTTTACTGTAGCTGTGATCTAATTTTAATACCATAGAGGTTCTACCTGTGAGTCAGTAAAGTTCAGAATTGTGTAGCAAAGACACTGCCTAGTCAGAAGCAAAAGCTCTTATGTCCAGTTACCTCATCTTTAAACCTCTTCACACCACACAGCTAAAGGAGGATGTTCAGGGACAGAGTATCAGTATTTGACTTCAGCAGCCCTTGCTAAATGAACTCATTTCCAGATGTAATCACCGAGCATCTTTCTCTCCTACCAATGGCACATCCACAAGCCTTTAAATAACAAAGTAACACTCAGGGTTCTTTTTTCTGAAAACAAAGAAATATGAAAACAAGAAAAGCCAAGTCCTAGAACAAAGAGATTTGACATTTTTTTTCTTTTGTTTCCTTGGAAGCAGCTTCTACCTATTGAGGTTCCTCCATGAACAGGAAAGTGTAAGTTAGGGGCCGATAAATCATGTCTCTTCCCAACCCAGTTCCTCTGCCTTTGCCTAGAGAATTTCCCATGATAGCTGAAGTCTCTCTAAGCCATAAATTTTGCTTGCCTTCCCACAGACACACACACATATATATACAAGACTGTTCTTGCTTATACTTCATAGCAGTCAAAATGTAGTGTTGGGAAGTTTCTCTCTCTCTCTCTCTCTCTCTCTCTCTCTCTCTCTCTCTCTGTGTGTGTGTGTGTGTGTGTGTGTGTGTATATGTGTGTATGTCTGTGTCTGTGTGTGTGTGCATGTGCACGTACGTGTACACAATCACGTATGTGCAAGCATATGCATTTATTTAACTGTACTTCCCTTTGGACTCCTACAGAGATCACGTTTTCAATTGTCAGTCTATTACATCTGTGCCAGGTCCAATGCTCTGAAAGACCAGTCTTGCTTTGCATATTTCATTTCCTCATCATCAATGATGCTATCTTCCTCATTCTCGTTAGATTCTATGATGCAATTAAAATCTTGGACCATTTCTTGCCTGGAACAAAGCATGCCTTTAAGAAATGCTCTAGAGGCATCCAGAAAGGAGATGATTGTCTTCACATTCATTTCCTAGAAATTTCTTTCTCTGTGTGCTTTAGATGCCTCTAGCAAGGCCAGGCGCACAAAACTGAAATAGCCTGGTTGATGGACTAGACGATAGAACAGCCCATTTGTGAGACAGAAGATATTCACTTCAATGGGTAAAAATACAATTCAAACATTTTAAAAGTGTGGTTTTTTCAGTAAAATCAGTACCAAATGGGGTGTGCAGACATGTAGCTGAAATGCTCGAAACATTTTTGTGAAGAGCAGCTCGAATACCAAGCTTAAGGGAGATCATGTTTTAACTGTCCTCTCAGTGAGCCTTGGAATATACACTCCCTGCTGTATTCAGGCAGACAGCAAACATCGCTCTCAAAGAGTGTTTAAAAAAATTAAAAAGAGACAAACTGAAGCACAAACAGAGCTCAGCTCATCTCTCCCTACACACAACTCTATGCAATTCTGGAATAATGATGTTCACAATGGTGATGGAAGGCGCTGGCAAGGAGTCATTATTGCAGGCATTATACAAACAATTGTGAATACACTGTTTTATTCAATGATCCCTTTAAAAATTCATGGAGTTGCTGATATTATGCTAAGAGATACACGAAGGAAGAGTAATGAACAGTGCCCAGACATTCAGAGCTTCGAATTGGCATTAGTAACTGAGCCTGGCATTGGTTTGGGGAAGAGATATACATTTCTTTTCAGTGTCCTATGAAATAGTTACAATGTGTCAGGAGTATGTGAGCATTCAACTAAGTGCTGAGTGGTTTATTCCAATTGTACACTCTAGAACACAAGAAATAGCTGCAGGATTGACTTAGTGAACTACAGAGCCCACTGTGAGATGAAACTAAACTAAAATTTCATTCATAATCTGACTTTCGTCAGTCCCATCCCTGACTGTGAGGTCACAGTGACAACTAGGCAATAGCGTGAGTTCAGACAAGGAGACTGTTAATACCTGAAAAATTATTGTTTCTTTTTCCCTCAGGACTGGTTTTAAAAGGCTATAAATCCCTTTGAGGAAGACTGGAAGTCATGTTAGCAAAGTAAATATTTATCAGTGTAGCAGAGTTCTTCCTCAAGGAGGGCCAGCCTTTTATATCAAGGGATTCAGGTCTGATTAAACTGCCTCAAGTATGGGAATCAAATGGGGGATCATGACATTGTCTTTGTTATAATTTACTTCACTTGACCTAGTATTCCCCCACTTACACAGATCAAGTGAGAGTTTAGTAGAGTGGCCATCTATTTCTCCTCTAGGGAGACAATGACAAACTCCAGTGCCACAGGTCTCAGCAAGTCACACTGTTAACTGCTTCAACTCTGCTTCCCCTTGAAGTAACTACACCCATGCCTTTGGTTTTCACCACCCAGGATTCTGTTATATCCATTGAATTAAGGAACCTGGTTTCATGATAGCAATTTCCACTGAGTATTCTCACCTACAAAGACTGGACATAGAGCTTCACCATGGTACTAGAACTTGCCTCCAAAGTTTATCCCTGGCATTCACAAAGAGGTGGATGCTATGATACTTCCTACCATAAATAAGTGGATCTATAATGAGAAAACCAATTTTTTACCATTCTAGTTTACCTAAGTCATTGGATCCTTTCCTCTGGCATAAAAAAATTAGTTTTAGAATCTCAACTGGAGTTGGGATAGGCGACAAGATAGCTAAACAATCAAGTTGTCGGAACACTTTCTTACTCGTTGAGATGCAAGAATCTTTGTTTACTTAATGCCTACATACCAATGAGGCCATTCTAGTTTAATAAAATGTTTCTTATACATTATTATCCCACAACACAAGGCTTCATTTCTAACGGCATTCCTCAGCACTTGTATACAAAGAACTTTGTATGTTTTCACATAGCTTCGATGAATATACTTTTTAATTAAGAAATTAGTACAATAACTGCTTTTCCTTTTCCTCTTTGAAGAGTAATTGTATTCTCATAGATAAAGTTTAGTTACTCATCTGCAGGGCCAAGCATGACTGTGAATTTTTGTGATACTGGCATTTGGGAGATGGAGAAAGAAAATTTGTGACTTTGAGGCCATCTATGTATATGTGTATAATACATGTATGTACACAAAATTTATACATTTACACGTAAACTTTTAAGAGTACTATCTTTTTTATAATTTTCTCACTCCTGTTTTAGAAATTGTTCTATGGAGAATTTTTTGGATATGAATCACTGCTTTAAGGTTTAAATTAATTTAAAAACGTAAAGAATAGAAGTAACCAATAACATATGAAAAGCTTGAAGCCACTTTCGCCCTTTGCTATCAATCATGTTAATACCAGGGAATAACTATAGACACCACTTTCCCTTCAAATTATACACATGCATAGACAGAATAACTAAGACAGTATAGCAAAGAGAGACCTGTCACATACATGAATAGTTGAAATATAACATAAAGCAGAATTTCCAGATGAAATGTGCTCTATTTGTCATTGTTTTATGTTGATAAGATTTCTGTAAGTATTAAATTTGATGACAATACTTTCAAACCTATGAAGAATGCCTTCAAATAAGGAAATAAAATAACTCAAGCAATCTACATGGTGTGATGAGATACAGTACTGGTTATAATGAATAAGTTTTAAATCCTACACAGATTATCTACTAACCATCTTCAAAAATAAAACTAAGTATATTAGCTCAAGAAAAGTAAATATATAAAAAAAATGGTAGTATATCAGGATATTAATAGCTATTAGCTCAGAAGATAGAAAACATTAACCTCTTTTGCTTAAAAATATACAATTATAAAATCTTTATACAATAGGCACATATTGAGAAAAGAATAATAGCCATCACTAGATTGAACATGTTTATCTTTCATTATTAGTTCTTTATTCTTTTTATCCTATGGCTTTTTTTTTTTTAATTTTGATTTGAAGTGTGTGTGTGTGTGTGTGTGTGTGTGTGTGTGTGTGCGCGCGCGCGCGCGCGCGTGCTCGCATATACATGAGCATGACTGTGTGCTTGTGCATGTTATAGTCAGTGTTATAGTCAGTGTCTACTTTCAGCTAAACACAGACAGAAGTTATTTAAGGGAGTCTCAACTAAGGTATTTATCTGGATCAAATTATCCTATAGGCAAGCTTGTGATACATTTTCTTGTTTCCTGACCGATGTGGGAGAGACCAGTCAACTGTGAGTAGCACCACCCATAGGCATGTAGTCCTGGACTCTATGTGAGCTTAGGCTAAAACCACATGGAAAGCAAGCCTGTAAGCAGAAGTCCTCCATGATTTCTACCTCAGTTCCTTACCCCAGGTTCCTGTCTCCAGTTCCTGTTCTGACTTCTCTCAGCAGTAAACCATTACCTAGACTATTACCTATAAGTATAAAGATTAGAAACAATGAATTCATGAAATTCTTAGGCAAATGGATGGAGCTAGAGAACATCATACTAAGTGAGGTAACCCTGACTCAAAAGGTGAATCATGGTATGCACTCACTAATAAGTGGATATTAACCTAGAAAACTGGAATACCCAAAACATAATCCACACATCAAATGAGGTACAAGAAGAAAGGAAGAGTGGCCCCCTGTTCTGGAAAGACTCAGTGAAGCAGTATTCCGCAAAACCAGAACGGGGAAGTGGGAAGGGGTGGGTGGGAGGACAGGGGGAGAGAAGGGGGCTTGCGGGACTTTCGGGGAGTGGGGGGTTAGAAAGGGGGAAATCATTTGAAATGTAAATAAAAAAATATATCGAATTAAAAAAAAAGAAAAATAAAAGATGAAATAAATCCTCTCCTCCCAAAGTTGCTTTTGGGCATGGTGTTTTAAATCGATATAAAAACCAAACTAGAACAGGTTAGAGCCTGTCTATTTGAGTAAAAAGCACTAATTCTCTATAGTTTAGCCCAAACATAAAGAAAGGGTTTCATGAAAGAAGTTTTGTTTTGGTAATTGTCCCAAGGAGCAAGATTCATGGATTAAAGGGGGAAATAAAAATAATGACAACAAATTCAAAATTAGATGTAGCCATCAACGAGCAAGTGGTATTGAGTTCCTAATGGTACCCTCTACTACAGACAGAGGGAGGGCGGAGAGAAAGCATTGCTGCACCCAGTTAAGAACTGCCTTAATCATTAGCATATATACTGACAGGTTTGCATATATAACAGAGCTCTTTGTGCTTGTGCTTCATACAGGAACAAGAGTGGAAAAGATGACCCGAGACAAAATGAGATAGAAGTTTCAAGTTAACTGCTATTACTAGCTGTGTGAATTTAGGCCTAATTATTTCTGGATTTCAGACTTAAAAACCAATATGAAGAGGTTATTTTCCTTCTCTGCATGTGTGCAGTGTTATAAAGTTTGATTAATTTTTATTAAAGAACCTTGGCATGCCTTACAAGCATTTCCTTATGTTGCTAATTTGCATATTCTTATGACAGAACATGATTATTAAAGGTGTTCCTGTAACTAAACATATTTTTTGCCACATTCTAACAAGGAGTGAAATAGCTCCAACTGGACAAGTTCAGTAGAGCATCATAGTCAAAAGGCAACATGAAAACAGTTGCAAAAAAAGAATCCTTTTTGTTGACCAGTTCAACAAGACAAGCTCTTCAGTCCATGTCAGATATATTCCATAAACAAATATTCTTAAGAAAAATCATCAAAATTCAACAGGAATGGAACATGAAAATATCAGAAATGTCATTTTTGATTCACGAATAGACAGTACTTATGCATACACACAAAAGCATAGATTATTATCTGATTGTTGTCTTCCTGGTATTTCTGGTAAAGCCTCACTTTTAATCACATCAAGTTAACAATACTCTGTAAATGCAAGGATAAGTAAAAGGTCAACTAATTATTCTTTCATATGATAAAACATTAAAGTTGCAGTTTCCAAAATGGTGCTCAGTTATACACATTATTATTTTCTTGAGTGAAATAAACTGCATATATGGCATAATTTCAAGTTAATACACACTTTTCCTACATAAGGGATGACAACAAAGAATAGTAATGAAACAAAAAATAATACTATTTTAAAATAACATGATTTTTAAAGTTTTTACTATAATGGTATACCATTAATCCTTTTATTATGAACATTACAATACTAAAAAAGAAAAGACATTAAACAATTACCTAGCTTAAATATTTGAATTTTTACTATTTTTTAAATATGTCACCCTAGTAATATCAGTTTCCTTAAGCTCCCATTTGCTCTTCTGTTAGGCAAGAGTGAGACAGCTCTGTAGGATAGTAAGAATAACATATGCATCCTGTACACAAGTGTTTGGCATGGTGCCAAACCCATAATAAATGACGGAAAACATAATCTACTTGTATTATGTTAGAAGATAATTTCAACATAATTTGCTTCTGTGAACACCTTATGTCAAGCATAAATGTTATGATGATAATTTCCACAGGCTATCACATCATAGTTTTTTTTTTTCAGGTTCAATAAGATAGCAGAATGCGCACAATGATTTTTTTAAATATCCTTTAATAACTGGAAGTAATATAATATGAAGATTTTAGCCATAATGGATTCAAAGTATCAATATCTAAAATAAACCAATATTCCTCATCTGATGTAGCTATGAATTGATGGTGAGATGAAATCTGACTTACCCAAGGTGAGCTTACGCTCTGGATTATGCTTCTGTCTCTCAAATGGTGAGATTCAAAAGTTCACATACTACTGCACTCAGTGTGTCCATGTGCATGTGTGCATATTTGTGTGTGTGTGCATGTGTGTGTGTGCGTGTGCATGTGTGCATGTGTGTGTATGTGTGCGTGTGCATGTGCGTGTGTGTGTGTGTGTGTGTGTGTGTGTGTGTGAGCGTGTGTATTCATTGAACCCAAGAACTTGTACATGCTAGACAGGCACTCTACCACAAAGTTTTATTCAAAATTCAATTCATGTTTTAATCTTGGTAATAAAAATGAAACCCAAATTTTCAGGGCAGATATTCTACCAGTATATTGTATGTTCGGCCCTTTCCTTAACCATAAAATTTGATTTAATTGAACACTTTTTTTCTGTAACATCTAGCTTAGGCATTTGGCACATAAATATTATGACCTCTTCATAGACAACCAGTCAAACTACAGCATTGTTTGTGAGGCTATCAGCCAATCCAAGGTACTATTTTTTTTTTTAATTTCCTTTCTTTAGACCATTAATTCTTTTTTTTTTCATTTTTATTTTTATTTATTTATATTTTTTTATTTACATTGCAAATGATTTCCCCTTTTCTGGGTTCCCCACTCCGCAAACTTTCCTAATACTGTGACCCTTTAATATAGTTAGTTCCTCATGTTGTCGTGATCCCCAAAAGTAAATGCATCTTTTATTCGCCAATGTAATTGTTTCCCTGGAGGCAACAATAAGCTGAAAAAGCTTACCCTTTCCTGTTCTTTCTAAACTCTGGATAGCTAATTCAACTCAGAAGTCCTGGATCATACTCCTCTCCAAGCTGACTGATTTAATCTGGCTTCTCTTGCCATCTGATTGAATTGCTTTGCTTGGCCTCAAACTAACTCTGTTAATTTATTCTAACCTTTTGGCTCCTTCATACTGTCTGGCTTAAACTGCTTCTGCTGACCTGCAGTGAACTACAGGAACTCACAAAGGAAATTAACTCCACTGCACTGCACTCACTGCATGGACTCTCAACTCATTGACTGAACTCCATTGTACTGAACTCAACTGACTGAACAGAACTGACCTCAACTCCACACCATTGTCTCTACCTGTGCTCTTTTAAATAGACTTTCTCCCGAGAGTTGGGTATATCCTATCTCTGACTCATTCCTTCAAATCTTCCTCTGATTTGTTACTTTGTCTGCCCCTCAATTAGATGTCATTGTTTGGGATTAAAGGTATATACTAAGGGCATGTCTGCATTCTAATTGCATCACTCAGACCTAGAGATGTTTGGATGTGATAACAGCAACCTTGTTGCTGGATTAAAACTCTTCTACACCCAACCATACAATTATTTTCATTGCTATAGTCCATTAAAGATATGATAACTGTAATTTTCTACTGTGATGAACTGTAATGTAAATACTGGTGTTTTCTAATATCTTAGGTGACCCATGTGAAATAGTTGTTAAACCCAATGAAGGGGTTTTGACCCAAAGGTTAAGACACATCCAAAGGTTGAGATGAGGCAAGCTAAAGCAACACAGAGAGGTAGTAGCTGATATACTCAGAGAGGTAAGCATGTTTCTTCTGGTAGAATCAGAGAAGAAACATATCTTCTGAAACACTTATGTGGCTTCTCATCTGCACAGTTTTCTATTACCTGAGTTGGTCAATTTAAAGATGAAAAGAGTATTATTTTGACTCATGATATTAGAGGTTCTAATCCATAATCAAATGGGCTTGTGGCAATACATTTGGTTGGAGCACATTTGAGCAAAGCCCCTTCTTTCAAGGCCAAGAAGGAAAAGAAAGGATTAAGAACGGATGAAGCCCCACTACTCCTTTGATAGTGTGATCCAGTGACTGAATATATTCCTACAAGACTCGCCCTCCCAACAGTGCCTCACTTTATTATTATTATTATTATTATTACTATTACTATTACTATTGATGTTTTGTTGTTGTTAATTTTTTTTAACCATCACACTGACTAATTCTACTAAGACGACATCATGCATACCATTCAATGCATCAGGGTATTTTCCAAAGCATGAAAATAACCTTTCTGTTCCTTGGCAAAAGGTGATGAATTATCTGTCTATTTGTTAGTAACTCAATTTTGTCTACCTTCAACACAACACAAATCATTCATCTTTGGTCTACTGACAAACAAAAGTAATATGAGATTTCCTCATGAAAACCACGTGAAAAGCATCAGAATTAGGAACAAAGGCTCTAGAGAGCTTGTAATAGATTTGCTAGTTCATGCATGCAATTATTTCAGATACTTTGTCAGTGTCTAATGCACAAAGCACTGTACTCAGTCATCAACAATAGGGAAAACAGTAGACTAGATTAGGAACCTGTATTAGTTTGTGCTAATAGTAACATCTATACTGTTGTGGTAATATTGTGATAGCACTGTATCTCTATGCTCTATCTGTATAAGATCAGAGATGAACTAATTCACTTGAGTTGATCTTCACCAATTCTGAAACAGAAGTTTTTTGCACTACGAAAATTATTTAATTATTTTTTCTGTCATTATGATAATATCACCACAGGTATACTTGGGGAGGAAAAGGACAATGGGAATTTAGAAATATGAAAGCTCCCTGTATTAAAAGGATGAAACTTTCAGGATAGTTTAACTCCTTTAGACACTCTTCATCAAATGTATCAATTTATTTTATACTCTCCTGAGGATGAGGGGGAGAAGGAAAAGGAGAAAGAAGAGGAGGAGGAGGAGGAGGAAGAGGACGAGGAGGAGGAGGAGGAGGAGGAGGAGGAGGAGGAGGAGGAGGAGGAGGAGGAGGAGGAAGAGGAGGAGGAGGAGACACAAATGCCCACAATTTGTCTGTGTGTTTTATATGGGATTATTCCCAAATTATTTGATTGTACTTTTCTGCTCTGATATAGGAAATTACAGCAGGGCTTTCTTAGACCAACTGGTGGCATAAATAATGACACGGAGGCTGCTAATAAAGTTTCAAGTTTAGGTCTTTTGCTGGAGCAGTCTTCAACCTATCCATCTAATTTAACCCAGCTCTCTGGCATATGACCTACCATGCAGCTAGCTTCATATCTCTCTGCTCCACTGTGACCCATCTGTTTCCCTCTGTGTCCATTCCTAAATCCCCCACTTCTGCTTTCTTCTACCAGTTTCCATCTTTCTTGGCACAGAGTCCTGTTTGACCTTCAAGTAACGGAGCAAGTGTGGACAGACAAGTATTTACAAATATAAGGCCAGTGATGGGCCATGTAAATGATAATACCATAGCCCAACCAGCATTTAGCTTTCTGTTGTTACTTAATTAGCAATTGAAAATACAGAAATACAACTTAACACAATGGAAAAAACATTATCTCAACAGGAAATCTCAGCTATCTTCTTTATTTCTTTATAAGCAATAGATACTATCTAAAGGTCTACTTCCTCCAAATAGGACTCCTATGGCTGGTGGGTGATGGTTTTAGGCTTTTAATACAGATATAATGGATGTTCTGTATTACACTTCTGACATATAGATAGATACCTATACTGCTGCTCGCATACATACATTATCATTCATTGTGCATAGCCAGTTTCTACATAAAATATATTCTAAGATTTCAATTTATCTATAATATGAATTGTATGTATTTGATGTGAATATGAATATATAATTAGTGTGGAACTTTTGCAACTATAGTTTGTGACTTTTGTGACATTGTACAATCTTCAGTTGGATTCATGGAAACATCATTTTTAACTAGAATAAAGGGAGAACTACAGTAGAGTAGTTCTTAGAAGGGTTTGCAAGAAGTATGTCTGACTTATTTGAACAAAATTGGAAATGCAAATCTAATTAGAGTGTAGAAATTTGATGATCTTAAAATCGATTTCATCTCCATGAAAATATGCTTTCAGATTCTATGTTGTTTTAATCTTTCTTTAAAAAAATACTACTCTAAAGTAAATTATGTAATTCGATTTTCAATTGAAGACATTTTCACTCAAAGAATTTGATTGATGAACCCAAAATTTAAGTTTTGTGTTATGGATTACAAATTGAACTCTCTGACTTCCTTTCCATGGGTAGAAATGCTCTAATTATTTTGTTGGTTAGTATTTTACACCCAAATATGTATATTTGCTTCTGTGTTTTTTCAGTTTATTTTCTTCTTCTTGCATGAATACACTTTATTTAGTTATTTCACCTTGAAAATAAAGTTTATGTTCACTCAGAAATATTTTTAATCTTTAGGCTCAAGATATTAAGTTATTCTTTTCAAATGGAGGATCAATCCTCCTACATGCACACAGTCCAAAACAGAGGGGTATTTTCCAAAGCATGAAAAAAAAAAACCTTTCTGTTCTTTCTCAAAAGGTGATGAGTTCTGTCTGCTTGTTAGCAACTCAATTTTAACTAAAACATTACCTAAAATAACAACCATACCATCTATCAAGTCCAATGTTTAAAATGGCTCCTTTTGCAACAGATATTATAAAATTTTTCATAGCCATTACTGGATACCTTCTTCCAGTCTTGTGTAATTTACATATTTGCTAATGAGGCTTCTTAAATCACCATCCGCCTTATTGATTATGCTATAATGAAGACAAAGTATCTGTCGCACACTTGGTGTGTCATTTAAGAACCTTTTGGTAGTCCTCTGTTTGGGGGATTCATCACATATTTTGAACGATTACAGTTACAAGTTTGGAGAACAAAATGGATCTCATTTTTCCTTTACCTAATAAATTCATTTCCAGAAAATATTCTTGTTTTATACTGAATAATTCTACTCACTGATAATTCCCTTTCTCTGAAAGAGTTAAAGCACATTTAATTTCCAGATGTGTGATACCAAATGTCCTTTGCTTTTTTTCCCCCTAACTTAAATGCTCATGATTCCTAATAAGTCCAATATGTCCCCGATACAGAATATCAAGGAACTATGGCTATATTCATTCTAGACCTGCTTTTTTTTTTTATAGCATCAGAGTTCAAGCACAAGGCCTTCAGCATGAGTAACAATGGTCCTACTACTGAATTGAGTGCTATATTTTTTTATTATAGTAATGTATCCTTCATTAAAAATTGATTCAAGTAAAACTAACAGCATGTGTAGATTTGGCCAATATAGATTCCATGAAGAGAAGCTCATGTTTTAATGGTGCAATCTGTTTTATAAAGAGAGTCATCTCACTAATAAAAGAGACAGAGGGTTACCACAGATTATCATGACTTTTAAGATCTATTTAAAATACTAGATGTGATTTAAATTTTACATTATCCACACATACATTATCACTGTATCATCAATATATAATAAAAATTTAGCAAAATTATTCATGAATAAAAATAATTATCAAGAATAAAATTTGTAAGGTTTAAATTTTTTAATATTGTCCTAAACTACATGTAGAAAGAGCTTGCTTCTGAAAAGAGCCATATCATAAATACTTTAAGTTTTACAGGACATATACATATATTGTTCTTTTTTTCTTTTCTTTTTTTTTTGTTTTTTTCAAATTTAAAAATTTTACTTTTTATTTTTTATTTACATTTCAAATGATTTCCCCTTTTCTGGTCCCCCACTCCCTGAAAGTCACATAAGCCCCCTTCCCTCCCCCTGTTCTCCCACCCACCCCTTCCCACTTCCCTGTTCTGGTTTTGCCTTATACTGCTACACTGAGTCTTTCCAGAACCAGGCGCCACTCCTCCATTCTTCTTGTACCTCATTTGATGTGTGGATTATGTTTTGGGTATTCCTGTTTTCCAGGTTAATATCCACTTATTAGTGAGTGTATACCATGATTGATCTTTTGAGACTGGGTTACCTCACTTAGTATGATGTTCTCCAGCTCCATCCATTTGCCTAATAATTTCATGAATTCATTGTTTCTAATGGCTGAATAGTACTCCATTGTCTATATATACCACATTTTTTGCATCCATTCTTCTGTTGAGGGATACCTGGGTGCTTTCCAGCTTCTGACTATTATAAATAGGGCTGCTATGAACATAGTGGAGCATATATCCTTATTACATTCTGGGGAATCCTCTGGGTATATGCCCAGGAATGGTATAGCAGGATCTTTCGGAAGTGATGTGCCCAGTTTTCTGAGGGACCACCAGACTGATATCCAGAGTGGTTGTACCAATTTGCAACCCCACCAGAAGTGGGGCAATATTGCTGGTGGGATTGCAAAGATTTTGTTCTTTTTTTCTAGTTACACCCTTTAAAAAAAAAAAAAAGTAGGCATTAATGTTACATTTCAGGGAGTGAAATTTGGCCTGGGAGTATATTTTTCTGAATCTGTGCTCTATATTTTAACCCCTGTATATTGTTTATTTATTAAACTATCTTATTCTGAGCTCTTGGAATGCTAAGCAACACAAAGTTGTATTGAATGATTTTTACTCTGAAGTATGTAGTCTATGTGGTGCTTGTCTTTTCTATAGTCAGAGTGAAAAAAGCAAATGTGCTTGAGGATTCTTTGCTGGATCAGGTGTGTCTCCTTATATGACAAGAGAAGAAGTCCAACCCTAAGACAGCCAAAGCACTGAAGCTCCTCCAAGCATGAGACATTGAAAGATGGTCCCAGGGAATCAATATAAGGAACATTCAGTGTGAAAATAAAAATAAAAATCTTTTGATGTAACCACTCTTGTTTAATCACAGCAATGTTTGAATTTATGTTTTTGTTTTTGTTTGTTTGTGTAGAACTATGTGACACCTGGTAAGAGTATGAACTGGTTAAGCCACCATGACAGCCAATATGGAGTTGTCCCCACAAATTGAAATGCAAAACCACCATGTCATATAGCTGTAATACTCCTGGGTACCTAAGTACCTAAGGAGTATTCTAAGCCAACATACCCCACAGATGCATGCATATCCATGATTATTGAAACATTGTTTACCACAGTTAAAATATAGAGTTAGCCTAGAGTGCCAACAGCAAGTGAATACGCAAGCAGAAAATAATGCACTGGGTTTAACTCGGGTATAATAAAGAGTGGAACAGTGATACTGACAAGAACATGGTTTAAACTAAAGATCATTGGATATGATAAATATAAATAAGACTCAGAAAGATGAACAGTACAAGCTTTTCTCCTATGAGTAATCTAGATTTAAATTTAGATGTACATATATTTGTAGTAAATGAAAGGAGACAGGAGAGAAAAGGGGTAAGGATGGGTAATAAGAGTGGGTAATGGGACAGAGCTTAGGCTTCAGTGCTGAGGCCTATGGCGGTAGCCCACAGACCTCTCCGCTTCCAGATCCAGATCGGCCTGAGCAGCAGCTCCACATCTCCAGGTCCTGAAAGAGGCAGGTGGGGCTTCTGGGTGGCTAGCTGGAGAGGTCGGTGTGCTCCGGTGAATCCAGCGGGCCCCAGCAGGAGCCTTCAGGCACCTGTTTAGGATCTGAACAGCCTGGGCAACAGCACTCCGTCTCCAGGAAGTGCGGGGGACCTGGTGTGCACCCAGAGGCAGTCTGGGAGCTCACAGCACAGCTCATTCCCTGTGGCACAGAGCTTAGGCTTCAGTCCTGAAGCCTCTGGCTGTAGCCCTCGGACCTCTCCGCTTCCAGATCCAGATCAGCCTGAGCAGCAGCACCACATCTCCAAGTCCTGAAAGAGGCAAGTGGGACTTCCAGGTGGCCAGCAGGGAGAAGTCAGTGTGCTCCAGTGAATCCAGCGGGCCCCAGCAGGAGCCTTCAGATGTCTGCTTCGGGGTCTGAACAGCCTAGACAACAACACCCTGTCTCCAGGCAGTGCAGGAGGTAAGAGAAAATGGATCAAAAGTTAGAAACCCTTGCAAGGGAAACACAAAAATCACTGAAAGAAATCCAGGAGAATACAAAAGCCAATAATGAGGAAACACAAAAAACACTTAAAGAAATACAGGAGAACTTTGGTCAACAGGCTGCGGTCATGAAAGAGGAAACACAAAAGTTTCTTAAAGAATTACAGGAAAGCACAAACAAGCAAGTGAAGGAGCTAAGCAAAACAATCCAGGATCTAAAATCAGAAGTAGAAACAACTAAGAAAACTCAAAGGGAGACAACTTTGGAGATAGAAAGCCTTGGGAAGAAATCAGTGGACATAGATGCAAATATCAACAACAGAATACAAGAGATCGAAGAAAGAATCTCAGACGCTGAAGATACCATAGAAACCATGGACTCAACAGTTAAAGAAAATACAAAATGCAAAAAGCTTGTAACCCAAAATATCCAGGAAATCCAGGACACAATGAGAAGACCAAACCTAAGGATTATAGGCATAGATGAGAGTGAAGATTTACAGCTTAAAGGGCCAGCGAATATCTTCAATAAAATTATGGAAGAAAACTTCCCTAACCTAAAGAGAGAGATGCCCATGAATATACAAGAAGCCTACAGAACTCCAAACAGACTGGACCAGAACAGAAATACTTCCCGTCACATAATAATCAAAACACCAAATGTTCTAAACAAAGAAAGAATATTAAAGGCAGTAAGAGAAAAAGGCCAAGTAACATATAAAGGAAGACCTATCAGAATCACAGCAGACTTTTCACCTGAGACTATGAAGGGTAGAAGATCCTGGGCTGATCTCATGCAGACTCTAAGAGAACACAAATGCCAGCCAAAACTACTATATCCAACAAAACTCTCAATCACCGTAGATGGAGAAACTAAGATATTCCATGACAAAACCAAGTTTACCCAATATCTATCCACAAACCCAGACCTGCAAAGGATAATAGGAGGAAAACACCAATACAGGGAGGGAAACTTCACCTTGGAAAAAGCAAGATAGTAACCTTTCATCAAACCCAAAAGAAGTTAACCAATCAAATTTAAAAAATAACGTCAAAAATGACACGAAGTAAAAATCACTATTCCTTAATATCTCTTAAAATCAATGGACTCAATGCCCCAATAAAAAGACATAGACTAACTGACTGGATATGTAAACAGGACCCTACATTTTGCTTCTTACAGGAAACACACCTAAGGGTCAAAGACAAACACTACCTTAGAGTAAAAGGCTGGAAGACAATTTTACAAGCAAATGGTCTCAGGAAACAAGCTGGAGTAGCCATTTTAATATCAGATAAAATTGACTTTCAACCCAAAGTCATCAAAAGAGACTCTGAGGGACACTTCTTGCTGGTCAAAGGAAAAATACAACAAGAAGAACTCTCAATCCTGAACATCTATGCTCCAAATGCAAGGGCACCCTCATTCGTAAAAGAAACTTTATTAAAGCTCAAAGCACACATTGCACCTAACACAATAATTGTGGGTGACTTCAACACTGCACTTTCCTCAATGGACCGATCAGGAAAACAGAAACTAAACAGGGACATAATGAAATTTATTGAAGCTTTGGACCAATTAGATTTAACAGATATATATAGAACATTCTATCCTAAAGCAAAAGAATATACCTTTTTCTCAGCACCTCATGGTACCTTCTCCAAAATTGACCATATAGTTGGTCACAAGACAGACCTCAACAAATATAAGAAGATCGAACTAATCCCATGCCTCCTATCAGATCACTATGAACTAAAAGTGGTCTTCAATAGCAACAAAAACAACAGAAAACCCACATACATGTGGAAATTGAACGATATTCTACTCAATGATACCTTGGTCAAGGAAGAAATAAAGAAAGAAATTAAAGACTTTTTAGAACACAATGAAAATGAAGACACAACATAACCAAATATATGGGACACAATGAAAGCAGTGCTAAGAGGAAAACTCATATCCCTGAGTGCCTCCAAAAAGAAAATGGAGAGAGCATACATTACCAGCTTAATGACACACCTGAAAGCCTTGTTACAAAAAGAAGCTATTTCACCCAGGAGGAGTAGAAGGCAGGAAATCATCAAACTCAGGGCTGAAATCAATCAAGTAGAAACAAAGAGAACCATACAAAGAATCAACAAAACCAGGAACTGGTTCTTCTAGAAAATCAACAGGATAGATAAACCCTTAGCCAGACTGACCAAAGGGCACAGAGAAAGTATCCAAATTAACAAACTTAGAAGTGAAAAGGGAGATATAACAACAGAAACTGAGGAAATCCAAAAAATCATCAGATCCTACTACAAGAGCCTGTACTCAATACGACTGGAGAACCTGGAGGAAATGGACAATTTCCTTGACAGATACCAAATACCAAAATTAAGTCAGGACCAACTAGACCATCTAAACAGTCCCATAATGCCTAAAGAAATAGAAGGAGTCATAGAAAGTCTTCCAACCAAAAAAAGCACAGGACCAGATGGTTTCAGTGCAGAATTCTATCAGACCTTCAAAGAAGAGTTAACACCAATACTCTTCAAACTATTCCACAAAATAGAAACAGAAGGAACACTACCCAATTCCTTCTACAAAGCCACAATTACGCTGATACCAAAGCCACACAAAGATCCAACAAAGAAAGAGAACTTCAGACCAACTTCCCTTATGAACATCGATGCAAAAATACTCAATAAAATTCTTGCCAACCGAATCCAAGAACACATCAAAACGATCATCCACCACGATCAAGTAGGCTTTATCCCGGGAATGCAGGGTCGGTTCAATATTTGGAAATCCATCAATGCAATCCACTACATAAACAAACTCAAAGAACAAAACCACATGGTCATTTCATTGGATGCTGAAAAAGCATTTGACAAAATTCAGCATCCCTTCATGCTTAAAGTCTTGGAAAGAACAGGAATTCAAGGCCCATACCTAAACATAGTAAAAGCAATATACAGCAAACCAGTAGCCAGCATCAAACTAAATGGAGAGAAACTTGAAGCAATCCCACTAAAATCAGGGACTAGACAGGGCTACCCCCTTTCTCCTTATCTTTTCAATATTGTACTTGAGGTTCTAGCTCAGGCAATTCGACAACATAAGGAGGTCAAAGGGATACAAATTTGAAAGGAAGAAGTCAAACTATCATTATTTGCAGATGACATGATAGTCTACCTAAGTGACCCAAAAAACTCCACTAGAGAACTCCTACAGCTGATAAACAACTTCAGCAAAGTGGCAGGTTATAAAATCAACTCAAGCAAATCAGTGGCCTTCCTATACTCAAAGGATAAGCAGGCTGAGAAAGAAATTAGGGAAATGACCCCCTTCACAATAGCCACAAAATATAAAGTATCTTGGGGTGACTCTTACCAAACATGTGAAAGATCTGTATGACAAGAACTTCAAGACTCTGAAGAAGGAAATGGAAGAAGACCTCAAAAAATGGGAAAACCTCCCATGCTCATGGATCGGTATAATCAATATAGTTAAAATGGCCATTTTGCCAATTCAATGCAATACCTATCAAAATCCCAACTCAATTCTTCACAGAGTTAGAAAGAGCAATTATCAAATTCATCTGGAATAACAAAAAACCCAGGATAGCTAAAACTATTCTCAGCAACAAAAGAAATTCTGGGGGAATCAGTATCCCTGACCTCAAGCAATACTACAGAGCAATAGTGTTAAAAACTGCATGGTATTGGTACAGTGACAGGCAGGAGGATCAATGGAACAGAATTGAAGATCCAGAAATGAACCCACACACCTATGGCCACTTGATCCTCGACAAAGAGGCTGAAAACATCCAATGGAAAAAAGATAGCCTTTTCAACAAATGGTGCTGGTTCAACTGGAGGTCAGCATGCAGAAGAATGCGAATTGATCTGTCCTTGTCTCCTTGTACTAAGCTCAAATCCAAATGGATCAAGGACCTCCACATAAAGCCAGACACTCTGAAGTTAATAGAAAAGAAACTGGGGAAAACCCTTGAGGACATCGGAGCAGGGAGAAAGTTTCTGAACAGAACACCAATAGCGTATGCTCTAAGAGCAAGAATTGACAAATGGGACCTCATAAAATTACAAAGTTTCTGTAAGGCAAAGGACACCATCAAGAGGACAAATCGGCAACCAACAAATTTGGAAAAGATCTTCATCAATCCTACATCAGATAGAGGGCTAATATCCAGTATATATATAAAGAACTCAAGAAGTTAGACTCCAGAAAACCAAACAACCCTATTAAAAAATGGGGTACAGAGTTAAACAAAGAATTCTCACCTGAAGAACATCGGATGGCGGAGAAGCATCTTAAAAAATGCTCAACTTCATTGCTCATTAGGGAAATGCAAATCAAAATAACCCTGAGATTTCACCTTATACCCGTCAGAATGGCTAAGATAAAAAATTCCGGAGATAGCAGGTGTTGGAGAGGGTGCGGAGAAAGAGGAAAACTCCTCCACTACTGGTGGGGTTGCAAATTGGTACAACCACTCTGGAAATCAGTCTGGCAGTTCCTCCGAAAACTGGGCACCTCACTTCCAGAAGATCCTGCTATACCACTCCTGGGCATATACTCAGAGGATTCCCCACCATGTAATAAGTATACATGCTCTACTATGTTCATAGCAGCCCTATTTATAATTGCCAGATGCTGGAAAGAACCCAGGTATCCCTCAACAGAAGAGTGGATGCAAAAAATGTGGTATATCTACACAATGGAGTACTATTCAGCCATTAGAAACAATGAATTCATGACATTATTTGGCTAATGGATGGAGCTAGAGAACATCATACTAAGTGAGGTAACCCAGACTCAAAAGATGAATCATGGTATGCACTCACTAATAAGTGGATATTAACCTAGAAACCTGGATTACCCAAAACATAATCCATACATCAAATGAGGTACAAGAAGAAAGGAAGAGTGGCCCCTTGTTCTGGAAAGACTCAATGAAGCAGTATTCAGCAAAACCAGAACGGGGACGTGGGAAGGGGTGGGTGGGAGGACAGGGGGAGAGAAGGGGGCTTACGGGACTTTTTGGGAGGGGGGGCTAGGAAAGGGGAAATCATTTGAAATGTTAATAAAAAATATACCAAATAAAAAAAAATTAAAAAAAAAGAGTGGGTAATGGAACGTGCATGACATTATATCAGGAAAGACTTTATTTTGAGGGGAGGGAAGGAGGCAGAAAATTAGAGAAAGCTGGTGGTAGTGAGGACAGGGCAAGATAGAATAGAGTCTAATGACGTATGTAAATGGAAATGTCTGAAACTGTGTTAACTAGAAAACAGTATACAAACTGAGGGATAAGCGAGGAAACAAAGAATAAAACAAAAATAAATCACCGTGTCATACTTAAGCAGAGTCTTAGTCCCTTCTCCCAGTTAGAGAGGAAATCATCCTCTTTCTCACCTTTGCCAAGTTAATCATGTATTTTATCCACTTAATCCTCCTTCTAGTCTTATGTCTAAACTAAGTAAAAAATTAATCTAAGCTTCATTTCTGTAAATTCATAAAATTCATTTCCAAATGGTTGTTAATAGTGATAATAGAAATTATACCTTTTTCTATGAAGCTCTTTTCACCACCACTTATCAAACAAGTCAATATGCAATAGATTATCACAATTCTATCAATAATCATTCCTAGATTTAAGAAAAGTTCAAACCCATTGTGAAACCTGCTGTTCTCCTGGTAGTGAAGTGAAGATATGACTTGGCTATCACAACCCATGTTATGACATCATATGAATAGTGAGGACACACTCTCCAAATGACTCAAAATAAAAATGAAGCAGCCCTGAGTGGCAATTGGGAAGAATTTTATGAACATTTAAAAATTTAGTAGGACCCCAAACTGATAACTGCTTCCCACATACTTATCTTTATATCCACTAATAAGTTTAGCTCTCCCCTCTCATCACTGAAGATTACTTTTTTCCCCAGCAGATGGAGATTATTAGAGAAAACCACAAGTAGCCAAAATGCAGAGCTATATTAGCGAAGAGGTATCTAGCTCTCAACCAATTCATCTCCAACACAACCCATACAGTTAAGACTCGGGAACAGGAAGAAGGAAGAGAAGGTAAAAGAGCCAAAGGATCAAGAAGTCTGCTGCAAGATTTTATCTTCTTAATATGATGAAGAAACTATGCTCACGAAATCTCAACAATATAGTTTCCTAAACAAAACATGAACAACATCACCAGTTAACATGCCAGAGTGGAAAGGGGAAAATCTTTGGCGCCTTACCCCTAAATAAAGAGCTATAAGCAATTAATGACTGCCAAGAGGAGAAATTAGTTTTCCACAGAAGTTATCCCCCTAACTGTTCAATATCAAATAGTGTGCCCTAAACTAATTACAAGCAACACTAAATGAACTCAGGGGACTATCTTTTAAATAATTACTCATATATGTAACAATAACATTTAAAGAAAAGGAGGTCATGAATTTAAGAAGACATCATAGAAGCAGTTGGAAGGAAAAAGGAAGAAAAGGAAGTAATGTTATTATATTTTAATTAAAAATTTAGTTTGAAACAAGGGTAGAATATTTTGTGTCTCAAATCTTTAAGAACTTAAAATGTAAACTGAAACTTTCTAACGTGTTTTATTTAAAGACCTTTTAATAGATCACCTTATGACATCCTGTCTGCCTCTTCTGTATCATGATTTTTTAAAAAATCTTTGGGTGAGTAATGTGATGAGAAACATTGTTGGTATGAGCACAGGTACATGTGTCCTACAGCACATGTCTGAGGTCAAAGGATAACCTTTGCTCTTGGCCCATACTTTTTTCCGGCAATGCATATGTCAAGGTAGTTGCATTGTGCTGGTATGCTAAGGGGCTAAGTGCTTTACCCACTGAGTTATTTTCCCAGTCTATGAATCATGACATTTTTTAATGTTGAGAAGCAAAACTGATTCTTTCTCAGCCTTACAGAAAACAGGTGTTCAATCAATACAGAGGACACTATTAACTATACACTCATCTATAAAAAGGGCTTTCCTATTTAAGGAAAAAGGGAAATTACCAGATATTTGTGAACCAAAGTCCCTCTTTGATGAGGAAAATGCTGGGTTGAAATAAAGGAATTCTCCATATCCAGTTATGGTTAGAACTTCCTGGGTTTGTCAAGACAAGTTCAATCTCTTTGAGTTGCAGTGACTTCATTTGTAAAGTTAAAGTGTTTAGCAAGATACCACCTGAAATAGAATTCTCTGATTTTAATATTTGTATGGAATGTTATGTTCTGTATATTCAAAGATAGGGTTTAAATCAGTCAGGTGCATGTTCGCATTCTGGAATGGTTGATTAGTGATAAATTATATTATGCAAATTATTCAACTTCTGTGAACTTCAGTCACTTCATTTATCTTAACTTCAGATTTCTGCTTAGTGTAGTTGATATAATATCTCATGACTGCTTAGTCTGATTATGCAACTCTCTCACAAATAGAGAATAATGATTAATTTACAAATACAGAGGAACACAGTTTGGCTGACCGTCAACAACTTGATACATAATTCACATAGTAATCCCTAGACAAAACCCAGATTTTGTCCTGAGACTTTCCCATATCCTAGCTCTTTCCTCACAGATCACAGAGAAGCAGCTGTTCTTGCCCATTATGTTAAGACATTTAACACCTAAAAAAAACTCTAACAGTCAGCATGTTTTTGGGGGAAAACTAATGGGGAGCATACAATTTCAGTCTCCCTAGCCCATCGCTCATAGAGAACAAGTGTACTTCTGCTAAAAGGATGCCTTGCAGCACTCTTCAACAAGTATTCCAGAAGATGGAGAAAATCCAGTAGGCCTAAGGAGATGAGATCTAAGTTTATTTCCATTCCATAACCTCCCTCACTGACCATCTTAGGGATCATCAGTGCAAAGGACAAATTGTGTTCTGTCAGCTACAAACAATGATGTTCAAATAAACCTGGTGCAATCACCTTAATATGCAATTCGGGAACCTTAGGTCCAGCAACTATGAGCAATTTCCTTGGAGGCAGTGCAAATATCTCCATTTTTTTTACTCAGTCTTATGAATGTAGAAATGTGCCTTTTGGGGGTCAGTAGACTAAGACTGCACCCTTCATTATAGTGATGAAGGGAAGTAACAGAGAAATATCACCTGTGTGGTCAATAAAATTCAAAGCCTCTGGCCTTGGTGTCCATTAATGTCACGATATAATGAGAAATGACACAGTGAGTGTTCTTTTATCTCAAGAACTTGCAACTGTAATTATATCCATAATGATAATAATTAAGCATAAAATGTCATTAGCTCAATATCTTTGGTTATAATTCTTCTATTTCAGTCAAATCTTGATGTTAAATCTACCAACTGTACTTAACATGTGAAAGGAAATGAAGAGGATTGCTTGAAGGTACCAAGATTCAGGAAGAAAAGTCACTTGCTCAAAATCACAAAGTGCCTTGGATGCAGAAAAGTTTCAAACTCCCATTTTCTTTTCCTTTCTTTAGCCAACAATGTGTCAGCTTTTGTTTATAAATGAATGCATATCACCCATGCTACACACATGCACACACACACATATGTACACACACACACAAACACACATACACACATACACACACTTATGACTCAAACCAATTAACATGTGGTGTGGAATCATTCTACATCTTGGATAATATATTAATTATGCATCTTCATAGATATAATACTGAGAACAGCTACTTCCTGCAGGACATCAGTAAACATTTGTTTTAATAGATACAATATGCAGGTGATCAAAAACCTAGCATACTTTGGTCACTAGACAAGGATTTTAGATCTTGTGTCAACTTCTCTTTAGGGAAATAAAAAGATTAAAACTAACAGCTAATCTAGCCTGGTTATTTATGACAGTGATGCATGGACACCTGCAATCTCATCCTGGGATACACTTGCTCCACCTCCCAGCATGTTACTTATTTGTGCTGTCTGAGCCTCAATATTACCATCACTAAGGGAAAGGGTTCTTACTTTTAGCAGAGGAATGATAAAACCTGCTGTTCCTCTCTCTCTAGATTTGAACAGCTGTGATGCAAAGAAGAGAAACTGTAACTCATGCATCCTTAGAAATGCACTGAAGAGGAAGAGAATAGGGTGGAGTTGAGAAAAGGATACTGAGAGGAGCTGCAGGAAGAGCTATGGAAGGGTAAGTAGATTTGATCAAAATATACTGCCTTCATATAGGAAATTACAAACGAATAAATAAAAATTGCAAAGAAATATCTGAAGATTGTATATCCTTTATTCTGGCCTATGTCCCTAAAACTTAATGAGAGTTTATACCCTGCCCTATGATCAGTTTGAGAAAGTTTATTTCTACTATTAGCCTTTAGTATCTATAGTTATTGGCTAACCAAGATTTCCTAGTTCTTGCCCATCTTAATAACTAGACAGAGGAAGATAATGCATGCATAGAATATCATTAAATAAAATCAAATAGAATTCAGAGGATCTTAAGAACATGCTGTCAATTTTGCCTTTCTTCAAATTCAATGACAGGCCCAACCTAATTGTTTAACCTATAATGAACAATACTTTACCCACCATGACTGTTGCAGATTAATTTTGTTTTATGTCTGTTTTCTCCCAATATCAGATTTAGGATTTCCATTCTGATATGTTTTTCTGACTTATGATCCTTTGAGTTCAAAAGGTGCTGGTCATTCCTCATAGATCACTAGAATTGTCTAGCCGACTTTATGAGCTCTGGAGGCTTGCCTTGGACAAAGTCCTAGAGTCATGATAAATGACTTGGAGTTTATCCGCTGAGTGCTTTGGCTTTATATTCCTAGCTCTAACTTTATAGATTTTCCTCCTTTTATAAAAAGAATGGACCACTTTTCTTCTTGGAAGTAACCGCATTTATGGTGCATCCTACTATAAGTTAATGCACAGAGCAAGAAAGAAGCGTTGGACGAAGCAAGCTTCGAATGAAGTTCATATTGTTTCTGCAGTCAGACTCCCCCAAGAAACATCACTGAATCATGAAACAGTGCTTTCTCACATGCTCTTTTTAAATTTTCATCTTCTATTAACTGCCTGGAGAATTTAGGTCACTGGAGACATCCAGGGTATATAGTGGTCTTTCTTTCCCCTCCTTTTCAGAAATGCCTACAGGAGAAATAGTCTTTGTCTTGACCCATTGTACATTGATTTCACATCTGACTGCAAAAACACCATATCCCAAAATGTTATCATCTTAAGCATGACTCCCAGCTATTATAAATATTTCTCTTTCAAAAACATAGTGGATAATATTTTAATTCTTTTTTTTCAACAAATTTGTATTTTACCAAATACCTTTTTTTTCTGAAGGCTAAAGCATGCTACGTATGCACAAAGGTAGAAACATCCTACAGAGTTATCTAGCTTGTTGCTGAACTACAAATTTATTATTTAGGGAAAAGTCTATGCTAGTGATGTCACTCAGAGAATTTAACAATACTTGCAGATTTTGGCAAGCTCCAAATGACTACACCAGGGAATTTCCTTGCCCCTAAGGGCAGATATACTGAAAAAGGTCCAAGAAGCTAATGCTATCATGGGTGAATTCCCAGGCTCAATTCCAATTAATAGCATAGCTATAAAACTTTTCGGAAACCATTAGCATCTAATGACTGAGGAAGAACAGCAATTTACAACAACTCCTAGTTCTTGGTACTTTTCCCCCACTGAAGGACATGATTCCAACAAAATGAAATTCCTTAATACAGTGGAAGTGGTTTGTGGTTATTTTAATTCATAGAGACAGATCATATTGAAAACAGATCATTCATTTCCCTCCAATTGTACTTTTCAATCTAAACAAGTGTCAACCACTATTAACGAGATGTATTATTTTTCCAAATAGAAAAATGAATGTTTCTGGTTATACCTCTATTGAGAAACCATTCTGTGAAAAACTCTTTTAAAAGAGAAAGATTCAATGATGAAAGTGATAGAATTGTAGGACTCCAAGCCTTGTGAAATAGTAGACATTTTCACAATGAAAAATCATTTTAATTGTTATTATATTCTGGGCACTTTATTAAACTCAACTCTACTCTTAAGCATCTACCACTGTAAGTACATGCCTTTAGGATTTGGAACTAACAGTACGCACACAAACCAATTTCAGTGAGTCAGTTAAGAATTCCAGTAGAACTTACATTTGTAGGGAATGAGAGTATATGTTGAACTTCCTTCCTTGATTGACCTAGCTAAAAATGTATAGGGTAAAAAAGACCTATTGATGAAAAGTCCCTGGTTGGAAGGACAGAAAAGAAAATACTGAGGTAAAAGCCTAAATATGCTCATGGGCAGACAATGCTTTACTGAATAATTGAGCAATAAACACATTTAATTGCCAAAGAAGAGATGGGGTGGCCCAATGGTTTTCCATTTTCACCAAACCATTGGGAATCAGCAGATGAGGCTTTGAATGTCAGGCTAAGGAGTTGGGGCATCAGACTTACTCAAAAGCCTGCAAGAGAAAAAGAATTATATTCCTAGGAACTGCAGCCATTAGAATCGCAGACCTGCTGCTACACTGTCATATCCATGTATTTCTTCAAACCTGGGTCTACAATGCTACTGAACGTGGAAAATGAGATAAAGCTTATTGGAGTAGTTGACAGAAACATACATGCTGATCAACCTGGGAAAACAGCAGCCAAATTGAACTAAAACATATTTCCATAAGCAATTCTTTAACACAAATACAGAAATAAGAAAGAGACAGAGACTCAGAGAGAGAGAGAGAGAGAAACTGAGAGATTCTGAGCATCCATCCCATTTACAGTTATCAACCCAGACACTATTGTGGATGCCAACAAGTGCTTGCTGACAGGAGCCTGATATAGCTGTCTCCTGAGAGGCTCTGCAAGTTCCTGACAAATATAGAGGGGGATGCTCTCAGCCAACCATTGAACTGAGCACAGGGTCCCCAATGGAGGAGCTAGAGAAAGGATCCAAGGAGCTGAAGGGGTTTGTAGCCCCATAGAAAGAACAACAATATGAACCAACCACTACCCACAGAGCTTCCAGGGACTAAACCACCAACCAAAGAGTACAAATGGATGGACCCATAGATCCAGTCATATGTGTAGCAGAGGATGGTCTTGTTGGACATCAGTGAGAGGAGAGGCCCTTGGACATGAGAAGGTTCTTTGCCCTAGGGAAATGCCAGGACAGGGAAACAGGAGTGGATGGGTTAGTGAGCAGGGGAGGGGACATGGGATAAGGGGTTTTTGGAGGGGAAATGAGAAAAGGGGATAACATTTGAAATGTAAATAAAGAAACTATCTTATTTTTAAAAAGTGAGCGCAGTTACTGTTAATGATATTCCATGGGGAATATGTATCAGGATCAGCTGCTTTAAGTATAATAATTGTACTTAAAAGTCACACATACTCTATTCTTAAAGAACATGAACCCTTGCTCTCACTAGTTTTATGAAAATGGAAAATCGTTTAGAAGGAGGTCTGTGCCTTTGGCAATTCACTATGGTTATGAGACTCCTTACCATTTAACAGATGTTTTGTAGACTAAGTATGGGTCAGTTTGGGTCTTCCAAAGGAAAGATGCCCAGAAATTAGTTGAAGTTGATGCTTCTTAATCAAACAGAGGGATCTAGAATGGGCAAGGAGTGCCTTTGCTGGTAATATAATTCTGTGCTTTGGTTATAAAGCGGTCTCCCAAAGACTCACTTATTGTATGTAGATTTGGCCCTTTGCGGGGGGGGGGGGCACTACTGGGAGGTGGTTGCATCATGAGATCACTAACTACATCGCTGGATTAATCCCTTGATAGGTTTAAACCGAAGGGGATGTTGGGATATAGAGTTGGTAGAAGGAAGGTGGTGACTGGGGACATGCCTTTCAACAGGTTTTACTCACTCCTTGCATCTCTGTGCCACCTGGCCACCATGAAGTAGCTCTGCACTGCGACCCTCTTGCATAATGTGACTGCCTCAGAACAGACTTTAGAAAGAAAGCTGGCCAACCATGCCCGGACATGCTGCAATCATTTCTCCCTCAAGCTGATTTGCTCAGGCATGAGAAAGCTAACTACCAGAAACTCTAGGAATATTTGGTCTACTCCATGAGAAGAACTCACACATAAGAGGGGTCCAACTTTGGACAGAAAGAGTTTAGATGTAGAATCATTCAGTTCCTTG
The DNA here is from genome assembly GCF_947179515.1 of Apodemus sylvaticus. Taxonomy (NCBI): domain Eukaryota; kingdom Metazoa; phylum Chordata; class Mammalia; order Rodentia; family Muridae; genus Apodemus; species Apodemus sylvaticus. Next base: position 33,433,552 of record NC_067492.1, read on the forward strand.
GGTGGGATCTATCAAGAGGACATGGATTAGGTTTGAGCTGATTTCCAGAAGTGCTGCAGCTAGAGGTCCACTGGTAACTTTGCCCTTCTCAAAACAGATTATGGCTATTATCATAATGATTAAACAAAGTTAGGTACAACATCTCCAAAACAAATTACACATGAACATTCAAAAATCACATTCAAAGAGTGACCTACAAGTAGAGTATACCTCTGGCTTAAAAGCACATCTATCTTCCTGTCCATTCATTTCCCAATTACAGTACTTGATAAGTGAATTATAAAAGTTTTCTTTGACATTAGCTTTTTTATAATTAACCTTTCCATTAAACTCATTACAAACTCAAACTTGCCCTTAGTTATCCATAGACTATTTTCCCCTCATGCTCTGCATTATTTTCTCTTTCACAATGTTTCAGCTTATAGACATCTCTGGACTGTTGGATATGAAACACAGGAGCAAAGAACATATCACTTTGCTCCTCATCCACATTTGCAGAGTTTCTAGCTCACAGAAAAAAGTTCAGTAAATGTCCATTGAAAGAACGTGATGATGGCTGTTTTTCCAGAGATTTGATCTGACTTATTTCTCTGACTCTCTTATTTTAATGACTTATTTCTCTCTCTTATTTCAATGACTCATGTTAAACAAGTTGCAATAAGAATATATGTAGTTGGTTTGCTGTTGTGGTAGTGGAGGTGGTGGTAGTGGTAGTGATTGTGGTTGTAGTTGTTTATATAGGCGATAAATAGAAAGCTGGTACTACTGTACCAATAAAATGAGCTCCTTGAGGTTTCTTTATATACATAAATGATGGATAAATAATATATAATTAATATATTATAAAAGTTTATCATTATTGGTATATATGTATGTATGTGTGTATCTGTGTGTCTGGGTATGAACATGTAAGTGGATGCTAATAGAGTCCAGAATATGGTGTGAAACAATCAATATGACTTTTGGAAACAAACTCAGTTCCTCTGCAAGCACAGAAGGTATTCCTAACTGTAGAGCCATCTCTATAACCCAGCTCCTCATAGATATTAAATCTAATTCATTAGACTTTTTTCTCTTTACCTGCATTTATGACTTGTGATATTTTATAAAAATTGAAAAAGAAATTGCTTTCTGGCTATATAAGACAATAAAGACTCCCCTTAGGGATTCCTCATTACAGAGAGTAAAATATCATCCTTTTGTTATACCCCATGTTGTAATAAATACTTGACAAGCTCAAAGGTAAAATGAAATATTCCTAGGAATGGGGCTTGATTCAAAATGGTACATTATTACTGACTTGATAAGCTTGGCACACAGGGAAATGAATCAGAAGCAAGTGGTTCTACATATATGTGAATCTTTTAGAAATTTTTTGTACCTAATACAGGTGTGTGTGTGTCCTGGCAATTACCAAAGCTCTCCATTTGAAAATTTCTTTTGTCCTATTTCTCCTGCTGAATAGGTCTTCTTCAAAGTCACAGAAAAGAAATTAATTCAACAAGGCTCTTAACCTTCAAATGTGTTCCTACACCATTAAATTTCTGTCCAAGAAAGACTGTTATTCACTGTACAAGCAAGCCTCTTAATGTTTTCTGTCATGTATTCACTCCTCATATTTCTTTAGATAACAGTATTTGGGATTAGACACTTTGTCCTACTTTGACTATACATATAGAGATTTAAATACACAGGTCTTTCAAGTATACTGTCTTATTATTATTATTGAGAAAGGATAAAAGTACTTGAATAAGTTTAAAGGTGTGTGTCAGGTGGAGGGGAGTATGTTTCACTTCTCTAAAGTTTTGGCTTTGGAATTTTGAGAGCTCGTCAGAACATAAGGCAGCAATGAGAAATTGCAAAACAGGGAAAGCTTTTATTGCTGCCTGAAAGACCATTTAGTTATGCTTTCTGTTATTATTCGCAGGAAAGAGAAAGGGTTGAGCTGACATAGATTCTTGAATGCAGGCATTATCCAAGAGATTAGATCTTATAACACCCGGTAGTTTAAGTACATCCTAATGATGATAGAACTGCATTTTGTAATATTTTTTGAATAATAGGAAGAAAATAAATTCCCAAGTCCTTGATTGTGGTGTTGTAATGAAATGTCACACAGAGAAATGGCCATTTCATTAAATGAGGAGTTGCATTGAGTTCTTTCCCAGCAAGATTATAATTCATTATCTATTACCGAAATGTACCAAACACAATTTAGAATGACATTATAATATATCCTAATCTAATAACCATCATTTCTTTATCATTAGAATTTTAATAGTCAACTTTCCTTCTTTAAGCCGATAAATACCTACAATTAGAAATGGGATGAAATTTAAGACTAGGTGTATAGTCTTAAAGAGAATGGCATCCCATGACAGAGAAAGGGTTGGGAACTTAGGATAGGACATGGTGGAGGTGGGTCATCTTATCACTCACTGACACATAACTTCAGATGCATAGTGTTTTAAAACATGTCTTTAACTCCCCTCGAAATATCTGTTTCTACTTTATTTTGTAATTATTGATGTTATTATACATGACTATCAACAAGGCTGCTACAAAATTAATATTCATTAACTGATTTCTTTCTTCCTGTACATTTTCTATAATAACTCTTAAAAATAACTATGTTATAATGAATTCATCACATAAAAAATAAATGTTAAACTTAATTATGATCTTTCTGTGGATAAAACTGTGGACAAAAACACCAGGTCACAAAATCCCTGATGATAACTTTAGTTTTGGAGATGGTAGAAGTAATGGTCTGCTAAGTTAGTACATCCCAGGTTTCCTGTGATGCTATAGAAACAGGCAAAACAGGATACAGAGGTCTGCAGAGAATTAAGAAGACTAAATGAGATTGCTTTTAAGTTTTCATCACTTAGGATGATGCTAGCTGAGTGTTTATCCTACACAGTATTTATTATGTTGAGTTATGCCTCCTCTGCTTCTGTTCTCTCTAGGGTGTTTATCATGAAGGTATTTTGGATTTGCCAACAGCCTTTTCCCCCTGGAAACTTCAGTATATGAATTTTCAAGGAAAGGAGAGAAAGGAAAATGACTTAATGTGATACTTGTCAGTGGCCAAATAAGGTTGAGAAAGTACGTATCACAATCCTTGGGTTAGGGCTCTCTGAGATTCAGTAAGCCTTTCATTTCAAATCATCTTTGAAGTCTGATCCCACTAAAGAAGAGTACTTTTCCCTATAGAAATCATGTAAGGAAGGCAAAGCTTTGCAGATGTAGAAGGCTAGTTGTCACATGAAAGTGTGGTCCCCTCATGCTTCTAATAGAATCATGATACAATACTGAAGAGCAAATCAACTCCAAACCTGATAATTTCTTCCAATGTCATTTACAATATGATTTATTTCCTTCATTTGATTGAATTAAGTGAATGTCTGTGTCCATGAGGAAAGTGTCTGAATGCCAGTAACCTGGCTGACTTGACAATACAGTCATGAGATGTTAGAAGCTGGAAAGAGTGGAGTGATCTGACATAGCAGAAGACACTCATTATAGACTTGAAGTAAAGCACACTTGTCACATTTCTAGATGCGAAATGCATGTACCTACAGGGAGCTACATTGTGAACCCCACCATTTCAGTCATTGGAGGCCACATCAGACATTAGCAGAAATGAAAAAATAAAGTGATTCACAATCAAAACTTCAACAGGAAATAGCCTTACCACTCCAACACTCAAAAAAATGAAAAGAAAAAAAAAAGACTTGTATGTTATATTATTTAAATTCATCCACTCAAGTAAACACTTATTTTCAGATAATTTTACAAATATTTCTTTTATTATCTTCAGACACATGTGTTCTCTCATTTCTACATGATAGATCATTAAAAATCACTAAGTGTTCATGGCCTTGGTCCATTTTATCACAAATACGGCATGTCCTTTCTTAACCAAAGGATTAGAGTAGCAGTTTTAAGATAGATTTTTACTTCTCTCCAAAATAGATCTCAAAGTTTATGTGTGCATCGGTTGAGCATCTAATGAAGAAAACATATCAATGTGCTTGATGCTCTATAATGCTAAGCCACAGAGGCACAGATATTCAAACCATGACCCAGCCTTCCATTGGCTTTTTTCCCTTGTGGAACAACACAAGGCTGCCTTAAGCTGGGTTTTTATTTTAATACAATGTCATCATTCTTGCCAGAAAAAAAAATTGTCACATGGGATGATAGCATTAGGCTCACTGTAATTAGACAAGGAGGCTGAGAATATTCTTGAGAATGCTGTTCATTATATTTTATGGTCTTTTCTAAGAACTATCAGGAGAAGACCCTCTTTTCTTTATATCCTTTCTTTCTGGAGAATTCATTTGATTTGATACACATACAATGAATATCATGAATGCCACCATAACAGACTTCCTTCAACATGGGCTGATGAAAAACGTACAGCAACAAGTCCATAAAACTTCTGTGACAGTATATGTATATTTTGGTCTGCTTCTTTATTCTACTTTAGGTTCCTAGTCTCACTATTTTTCTACTTTCTCACCTATTTCTAATTATGCTACTTTGATGTATTTTAACTATCTCCATAAGTTATTTTAAGTTCAATTTTGGAACAAACTGAAGAATAAATAAATGCAACTATGAGCAATTTCACATGTGCAAAATAAGATGAGAGGGTGAATATTGAAAATACAAATTTGTCTGTTCTTTAAATAGAGCCTGTCAAATAATTGTTTATCTTAAGCTCTCTGGATGGCTTATGTTCCACCTCTTCTTCCATCAGTAGTTCTTGCTCAGCTCAGTGCTGTCCGAACAGTAGACATTTGATGATCTCTTTCCTCTTAAATCAGTGTATTGGCTTTTCAGCAAGACAAAACAGGACATGCTTCCTAAGGTACCATGTTTTCCTATACTGAGACACATGGGACCATGCTGGATAACAAAGGGAATGCTAAATATGCCTCTGCTTTTTGTTTTGTTTTGTTTTTATGTCTGTGTGCATTGGATTGGACATAGAGATATAAAAGGGATTCAAAAGGGTTTACTGTTGGGTAAATGGTTTGGCTAATCAAGAAAATTGAAAGTAGAACAGAATATAGGAAATTATCTAAGCCTGGATTTATAATAAAGCAATGTGTATTCAGAGTGCAGGCAGAGGTGGTAGAGTAGAAGGGAAGGAAAGAGTATTAGAGAAAAGGAAGGCCTGAAATGTGGCCCAACATGTGAAGGCATTTGCTGCCAAGCCTAACAGATGGCATTTGAAGCACCAGAACACACAGAGGAAAGAGGAAACCAACTCTGCTGTATTCTTTGTTTGCTTTTTTGTTTTGTTTTGTTTTGTTTTGTTTTGTTCTTTGCTTGGTTTTTGTTGTTTTATTTTATTTTATTTCATTTTCATTTTTAGAGACAGGGGTCCTGGCTGTCCTGGAACTCATTTAGAAAATGTGCCTAGCCTCAAACTCATAGATGTCTGCCTACTTCTGCCTCCCAAGTGTTGGGATTAAAAGAGTGCTGGGATTACTGGTGTGTGGGTGTCCAGCCTTAATTTAAGTGAATCAGCTGTCTGGAATATAAATTAAATGTTGTTCATCACAACTCAATAACAATATTATGAAAAACAAAAGAGGAAATATTCACAAGTTGTTCACAGGTGTGCAAGGAACACCCACAATAAATAAATATAAAAATATTAAAAGGAAAAAAGAAGACAAGGACCAGTGGAATATTGCTTTTCCTTATTTCCAATCCTTCTTTCTTCATTTCCCTCTTTTGTATTTTTTTCTATCAACTACCGGAGTATAATTCAAAATTTCTGAATATGATAATTTGGGGGTTTTACTTTGCATTCCTGTCAATCAGGATTGAGACAGTGTAGATAATTACAGTTCTCCTAATTTCACTTTCCTGTTGTAAGGTCATTTTCTAGGCCTTTATATTTGTTAAAAACCTTTTATAGACACATTTCCTTGGAACATATATTTATCATAAAAATAAAACAATTACCACACCTGTACATGTCTACAGTGTGCCTCATCTATTACCTTCTGAACAACTCAAGGCAGACCGTTCCCTCCTGCATCCTTCTGTCCCAGCATCATACTTGGAGGAATCTAAGCACCTGTTCATTGGGGCCCTTGTTTTGGGGAAAATACCCTGAGCTAGTGCAATAATAGTCATGTAATAAAGCAACTAAGGAAAGAAGGAATATAGAATAGTGTGGAGTGGGTAGGTCTGCTAAGGGGCCCTCAAAACAAGAGAAGTGAACACAGGACATTTACACAGTACACGTGCAAGGTTATACTTTGATTCTGCAAACTGCTGTGTTTCTCTGTGTGTGGCAGACCTCTACTAGCCCTAAGTAACATATATGGCCAACACTGAGTGAGAGTTTACAGGTTATTCGGATTATAAGCAAGAAACAACCCATGGGAAAACAGGGTAAAGTGGTCCTCTATATATATGGAGTAATATTTCCTAGTAGCCTATGGAAAAACTCTGCCTCTAGAGATAAAAACCGGGGTTTGTTGAGTAAGGAACTAAGAGAACTATAGATAAAGTCTAAAGGAAAGAAAGAAAGGAAGGAAGGAAGGAAGGAAGGAAGGAAGGAAGGAAGGAAGGAAGGAAGGAAGAAAGGAAGAAAGGAAGAAAGGAAGAAAGGAAGAAAGGAAGAAAGGAAGAAAGGAAGAAACAAACAAACAAACAAAGATAGCAACATGGGCCAGAGTGATGGGGATAGGTCTTTTTCCAAGACATATAAATGAAGAGAAATGAAAATGTAAAAAGACTGGTAAAGGCATTGATGAAAATATGGACTAGTGGAGTGTAAAGAGCATGTAAGCAGTAATGGATAACTGAGATACTGTGAGAGAGAAAAAATCAAATTGAAGTTAAAATAAGCCTGCACTAACTACGGTGCAGGACAGTGAATACATGAAATCATCCAGAGTAATGCTTGTGAAATTAGGAACGTGGAAATGGGATTTTTTTATTGGATATTTTCTTTATTTACATTTCAAATGTTATCCCCTTTCCCAGTCCCCTCCACAAACTCCCTTTCCCATCCCCACTCCCCCTGCATCTATGAGGGTATTCCCCATCTACCCACCCACTTCCACCTCCCCTATTAAAGGCTTGAGAAGTCACATTAAAAATCATTTGACTAACTTGTCTTAAAAACTCAGCATGGCTATTTTAACATGGATAGAACAAGGTCAACAATGGGCATGGTAAAACAGACCAGATAAAAAGCCATGAGGTCAGAACCCTACACAAAGAACTAATGAACGGTGACCAACTGGAGGATGCTGAGAGAAGAAAAAAATAGTTCTCCTTAGGGAAGAGCACATCAACAGGTTATCCAGTAAAATAATTAATAATAATAATAAATAATAATAATAATAATAATAATAATAATTCAGCTCTAAAAACATACATACAAGTGACATTATACTCTGAGCTACTTGTAATTAGGACTATATTTACATATGTAACATATAATGTACAGATATGCAATTTATATATATATATATATATGTATATATATATATATATATATAAGTATTTATATATATCATCCTGTACTTCATGTCCATTAGCAGACTATTGAGCAGCAACCTATTATGTACTATACTACCTTATTGTGCAGGGAAACTGTTCCAGGCAGAGAAGCAATGTCTGTTGAGAATCACCGTCATTGTTACAGCTGGTGACGGGATACTGAATCAGTCTTGGCTGAAACAAATAAAAACAGATCGAGTGACTAGAGGGAAGGTAACCCTCAAAAAAGACAGAAGAAATGAAAGGAAGGTACAAAGAGAAAATCTGGGGAGAAACGTGACAAAAAGGAAAATCTGTGCCACATACGTTATCATTTTAAACATGTTAGCAGGTGACTGAGGTAAAGGAGTTTACTAAACACACAGTGTTTCCGCACCTTTTCCTGCTTTACATTCTGCCCTCTGGAGATAAAGATTTATGTCTCATGAATCAAATGCCCATTTTCTGAAACAACTAAATGTCAAAATGGAAAGCTTCGCGTTAATAGCGTGAGTGCGTGCACTAAACGAGTGGGTCAGAGTGTGGCGTCCTGAAGCATATCAGAAATGAGAGTTTGGGGATTGGGCTGCTAAGAACAATAGTGCCGCATTTGCGATGCACTAAAAGCTTTTTGCTCGGTGGGAAACGGAGTTATTAGAGAGGGCAGCCTGAAGCATACTTGTTCTGAGAGTTGGGAGTTGTACCTCTTCGAAGGAAGATTTACAATGGTATATTTTACAATTTATCCATTTTGGATGGTTGCGATGTATGTCACCAGGGTAAAGAAGTTCAAATAGATTGGTATTAAGTATTTCCTGTGTTCTCTATTAATTATCTGTAAAACCAAAGAAGTAACATTAATGGAGAAGCACGGGTTGGACTTATAACAAAAGGGGCCATGTTTTATACAAAGGATTTAAGAACAGCCCTTTTAAATGCTAGTGGATCAAGAAATACTTAAAAGGAGTTTTCCTGTAATGGTGGGCAATGCCTTCCCCCAAATACCATGAGCTATCAGACAATAGCCCTGGGCCAGGTATATATTAGGTTTTTTTTAATTGTTGGTTATTCACATTACATAGGCCCACACATATAACAGACAGCTGTCTTGCCTATGTTACCCTTCAGAACTTGATGGTGAGACCCTATTTCAAAAGATCTCAAATATCTAAGTCATAGAATATGGAGAATCAAGTAGTTACTGTAGTGAACACTACATTCCTACTGGGCAAGCTACCAAGAGACCTGGGTGAGTAGGAGAGAGAGAGAATGGGAAAGAGGGAGAGAAAACACAACCATGAAATTGGGAGGAAAATGTGATAGGGAATTCGATGAGCAAAGGAATTCGAGCAGAGAAGAGTAGGGATTGAATTTGTTCCAAACACATTATGAGTATGAATTAATATTAAATAAAATATTTTACAAAATGTTGAATGTTCATGCATTAACATTCTAACTATTCCAATCAGCCATGTGTATAAATGATGTAGGAAGGATGACAAGTTATTTTGTATATAAATAGACTCTGTCAAATTTCTGAGGATGTCTAGCCAACCATATGTACCAAGTAAGCTCTTCTACCAAAGTGTTGACATTCTATTAAGGACTAGGAAACACATTTGTTTCCTGATTTTTTGAAGTAATACAAGACACCATTAATTCTTAAATATTTTTAGTATGTATAGTTTATAAATAAAAAATATAATTGGAAATAGGGTTAGCGACTCATCAGAGTGTATAATTTATAGCATTATGTGAAACAAATATAAAAAATAACTGAAAGAAAATGCTAACTGGTGTGGAAGATTCTGCTATTTGAATCATAGTCTAACATGTCCAGTTAGCTCTGCTGAGCAAAATGGAGGATTCCTTTTCCCAATGGGGCTTCCTCTTCTCTACTGTTGTTGAGCACAACTCCAACACTCTACTTGAGGAACGTCACACACATCCTCAAGGATGTGGGTCCTTGGAGGAAATACAGGTTTAACTTCCTGGAATGCCTCCCCATGCAAACATGGTATCCCCAGAATATTAAGCCTCAGCCAGTATAACTGCACCCTAAGAAAAGTCCCTTCCCACTCTCCAAGTTCATAAATACAGCCATTGATTCACCCCAAATAACATGTATGCACACAAGTTGTTTCCTTTGAATAGCATCTAAGAGAGCTGTTTCACTGAACATCATCTAAAAGAGCTATAACTCTGAAATTTTCAGAGAAGAATTTCTCCCCTGGCATTCATTGCCTAATTGGGATCCCACTGACCAACGCTTTCTGGATTTCACTTCACCCTTCCCTGTCTGGTGCAACAATGTCTGGATACCTTGAGGAAAAGAGTGGACTGCAGACCGCAGCTCTGCTCTATCATGTCCAACCTGGTGTATGGCACGACATGGACAAGCCACCCCAGGAAAGAACTAGAAACTAGAACGACAAACTGGGATTTGTGATGTACCCATTATAATGGAACACTAGGCATCAATTAAATCAGGAAGCTCTACATTTAACATTAAATATTCACAACCACAAGAGGTATCAATAAAGAGGTATCTTAAGTCATTAGAGCACCTCACAGAACAAGTGCTAGATGTCTGATTGGCCATGGCGCAAATATACAGGCATCTGTGCAGAAACACAACTACTAAAAGATAGTTATTACAGAGACATGGTAAAAATATAAGAGAAGAATTGGATTAACAGTCCCTTGACTAGACAAGAAGTCAAACAGTCTAACTTCCATATGTTTATTGATTTGGTGGTGGGGCACACAGGTCATACCATTTTAGAGCTCATAAAATTGGACTTTCACAAAGGACTGTGTTGAGTCAGTTATATGTGCTCAAGAAGTGTCAAATTTATGCTGTCAGCCTTCATAGTGAGTACTTTTACACACAGAATTATCTCAACTGTCCCACTATATTTTTTTTTAGTCAAGTCTAATGACAGATTATAGGAAGGGAGAGGGAGAGAAGGATCAGGGAGGGGGAGGGAAATGGGGGCAGGAGCAGGTGTGGGAGTAGATGGGGAGAAGTACTGACAGTCAGGAAATTGAACAGAGGTGTATAGCAGTGAGTGATGGGGAACTAGGGGTAGCCACTAAAAAGGCCCAGATGCCAAAGAAGCAAGAGGTTCCCAGGATCCAACTGGAATGTCATAAGCCAAAATATCCAACAAAGGGGAGAGAGAACCTTTAGAGACCATATCCAGTGAATAGGCACAGGCCCTGATTGAAGGATGGGACCACCAACCCATCTTAAAAATTTTAACCCAAAATTGGTCCCTCCCAAAGGAAATGCAGGGACAAAGAGTGGCACACAGACTGAAGGAAAGGCCATTCAGAGACTACTCCACCCATATGCAGGCTCTAAACCCAGACAGATCCATCCCATATGCAGACTCTAAACCCAGTATTGCTGATGCCAAGAAGCACTTACTGACAATACCTGGTATAGCTGTCCCCTGAAAGGCTTGGCCAGAGCCTGAACAATACAGATGCAAATGCTCACAGCCAACCATTGGATTGAGCACAGGACCCCAATAGAAGAGTTAGGGGAAGGACTGAAGGAGCTGAAGGGGATAGCAACCCCATAGATAGAACAATATCTATTAACCAGACGCCCTAGAGCTCCCAGGGACTAAACAATCAACTAAAGAGTACACATGAAGGGACCCATAGCTCCAGCTGCATATGTAGCAACTGTACTGGCTAGTTTTGTGTGTCAACTTGACACAGGCTGGAGTTATCACAGAGAAAGGAGCTTCAGTTGGGGAAGTGCCTCCATGAGGTCCAGCTGTGGAGCATTTTCTCAATTAGTGATCAAGTGGGGAGGGCCCCTTATGGGTGATATCACCTTTGGGCTTGTGCTCTTGGGTTCTATAAGCGAGCAGGCTGAGCAAGCCAGGGGAAGCAAGCCAGTAAGGAATATCTCTCCATAGCCTCTGCATCAGCTCCTGCTTCCTGACCTGCTTGAGTTCCAGTCCTGACTTCCTTTAGTGATGAACTGCAATGTGGAAGTGTAAGCTCAATAAACCCTTTCCTCCCTAACTTGCTTCTTGGTCATGATGTTTGTGTAGGAATAGAAACCCTGACTAAGAAAAATTGGTACCAGCGTAGTGGGTTATTCCTGTGACAACCTGACCATGTTTTGGGGAGACTGTGGAAGGACTTTAGAACTTTGAGCTAGAAAAGCCATTAGAATATTAAGAGCTCAGTGGAAAGTTCTGTAGGAGCTTGGAAGACAATGTTAAGAACAGTGCAAAAGATGGAGGCCTGGCTTGTGAAATTTCAGAGGGAAGATTAAAGACTCTTAAAGTGGCCATATTTTGATTGTGAAGATTCTGTGGTTTTGGTTAGCTGGGGCTGAAGAATCAGCTGTGAGTAACAAGATACCAGAACCACTAAAGCAAACCTTTGTGTTACTGGGACTATTGATGCTGGTTAGCTGGAGCTAAGAAATTAGTGGTGATTAAGAAGAGACCAGCATCACTGAGATGAAATCTTCTTGGAAGTGTTTTCTGAGAGCACAGAAAGTATGTTCCAGAGATATCCACGGTTGTATTTTGTGCTGTGGCTGGACTTGGTACTGTGTAAGAATCATCCAGATGGTACTGGTTTTGAAGGCATGAAGGGGTCATGAAGAGTAGCTGAGGCTCTTGGCACAGTGAGAGGCCACAGAAGGCCATTGGTGAAGGTGCAGCCTCAGTTGCAATTGATGGCCCAGGACTTGAAGGGGTCATGCATAGGAGCAGAGGTTTGTCACCATGAAGAGAGCCTATGAGAGGCTATTGGTGAAGCCTAATTACAGTAGAAGTCAGCAGTATTTTGGAGATGCCAGTGCCATGAGATGACCACCAAGAACAGCAGCAGCAGTGGAGTACAGGCAGCTGGATCCTAGAAGACAAGCAACCTCATAGAGGTAGGAGAAGGGGAATGGGATAGGAGTTTTGTGGAGGGGCAACTATGAAGGAAACATTTGAAATGTAAATAAATAAGATAACCAATAAAAAAAAAGAAAGACAAATAGACAAATGTAGTAATAGTATTTAGAACACATATCTGATTGTTTTTTGACATGAGAATCTGTATTATTATTCCTAGATTTTGTTATTTAAAGATTTCAATAAATTCATCTGAGCAGATACAAGATACAGAGAAGTGAATGTATGCTCACATGGGTTACTTTAAGTTAGAGATATTCATAGACATTGTGGTTAAGATATTAAGTAGGTAGAAATAAATAACAGAACTAGATTGCAGGAGATAAATCTGATTTCGAAAAAAAAGTACTCCAGAGTTGTTACATTTTTATCTTACTTTTCCTGTTGCTGTGATTTAAAAACAAACAAACAAAAAATAAAATGAAATAAAAAAACCTGGCAGAGCAACTTAAATGAGAAAGGGTTTATTTCAGCTCACTTTTCCAGGCTAGGGTCCATCACAGTAGGAAAGTGATAATGGCAAAAACTTGAAGAGGCAGCTATTCATAATCTGGAAGCAGAGAGCAATGAATGCTTACCTAGTTCTTTTATAAAATATATTCTAAGACTAAAGCCCTGCATGCTTTATCCTACCTTAATTGAGCCCTCACAGTGTGCTGAAGACTCAGATTTTGAATGTTTCCGGGTCCTGTCTAGTTGATAATCAGTCCAATCAATTATACACTTCAGGATAGCACATGATTTTAGTGGATTGGATGTTCTCTGCAAAGACGCATCACTGGTAGAAGAGAAACTGGAGAGGCAAGGAAAGATGGGAGTTTTTCCTTGCTAACTCAGGTGCTACTTCTTTTCAAACCACCACAGAAGTCAAAACACAAAATATTAAAACGGAACTATGCAAGCAAAGGTCAGCAGGGGTAGAGACTTGTTTTGGGTAAATTATAAATAGAAAAATAAATAGACAGACAATCTTATATTTGATTATACTTTAGTCACTAAGGCTTAGTGGGGAAAGCTTATATAATGAAACTATATCTGTATATCTGCATATTTGTGTTGCCAAATGTAGGAAAGGATTTGGTGACTGAATTTTAATAAGACTTTCTCAGTATTAGAATCAACTAGTATAAAGTCTACCTGAAATCCTTGGTTGTAGTGAATGTTGTTTTTTAAATTAATGTGCAAAATGTTTGGGTTTTAATCTAAACCTAGAAACTTTTACCTCAGAGAAGAGAAGAAGCATATCCTAGGGGTGTCATTTATTTTTATCAATCGCCATCTGCAATTTACCATATAGCAGTAATTTTTGTTTGTTTGTTTGCTTCAGGAAATACACAGAACTCTGAGCAGAGAGATAAAAGAAGAAGATAACTGTGGAAGAAACAAGAAAATAATTCACTATTTTTTTTTAGATCCTGAAGCCAAATAGTCAATGTATTTAGAATTTATTTTAGAGGGAAAAACATCTCAAAGACATCAGATAAACGATGATTTATTTTAATAACTTAACTGCTTAGTATTCAAAATTATTAACTTCCAAAAGAAAAATCAGGAGTAAAATATATCTGAGGGCATATAATTGTGACTGCCTATTCCATTTCTGTCTCTGATTATGTGGTTGTTTTTTTTTTTTTTTAACAACACCAACAACAACAGCAAAAGTTGTTCTAGCACCTCAGACCATAGCTTTAGCATATTAATCACTATCAGTTTACTGGATCCAAGACTCATTGTTGTAAAGTTTAGAATGCATGAAAGTGAAACAATAGTATAGAGAAAATGCTAACAGGTATGTCTCATAGTAGAGGACATTTTACTATCATGAGCAGAAAGAGGTATCAGTACAGAAAAGGGGTCAGTATCTAAATAATTACACTCTTGAATTTCTACCCTATTTCTCGCAATCATCATCCATACTATAGTGTTCAGAAAAACAACCTTGCCTAGGCGAACTTGATTAGGTCCTCTGAACCTTCGGGTAGGTCCATCTATGAAGAGTCTCACATGGCCCCCAAGCTGACCTCAAACTCAATATACAGTTCAGGCTAGCCTGAAACCCTGATCCATCCAGTTCTACCTCACAAGAACAGTGATCCACCACACCTACTTGCAGAAGACAGCTTTAATAGATACTCTTGCTAAGTCTGTTTATTGATCCTTCTTCTAACCTTCAGTGTCTAATCATTCTGGACACTGGTTGGACTCTTAACCTACCACTTACTCCCAAACAATGGTCAGTCACCAAAGTCTGTCTTAGGCAGAATTTGATTAGGTTGGTTAAACAAAATTCCCCCTTACCAGTTATTAGGGTTTAAATAGAAAAAGTCATCCACAGACTCATGTGTTCTCATAGGCTCATTTATTCCCTAGAAGATGGCACCATTTGGAAGAAATTCTGGAAACTTCGGAGTCATGATATATTTAGAAAATCACTAGGAAATAAATTTGAAGGTTCTTCCTTGCCCCCAGTCACATTCTTGCCCTTTGTTTCCTACTCCCCAGATTACCTTGCTCCATTTGCTTCCGCCACTACTAACACATGGATCATGTGCCATGGATTGAACCTATAAAACTATGAGCCAAAGTAAATATTTCCCAGTTTAAGTGATTTTCTTCAGTAGTTTGGTTCTGTAATGGTAGGTAGAATGCTCCTGATGTATCATCCTCTTAGTACTTTCAGTCCACTGACTCTTGTGATTCCGTTATTAATTTCCTACTGGCCTACCTCAAATTCTGAATGGAGTCCAAGTCCTTTACCCCACTGTGAACTTCTATCGCTGTGGTCTATAAGGGTATAGCAATGCTCCTGAATAGAATCTCCCTCACCATGATTTGAAAGTGGCATTGAATAATTCTTAGACAAATCCTTCATCCCATCCCTCTGTAGAATATGCTAATATCTCCATCATAACCTCAAAAATCCACCTATAAAAAGTAGTGTGTATATACCCAGAGGATTCCCCAGCATGCAATAAGGACACATGCTCCATTATGTTCATAGCAGCCCTATTTGTAGTAGCCAGAAGCTGGAAAGAACCTAGATGTCCTTCAACGGAGGAATGGATACAAAAAAATGTGGTATATTTACACAATGGAGTACTATTCAGCCATTAGAAACAATGAATTCATGAAATTCTTAGACAAATGGATGGAGCTGGAGAACATCATACTAAGTGAGGTAACCCAGTCTCAAAAAATCAACCATGGTATGCTCTCACTAATAAGTGGATATTAGCCTGGAAAACTGGAATACCCAAAACATAATCCACACATCAAATGAGGTACAAGAGAACGGAGGAGTGGTCCGTGGTTCTGGAAAGACTCAGTGTAGCAGTATAAGACAAAACCAGAAAAGGGAAGTGGGAAGGAATGGGTGGGAGAACAGGAGGAGGGAAGGGGGCTTATGTGACTTTCAGGGAGTGGGGGACCAGAAAAAGGGAAATCATTTGGAATGTAAATAAAAAATATATCGAATAAAATTTAAAAAAATGTAGTGTGATTAAAAAGTGACTACATATTTTTGTTATTTTGGGGGTAGTGATGATGTTAGTATTAGACTCTGGATTTTAATTGACATCCAGAATCAAGATTGTGTGATAATAAGAATTGAGATAGAAATAACTTTTGTACTGACACATAATATTTTAAAATATTCACAATGCACTGTGATGATTTCACAATTTCTTTGAGAGAAAAAACATAAGTATATATTCCATTGAGGCGCTACACTCTATTCTTCACTTCAGTCAAAAACCTTCATATGAACAGACTGGATGAAAACACAAAGGACTGATAAAAAATATTACACTGCTCCCTTTGCTGTGCATTTACCACTGCCTGGATTCTCTGCACAAGCATGCCTGTGTCACTTCCTTACTTTGCTTTTTAAGAAGTGTTCTTTTATTGGAGTTTGAAGGCAATGTGTACCACAAATCGTATTATTTACGGAAGTCAGAGGACAAACTATGGAGGCTGATTTTCTCCTTCTACCATGTGCGACCTAAGGATATAACATGAGTCATCAAATTTGGCAGCAAGTGTCATGGCCCTTGAGCCATCTCACCAGCGATATGTTTATGTCTTAAGGATCATCTAGTTATGTCATCCATCTGGCTTTGATTTGCTATTATGGTGAGAGAGATGCCCATCTGCCAGAAGCCATTCTCACAGAGAGCTCGAAACCCCCTCCTCTCAGCCTGCTTTCTCTAGGCTGCTTTTAGAAGGAAATGTATTAGTTTAAAGATTAGCCAACTAAGCTAGATGGTCAGTATATGTAGAACTCACCTGAGTGGGCTTGAACAAACGAAGCTCACCTGTGGTTAGGTTACCATAGCAACTCCTTTTCACTTCACCTCCTCATGATCAAAATACGATGCCAAGTTCCTACTGCACCTGCCAAACCCTACCCGGAGATTCTGAGAAACAATTTTGAGGAACTGTTCCTGAGAAATGTTGCTAGCCCCCTGAGATTGTTCCCTGATTACAATGACTTTCCCCCTTCACCCCTCCCCACACCTCCTTGCTTGCCTATATATTGCCTTGTGTAAAAAATTAAATTTGACAGCTTGATCAGAATTAGACTTGGTGTCCGTCTCTTGTGTCTCTTGTCTCTCACCTTTCCCTAAGTAGTTCCACGGACACTGTTGACTGTCCTGTGTGTCAGGACACCCAGCAATTGCTCATACCCTCCCACTAGTGCTCATGGTTTAAAGTCTAGGTCATCATCACTGTTGTTTTAGCTCTTCACACTGTCATTCTTATTGAAGACTGAATTTTAATTGGAAAAATCTATTATGTACCTTCATGAGATACTCCAGTACCCAGAGAATTGACCAGTGGGCCTAGAGATGCTTTGCCTTTCTTAGCAATGATCAGTGGGAAGTAGGTAACACTATCTGATACTGTGGTCAACTTAAAAATGCAAGAAGAAAAATTTGCTCAATCAATTTATATTGATTTATATATTCCATCATGTTTAACCTGACTAGAGAACCCAACTGGAATATTATTTGTTTTAATCTTTGTACCACTTTATACTTCTCCCAACATTCCTTTTCCCATTTCCTCATTAATACTTTGCTGTGTAAAAAGCTCCAAGTTTCCTTCAAGCTCCCATTTCTGTCCTAAGAGAACAGAGGCTAAAATACTAACTCATATTTCATATCTCAGTTTTAATATCACCTTCTGACATAAATCAAGAATGAAATCTGAAATGCCAGCTAGAATAGTATCTCCAGAGTATATTTGAATATCTCATCTAATTGTCTGGACTTCTACATGCCCACAGGATGTTTCCTTGTGTCAGTGACATCTACCACACTAACGATGCTATGTTGTAATTACTTGCTTAACTGATGTTCTCCTCTAATAGAGTTCAAATTCCACCACACTTGGACAATGACTTTTCACTTATATCTCCACTTCTATTCACTCAGCTTCATGCAAATTCATAGAGGAATGATTAAGTAAATAAACACATACTCAATTTCAATGTCATCAATATTTAGAAGACTATCAGCTTACATGAATAAATACATGAGGAGTGATTGCATCATTTGATACAATCAGGGCATCAGAATCATGCTGTAAACAAAATAAGTCAGCTTGAAGAATGAGCTCAGGGAAGGACCAAGTGAGGTATCCAAACCCCCTGTGGTTTGTATTTGTGTACACATGCAAATCTAGGTACAAAAAAAGAGAATGGGATTTCACACCCCAAATAAAAATAAACCTTTTATATATATATAAACACAGAGAAATGCCCACAGAAAGAAAAGAGAAGAGGAGAGCAACTGAAGAAAATAAGTGGAAGAAGTGGAGAAATGGGGGAGTGAGAAAAAGAATAGCAAACTGGGGGAGAGCAAAAAGGAAAGGGAAAAGACATGAAGCAACAAATTCATCTCATAGTCTTTGTATGATTCACAGGCGAAAATTTATTCTACCTGGATCTAAGCCAAGGTTTTCCTCCATCCTAATGCCTCAGAGATAAATGAGGTTGTGTGGCAAATGATCAGCAACAGAAAATAGATAGATGAAGTATACATTCATAGGGCAACAACTAGGTGGGCAACACTGGGTCTCTTTGTAACCATGAGGCCTGTAAAGCAATTATTTTAGGTCTATTTCCATTACCACGTCCATCAATTAAAATGTATGTATACATCCATTTTCAGGTAACTTCTGCTTTCAACTCCCCTGCCTCATCCTGTCAATAATAAATGAGCACTAAACATGATACAAACGTAAAATTTGAATAAAAACCCGGGAACATCTTCCTTTATGTCAGAAATCCAGAACACAAAACTCATTCAAATATTGTTACAAGCTGTTAATGCCATCTTTCTATTGTTAAAAGTAATTCCATGGAAATTATAAAGAGCAAATAACAGGAGCCAGGAGACACGAGCGCTGTCCTCGACTCTATAATTTGTATCACTTCATTTTTTATTGTACTTATACTTGCTTGCATATATTACTATAATAACATAATCACTCAACATTTTCAATGTATTTTGAACTCAATTAATTTTATCAAATCTCCATGGACATTTAAATAGTTTAACTTCATCTACATTAATGCCTTCCTAATTAAAGAAACTTGGCAACACAGTACATGTTGCATTGGTATCTCAAGGGAATTAGAGATTTCATAAAATTTATACTATCTTCATTAATACGCAAACTGGGATATGGGATCCATCTGACAATCTTAGCAAAACATCAATTTCCAGTATCTTTAAACAGAAAGTTATCATCCAGCCTTTTTTATTGTCTTTAGACATCTTTTAACATTCCCAGATTTTTGCAAACATCACCATTAATAACTTGTCACAGAAGAAATGTGGTGAGAAGAATTATCTATTAGAGAGTTAATTTCATCGTAGTATCACAGGGGCTGGTAAACGGAGTGAAATATGCTCTTATCCAAGGATTTGCTTCCTAGAAATTAGTCATGCTGAACAATGGGAAACTGAGAAAAAGTTATGACTCAAAAATTTTCTCCAGATAGTCTTCTCATCTCCTCTTAATAATCTAAGAATAGAGAGACAGTGACTTTCAGCTTGAATCAAGGTTTTCAAATGCCTACACGCCCTTCAAACCTTCTCATGGGTAATGAATCCTTTCTCAAATTTGCCATGCATCTTCCTTCCCATTTAAAATTAATCATGTTTTCTGTTTCCTTGATTTGTTACCTATTTGACCATGAGAAGGATAAGTAAATTAGACAGCACTGAAATTGGTCCTAAACTTTATTTTAAATTAGGAAGCTCCATGTAGAAGCAATTGCTACTTATTCCAACTTCTATTCCCTATTCAAATTGAAGTCATTTGGAAAATTGGTCTCTCCCTTCATTTTCTCCAATAATTATATATGGAAGAATCATAATCTTGGCAGCATTATCAACTTTCTAATTTTATTAAAAATTTCTTAAATCAAATCAAGTTTTAATGGAGAAATAAACTCTGTTTTCCAAATTACATATATATATGTATATATATTACACATATGAATGAATAAATCAGAAACTCAATTTAATAGGCAAACCTGGTTTATGGGGTTAAATAATTTAGAATATCAGTTGTAAAATTGTCTGGCTAGTTCAATGTCTTCATTTTTATCACTGTGGATACTGAAACTCAAAGATGAACTTGTTGTTTCAGGTCATTGTCAGTAAGGCAGATAATAAAAGTCATCAAAACATTGTTAAAATGCAGGCTCCGCCTGCTGCAAAGCTGCAGGGTATTTTTATTTCATCTTCTCGTCACTTAATTTAAAAATAATCATGAAGTTTGTGAAACTGTTAGAGAATGTGGATAACAGACATCTTTTATTGTAATTACCTGATTACCTTAAAAATAAAGATTTAGGGAAAATCAGAGAATTGATTGAATTGGTTAGGGCATGGAATCTTAGAGTTTAAATTTAAACTTGTTTTGAGGTAATGCCCATATACCAAAGTTAACATCTGTTACCTAGACATTTTCATTTTTACTCATTCCTTTATTTGTGTTCAAAATACCTCAAATAGTTCAAATAAGTATCTAGTGCCGCCAGGAGTGGTGGCGCATGCCTGTAATCATAGCACTCAGGAGGCCGAGACAGGTGGATTTCAGCCTGGTCTACAGAGTGAGTTCCAGGACAGCCAGGACTATACAGAGAAACCCTGTCTTAAAAAATCCAAAAAATAAAAAAATAAAAAATAAAAAGTTTCTAGTGCTAAATGTTAGTATATGGCAACAGACTGTTACTGAGTACAACTCTTCTCTATTTCCAAGGATCTGGCATAGAATATTCTCACCCTATCAGACCCATGATTACAGATATTGTTTCTCCAAGAGCTTCATTTCCACTTTGCCTTTAGGGAGCTCTTGTATGTCAAAAGAGGTTGTAATTCATCCACAACTCAACATTAATGTGTACCTCAGAACATACACTGTCCCTTCTAACACCTGCTCTTTCTCCTACAGTCTTAACCATTAGGGAAAAGATGAAGCTACTGACTTCCTAGAAGATCTTTAATATAGTATAACTACCCAGCTCTCAGATAAATTACAAAGGATCTGATTGAGTAGAAATTTTCATTTCTTCTACTCACTAGAATTGTATTTTTATAATTCCAATATCTATATTCTTCTATGAATACGTTTGCCATTAGATTCCTGTGAATTTCCAGAGTTTGAGATATTTTTTGTCATTTTATCCTTAATGTGTTTATTTGAGAGTGGGTACTATTGTATAACCAAGTCTGACCTCAATGTTGCAATCATCAGCCTTCGGAATGTGCCACCAAGAAAGCCCACCTTGAATATCTCTAGCTTTTAATGTTTACAGAAATCTGTCTTTTCTAACCAAAGGCACTGTATTAATATGCTAATAAAATAAAGATATAGATAGATAAATGTATATATAGGGAAATCACATGAAGGTATAAGAGTATATAAATAAAATAAATAACAAGTTCAGAAATAGAACTTCACTGGAATAAATAAATGTAAATACCAAAGAAGGTGAAAGTCAATATTATTAAACATATTCAAATTTTTTCTCAAAGTGACAAGAAAAGGTTATTCAGAAACAATGAGACAGTACATATCATGTTTTCTACAAGAGCAGTGTACTCCTTAGGGTACTCAAAAGTTCATGGTTACATGAGTGGTTAGCTGTTTGGTTGACAGGCTCAGGTTATGCAAGCCTATGTCCACTGCTTGTATCTTCATGAAATATCTAATATATGTGTGTATATATATATATTATATGTGGAAATTAATGTTGTATAATTTCCCCCTCTCTTTCCTCCCTCCATTTCCTTCTACACAACTCACTACCTTAATCTTTTAAATTCATCATCCCTTTCTTTAATTATCGCTACATACATGCACATACATGCAAAGAAACACAAACACACATTACCTGTAAGTAGGGAATTCAACCAGCTCAGTCCATATAATATGTGTATGTATGATCTCAGAGCAGTCCATTTGATGTTCGGAGGCTCTTCCCTTGGAGAGACCATCTTCCCAACTCTTGGCATTCTTTATGTTCCCTGTAGATCTTTGTCTAGAGTTGAAGATCTGTGAGTTCTCACCCTTCCACATTATCATCTCAACTAGCGCTATTAGTGTTCAGGTCTTTGCTGAGGGAGCCACGATGATGCGACTTCATAGGTGTAGCCTCTGGCTTTTCTAGGAGACACAATCTTAAATAAAACGTCCAGTTCCTCCTTCTCTTATAGTCCTTCTGCATGCTCCCTTTTCTGTGATGATCTCTGAACCTTTAAGTACAGGAATTGTGTTTTGATATATCAGTTGGGACGGGGAACCACAGGATTGTTCTCTTCAATTTAATCTGCAACATTCCCCATCTGTTACAAAGAGAAGTTTCTTGGATGACAGGTGAGAATTTCACTTATGTGGATATAAATATTTAGAATGTACTTAGTAATAATGATGGTTAAGTAAAGTGGCAAATGGGTGTTCCTCTCCGAAACCATTACTACACCAGTCACAGGTAAATAGCTAAGTTTCCATTATCCATCATGGATCTCATCTTGCTAAGTGGGCTTTAAGCCCAATTAGATAGTTGTTGGTTACCACCAAAGTAGATGTACCACTAAAAATGAGAGTTTTGAAACACAATTTTACTAGAATAAATCAAATTTTATTTTCAAAGAAACTGAAAGTCAAAATTAGCATAAATATTGAACTTTAAACAGAAAAGAAAATGATTGAAGAATTTGGCAACATTGAATAACGTTGTTATATTGTGATTGTTTTTAATTTTTAGCTTGGAAATCCCATTCTTTGTACTATCCAAGAAGCATATAGCTTCACTAAGGTTCCTGTGACAATGAAACAACAAAAACTACAAGTTCCTACCAAGCAGGAAAAACCTCAACAAGGAAATTTACATTGCAAAAGGAAAGGGGGTGACTTGTCTATTAAGACCCATTCTTAAAAATTGTTTTTCTGCAATAATTTGTGCATTTCAAAGGGAAAATGAGAGCATTCCTAAGAGTAAAGGGTGACACCTGCTCCAAGAGCACTATGACCACCCTTTAGTCCCAATAGTGCAACCTTGCACGATTCTAAATGGAAGTTTCTGATATTTTGGAATCATAGTCTTTCTTTGTCAATACAGATGTCATCCTTTAAGAAGTCCAAAAAATGGGATTTCCTCTTTCTAAAGGGAATGCATCCTCTGATGTCCCTGTCAGCAATCTAATTACCCTCTTCCAATTCTCAGAGATGGAGAGTTTTGTTAATGACTAAGAAGGACCTATAACCACTCACCTATTTGTTTACCTTTGCAATATAAACATATATACATGTGTGTGTGTGTGTGTGTGTGTGTGTGTGTGTGTGTGTGTGCATAAAGGCTTTCCCAAGTTATAAAGCTTGTCTTATATATCTTACCAGTGACAGAAGTTAGAAAAGCAGTTCAGAATTTAGTCTTTGAAAGTAGGCACATACATATTGCATACACGTGGAGGCAGAATGGAAAAGAAAAAAAGCATCCATTAGCCACCTCCTTCCCTGTCCCAGCATTATAACTTCCAATCTACTGAGCAGCGATAGTAACAAACAAGAGGAAATATATTTAAGCTAGGTCAGGGGAACTCTGGTAGGAACTAAAGTTTCCATTATGCAATATGTGTTTGTGAAACACATCCCTCTCTATGAAATTTACATTTAGACAGTTAAAATTGGTATGGAATTGTTCACACAAATAAATGCTTCATATGGAAAATATGAAGAGTTTTGCTTGGGATGTTACAAATTAATGAGAAGTAACTTCTCCTGGTAGACAAATTCCGTAGCAATATTTAAATATAACGATATTTTAGGGAATAATTCATTCTTATGAGTCTGAAAGAACATTTCTGTTTTGCTATCTTTTGTTTGTTTTGTTTCCACTTCATGTCTTGTTTCTTCTACAGTAGATACTTAATGAAGCCCTAGGTATTTTCATTAACTGACTTGCAAATCAAGCATAATCAAGGCACCAACAAGATTTGGAGAATTTATCACTTGGAGTTCTCTTTCCTCTCACTTACCTACTCTACCAAAGTCTGATGCCTAAGAATGAGAAAAACTCATAGAAACACAATCCTACTAACATTAGTTATATCTTCAAATATTTCTTAACAATACACAAAGATATTAAAACTTCAAAATGTATTTCCGAGTAGAGTCTACTTTTGTTTTAAATGCCCATGCACACAAATCTTCCTGTCTTCACCCCCAGCGTGCTCACAGGTGTTTGTGACCATACCTGATTCCATTTGGAGATGGGGAGTCATCCAGATATTTGGTGCAAGTTAAGCAAGGACTCTATACTACAAGCTTACATTTCTAACTCTTCCTATTAAACTTTTAATTAGTTATGAACCTTAACTATAATTTTAAATCACTTAAACATATTGAGATTGCTTAATAATTTTATTTTGTCTATATCATATAATATTTACCAGAAATTCCATCATATTCCAGGTGATAATGGCCATAGCTATATGTGGTATGGCTGCACAATAACAAAGTTTTACTCTTTAAAAGTAAAATGTTAGCTTTGAATTAAGAAAACCTCAGAGGAGACTATTATGAAAGCAATTAACTATTGGAATAAACTAATTGAATGTATTTTTAAGACTCTAAGCAAGGTTGTCATTGGAAGTATAAAATGTAAGAATGTCATCACCCAAGCCAGTGATGGACCTTTTTAGACTCTATTAACATGATTAGGATGTAAAATTATATATAATCAAATTAATAATTGCATCTTTCACCTAATTTTGAGAATAAGCCTTTAATAAAATCAGTATGCATTCTAATTGTTTATTTACACAATATTAATATTCAGACAGAAGGATCACTAAAGCACAGTTAATTAAATATAAATTAATGTGGTGGAATATTTAATTATCTTTTCTACACCTCACGACTAATGATTATGTAAATGCCTTGCATTTAATCTTGTTGCCAGGAAATTAACTTAATGGCCTTCAACAAATGAACATTTTGTATGCATTACAGGACACTTTATCTAAATTTTAACAGCATGGCATTAGTTTCAGATAATAACATGATTACACCATTTAAAATGTAAATGTATACAATACTTTTGCCCCTCCCCATCTTTTGAAACTTTTTTAAGTTAGAGAAGACTAACATTGCTCAGAAATCATTCAATAACTCAGGTTTTAAAGTGTAAACCGCTTCCTATCTTATATATGGAGAGAATCACTTCTTTTTAAACAAAAACGCTCCAACTGCAAAGTCCCTTTTCAGTGGACAGTTAAATCGATGGTTTCATGCAATGCCACCTTTAAAAGCAAATAATTTTGGATGACAGAAGGTAGCAGGGATATCAGCACTCCACACAATTTCTCCAAGCTTTGGGGATTTTCTGACATACCAGCACTTTTGGATGTCTTAAGAGAGCCTGGAGACTAGTAATTCTCTCAAGGAAACTTAGCCTAGGATCAATTACAAGTCTCATTAGCTATCACTAAAACTAGAGAAGACAGAGATTTACTTCTCCTGGACAAGAACCTTGTCTTGAGCTGTATTGGGAAACAGCCACTCCAGTAGGTAAGAACAGATGTCACTTGCCTCACAATGGGCTAGGATCTAGGTACTGGGAGGTGCTGGGCAGATGAATTATAAGGCATGTCTTCCTTCAGGGACTGCAGCAGATGCCATGGCTCCCTTCTCTTCACCACCTCAGAGCTTTCAAGCACAATGTCAGCTGACAACTCCTGCGTTTCATTTCCCAAGATTTCCTGGATTATTCAATTTTGTTGTTTTGAGTTTTGTTTTTCTACTAGAGTAACTAGAACAAATGGTTGAAATCAGAATACAATAAAGTTATCGTAGGATCAGCATAATATATAGGGACTTCCAGATTCCCTAGATCACAGCCATATTTCTCCTATTAAATCCCTAAGTGGAATGTACACAAAAGTACTATATTCATAAAGTCTTACATTTATTATCTTGATTCTCAGAAAGCTACACAATATAATTATGGCAGTCCTCTAAATGTGCTTAAAACAACAGTCATTTCGCTTCATCTCATGATTCTGTAAGTCAGAAATTTTTATAAGTCTGGGTTGAGTAATTTTGTCAGTCACATTGTTAGATGTCAATTAGCTGTATTCAACTGGAGGAGGGTTGGCCTCCAGGATCCAGGGTGGTTTCTCTCCTTCATCCATCATATCTGGTAAGCATGTCAGAAACACTAAGCTACCTGGAATTGTCATCCAGAGACCTAAACATGCTCTTTCCAGCACTGTGATCACAAAATAGTCTGGTTTCCGGCTTGATACCCTAAATTCTCAGGAAATAAATCAGTGGAGAAGGAAATACATATTGCTGGCCCTTAAGTTATGGGCCTAGAAACTGACGTCACTGCAAAGCCATGGGTATAGAGACACTCACTGCACACCGATAACTGAGAGAGTTAATATGTTTGCTATCTTAGGCACACCATTACGCACTGTATATAACTTACAAAATATTTCATTCTGTTCTATAATGCAGATAATTATGAAGACTAATATTTTTAAAGGACCCCTACAGTGTCATACAGTTTGTTGGTCAAAAAAAGTTCTCTCTATTTTAATAGAGAGAATTAACAGCCATCATTAATCTTCAAAATAGGTAAAAATGGATTCCCCATGTAATTTGTAACAGTGGGATTTCAACGCCAAAGGTCACATCATGCCCAATTGTATTTTACTTCTTCCTGTGTAACAAAAAACAAGAAGTAGAAAACAAATTGATACTTGCATCCTACTCCAAGCCAGGTAATTTGTATAATATGAACACAAGCCTCAGTCTTCCAGAGTTTAGTAGCAATAATAACTAACATGCAAAGAAGTGCCTGACACAGGAAGTGACAAAATGTGACATTGCAGTGTAACATTTTCAAGTGTTCAGTGGACAAATAAAGGAGAATAGGTAGGAGATACAAAATAAGTCTCCAGTCTTTCACATTCTTTTCCCCACACCAAGGGTTTATTTCAGATACAAGAATGTCAAGTCACTCTTTGCCACAGAGTTCCCATTAGCACCCCTGTATGTCCTGGCTTTCCTCATGTCTTATGCACAGGGTGAAATTGCTGTGATACCTATAGAATCCATATGTGTTTGCTGTAGACAGTTAACAAGTATGGATCATGTGACCCCTTTTCCTATATGTTCCCACCTAGGAAACATTTTACTCTGCATTGAGGATGTCTATATAGGATGTCTTTCTTTACAGCTCAGTTGTTCTGTCACCAGAACAACTGGTGACACACAGCTAGGCTGAAAGTCTAATTCTCATCAATGCCTGTGTTACAGCCAGTTACTACAATGTGGACATATACATTAGCATTGTGTTCATTCAGAAAGATGTGTCCCAGTTTTTGAAGAGGTATGTGCTAGGTGTTCATATCAACAAAGATTTTTTTGTAACTCTGTGACTCTATGATTGTTACTCTTCAGAACTGTGGACATGCAATAAGATAACTTTACAATGTAAAGTATGCAATTTAAATGACCAATAGTTTCTATGGTTGAATCAAGATAAAACTGATCACAGTTTGTTTATATGGTGACTTTTATTTAATATTTTGTTTTTGTTCTATTGTTATTTAAGGAATTTTATGGTAGAAATAATATATATGTCACTATATGATACACTAAATATTTAAGAAAATGTCTTAAAGTCCATATGAAATGTAGTCTATTTACTCTCTTTCTAAAGATTGGCACAAAGGAAACGAAAGACACCATATCCTCTAATGTAGGTTTTATGGCTAGGTTCTCAAAATATTTAAAACTTTCAGAATTGTCTGCTATATCATAGTGCATATAAAAAAAACCATATATCTTGCAACTAGACAATGGTCCTAAATACACAACTATGCTAGTTTGAAAAGAAGAAAATTGCAATTCACTCACATTATATTTCTACTATCATACAGACAAGTATCATTTCATATTTGAATCTTTGTGTTAGAAGAATCAAAAATTTTAAACTCTGTGTAAAAATTGTCAGTTTGTCTTTCACCTTAAAGAAACTAACTAACTCATGCATAGTGAAGGTCCATTTTCCCTACTTAGACAAAGCATCAAATAGTGTCAAGTGATGTCCTCCTTGCTGGATTTCAGAAGGTGGGATTCCAGGAAAAATCAGGGAAGATATTTGAGTTTATCATTTCAAATAATTGTTGATTAAAATTTTTCATGGGATTTTATTTTATTTTGTTTTTCCTGTGATTCACCCTTGACAGTTTAAGGATATCAATACTATTGCCAAAAGAGGTGTTTGATGACTAGATCTAAGCAATGTCCAGGTCTGAAAGTTGGATGAGAGGGGGAAAAAAGAGCAAGAACAAGAAGAGGAAGAGGAATAGCAACAATAGGAGGGGTACACCTATACACACAGACATACATATGCAAATGTGATAAAAAAAAAAGCCCTCATTGCCCTATATTGTATGCCTATTAAAACACTAAGATCATTAAGAATGTTTGGCTTTTAACATTCTTTTGCTTTGTTTTGTTTTGTTTTGTTTTGTTTTGTTTTGTTTTATATAACACAAGGCAATCCTGATGCTTTACCCTAGGAAAGATGGGAAAAGGCAACAGTAAACCTCTTCTCCAGATTGTAAAAATGTTTCTGTTTTGGCTTGTATGACTGCATAGAGAAGTACTGTGTTCCAAGTCATGAAGTTCTTCTAGGCGTATGTTCTGTATAGTTTATCACATTAGAGAGATCATCCAGATATAAAGACATTGAAACTGTGGTTTGTGTTATTTTAAAAATGATCTAATCTAAACAAGGAAAAGAAAGAAAATGCACGCTGGCTCTTTGACAACCTATTGGCTGCCAATGCCATCTGCAGTTTAGAATTTCCTCTTGGCTCTTCCATCCTAGGCACTGAACTATTTTCTAGGTCTCAGACTTCCAATTAGACTTAGGCAACAGGAAAATTGCAAGAGATTGGAAAGTTAAAGGGAGCTGGGCAATTGGATATTTACATGGCCAGAGGTTGTCCTGATGACCATAATCCCATCCAATGGACTGTTCTTAGAGTTTCCTGGAGATGTGGATTTGTCTCCTTCCCTGACTCCCTACTGTTGCTGGCCTTTGAGAACACCACAAGCCGTTCCCTGTCCCCTGGCCAGTGTCATTGGCAACAGTCCTTCCATTAATTTTCTTCAGTGATCTACTTGGCAATGAAAATCAAATCTGTTTCTTGTTGTGGCTCTGATGAGTTTCATGTTTATGCTCATTTCTATTTTCCAGTGCTAAGTACACTACATAAGAATGCTGCTGTGCCTTATAGGTAAATGTAACAATGTCCTTCACAGCACATTATCTCAATAGGGTCTAAGTCCCAGTAGTTTAAAATTAGATACACATAGGAAAAAGGGAAAATTACTATGCAAAGAAAAAGAAAATCTAGGGAAGTATTTCTGTTCTGGTCCAGTCTAGAATTTACCCATGCTTTACTTTTTCTACATTAATATCTATGTTCCATTAGAAAAGTACTTAATTTGAACTCCTGGCTATAGAGTGAACACTTAACAGATCTTTGGTAGCAGTCTGTAAGCAGAACTACTGAAAACATACACATCTCTTTCCAGATTACTCAATCCTCTTCCAATTTATATTTGGTTAATAACTACTGTGTGTCAGATACCATTTGAATAGAGATAAGATTCTGAATAATCATTTTATTCATAGTACCTTAGGAATAAAGTTATCTATAAGTAAATGCAATCAACAGAGTAAATCAAGGCCACTTCTATAAAGCTTATAGTTAGAAACAAACGTAAGCATTACTAAAACAGATGAAGCACAAGATACTTTAGAGGTACTGAGAATGCATACCAGAAAATTTACAGCAATGGAAGTATGGGAAGCTGCCTGGAAAGACCCTGTTAGGATGACATTAGTTGAAATACACAACAAAGGGGAGATAGAACCTGTAGAGACCATATCCAGAGATTAGGCGTGGCTCCTGATTGAGGGATGGGGCAATCTACGCGTCTCAAAATATTAACCCAGCATTGTTCCTATGTAAAGAAAATTCAGGGACATAGAGTAGAGCAGAGATTGAAGGAAAGGCCATCCAGAGACTGCCCCACCTAGGGATCCATCCCATCTGCAGACACCAAACCAAGATACTATTGCTGATGCCAAGAAAGCATCAGGAGTCTGGTATGACTGTTCCCTGAGATGCTCTGCCAGAGCCTGACCAGTACAGATGCAGATGCTTGCAGCCAACCATCAGAATGAGCTCTTCCCAATGGAAGAGTTAGGAGGAGGACTGAAGGAGTTGAAGGGGATTGCAACACCATAGGAAGAACAACAATATCAATTAACCAATTTCCCCAGAGCTCCCAGGAACTAAATCACCAATCAAAGAGTGCACATGGAGGGACCCATGGTTCCAGCTGCTTAAGTAACAGAGGATTGCCTTATCTGGCATTAATGGAAGGGGAAGCCCTTGGTCCTGTGGAGACTTGATGCCTCAACTTAGAGGAATGCTAGGGTGGTGAGGTGGAGGTGGATGGGTTGGTGGGAAAGCTCCCTCATAGAAGCAGGGGAGAGGGAGGGGGGAGCCTTGCAGAGGGGAAACCAGGAAGCAGGATAATATTTGAAATGTAAATAAATAAAATTCCATAAAAATTTCAAAAAAATAAACAATATAAAAGGACAAAGGAGGGAAGAATAATACCAAAGTTCTACTGTTCACATCAAGTCTCATTTTTCAGCATTTGTGCATTAAACGAATGATGAAAGAATCTAGAAGATGATTTAGGATTGTACTGATACGCAACTTAATGGCTCTCTTACAGTGTATTTACTATTTATATAAAATAAAGGTAATTTAATCATTTATATCCTACCAATAGAATATAATGCTAGTCTAAAGAAAGGTATTTATTTATCTTTTTGGGTTTTCTGCTTGTGTATTGTGTTTGTGAGTGTCTTGCCCACATGTAAGTGCATCATAAGAATGTAGTGACTTCCAAGGGTAGAGGATGTTACCTGATCACCTGGAACTGGAGTTGCAGACAGTTGAGAGTAACATGTAGCTGCTGGGTACTAAGCCTGATTCTTCCAAAAGAGCAGGAGATTGTCCTGACTGCTTAGTATTCTCTCACATTCACTATAATGATACTGTAAACCACGATATTGTCACACTATTTTAGAGTAACTTCCTAAAATCATTAGCTCTCTCAAAGGAAATGCTTGGCTTTCCTAGTTCGATTGCTGACTTGAAACCTGCCCTTCTGTGGACCTTGGCCTCCATGGTTAGTCCCTCATGAGGACCAAAGCCTTTGGCTCTTCACTTCATATTCCTGTGAGGTCAGACAGATATAAGTGCAAATAATTAAAAATTATGTTCTATCATTTTCGTCTGAGAAATCAGATGACTTCCAACTTCAGGAAAATCAGCTTTGTCTTATGTGTCTCCTACAAACTTAAACTGAGAGTTGTAGGAATGTGGATCGCTGTACAGTCTTGTAGGAATATGTAATGGTTTGAAGGAAAATGCCTCCAAACTCTAAAATTTTTGCATGCTTAGCCTCAGTTGATGAACTATATTCTCCACACAGGATAAGATGTGGCCTTGTTGGAGGAGGGGTCTTACTGAGAGTGAGATTTGAGGTTTCAAAAGCCCACACAGGCCTCAGAGTCTCTCTCTCTCTCTCTCTCTCTCTCTCTTTCCTGCCACCCTCCCTCTGCTTGTTGCCTATGGATCTTAAATCTCTCAGGTACTGCTCTAGTGCCATGCCTGTCTGCTTCCTGCCATGATGATGATGAACTAACCCTTTAAAATTGTAGAACAAAACAAAACAAAACAAAACAAAAACTCTCAATTAAATGTTTTCTTTTATAAGTGTTGCCTTGATCACGGTATCTCTACATAGCAATAAAACAGTATCTAAGACAGAGGTTGGTACTAGGGGCAGGTTATTGCTGGGACAGGCATGGCCATACAGCTGGTTAGAGAAACATGGAAGAATGTGGGACTGTGGGCCTGAAAAGAAACTGAACACTTTAAGCAGGGTTTAAAGAGCCATCTTAAGTAGACGCATGGAAGATAGTGCAAGGGTAAATTAGACCACACAGGCCCAACGTAAGATGTTTCAGAGGGACAAAAAATTATTGGCTTGCCTAGACACCGTTCTTTCGACAGTCTGTCAAATCAATTAATTAATTAATTAAAAGAAAAAATGCTCGTTGCCCTTATCCTAAAAATCTGCCTGAGGCTAAATTAAAATTTTTAAATTAATATGCAGAGGAGATTTCAAGACAGCCTAGTAAATGACTATGTCACATGGCTATTTGTGATTATTTTTATTCAGATCTACAGCAAAAAAGATCAGGGTAGAACAGAGAGAAATATGAAATATACAGTGTGGGGAGAAAAAAAGCACTGGGGAGTGGAATGCTGGAGTCAAATCCAGTGTTCAAGGAGATAAAAAGATTAAATAAGTAATCTATCACAAGAGTGGCCTTGGCTAAGACTCTTAGTAATGGGTGATATGAATTCCAACAGGCCATCTGCTGTAACCAGGCAAAACTTCCAGTGGAGAAACTGAGGCATCAACCCTACTACAAAACTTTAACCTACAATTTGCACTGCCTGAAAGATGTTCTGGGGTAAAGGTTGGGCAGAAATTGTGAGTGTCCAACCAATTAACTGGTTCATCTTGAGATCTATGCTACAAGAAGGATCTCACCCCTCACACTGCCTGAAGGACCAGGAACCAGAGACTGGACAGCTCAGAGCCCTAGGATAGAACCAAACAACTGGCAAAAAAAAAAACTCAGTGAAATTATTCTGAATAATATTGTGGCATCCTAACAGGCAGGAGCCTAGCATGAAGATCATCAGAGAGGCTTTGTCTAGCACCTGATGAACAGATGAAGAGCCCCACAGCCAAGCATTAGGATGAGATCACGAAATTCCATGGGAAATGGGGAAGAAGAATTGTAGGAACCAGAGGGGTCAAGGACACCAAAAGAAAAGTCATAGAATCAACTAACCTGAGCTCACAGGGACTCCCAGAGACTGAACTGACAATCAGGGAGTCTGACCTAGACCCTTTGCGTATGTTATAGTCGCGTTGCTTTTTCTTGTTGAACACCTAAGAGTAGGAGCAGAGTCTATCTCTGCCCTCCTACCTTCTTTTGGAACTTTTTTTCCTACAGGGTTGCTTAATGTGAGGGGAGGTGCCTAATCTTATCACAACTTTATATGGAAGGCCTACCCTTTTCTGAAGGGAAATGAATGAAAAATGGAAGGGAGAAGAGGGGAGGTGTATATGTGGGATATTGGGAGGAAAAGAGGAAGGATGTAATATATTTGAGAATAAAGAAAAAAAAGAGTTTAAATGAAGTGGCTCAAACGGAATGAAGAGAATAGTACCCTCAGGATAAGACTCCATCGAGAAAGGTTTACAAAAAGAATTACAGCAGAGCTTAATCGGTGAAGGAAACCATCTACAATGGGAGGCTGTTGGAAATGAATGGCAAGACCCCAGGTCCAGCCCCACCTAGCAGAACTTGGCAAGGTTTGCCACATGGTTCTGAATTTAGAGTCAGAAAGAACATAGGAAAGGGGTCATAGACCTTTTCTCCAGGGTTACAAAAAGCTGTTAAAACCAGGCATTTGGCATGGAAGCCCAAAAAGGCCATTGCATGAAGTGGTAAAGATGAAGTTTAGCTTTCATTAAAGACCCCAAGATGTTGGAGATGTCAGATCCCAGAGCTGTACAATAGCTGCCAAAAGAGGTGAAGACCAGGTTTGTAACCAACCCAAAAGAGGGAAGTGTGTTGCAGTCAAGAAAGCTGAAAGGAGTCGGAGATCTGAATTGCACTTTGACATCAGACATGGGGATGCAGATTTTGGAGTTTGCACTGCTGGTTTGGTCTTTCTTTGATCCAACATTTTCTCCCTTTCCTCCCTTTTGGAATGGTAACGTATATTCTGTGTCACTGTATGTTGGAAGTATGTAATTTGCCTTTTGAATTTCGGAGGAGTTACAGCTAAGAGATTGCCTTGAGTCTCAGAAGAGACTCTGGATTTTAAACAGTCTTATGACTGAAAGGCTAAGAGAACCTTTGAAGTTGGACTAAGTATATTTTGCATTATAATATGGCTATAAGCCCATGGGTCTTGGGAGGGAGTGAAATGTGGCGAGCTGAATGAAAATGACCCCTATAGGCTCATATATTTGCATGCCTAGACACCAGTTGACAAATGTTTTGAATGGATTAAGAGGTATAACTTGTTGGAGTTGTATAACTGGAGGTGGGCTTTGAAGTTCAAAGCCTCTTAACTCACCCCATTTCTTTGCTTGCAGATCAGGATGTAAAAATCCCAGCTACTGCTCTAGCACTATGCCCATCAGCTCTCTGCCACTATAACAATAATGAACTAAACCGCTGATCCTATAAGGAAGCTTCTTATAACTCTTCTGTTATAAGGGCTGCCTTGGTCCATAATAGCTCTTCCCAGCAATAGAACATTGACGGAGACAAAAGACTTTCATTTTGTTGTTTTGTTACTCTTGTCTCTAGCTGAACTTTTGGCTGGGAAATCAGAGGACCATGTTGGATGTACTTAGTACACTTTAGTACACTTTAGTGTTCTACTAACTAACTTTGGCTAAAACACAAATAAGCAAGCATTGGAGACACTTTCCTCTAAATAGGGAATATTCTGATGACTTTGGGAGAACCGTACCATACAAGAAGGATCTGGTACAGCAATGATTGACCACCGCTTTTCATACAGTCATTCAAAAGGAAGTCGTTTGAAGGTAAAAATTAACCTGTATATCTGACCTCGAAATACCTAGAATATTGGCAATACAAACAGCATTCACAGACTTTAAACACATCTACTTAAGTATCAATATTTTCATATCCTTAAAGATACAAATTATATACTCATTTTAACATTGAATTTTTTTCTACAAAGCAGCAGTTTGTCATTAAGCCCAAATTGGTTACAATATTTGCTCTTCCTAGTATGAATTTTCTACTTTTATGGAGATCCAGTGTTTAATAAGATTCTCCTCTACTTTTAAGGCATTTGGAAGCCCACCTTTCCTGGCATCAAGAGAAGAGAAAGAGAAAAGAGACCAAAGTTAAAACCTTGTAAGGCTTCTTAGGTATTTGACAGATTTGCTATGAAAACTAAATATTCATTTCTGCTTTACCAAAATAGGAGAAAGAGAAGAATGTTATAAGCCCCTACACTCCTGAAATGAAGTAATAAAGTCAATAGTACAGGTTCCTTGGGGCTAAGTAATAACACTAAGGTGTTACCAACTTGAATATTTAGAGAGAGATACGGTGCTTCTGACAGGTTGGGAATGCAAGCACTGCCGTTTAAAGCAGTGCTCTTTCAAAAATAGTTATAAATGGCTGAGGGGAGCAAAACCAACTCCCCACTCAACCAGGAATGATAACTGCATATGTAGAAAACTTTGAAACCAAAACCCGCTCATAACTAGATTTAATTCAGCCATTAATCCCTAGCACACAAGCTAAGACTTTATTACAGACAGGAAAACATACTCAAATCCACAGTTTTTCTCTCTACAAACTGGTGTCTCTGAGTTCCTCCAGTCTGTGTCAGAAAGTTAATGTAAAACTCCTATACGCTGCACTCCTGAAGCCAGGCAAAGCAGTGGGGGTTTCAATTAAAAACCACAGGAATGGAAAGGAACACGTCAATAAAACCACGGACTTGTAAGTACTGCATACTAGTTTGCAAACAAACACAGCAAGCCTCCTTGGAGTATGAGTCTATTACTGTATATTTAAGCTGAGTGTGTGGTGGAAGAGGTGACAGTCTCAGCGTGCTTTTTTCTCATTTCTTGCACATGGGAATGCAAACTTGCATCCTTTCCTTGAAGAGATGTGATGAGGAAAAGCGCCTAACTGAAAAATGTGTCACTGGGGCAGGAAAAAGGTGGAATGATGGTAAATCTGTCTTTTTAAAAAAGAATAGCATCAAAGTAAGATGATGTCTAAGCTGAACTATGATATCAGTAATGTGAGAAAACTGGATGTGACAAATGTTGGTATCAGAATAATATCTATTTGTATTACCTCGTTACCATTCAAAAGTTGCTTCAAACTGGGCTGCCATTACATTTTATTGGACCATCTATCAGCTACAGGAAAGTATCACCAGTATATAAGATATTATGTATTGTACACAGCTGAAATCAGAATGGAAGCAGTTAAGTGAATAAAATATTGATAAGGCACTCTACAGCACTACGTTCCTTCTTAAGAAGCAATGTAGTGATAAGATGAAAAGGAGACACTATGTTTGAAAGACTGACGAGTTTACCTGGATTATTAAAAAGGCTAAATATGTCTCAACTTTATTACCAGTTAATATCAGGTTGTAAATAGATGAGTTTCTCATTATGCTCAACCTATTCATGAAATTAAATGTATTGAACAATCTAGTGTATTAGGAGACTTTCTTGGCACGCAAATAAAAAGAAATTACAATATTTAACTGCGTTCATTTTGTTTCACAACAAACAAAATTAATTTTATACAGTTTGAGAGAGAACAGAGAAGAGGCCAGCCTCGTTTGGTTCCCAGCATTTTGACGTTTACCATATTGTAGTCTAATGAGACGCAAATGGCAGACATGGTGCTTACCGAGAGTTTGGGTTTGGCAAGGCTTTATTCCTGGGTAAAAGATGAAAGGCTGGAGATGAAAGAGAATGCCTTATTTTCTAAGGTTCTTATTGTAAAGTATATGCGGTGCAGTCACCCAGAAAATTCAAAGGCAGTGATACACTCTGCACTCCCTACTCAGTTAATCCTCATGAATGGAGTTTGTTAGAAGAAGCTTAACCCCACACCACCCCAGCTCTAAGATATCTCATCAATCAATATGTTTTCTGTCTTAGTCACTGTTTTATGCTCTGTGAAAAGACACCAGGACCAAGGTAACCTTATGAAAGAAAGTATCTGACTCGGGGCTGGCTTACAGTTCCAAGGCTTAGTCCATGATCATCATGTCAGGAAGCATGTTGACATGAGGCACATTGGAGTAGCTGCTGTGAGATACATACTGATCTGAGGCAGAGAGAGAGAGAGACAGATAGACAGACAGACAGACAAACAGACAGAGACACAGAGACACAGACACAGAGAAACACAGAGAGAGACAGTCATGCAGAGAGAGACAGAGAAACAGACGGAGACAGAGACCCGAGACCAAGACCGAGACTGAGACAGAGAAACTGGGCCTGGCCAGGCATGGGCTTTTGAAACCTCAGTGAGTTCTTTGTAATAATGGATATTAGCCCTCTATGGGATGTAGGATTGATGAAGATCTTTTCCCAATTTGTTGGTTGCCATTTTGTCCTTTTGAGGGTGTCCTTTGCCTTACAGAAACTTTGTAATTTTATGAGATCCCATTTGTCAATTCTTGACCTTAGAGCTTAAGCTATTGGTATTCTGTTCAGGAACTTTCCCCCTGTGCCTATGTCCTCAAGGGTTTTCCCCAGTTTCTTTTCTATTAGTTTCAGTGTGACTGGTTTTATGTGTAGGTCCTTGATCCACTTGGAGTTGAGTTTAGTACAAGGAGATAAGAATGGATCAATTCACATTCTCCTGCATGCTGACCTCCAGTTGGACCAGCACCATTTGTTGAAAAGGCTATCTTTTTTTCCACTTGATGTTTTCTGCTCCTTTGTCGAAGATCAAGTGACCATAGGTATGTGGATTCATTTCTCGGTCTTCAATTCTAATCCATTGGTCCATTTGCCTGTCCCTGTGCCAATACCATGCAGTTTTTAACACTATTGCTCTGTAGTATTGCTTGAGGTCTGGGATACTAATTCCCCCAGAAATTCTTTTACTGTGGAGAATAGTTTTAGCTATCCTGTTTTTTTGTTTTGTTTTGTTTTTTGTTTTTTGGGTTTTTTTTTTTTTTTTTTTTTTTTTTTTTTGTTATTCCAGATAAATTTGAGAATTGCTTTTTCTAACTCTGTGAAGAACTGAGTTGGGAGTTTGATGGAGATTGCAGTGAATCTGTATATTGCTTTTGGCAAGATGGCCATTTTAACTATATTAATCCTGCCAATCCACGAGCATGGAAGATTTTTCCATTTTCTGAGGTCTTCTTTGATTTACTTCTTCAGTGACCTGAAGTTCTTGTCGTAAAGATCTTTCACTTGTTTGGTTAGAGTCACACCAAGATATTCATATTGTTTGTGGCTATTGTGAAGGGTGTCATTTCCCTAACTTCTTTCTCAGCCTGCTTATCCTTTGAGTATAGGAAGGCA
The DNA here is from genome assembly GCF_947179515.1 of Apodemus sylvaticus. Lineage (NCBI taxonomy): Eukaryota > Metazoa > Chordata > Mammalia > Rodentia > Muridae > Apodemus > Apodemus sylvaticus. The sequence goes on from NC_067492.1 coordinate 33,471,855, forward strand.
ACTGATTTGCTTGAGTTGATTTTATAACCTGCCACTTTACTGAAGTTGTTTATCAGCTGTAGGAGGTCTCTGGTGGAGTTTTTTTGGGTCACTTAAGTACACTATCATGTCATCTGCAAATAGTGATAATTTTACTTCTTCCTTTCCAATTTGTATCCCTTTGACCTCCTTATGTCATTTAATTGCTCTAGCTAGAACTTCAAGTACTATATTGAAAAGATATGGAGAGAGAGGGCAGACCTCAAGAAGTTAGACCCCAGGGAACCAAATAACCCTATTAAAAAGTGGGGTACAGACCTAAACAAAGAATTTTCACCTGAAAAAATTCAGATGGCTGAGAAGCACCTTAAGAAATGTTCAACATCATTAGCCATTAGGAAAATGCAAATCAAAAAAATCCTGAGATTTCACCTCACACCAGTCAGAATGGAAAAGGTTAAAAACTCAGGAGACAGCAGGTGTTGGCGAGGATGTGGAGAAAGAGCAACACTCCTCCACTGCTGGTGGGATTGTAAGATGGTACAACCACTCTGGCAGTTCCTCAGAAAACTGGACATGAAACTTCCAGAGGACCCTGCTATACCTCTCCTGGGCATATGCCCAGAGGATTCCCCAGCATGCAATAAGGACACATGCTCCACTATGTTCATAGCAGCCTTATTTATAATAGCCAGAAGCTGGAAAGAACCCAGATGTCCCTCAGTGGAGGAATGGATACAGAAAATGTGCTATATATACACAATGGAGTACTATTCAGCAATTAAAAACAATGAATTCATGAATTTTTTAGGCAAATGGATGGAACTGGAAAATATCATCCTAAGTGAGGTAACACAATCACAAAAGAATACACATGGAATGCAATAATTGATAAGTGAATATTAATTAGCTGTGAAGCTCTGAATACTGAAGATACAATTAGCATATCAAATGATTCCCATGAAGAAGAGGGCCCTAATCCTGGAAAGGCTTGATCCAGCATTGTAGGAGAGTACCAGGACAGAGAAAAGATGGATGGAGAGAAGAGGACTTATGGGACATATGGGGAGAGGGGAACTGGGAAAGGGGAAAGCTTTTGGATTGTAAACAAAGAATGTAGAAATATATATATATATATATATAATTTAAAAAATAATGATAAAATAGTTTAAATACAATTAAAAAAAAAAAAAAGAAACCTCAGTGAGGTAGTTCCTGAAACAAGGCCACACCTCCTAATCTTTGCAATCTTTTCAAATAGTGCTATTGCCTAGTGTCTAGGCATTCAAATACATGAGACAATGGGGGTCATTCTTATACAAATCACCACACATTCCTAATTTCCAGAATGACACTCTGAAAGGCATGGACTGTATTCTTCTAGTCCAAAATCAAACAAGATTTGGGGGGTGGGAGAATGGGGATTGGGGTGTTGATAATCTGAGCTATGCATATAATATATTTTGATCATATCTACCACTACCCCAGTTTCTCCTCTGTCTCCTCACAATAGCTCCTTGTCCTGCTTGTAGGCACCTGGGTATAGGGCCATCTGCTGTAGCATGAATAGCCTCTCAAGTGGCTGCATACCTGACTGAATCTACCAATCCCATCAGAACTACCCCATTGCCCATAGCTCCTCATCTGGTCATGGGACTTCAGGAGTCCCTCCCCAAGCCAGTTTTGTATTAAAAAACAGAATCTTAGTTATTAAACTCAGGATGTGGGGACAAGGTCTACTAACACTAATCCTTGCTATTACATCAAGCAATTCAGCCTAGTCTCTTATAGAGCTTCACCAACTGGTTATATGAATAAAGAAAGCAATTCCAACTGCATGTCACTAGTAAAGTCATGGATGGTAGAGAAGAACCTACTATTGCCACTCTCCTAAACCAATATTACTCTCACTTCAGTCGAAATATTTAGCCTTATACCCACAGATGAATAAAGTCCTCACTCTCCATCCAAGTATCTCCTTTTTCCAGTAGGAAAGTCATAACTAGTTAAAATGCAGAGAATAATTGATTGTGGATTGTATACATCTGAAGTGTATACATCTATTACACAAGTGCTACACCCAAGGTTCAGGGAACATCAAGAAGAGGGGGAAGAAAGATGGTAAGACCCAGAGAATATTATTGTTCTTCCTGCAGGGCTGCAAACCTCTTCAGCTCCTTGGGTCCTTTCTCTAGCTGCTCCATTAGGGATCCTATGCTCAGTCTATTGGTTAGCTGTCAGCCATGGGTATTTTGATCCACTTTACAATAAGGATCAAAGTATCTACACTTTGGTCTTCCTTCTTCTTGAGCTTCATGTGGTCTGTGAGTTGTATCTTGGGTATTCTGAGCTTTTGGGCTAATATCCACTTATCAGTGATTGCATACCATGTGTTCCTTTGTGACTGGGTTACTTCACTCAGGATGATATTTTCTAGCTTCATCCATTTGTCTAAGAATTTCATGAATTCATTGTTTTTAATATCTGAGTAGTACTCCATTGTATAAATGTACCACATTTTCTGTATCCATTCTGTTGCTGAGGGACATCTGGGTTCTTTCCAGTTTCTGGCTATTATAAATAAGGCTGATATGAACATAGTGGAACATGTGTCCTTATTACATGTTGGAGCATCTTCTGGGTATATGCCTAGGAGTGGTATAGTTGGATCCTCAGGTAGCTATGTCCAATTTTCTGAGGAACTGACAAACTGATTTCCAGAGTAGTTTTACCAGCTTGCAAACCTACCAGCAATAGAGGAGTGTTCCTCTTTCTCCACAGCCGCTCCAGCATTTGCTGTCCCCTGAGTTTTGGATCTTGGCCATTCTGACTGGTGTGAGGTGGAATCTCAGGATTGCTTTGATTTGCATTTCCCTGATGATTACGGATGTTGAACATTTCTTTAGGTGTTTCTCAGCCATCCTTTATTCCTCAGTTGAGAATTCTTAGGAGCTGAAGAGGTTTGCAGCCCGAGGAGGAACAATAATATGTACCAACCAGTACCCTCAGGGCTCCTAGGGACTAAACCACCAACCATTGAGTACACATGGAGAGACCCATGGCTCCAGCTACATAAGTGGCAGAAGATTGCCATATCAGACATCAATGAGAAGAGAGGCCATTTGGTCCTGTGAAGTCTGGATTCCCCAGAATAGGGGAATGCAAGTCATGAAATTGGAGGGGGGGGTGTGAGTAGGGGGAGAGGGGATAGGATAGGGGGGTTTTGGAGGAGTAAAAAGGGCAGGGGATACCATTTGAAATGTAAATAAAGCAAATATCTAATAAAGAAAAACGTTGGGGAATACAGAAGTCTGCTGAGGGACTCTGCTTTTGAGTGATGACAGCTTAAACCAGACCCAAACCATTCCAATATCAGTTGATATTCCAACACAGATGGGAGAAATCTCACAGATCCTGTCCCTATAAGAAAAAGCTGTGAGAACTTAACAACTGCTGAGAGAAGTAGCCCCCGTGATCCTCAGGATGAGCGTCCGCCGTGGCTATCCAATATCAAGGGTCACTGATAAAAACATACACACAGGCAACACTGAGTAGACTCAGGATGGACATGGTGTGTTTAAGACTGTTCTTTCACACTTGTATAATAACAATGGTTATAGAGAGGAGATCGCAAGTCTGGGGTCAGGAACTAGGGTGGGGTCAGGAAGAAGTAGGAAAAGGAGAGAGATTGTATAATCATATTTTAACTAAATGTATTTATTTTTGAGAAGAAGAATTAATTATAATGAATACTATAGGTCTGTGATGAAACCAAAATTTAGGTTCTTTAACATGTGCCTTTGTCTACTAGTTTTAGATGAAGACCCTGTGAAAAACCCTTTCCCTCATCTCGTGTGCTCCAACTCGGAGATAACAACTCTAACCGAGAGACTATGAGCTAGCAAGCAACATGCTTTCTCAGATAAGAAAGGAAAATCACACTTACAATTTTGTTTTTAAAGACTTTTAAAGAAGGCATTAATTGATCCTAAAGCCAAACATTTTTGATAAACTTACATTTGGTGCAATGTATAAGTAAACAATAACAATATTTAGCCTTTATTTCTAACCTACAACAAAACTACAATATTAATAAAATACCAAGTTGTTTCTAGGAAAATCCCTGAATGCTGCTTAGTTTTAAAAAGACAAGTAGTAGATTATTAAAAAGTAGTTAGCACAAAGTGTACTGTAGTCACTCTAAGTATTTATTTACATGATGTAATATGCATACAAATTAAAAGGTTAAAGCTAGTAATAAGCTGAGAAAATTAAACAAATTAAGAAATAATGTATTTATCGTTTGCTAAGAACCTTTGCGTATATTTAAAACAAGGAATATTGCTAGATCAGCTCTATGTACTAAAAAGTATATATATAACAAAATAGGAAATTCACTGGACTCCTAATAAAAACATTGTGGTTGGCTATGTTTGTATTAGGAAAGATGGAAATTAAATAATAATTCTTTAATATAGCAATAATAAAGTGGTCTCAGCTGAATTGCTGCTCTATCCCTGCATTACTAAACCAGGCTGACTCCTGCTTATTTCTCCTCCTGCGAACTGGAGAATTGGCATTTTAGTCCCAAAATAGACAGAGAGCCTTGGGCACATTATTAAATAAATTAGCAGCAACTGTTGCAGGTTTATGATTGAGCCTCCTGCAGTATGACAACCTTTCCATCAGAGGGTAAAAATGAAGTCCATCTCCTAAACTACCTTAGGGTAAGTGTGAAAACTATGTGCACTCATATACAAATTAGTGTATTGTTTGAACACATGTGTATATAACTATATATATATATATATATATATATGAACTAAGTGTTTATATATAATTTAAAAAGATATCATTTAAGATTATTTAGCTCAGAAAGATAAGACTAACGCATAATCACTGATGGAAATTCAAAATATAATGAAAATTTATAAAAATATATTTTATCTATCAATTCCACATCCAGAAACTTTATGGTGATTTCCCCCAAAAAATTTTTAAACATATACTTATGTTATTGAATATAACTAGATGAAAAAAAAATGCTTCCAAAACAAAGTTATAGGGTTTTCTAAACATTAACTAAATCCTCTTAAATATAATTAAAATATTCCCAATATTTCACTTATGAGTGCATCAAAATGTTACCATTTTAATTCATCATACATTTAAATTATTGCTAAATTATTTCCATACATAAAAATGAAGTTGTAGCATAAATTTGACCTTTTCCCTATTCTTATAGAGGAATGGATTCTTGAATGTTATATTCCTGAATCAAAGTGCAGTGATAATTTTGAAGCTCTTAATAAAACAGAAATAGAATTTTACAGTGCTGACATAGATTTAAAGAATTCAAAGTAGCGTTTGGCTTAAAATGTATCTATATAGAGGGCCAAAATTCATTTTGAGTGAGAGTTTTACTAAGCTATGCTATGTTCGCCAAATCTCTGAGACTGCATGACCCACGTTTGAGTAGCTGGTTTTATAATTGCATTGTTTCTTAAGCTGACATGGAGCTGTGTTCAATATTTGGTAAAAACACTGAAAAAATATTTCTTTTTTATTTTTATTCTTATTAGTTATTTTATTTATTTACATTTCAAATATTATCCCCCTCCCCAGTTAAATCTCCTATCCTCTCCTCCGTTCCCCCTGCTGTATAAAACAGCTTGTTCTGAGAAAAATTAATTGGTGAAGATTTGTACTTATAGGAATTTACCGACTATGTTCCCCATGTTGATGTAATAACCAAATAATTATGTGTGAGAAAACGGTGCCCGCGTTATCAAGCATGCGTCTGCGCGCCCATGGGGTATACATGGCAATCATCACCAGCAGCTCACAGCCCAATGATCACACCCCTGCCAGCTGGCTGAGCACAACGGGTGAATCCGGGAAAGGTTTCCCACATGGCCAATGGGAGCAGTGAGCTGGCAGGGGGCCTCCTACTCGTTCACTGCCAACTGGCACCTCGAAGCTCCTTAGCTCTCGGAGGCATGGCCATGCACTGTGCTCAAGCCGTCGCCAGTCCTTGTTGGATGTTCCGGAGCAGTGTATGGACGGGCGTTCTCCCAGAGATGCCGGCTGAACGCTTCTTTCCTGAATAACTGCCTCGCACGCAGGTTCAAGCATGTCAGGAAACAGAGATGGGGAGATTGGCATCGCTTCAGAGTAGCCCTCCCAAAAGTGTCCCCTTCTACTTCCAGGCCCAGTCGGCACCATCTTTATTCCTTCTCACCGGAGAATTTAACTTTGAAGGCCACTCCAGCACTAAGACACTTGCTATAGCAGGATTTAGGCAGAAAAATAAAATAAAATAAAATAACTCAAACTATTGGTTCGTAAGCCCAGCCATGAAAGGGCAAGTGAAAAGCTACAAAAATCAATCAATCAATCAATCAATCAATGATAAATAAATCTGTATTTAATTCATTTTTTTAATGAACCATATCGCCCTCTCTGGTTCTTTCTTCTCCTTCCTTTCCCCAAGCAATCTTTCTGATTTTTCACATGTATATTTCCACACACACACACACTATAACCCTACACACACCAATACATCTATGTGGCCATAAATAATGTGTAAGTCACAAGTCACAATCATGTGGTATCCTAAGGTGAGAATGCAAGCTCAGCTCACCTCAAGAAACGTGGGTTTGGCAGGAGCCTAAGATAACTTTGCCCAAGCACAGTTCTCTTTCTCCTGACAGAAGCAACCGTTATTCTAATTTAAAAGTAATCTATAACACAAGGTCTTTTACGAGCTTATCACGCACGTCTACATCTATAGTTACAGTGGCTCCGTCTCGCCAGGTTCAAACATTTGCTGTTTTTCTCACGTCTCCTGCCATCTAAATGGTCCTCCATCACCCTGTTCTTTTTCTTACAGTTTATTTGTTGAAGAACCCAAGGTGTTTGACTGATGCAATTTGTCATAGTCTGTTTTTTCATCCCTCCATACTGCGGTTTAGATAGCTTGTTTTGATTTCCTTGTATTTCTTGAAAATTGACAGATGGGCTCAAGACTTTGATGAGACACGTGTGCAGTCCTCTTGGCGGCACCATAGGCAGTGTGCAGAGTCTGCTATGAGGAGGTGCGTCCCAACCGCCAGCCTGGCTTTTTTTGTGATCCTGGTGGCTGTTTAAACCCAGTTCCTGCATCCATTATTTTACTACAAAACGATGGCATTGATTTTCCTATCACTTACTATTTGGATTAGTTCTATGAGATGCTCCCCACCTCCCTCCCACCCCTGTACAACACCTAGTTCCTCTCTTGTGCTGTTCACACAAGGAGGAAAAAAAAGTGCTTGATATTTTGCTTGTCAAATTTAGTTTTCTATTAGTCTGTGGAGATATCCAATTTATTTTAAATGGCATTTTGAACTTGTGGATTTAAATATGTCTTTGGAGGCTTTAGGTTATTTTCAATGGTTTGTTCTCTTTGTTTTGTATGTCCCATTTGTAAGTGGATGTCCTACCCAGTCAGTCTCCAGGTCATCCCAGGTCATTGTGACATTTGTCATCTGTGATAGTGCTGTTGAATCTGGAAGATGTTGTTTTCAGGCACAGCCTGCAAATCACCTGTTCTGGATTCTTTTAGTGGAAGTGGCATTTTAAGACTATTGTACAGGGGCCAGTTATGTTTTGTTTTTTTTTATGACAGAGTTAGAGGCAGTTTACAGGTTTCTGTACTGAATGAAGCCAAGTAAAAAAAAATACAGTCACATGCCCAGACTACCATATGACATGTATGAAATGTGAATCGACATGTGTGTAGAAGTATGTGTTCCCGTGCAAGTGTGTGAGTTCACGCGCATGCACACACACACACACACACACACACACACACATTCTTTTATGTTACAATGCCTCCTCTGTTCCTTGCTGACTATATTTCAGCTTCTAGACCAAATGATTTTTGTTTCTTGTTACTTTAGTCTTCACATTAACTTAATACTCTAGTTGTGTTTCCTTTCCTCCCAGCTATGAAGTTTGCTTCTCAGTGGTCGAGGAAAGGATAAAATAACTCTTATTCATTTGCATCATCTGATATTAGTCCGAAACATCTCAGAATACCAACCGTCTTACCATATCCACAGCTTAGTCACTGAAAGCACGTTTTCCGATCTCTATCCCACACTTTAAAATATAGCGAATATGGTAGTCGCGTGAGTTTCTTCAACTTCTTTGAGATACTTCCATTTTATCCTCTACAACGGTTTTGTCATTTAACCCCCACCAACAGTGTGCAGGGCCTCTAGATCCCCTCCCTCCTCACCAACATCATCTCTTCTAATGTTGAAACAGACAGCTAATCTGAGGCTGAGCCTGAATCTGAGGCTGAGCCTGATTCTTCAGGCGTGTCACTGGGATGTGATCGGGCAGTCCTGCATGTCCTGTTCTCCCATAGTTATCATTGCTTCTGAGACATGAGAATCAACCTCACCTTGCAGCAGGCCACACTCACCTTATTTCTATCAACCTGAAGATAAAACAGAACATTTCGTCTACTACATCCTGTTTGTTGATGCTGCTGTTTAGTCCGTTTTCTTCCTCCCATATGACCACCAGCACCCTATTCTGCCTGTTACCCCAATCCCTAGTACTTTGTATGACCCAGAGACTACAAGAGAAATTCTACCCCATAGGCCTTTGTGTTTAAAATTTTCCTGGAACTCTCTTCATCCCAGTGTTTCTGTTTCATAGCCAACAGATGTCAGTGAAATGTTGTGGATTCATTGTTGTTGCTTTGTGTTGTTTTTCAGTGAACATTTCTCACCACCTGTGATGGAATGGAGCCACACCCTTACCCCCACTGTCTTTATGCTTTGCTTTTTAATTCTTAGCACAATGTGATAGATGTTTCTGTCTAGAATCCTCCCAAATTAGGCTCTACATTACAAAAAGGGGGAAATACTTCATTTATTCCTTGTTGAATTTTCAGAAAATAAAACATTTCTGGAACAAAGTAAATATTCTTTGAAAAAGGAACAAACTCACGAGAAAGATGAGCTATCCTGACTAAAGATGACCTCAGGCTTCTTTTGAGAGACTCCTACCAAACGGTCAGAATTAGGAATTACAGTGGCAATGACATGATAGTCAGTAAAGAACTTTTAAAAGATGAAGTCTGAAAATAACATGGATTGATCGCACTTGTACAGGGACTATTCACAGCCAGGGTGTGGGCATATGTCCTGAATCCAGAGAGGGGTCAGCGAGAGGCGGAAGAGAGGTCTTGAGGACTCAGGGAAGAGGAAAGGACAGTAATACAATACAGAGGAAGGGCATGAATGCAGAAGAGGGCTACGAAGAGGAGGCTAGGGACTGTCCAGGGAGAACAGACAGACAGAGAGAAAGAGAAAAGGAGGCTTAACGGAGCATACGTGGTGAAAGCACCATCCAGAAAGCCATCACTTTGCAGTCAGAAACAACAAAATGATCATCAGAACAGGCTGGGAGTATGAGATCAGAGAGATGCTGCTTACAGGAGACATGGTTTCAACTAGACAGAGAGGAAAAGTTCAATAGATTGCCATGTATCACGATGACTCCCTTTTATACTGACATGCTGTCCATTTAAACCTTTCTGAGTGATTTTTACCTGTTCTTGCAACCCTAAAAAAATGAATATGGAAGGTGAACTATCGTATATTAAGTAGTGTGACTCAGCCATTCCAGGATGCACACGTATCTGTTTGCTTTTTTAATTAAAATTAAATTTAAAAATAGCATGTGTCTGTTCTGTCATGTTTGTTGAGTGCTCTGTGATTTACTGAGTACCCAGCATTGAACAGCAACCGTGGCTTTTTACAGCTCTGGTTACTATAATCTATGCAATCCAGAATATGAGGAGGATGATGAATCTTAGTTTCCACTCTTGTGAGTCAAAGTAGTATTTGAAATTATAAAATTAGAAAAGCTTTAATACAGATGCGTGGATTTTCTGTAATGTCAGAGCTCGATCCCCAACAGCATGTGCTGTAAACTAAAATCCTCACCAAATGACAAACCTGGGTGCCTGCAGGTGCCCCTTTGATAAAGAATTCAGCTCTTCTCTGTAGGCTAAATTGGAAAACTGACAGTTATACTTTCTATGAATTTCAGATTTTGCAGGACAGTTTCATCCTAATATCCACTTGCAAAATGGTGTGGAGTGAGATGTTAAACAGCACGTATTTTTAATTTAAAATCCATTAGCAATCCACATAATTAATTAGAATTTTACACTCCAGTGGCTTTTGGTTCCCTACAGAAAATTGAGCACACAGAATATAATTTGATTTAATTTTTGTTTTAGGTTTAATCTACCTCAAACTTTAATATATATATTAACTAAAATTTTAACTAAAAATTTTTGTGGAATTTTTTTCTTTTTAAAGTAAATCTAGCATTCTATTGTGATATGCTTCAGGAAAAGGCATAAAAAGCTTAGCAAAGTCAAAAGAAGACAAAATATTTACTCTAGGTTTTTAAATGAAACGTTCAGGGCCAATTCTTCAGCATGGCAATACACTTTGAGAAAATACAACAGGCTTACGAGATATTTCCTGTTGGTCTCAAACCTACAGCTCTCTCGTCAGAATGAGAGAATTTTATGTGCCCCTGGGACTTTCACAGTTTCAGTCAGTGCCACTACAGTATCCCTCACAGGTGTCCCGGGACTTGACACAGCTGTAACACATTTGTTGTGGCTCACATCCTGGCTATCATCTCCTTTGTGACCCCTTCCAGGGACCACAGCTGTGGGTGTTTCCTATTAGATGATTTATAACCATGAATTGGTGTGGAGGGGTGTGCCCTAACGTCAGAATCCTTAAGATTCTTTGACTATTTGGTTTAAAGAGTCTTCGGTCAAGGTTTTATTTGACCCGTATTGTTTATTTAACATATTGTTTCCATTAACATCTTGTTTCCTTTTAACCATTTTAATCTCACATCGTACAGTGTCTGAAGCTGACATTTTTCTGCAGTATTTGTTAAATATAAAATTACACTGAAACCATTATTCTGCTTTTAACTCACCTTAATGTTACACTGCCTGGCAGGGCCAATATTCAACTTCGGTGCAAAATCAATTTTTAGCTATGAAAAAATAACTAGAATATTAGGACATTTTCTTTGAAAGAACAAATGGAAGAATATGATTACAGTAATGCAAACTAGTGACTACAACTGGAAAACCATAGTAATTATAAACTCGTGCATTAAACTATCAAGACCTAAACATCCTTCCACACAGTGTAGATAGATGATAGAGTGAGGACAGTTAGGTAGATAGATGAATTGGCCAATGGATGGACAAACAGATGAACTAGAGTAAAAGGTTTATCTTGTATAAAATTTAGTAATTCTATTAGTAAGGAGGTTTGAAAATTATAAAAAAACATAATACCACTCTTCCAAAAATCTAGTATTTTAACCATTGTAGAACTAGTGTTTAAAATACTATATTTCATTTTCAAATATTTAAAAGCTTAATATACAGCAAGTCACTAATATTTTAGATCCCAAGTCTTGAGACTATGATAGAATATTAATCTAGTTCCTGATTCTAGATTAAATGAAAAAAACTTAACAATATAGCCATTTTATATAATTCAAGTTAACTTTTTCTACTGTTGGAATTTAACATTTCAAGGCACTCACACATACATCATTATAATGTAAGCAGTGGCTTTGGACTTTGATGTCTTGTAAGTATTCAGTTCAAGTGCAGACTAATTCTTTTATTCATGCCCAATTAGAAACTATTTTAAATGTTATGATTCCACATGTAAAAAAAATATAAAACATGAGTGACTTAAAGAGACATAGACAAGACCAGATTACTGAATAAAATGCTATTTATTGGTTGCATGTCATAATGTAGATATGTTAATAACTGTGAAGATAATTGACTTGTAGAAACAAATATAAACACATTTAATGAGGTTATTGATTTTTCCTCATAAATGTTCTTACATATTTTACATTATACGCATATCACTAATGATGTATGTCTTTTCATTAGAGTTGGCATAATAAAGATGATCATTTTAATGCATCTGTTAGTGAAATTTAATATTGAAAAATTAATAAAGCAAGCTTAATTTCATTGCTAAGTCTGTTATTAGAATTATGTGTATCAGCAAGCAAATTTACCAATTTGAATGTTTATATCAGCTCAGTTGCTTAAGAATGCACTGCTCATCTGAGGTCTCCACAGGGCTGGTCAGAAAGACTAGCTCCTCCCAAAGGAAATAGAGTGCACTGCCCTGGTGTGCAGAAGCCCTGCTGGGCTGCTTTCCTTTTTGATGCACAGCCTTTGTGGCAGCTGTGCAAAGGTCAGCTCCTGGACTAAAAGTTCCTTGATTGTCCTCAAATGAGTTGGAGGCTGCTCTGTGAGTGCCTTTGGATAAGCTGTGAAGTCTTCACAGAGCCTCACTTGACAGGGCTGTAGAGCAGGAAACATGTTCCTGCCCACCTACAGCAGTTGCGTTTATAGACTTATTTAAACTATCTCTATCAAGAAAAAGTAAGCATCACAGAGGCTAGGAACAAAAACTATTCATTGGTGAAGCCACAGTTCTAGAATGAGGCCACAATTCTGTATGCCTGCACTCTCTAACTTGCAAAAAATGATCCCTCTCTTTTTTTTTCTTTTGTAAATCACATTTGAGACAAAAAAATGACAAATGTGTTAAGTTTCTGAATAGGATGAATCAGTCACTTTAGAGAAGAAAACGTTACACTCGGAATTCTTTCCTTGTATGATTAAATCTAGGACAGGCTTTATTTCATAACAATTCGTTCATGGGCATTTTTTAAAAGTGGCTGTGAAGGAGCCTGTGCATCTTTTTTTCTTCCCTCTACACAATGTGTGATACGAGTGTTCCTCTGCTCTACCATTTGCAGCTGTTACATCTCTAGCAAAGCACTTGTCTTAAATGGGTGACCTGCTGCTGACTCTCATGCTCAAACTTAGGCAGGCAATTCGAAGGAAGGCAAATGAAACCATCATAACAACGGTCCCGTTTCCCTTGTCCAGAGTAGCAGAAGAGCTTTCAGAAGCCTGCAAATACATCAGAGGCACAAGAATATTGAGTGGAAAATAGTTTGAAAGGAAAGAAAAAGAAAATTTATGTTAGTATCGCAAGGTTTCTTAGTTTGCAATGTTAAGAAAAAATTACTTAAAAATCATCACTGTAGTTTATTCAAGACATTCATTTGGTCACATACTTTGGTAATGCTTATTTAACTGGGTGTGATAATAAAGATTTGAAGCCAGGAAGACTTACAACACCATTGTATATATACAAGGTATATACACATACAAAATATATACACACAATTACTTACAAAAAAAAACTGCCCTTGGACACAATCAGACAGCAAAACAAAACAACATGAATTCAGTGACTGTGGCATACTTTAAATTATGGTTTGTACTGAGAAGTTTGGTTTCCTTGAAATACACAGAAGTATTAGGAGAATGTGTTTTCATTTTAATCCCAGGTGTGGGACATGGGGCTGCTTCAGATTGTCCACAGCAGCTGACTATGATTTGCCTCGTGCTCTAGCAGGGGCATAGTTTTGCCAGCTGCAGATAGTTTCTGTGAGTGTGTGATGTTTGAAATTCTGGGGACCTTTCAGAGGCTATGCAAATACTAGAGCCCCAATAAAAGGGGCTTTTGACTGGCTAGTGATTGAATGTGGTTCGCTACAGTTTGACAAATAGCCATACACAAAGAGATGAGAAGCAGAAAGTAGATATCATGACAGCAAATATCAAACTTGTCCCAGGTATCTCAACATCCCTAATCAGCAGGAAATAGTTTGTTATCATTGTCCCTTTCCTATCCTTGACTTTATTCAGATCTCTCTCTCTCTCTCCTTTTCTCCCTCCCTCCCTCCCTCCCTCCCTCTCTCCCTCCCTCCCTCTCTCCCTCTCTCTCCTTTCTTCTCTCTCTCTCTCTCTCTCTCTCTCTCTCTCTCTCTCTCTCTCTCTCTCTCTCTCTCTCTCTCTCTCTCTCCTTCCCTCCCTCCCTCCTTCCCCTCTGTTGTTCTTTCTCTCCTACCTAGTGTTTAGGGGTTGAAAGACAAGAAGACAGGTAGAGAAGAGTGGAAGAAAAGAGACCCACAAAGTATCCAAAAGTCCAACTACTACAGTTCTTGTCAATTCATTTAAACTGGCTTTCAGAAGGTAGGTTATACCCAAGTTTGAACAGAAAACCATTCACCTCATTTCAACTAGTAGAAGGTAAACAATATTTTTCAGCTCTAAGGTAAACTAATGTGTCAAATGCACAGAAAACCAAGGGAAATTAGAGAAAACAATGGATAGTAAAAATCCTGAAAGTTTTAAAACAAAACTATAGTATATATGTAGGCTTATAACAATTACAAAAGTATAGGTCTGGTGTACATAAAATGCAAACCAACAAAATTCACAGGAAAAGAAATATAAAATTTCCCTTAAAAGATGAAATTCAGGTCAAAACCCATAGGTGAATAAATTTAACCTGCAAAGATTATTCAAAATTCATATAGATCCTGTGTAAATAAATTCTTGGCCTTCTCTTCAAGTTTCTCAAGTATTTTTTGTTTGTTTGTTTTTTGTTTTTTGTTCTTTTAGAGACAGGGTTTCTCTGTATAGCCCTGGCTGCCCTGGAACTCACTCTGTAGACCAGGCTGGCCTCAAACTCAGAAATTCACCTGCCTCTGCCTCCCAAGTGCTGGGATTAAAGGCGTGCGCCACCACCATCCAGCCTCCAAGTTTCTCAACAGAGCTTTTACAATTACAGCTGGTGTCTTTGAAACAGGAAGTTAATTTCCATGCTCCCAAATAAGAAACATAAACAACAAGCCAGGTACAAACCCTGTCATCTTACAATGGTGTCCTGCTGGCAAAATATGCTAGGGCAATACTTTTAAGAGTAACCAACCAATATCTGATTTGACTTAAGGCTCATTCCAGGAGTTGAAACTCATTCTTGACACTTCTTGGGTGACCAAGAAGTTGAGACTATATAGAGTCTGAGGACCTAGGGTAGGACCAAATAGTAGTATTCTTAAAAAGAAAAGTATGTAGCAATGAAATGACTCTTGGTGATATTCTGCTATACACAGATTGGTCCCTTATTCAGCCATCACCAAAGAAGCTTCTTCTGGCCTCAGATGGGACAATATAAAGATCCACAGCCAGGCAGTAGGGAGAGTACCTTGGAACATCAGTCCTAACTGGGGTGTCGCCATCATATCTTTCCCCTGAGGACTAAGGGAAACCCACTGAAGAGGAGTCTGAAACAACCTAAGAGCCCAGGAGGTGAAGGACATCAAGGAAACAAGTCCCTCTAAATCAACATTATCAAAGTTCATGTGGACTCACAAAGATTGAGGCAGAGAGCATAGGGCCTGCAAGAGTCCGCACCAGGTCCTCTGTGTTACTATTTTTTGCAGGTGCAGCAAACTTCTATTGGTGGTATTCAAGAGAGTAGGGAGGTCTCTCTAAAATGTTCCTGTCATTATGGGGGTCTGGTATGGAAATTGTGATGCTCAGTGTTGGGGGCCAAGTTGGGACAGGGACTCCTCAGCAACTGAGGGCCTCTCTCTTGCTCTCAGTGTCCTTGCTGGTCCAATATTTTTATGGCTTCCAGTTTAGTGCTTTCATGGGATTCCTTAGGGTGGGTAAAGTGTGTCTCTGATTCTTGTGCCTTCCCTTGGGTCCTTTTTCTTCTGTTTATTTGTCTTGTCCAACTCTGATGAGATAGTTTTGTTTTATCTTTTATATGCTTTTTTCATTCTTTGTGAATTTCATACAGGAGTACTCCATTGCGTTATCTCAACCACTCTCTCTAGACTCCAGTTCTCCCCATAGCTACTCTAGCTCCACTCTCTCCCATGTTCACGATCTCTGATTCGATGATTATTATTTGACACACACATATACACAGAAAATATGTGTGTATGTATGTATGTATGTATGTATACAAGAACAATGTGATTACTCCAGTTCTTATTGTATGTAATCACATATCTTTAGTGCTGGGCACATTTGATGGAGATCCTCTCTTGAGAAGATTGATTTGATCTGTCCTAGCAGCAATTGATGGCCTATATCTTTTTATGTGGGAAAGGAGTCTTTTGAATTTTCTCTTATTCAAATATACATTTGAAGTGGAATTGATGTTATACCTGCCTTTTAATTGCGATTATGTTGTAAATGGAGGAGGTGGACAAAGTAGAAAGAAAAGGATGCAGTCCAGGAGTATATAGAGCAATATGTTAACCAAAATATGTGTGGTTGTGTAGTAATATACTATACAAGATTCTATTATTGATTACCTAGGTTCTATATACATATTTATTCTTGAAGAGGGAAGATACCTATACTCTTTAAAACATAGAACTTTTAGGTCTTTGTTAATTTTTCTTTAACTGTCCTAACCACCTTAAACTTTAGGGGCAATATCTTTTTACACAGTGAAAGTATGTATATTAATACACTGTCTTAATGAAGCAAATATATATGAAATAAAATGCTACAATTTTGAGCATTAGTATGTTTCTTAACTATGTGCACAGTATTCCACATTATGTATGTCCCACTGAAATTAATTTGATATGTTTTGTTTAAAAATTACTTGCATTTATCATAATTTATACTCATCAAAGCCTTAGATAGAATAAATATTCTGTGTATTTGTCATCAAAAAATAAAATAAAATGTACACAGAACCACAGAATAAATCTCAAAATCAAAGAAAGACATTTCTGGAAACATCATATAACCCGATTTCAAAAGCTATAATGAAATTAGAGTAACCAAAACACTGTAGTACTATCATAAAAACAAAAACATAGACAAATGGAAAAGAACTAGAGACTAGATCATGGGTTCACACATTTGAGTCAATTTATTTTTAACAGACAAACTCAAAATGAGGAAGATGGTCTCCTCAATAAATGTTTACAAATAGTGTTAAAATGAAGAGCAAAGTACCATCAGGTCTTGGGCTGTAGAGATGGTAAGGATGAGTTCAGGTTTCCAGCAGCCCTGTAAAGTCAGATGCAGTCATGTGCATCTGTAATCCCAATGAGCCCTAGAGAGGCACACGCAAGGATGAAGTGAGAGATCCTTTCTCAAAGATGCTAAAGGCAAGGGCTGACAAATAAACTTGTCTTGTGACTCCCATACACAGATCAAGTTTATGCATGCCTACACTCATGCACAGTTATACACACAAACATGTAAACACATCATAAATGCACAGAAAATTTAAAAAAAGAAATAAGATCTTGAAAAGGATTAAGGAGTTAAATGCACACACAACTTCAAACTGTAAAACAGCTAGACAAATATAAAAGGGAAAGGCTGGTTCATATTGTTCAAGGCAATGACTGTTTTCTTTTCGCTACTGTCCCAAGAATACATCCAATACATCCAATACAAAAACAAAAAATAAGAAAGAAAAAGAAAGAAAGAAAGAAAGAAAGAAAGAAAGAAAGAAAGAAAGAAAGAAGAAAAAAGAAAGGAAGGGAGAGAGAGGGAACAAGAAAGAAGAAAGGGAAATGGAATATGTAAATTGCAAATATGTAAATTGTAAATTGTCTCACAGCCAAGGTATTTATCAATAGATGGTCTGTAAATGGGAAAAAAACATGTGCAAACCATATATCTGATAGAATTAGAAACTAAAATATATAAAATCTCAAACAGCAAACCAGTAGGAAGACAAGTACCTAAATTTCAAAGTGACTTGTGTTGACATTTATCAAAGAAGACATACAAATGACCAACAGATATGATAAAATATCCAAAACAACTCAGGAGAAAAACGTGAGTTAAAACACAATGAAATCCCACTTCATACTGGTTAAAACAGCTGTTATCAAAAATATGAAAAACAGCAACATGATGTTGTGGTCAAAATGGAGCCACTAAACACTCATAGTAGCAATGCAAACTAGCACACCAAAACACAGTTTCAACAGTTCTCAGAAAACTAAAGATATAATTTGCATGCAATCCAAAAATCCTACTATTACGCATGCACCCAAAGAAACTAAAATCGTTTTCCCCAGAGTATCAGTATCATGCTCGTGTTCACTGGACCATTATTCATAATAACTAATAGAAAGAAAACCAAAGTGTACATAAAAGATGGATGGATAAAGTCATTATGCATGTCCAGTGGAATAAAAAATTTTAAAGATGTCAATATATATGTGAGTGAGAACATGACAAAACCTGAAGTAAGCCATAGAAAGCCAAATGCAAAAATATGATGTCATTTGTATATAACATATATATGCATATATATATATGTATATATATGCTGACCCTTAGAAGTAGAAATTAAGGTAGTTACTATAAGACACCTGGTTGAGAGCAGGATATTTTGGCAAACACACAAAATTTTCGTTAGATAAAAGAAAGATCACAGGCTATCCACACTGCATATGAGTACAGATGATGGTATGTTATATACTTCAAATTTAGCAAAAGGACAGACTTAAAGTGTTCTCAACACTGAACAGGGAAAAGTACTTGACACCAAGTCGGGAGGCCTGATTTCAATTCCCAGGATCAAAAAGGTAGAAGGAAAAAAACCTGACTCCTTATGTTATCCTCTGACCTTTGCACCTGTACACAAATACATGCCAACAGAGGGGGCACAAAACAGAACATTTCTAAAGTTTTAAAATTCACGAGATGACGTTAAACACTCAGATTTAGCAGCTCCATACATGTTATGTTATAGGTTAGATCTTAAATGTCGCCCAGAGTCCCATGGCCCATATCCGATCATATTCTAGGGACAGACATAGGGAACACTTAGGAAGTAAAGCCTAGAAGATGAAAGGGAGTTAGGCCATGGGAAGCATGTCCTGACACAGATGTGGGTACTATACATCCCTTCTCACCTTCTATTCCTCATCTTTCTCTTTTGTCTAACCCTTTCTCCCTCTTGTCCTCCATCTGTTTCTCCCTCAGGCACTACCTTCTTCTTTCTCTTTCAGTCTGCATTTCCCATTCACCATGAGGTGAGAAGTATTGCTCAGTTTGGCACTCTTCCCCCATAGTATCTGTCATACCTTACCAAAAGCAACCAATACAGCTAATGAGAGTTCAGCTGTATGAACCTTTAAGCCAAAATAAATTTTGGCATTTCTTTCAAAAAAGCTGTTCATTTTAGGCATTTTGACACAATATCAGAAGGCTGTATAACAAACATGTGCATCAAAATGACGTGTTTGTGTTTGCCAACTAAAAAACTAAAAAGAAAGGTAATTCATAACACTAAGGATGAAATCTGAATAAACACATAGCAGTTATGAATATGAATGAGCCAAATAATATTATAGTAAATAATAAGAAAAAAATTGATGACAACATCTACATAACTCGATGAATATGGAAACATCTAACCAGTGCCTACATAGAAGCTTTGCCTCTACATTCCAGCATCTTTGTTATCAGCAGTGTCTAAGTTAGGGTCTCTATAGCTGTAAAGAAACACCATGACCAAAGCAACCCTCACAAAGAACAACATTTCATTGAGGATAGCTAACAGAGATTATCATCTTTAGAGATTATCATCATGACTAGAAGCATGGCAGCCTCCAGGCAGGCCTGGCACTGGAGAAGGAGCTGAGAGTTCTACATCCTGTTCCAGTGACTCCCATGTGACTAGGAGGAAGGTCTCAAAGCCTACTCCCACAGTGATACACTTCCTCCAACAAGGCCACCCCTACCCCAACAAGACCACACCTACTCTAACAAGGCCACACCTCCTAATAGTGCTACTCCCTGGGCCAAGCATTTTCAAACCACCACAGGAGGGCACTCTGCACTCTACTGAAACAGAAGATAAACACCAAAACAGCCACAAACTCTTTGATTTAGAATTGTGTCCAGCCTACAAGATATGCTAGGGCAATGGTGGCACAAACTTGTGGAAGTAACAAACCAATGTCTGATTTGACTTAAGGTCCACTCCATGAAATGGAACCTATCCCCAACACTGATTAGATAGCTAAAAACCTGAAACTCCATTGTCTAGATATTTAGGGTAAAGTCAAATACAACTATTATGAAAAATTAAAACATAGCAATAAAATGACTCCCGACACATTCTGCTATACTCATAAATCAGCATCTTGCTCAGCCAATCATCCAATGACTCCTCCTGCAGCAGATGGAAACAAATACACAGATCCAAGCCAGACATTTATGAAGAGAGTGAGAGATTTCAGAACACTTAGCCCTATGTGGGATGTCTCCATCAAATCCTTCCTTCAGGACTCATGGAACCCCACTGAAGAGGAGGCAGAAACAGTGTAAGAGTCCAAAGAGATGGAGGACAATAAGAAGACAAAGCTTTCTAAAATAATGTGATCAAAGCTGACATGAGCTCTCAGAGACTGACTTCCAGTTTATGGTTTCCATGGGATTCCTATGTGTAGGAACAAGTGTATCTCTGATTCTTGTGCCTTCTCTTGGGCATTTTTTCTTCTGATGGTCTTTTTCAAATCTGAAATGTTAGTTTTTATCTTATCTAACTTTGTATTGTTATATTTTATTATTGTTCCTTAGGAAGCGTATTTGTTTGCTATTGACCAAGAGAAAAGAAGTGGCTTCATATGGGAGGGAAGGAACTGGAAAGAGTAGAGGGAAGGGAAACCATAATCAGGACACATATTTGAGAGAATCTCTTTTCAATAAAAATAAAATACTTTAAAGAAGAAAATATAGTAAAAATAACAGAAAAATACAAAAATATATGGCAATCAGGATATTTTAATTAAAAAGTAGACCATTGGAAACTGAATGCAAGAAAATGTCAATAAAGAAACAAAATATTACCCTTGCTCTCTTGCCTTCTTGGTCCTGCTCTGTCCTCTCACCTTTTCCCCCTCACTCCCCGAATCCCCTCCCTCCCTCTCTCTACATGCTCCTCTATTCCTCTACTCTCTCTCTCTGTGCCTTTCTCTGCATTTCTACTTCTACTACCCTCTCAACTCCCCACCCTATTCCCTAAATTCTATTCTATACTAAAAAAAAGAAAAAGGAAACAAAATATCACAAAATTAACATTTGATCATTAATATTTAAATGTTTTAAATTATCTTTTGCTGAAAGTAATATATTGTTATTTTATAATCAAGAAAATGTCAAAAAGCATGTGCATGTGTATTATACTACAGAGAAATCATACATTTCATAAATGTAGAAATAAAACAATTCTTTAATTAGGTATGCTACAATTAAAACTACAAAATTAGGAAAGAAAAAAATTATTCCTACTATTTGAAAAAAAAAAGTAGTATCTAAAGAAGCCTATTGTTAGTGATACCACACTGGCAAAGCTGTAGAAACATTCAGATGATATCAGTTACAAAAGTCAATATTAAGCAGTAGTAAGATATAGACTCAGAGGAAAATTCATAGCCTTACATTTACACATCATTATTAGCAAAGAAATGAATTAAGCAGGAAAAGGAATTATGCTGCAATATCTTCATGAAATCATCTTGCTGAATCCAGTAAGAAAAGCCTGCTTTTTTCTGAAGGGAAATAGAGGAGCAGTGGATCTGAGGGAGAGTGAACGTGGAAAAAGAGGGGGATTGGGAGGGATAGAGAGAGGTGAGGTTGGAGTAGAGATGTATTACATAAGAGAAGAATAAATTAAAGAAAATAAAGAAGTAAAGAATTTAAAACTTTGTGTGCAAACACTGTACTTCAGTTGAAAATTAAGTTACAGATTACTAATTCTGACACACTTTACACATATATTGGAATTGGAAGTATGTGCAAATAAATTATGACTATAATAGGAATTGGGTGTGAAAGAGAAGTTACACAAAAAACAAGGCTGGAAGACAGGATGAACATAATGTCTATGTTAAAACTTAAATTTTACAATGCATTGTGCATTGTTGTATTTGGCTTGTTGACTAAGGGAGACCTGTTCAAGAAAGGAGACCTATTCAG
The DNA here is from genome assembly GCF_947179515.1 of Apodemus sylvaticus. Taxonomy (NCBI): domain Eukaryota; kingdom Metazoa; phylum Chordata; class Mammalia; order Rodentia; family Muridae; genus Apodemus; species Apodemus sylvaticus. The sequence goes on from NC_067492.1 coordinate 33,493,819, forward strand.
AAGTCCTTTCTTATGCGTATTCTTGTAGATTATTACCAATGTTTTCTATGGGTGTTTTAGTACTTCAAAAATACTAAATCTGGGGGTAAGGTGGGGTGGGGATAAGGAGCAATTAACCAGACCTGCACAGCTGAACCTATAGACCATAGCAATTCGTGCATATGGGTGCAATAGGCACTTACATGTCATCGGCAACTAGCAGCTGTCTAATAGCACTTAAGGCCAACTCAACTAGAAGGAGATCATGTATGCTATTGAAAACCTACCTAGCTAGCTTTCCACACCTTAGAAAATAACCAATTACCACCGGTTGACTAGACAAGTATAATTCTTTACTACATTCTAGTCTACCACCCATCATCAAAGAAGCCTTTTCCTTTACAGTAAATGGAGACGATGCAGAAAGCAACAACTGGACACAATACAGGACACAACAGATCATAGGAGCCCAGCCCCAATGGATAAATTTACATCACAGTTCCAGCATCTATGGCTCAGTAAATATGATAGGAGAGAAGGTAAAGAGATTGTAGGAGCCAGAATACCAGGAAGTCAGCTGTGAAATAGTATGTTCTAAAAACAGCTGTATATAAAACCAGAACAATGGGACTTATCAATGGACAGTATCTTAGTCAGGGTTTCTGTTCCTGCATAAACATCATGATCAAGAAGCAAGTTGGGAAGGAAAGGGTTTATTCCGCTTACACTTCCACACAGCTGTTCATCACCAAAGGAAGTCAGGACTGGAACTCAAGCAGGTTAGGAAGCAGGAGCTGATGCAGAAGCCATGGGGAATGTTACTTACTGGCTTGCTTCCTGTGGCTTGCTCAGCCTGCTTTCTTATAGAACCCAAGACTACCAGCCCAGGGATGGCACCACCCACAAGGGGCCCTACAACCTTCATCACTAATTGAGAAAATTCCCCACAGCTGGATGTCTCTGGTGATAAGTCCAGCCTGTGTCAAGTTGACACACAAAGCCAGCCAGTACAATTGACCTCTTGTCAACTTGACACACAAACACATTGCTATTAAGCCTCAACCCTTACTTTCTTATCCATCCCCAAGATCTAAATAACTTTTAAAGTCCCACAGTCTTTACATATCAAAAGTTCAACCTCTTTAAAATGTCCAATATCTTTTAAAATTCAAAATCTTTTATAAAATTCCCGTAAGCCCCAACTCAGTCTCTTAACTGTGGGTTCCACTAAAATACTTTCTTCCATCAAAAGGGAAAGATATCAGGGCACAGTCACAATCAAAAGCAAAACTCACATTCCAATGGTTCAATGTCTGGGATTCAACTCACAATCTTCCTGACTCCTCCAAGGGCTTGGGTCACTTCTCCAGCTCTGCCCTTTGTAGCACACACCTTGTCTTCTAGGATCCAGTTGCCTGTACTCCACTGCTACTGCTGTTCTTGGTGATCATCTCATGGCACTAGCATCTCCAAAACACTGCCGTTCTCCACTGTAACTAAGTTTCACCAATAGCCTCTCATAGGTCATAGTGCCAAGTCTCAACTCCTATGCATGACCCCTTAAGTCCTGGGCCATCAATTGCAAGTGAGGTCTCCCCTTCACCAATGGCCTTCCACTGCTTCTCAGAGAGCTGAGCCTCAGCTGCTCTTCATGACCCCTTCATGCCTTCAAAGCCAGTACCACCTGGGTGACTCTTACACATTACCAAGTCCAGCCACAGCACAAAGTACAATTGTGGCTATCTCTGGAACATAGCCTCTGTGCTCTCAGAAAACACTTACCAGAAGATTTCACCTCAGTGATGCTGGTCTCTTCTTAATCACCACTAATTTCTTAGCTCCAGCTAACCAGCATTAGTAGTTTCAGCAATACAAAGGTTTGCTTTAGTGGTTCTGGTATCTTGTTAATAACTGATTGATTCTTCAGCCCCAGCTAACCAAAACCACAGAATCTTCACAATCAAAACAGCCACAGCCCTAATAAGAGTCTTAACTTTTCCCTCTGAAATTTCACAAGCCAGGCCTCCATTTTCTGTAGTTCTCAACATTACCTTTCAAGCTCCTACAGAACATTCCACAGAGCTCTTAATAGCCCAAAGTTCCAAAGTCCATCCACAGTCCTCCCCAAAACATGATCAGATTGTCACAGTAATACCCCACTTTGCTGGTACCAATTTGTCTTAATCAGGGTTTCTATTCCTGCACAATCATGACCAAGAAGCAAGTTGGGGAGGAAAGGGTTTATTCCACTTCCACTTCCACTTCCACACTTCTATTCATCACCAAAGGAAGTCAGGACTGGAACTCAAGCAGGTCAGGAAGCAGGAGCTGATACAGAAGCCATGGAAGGATATTACTTACTGACTTGCTTCCCCTGGCTTGCTCAGCTTGCTCTCTTATAGAACCCCCAGACTACCAAACCAGAAATGGCACCACCCCCAAGGGGCCCTCCCCCTTCATCACTAATTGAGAAAATGCCCCGCAGCTGGATGTCATGGAGGCACTTCCGTATCTCACTCAGGATGATATTTTCTAGTTCCAACCATTTGCCTGTAAAACTTAGGTTATCCTCTCTCTCTTAATAGCTGAGTAGTATTCCATTATGTAAATGAACCACATTTTCTGTATCCATTCTTCTGTCGTGGGACATCTAGGTTCTTTCCAGCTTCTATGACATATAAGGCTGTTATGAACATAGTGGAACACATGCCCTTGTAGCATGTTGGGCCATCTTTTGGGTATATTCCCAAGAGTGGTATTGCTGGGTCTTCAGGTAGATCTATTTCCAATTTTCTGAGGAACCTCCATATTGGGCCTGACACTATTACAGAGGCTATGGAGCACTCACAAAAAGGAACAAAGCATGACTGAACTCCAGAAGACCCAACAAGCAGCTGAAAGAGTCAGATGCAGATATTTGCACCCAACCTATTGACAGAAACAGCTGACCCCTGTTGTTCAACAAGGGAAGGCTGAAAGAAGCTGAGAAGGGCGACCCTGTAGGAGGACCAGCAGTCTCAATCAATCTGGACCCATGAGATCCCTCAAACACCGGACCACCAAACAGGCAGCATACACCAGCTGATATGAGGCCCCCAACAAACATACAGTAGAGGACTACCCTGTCTGTGTTCATTCAGAGATGATGCACCTAACCCTCAAGAGACTGGAGGCCCCAGGGAGTTTAGAGGTCAAATTAGGTGGTGGGTGGGGACATGAGTACTTGAATAATTTAAGACACTAACCAAAGTCAGCAAATGCACTCACATGTTTTCTGTCACTCACATGTCTCCCTCAGGGAGACAGGGGTAAGGGGAGGAGGTATGGGATGCTAGTCGGAGGATAGGTATGAGCTTGGAGGGCATAAAATATGGAGTGTAAATAAATAAATAAATAAATTTTTAAAAAGGAGGAACTGAAGAAGAAAGGGAGGAGGGAAAGCGATGTAATTCTATACCAATTAAAGAAAGAAGTAGATAATGATATCAATTGCCTCAAAATTATAAGTCAACAACATATTTCATTTTAAAACCTCAAAAATGTCTTCAAATGTTGCCAAATGTATCATGTTCTGAAAAATCATTCCTTCATTAAATTTTACTGGTATGATGGATATTGTGGCCACTTTAAAAAATTGAGAATACTGTGTGAATTTAATTAACAAGATCTGTAAAAATCTATATTTTGTTAAGCAAAATGCCAAAATACACAGCATTCTGTGTAATTTGCTACCTGGTAAAAAATATATAGTATGGTAATTATTCATATTTAGTATATATTCATGGAAAATGTTCTGTGTGGCTACAAGAGAAATTATAGCAGCATATCTATGTATTGGAAGTAATTAAATGGATGGCTAGAGAGGGAGCTGGAGGACAGCAGTGTTAAGATAGTTTAGATTAAATTGATTTTAACCATTAAAATACTTGAATAATTTAAGACACTGACCAAAGTCAGCAAATGCACTCACATGTTTTCTGTTTTCTGCACTGTAAAAGTTTGTGATGTAAACGCCGTGGATATTGACTTACAAGGCTCCCAGAATCTATCTGTGAACTGCGGACTTCCTGGAGCCTCTCTCTCTCTCTCCCTTTCTCTCTCCCCCCCCCCCCTCTCTCTCTCTCTCTCTTTCATTTTGAAACAGAAAAAAAAAGTTAAAGAAATAGAAACAATTCAGTGTGCTGTATTTGCTCTTCCATTAGCTCCCAAATGGGAACCAAATGGGAAGTGGGGGTTCTTTGTGAAGACTTACTCAGGTGTCAGCCTTGTCGCTCTTTCTCAGCAGTTAGCTGGAGAGCAATTGGCTGGGTGAGAGACATGAAATAGCAGCAGTTCAGACCACTGTGGCAGGCATCCTCAGGACCATCAACAGGGCTGGGAAGGCCTATTTCCAGTCATCGGATGTATCGCAGAGAAGCAGGGCCATCTCCTCACATTTCAATATGTTGATCTATGTGTGTTAGGTGCTCTGTTGGGAAGCCTCTGAATTGGTGACCTCGAATGCAGTCTGTGCCAAGAGGCAACTGCCACCTGTTAGTTTTCAATCTTGATCTTGTTTCTATTTAGGAAATGATAGAACATGCTGACCCATTCTTTCCTCAAGGACTTAAATGAATAATATTCCTTCCAGATGAATCTCAACGACTTGCTAAAATTTTGGCAAATTAAGAAGCCATAGCTGTGTACTTACAAAAACATAGAATCTATTTGGTCGAATGTCCAATTTAATAGACACAGAATTTCATTAGAGATGACAAAAATGGCAATGTTCCAATAACTAGATGAGATGCTACGTTTGAGAGGATCAAATTATCCCCAAACAAGTAACCATCTGAAAATTCTATACAGAGCTGCTGAACTAAAATTTAACTGGGACATTTCTGGTTAAGATTTGATGAGAATAAAGGCAACAATGTGTGTGTGTGTGTCACACAAACATATACATATATATATATATATGTGTGTGTGTGTGTGTGTGTGTGTATCTACGTATATATATGCATATATGTGTGTGCATATGTGTGTATAAATACATTATATATATATATATATATATATATATATATATATATATATATATATGGAGAGGGAGATGGGGAGAGAGAGAGAGAGAGAGGGAGGGACAGGGAGAGAAAGAGATAGAATAATCATCATGCAACAATGCCCACAGCTGAAGCAGATGAAGAAGGCTAAGCAGACTTCCCTTTACATATTCTGTTTAATCCTGTTTAGCACAGTATAACTTAGGTCTCACGGGAAGAGAGCAATATATAATACTGTGAATATCATAGAAACTCACTTCCCAGTCATCAAAGATGTCTGTACCTTGATCTACTCTAAACCAACATGTTTAGCATTCCCTATTTTTTACAAAATGTTCATTCCATCAAACACTAATGGAAATCTCTAAGTAAGATCAGTCTAACCTGATAATTCCAAAATCTAAAGACTTTGAGACATCTTGAGGTAATTTTTTTTGTTAGCAATTTTGTTTATAATTTTTTTTAGTTTGTGATATTATTTCACACTCACTAATGTACTTGATTTCCTTGTTGTAGGAGGCTATTTCTCAAAAATAGAAATATATGGGAGCAGTGAGATAGTTCAACAAGTAATTGAATTTGCCACCAAAGGATAACCCGAGGTCAATCCCTAGAGCACACATGCTAAAAAAAAGAGAACCAATTCCTGAATATTATTCTGACACACACAGAGAGAAAATAGCATGTACACATGGGTGCATTGCATGCTTATGCACACACACACACACACACACACACACACACACACACAGAGAGAGAGAGAGAGAGAGAGAGAGAGAGAGATTTCAAGTTGGAATATATAAGCAACTCATTGGTAGCATCATTTTGTTCATGAAAACCTTGAGATTCTTGAAACTTGATGATCTCATTATAAACTCACAAGTGTGACAGTCATGGTTTTCTCTAGCCATTATGTCATTCTTCTTTTCTTGTGTTTGATGGATCACTGATGCTTAAGGATGATATCACTAGGGACTTCTCACCTCCTAAATCCTAGCCTGAAAATCAGTAGGTGGTACTCTCTGCAGAATGAAAAAAAAATGAGGAGTTTGATACATGTTTGCTTCACTTCCTTTGTGACTAGTACTTCATCTCTGGCAGTGGCTGGGATGCTTCTAAGCAGCTCTGTGACCGCCCAGTGCCACTTCTCCCTGGCCTCTGGTGACATCATTTCCTCTTTATCTGCCCATCCATTTCAGTTTCGTATCAGAACCAGAGTTTAGAACCCCTTACTGTTTATATAGATATATATGTATGTATGTATAATTATTCTAAAAAGCATTTCATATAACCAAACTGGAGAAAATTTTGCTTTCAATTGAAACTCTGATTGCTAAAAACAGTATTTCTATACATTTCAAATATGTTCAGAACAAGACTGAAAATAGCTACCTTTCCTATAATTCTCATCCATATATATATATATATATATATATATATATAGTCACACACATTTTTGGGCAAATGATGACTTTATCTTCATAGTGCAAACAACAAGGACACTTTCTGTAGATAACTGTTTTTGCTCACTGAGGGAGGAGGTTTGAGATTGTTTTTATGCATTAGAACTTAGGAAGGGAATTGAAGTCCCTGCTTGCTAGTTCTAAGGGACACATATGGAAATAGCATTTGCTTTAATCAATATTACAAATGCTTGCTGAAAGGAGACTCAGCCTTTGCACGAAGCTCTCCCACCAATTTGTCAATGGCATTTAAAAGTTTCTTCAGGTGAACAGTACTCTGAAATGCTAGAAATCCAGGTGAGGAACTTCTCTAGTAAATGAACAAGGCAGATTCTTAATGAGAATTGTTGCACAACTTATAATTATCCTGCTGGGGTTTTGCAGGTTTAGGTTTGAATGTTTGGAGATATCCTGTCAGTCACCATTACCAGCAGTTTTCATGGCATGCACCTTTATTGCATAGACTCCTTGGCATTGTCTATTGCATCTTAAAGATACTTTAACATACAATGTTGTTAGTTGCTTCATCCATGTGTATACATTTTGTTTATGAGTACACTGTAGTTGTACAGATGGTTGTGAGCCACCATGTGGTTGCTGGGATTTGAACTCAGGACCTTTAAAGAGCAGTCAGTGCTCTTAACTGCTGAACCATCTCTCTACTCCAATGTGTATACATTTTGTATGTCTGCTCAGGAGACAGTAATGAAAGCAACATATCATATAGTGCATGCAGTGTAGGACACTCCAGATTTGGAATGTGCCTTCTTGGCATAAATCTTCAAGATTTTTTTCTTCTTTCTTTCTCTTTTGCCAATGCAAAAGCAAGAGGTTTATTTTCCAGCACATGGGGTCAACCCTCAATCAGTCCCTCTAGGCAAGTCATGAGAATGCAACCCCAAATGGCTATTACAAGCAGTTTTCATACTTTTTAGGAGTTACATCAGCAAGGTTACAGTTCAAACTTATTGGCTATTGGTTGGCAAGTATGACCTGCATTTGAACTCTATCTGGAACTTTCCAGAGGGTCAGGTAACTATCAGTCAGTACATTCTGGGAATTTTTAATCAAGAATGTTCCTGTGGATGGAGAATGGAACTTGGCCTAGCCTTGACCCCAGGAGGGAGGGGGAAGCTGTAAGGAGGGAGTGGGCCTGGAAAACCCCTTAGGGTCCCACATTCCCTCCTTTTTCTTGTACAAGCTCCAATCCTGGAACTTTGCTCACGAGTTAGGGTAACTAGCTCATATTCTTCAAGTCCTGTCCTCGGGGTCTCATATTGTTGGCTCAGGACCATCCACTGCACTGCTCCTAGTCTTTTTTATGAACGTTTTAAGCTTGTTCAATATGCAATAGCAGGAGAACAATTAGGGGACAATATGCAATAGCAGGTCAACAATAGCAGGGGAACAACTAGGGGTCCTAATAAGGTAGATCGTATTCTTTTTTTCATGAATTGTCACATATTCATCAAAAAAGGCATCTCAGACATCATCTGATCAGATTCTGTGCCTGTGCTTTTAAAGGAGCCTCTCTATTTACATAGCTCCAGTTTACAAAACAAGATAAAGTAGAAAAGATATCACAAGAAAACAATGAATTTAAACATTCACCAATTAGTGTTTTATTGGCAGTGTGGTTATTAACTGCACAGACTGAAGGTGAAGTAAATGAGCAGTGGAATTAATAAACAGTTATATGTTCTGTAGGAATCTTCTACAACAGAGCCAGTGATGGAAAAGTATAGTAAAAAGGACAGAGCATGATGGTAGATAACATACACATCTCTAAGCATGGATATAGACAGCTACTAGTACAAAAACAATAGACTTCTTGCTATGCTGACCTGTTTGTAAGCCCAAACTTTCCTAGGATTTCTAGCAAATTCCAAGCTCCTGAGCAAACAGACCAAGCAGTTGTTGACTGGACCACAGCTTTCTCTCTCATCATTTCCCATATGCCTTCTGTGTTTCATGTATAATCAATATATTGTCCCCTTTTCTGACCCTGTGTCTTTTCAGGAGATGTTTCTACAACATAAAATTTCTTAATGCTACCCTTTAACTGAAGGGAAAATCCTTGTTTTTCTCATTGGGCTTGGCTTTAATGCCCTTTGGATTGTGTGTTGTAGATATTCTGAACACAAGCAGGCAGAATTTCCTCCCTTCTGCTGCCTTGAGGCTGTGCTCAAGTTCTCATGAAGCTACCATGCTGCGAGACTGAGTTCTTGAGGCCCAGTGTAATGCCTTTGTGTTGTATCTCAAGAATATAAAGATGATTGTTAGTGAAGGCAAAGCTTATGTGAAAAACCTGTTGAAGGGTGGTAGAGGGGCCACTGTCAATTCCATCTCACAGAAAATTACACTGAACTAGGTACACAATGAGCTGTATAGTCAAGAACAGCTAGCCAGGGTGGAAAGCCAGGGATACATATGATGTGGAGTGTGTGTGTGTGTGTGTGTGTACATGTGTGTGTGTGTGTGCATTTCACATGTATGCTCACACATAGGCCATACATTGAAGTCAGAGAACAACTTACAGAAGCCATTTCTTCCCTTTTTGTCACATAAGTATCAGGGATTGAATTCACATTTTCAGATTGGTGATAAGTATCTTTACTTAGTGAGCAATCTTGATGACCCCTAAATATAGTCTGTATATAACTATTTTATCATTTATGGAAAGTGAGTATCTCTTCATGTGCATACATATGCCTGTCTGTGCATGTGTCTGCAAAGGCCAGAAAAAGGTGCTTGATTCCCTGGAGCTAAAGTTATAGGCAGTTAAATTTCCTGACGTTGGTGATGGCAACAGAACCACTGTCCTCTGGAAATGCAACAAGCATCCATAGCTGCTAATCTGTCTTCCCAGATTCCTAAACATTTCCTATTATATAAATCTTTTAATTTGAAAAACCCTAGGTTAATGAACTTGGTTGAATTCTTTGGTATCCTTCAGCTTCCTCTAAGAAAAGAAATATATGTTTTGATATATTGCTGAAAAGGAATACAGTGAAATCTAATACTCTCTAGGTTACTATAAAGATTGAAGGCTCCAGTATTTCTTGTCCTGTGTTAGTACTGTCACTACATGGTGGTTTCATGACATCAAATCTCTGTACTTAATCTTTAGCAGCGAGTCCTTATAAATGGAATTATTCCAACTTCTGTTTCATAAACTAGTAATCTGAGCCTCAAAAGTTTCCACTGGTCTTAAAGATATTTTCAGAAATCTATGACCAATTGAAGATTTTTAAAAGACAAAATAGAGCCGGGCGGTGGTGGAGCACGCCTGTAATCCCAGCACTCTGGGAGGCAGAGGCAGGCAGATTTCTGAGTTCGAGGCCAGCCTGGTCTACAGAGTGAGTTCAAGGACAATCAAGGCTACACAGAGAAACCCTGTATCGAAAAAACCAAATCCAAAAATCCAAAAGACAAAATAGAACATCCCCAAATCTACAGACAACCAATTCGTGTTTTTTGTTCATGATGACCTCATGATTAATGACATCAGGGGCTCTGGTGAACCTCAGGCCTCAAAGTTCTTTGTATTCCTTGTTGAAGCAGAGGACATGGTCAAGATACTGCTGCTCTGGCAGGATCTACTAAGTCCACTGTATATTCACTAGCTTTAGAAGAAAAAGAACCCAAACCAAGCAAAACAAACCATAAGAACAGAGGCAAGAACAGCTTTAGCAGCCACACTGTCCACCTGCACTGCATGTCTCCAATGGAGACAGTGCAGCGGTCAGAAAATCATTTTCTCATTTCCATACAAATAAAAACTTTACCTTGCTTTAGACGGATCTGTTTTGTTGTTACTGTTGCTTGCTTGCTTGGTTGATTGGTTGGTTGGTTGGTTGGTTGGTTGGTTGGTTGGTTGGTTGGTTTCCTTACAGTTGGAACACTGGAGAGAATGGCTGACTGGAATGTTTTCATGATGAGGAAGAGATCACTAGACTTTCTTGATTATTAGTGTGAGCCATCAAATTCAAAACTTGTCAAAGCGCGGTTTGCATCTTTGCATAGTGATCTTCAGAAAATGTCTGCTTTCAGATTCCATCCTATACCCACCTGCCAGGATCTCCTTCAGTATTTGGCTGCACAGATGTTTGTACCAGCTGATTCCATACCAAGCTTCCTTTGAGAAACCCTCACTTTTTGGTATTTTGTTGAATTATCACCTCCATCTCTCTACCTTGCATTTTTTAAGATGATGTTGCTCTATAGTTCAAATATCTTGTGTGACTTTTGCTGTCTGTCTGAAAGCTCACATCAGCAGATTTTTGGAACTCGACATCTTCCTTTAGCATTTCGTTCAATCTTCTATCCCCTGTACAAGTAGAGGTAAAAACAGTTTTCATCAAACAATGAAATACTAAATGAACAATGAATACTAGTGCTTGGGTTTTTATTAAAATGTGTTCAATCCAATAAAAAATGAATGTTTAACCAACAAATGTTGTCTTTCATGAGTAGACAGGATGGAAATAGGTACCTGGATTATTTTTTTTAATTTTTTTTATTCGATATAATTTATTTACATTTCAGGTGATTTCCCCTTTTCTAGCCCCCCCACTCCCCGAAAGTTTCGTAAGCCCTCTTCTCTTCTCCTGTCCTCCCACCCACCCCTTCCCACTTCCCCGTTCTGGTTTTGCCGAATACTGTTTCACTGAGTCTTTCCAGAACCAGGGGCCACTCCTCCTTTCTTCTAGTACCTCCTTTGATGTGTGGATTATGTTTTGGGTATTCCAGTTTTCTAAGTTAATAACCACTTATTAGTGAGTGCATACCATGGTTCACCTTTTGAGTCTGGGTTACCTCACTTAGTATGATGTTCTCTAGCTCCATTCATTTGCCTAAGAATTTCATGAATTCATTATTTCTCATGGCTGAATAGTACTCCATTGTGTAGATATACCACATTTTTTGCATCCACTCTTCTGTTGAGGGATACCTGGGTTCTTTCCAGCATCTGGCAATTATAAATAGGGCTGCTATGAACATAGTAGAGCATGTATCCTTATTACATGGTGGGGAATCCTCTGAGTATATGCCCAGGAGTGGTATAGCAGGATCTTCTGGAAGTGAGGTGCCCAGTTTTCAGAGGAACCGCCAGACTGCTTTCCAGAGTGGTTGTACCAATTTGCAACCCCACCAACAGTGGAGGAGTGTTCCTCTTTCTCCACACCCTCTCCAACACCTGCTGTCTCCTGAATTTTTAATCTTAGCCATTCTGACGGGTGTAAGATGAAATCTCAGGGTTGTTTTGATTTGCATTTCCCTAATGACTAATGAAGTTGAGCATTTTTTAAGATGCTTCTCCGCCATCCGAAGTTCTTCAGGTGAGAATTCTTTGTTTAACTCTGTACCCCATTTTTTAATAGGGTTGTTCGGTTTTCTGGAGTCTAACTTCTTGAGTTCTTTATATATATTGGATATTAGCCCTCTATCTGATGTAGGATTGGTGAAGATCATTTCCCAATTTTTTGGTTGCCGATTTGTCCTCTTGATGGTGTCCTTTGCCTTACAGAAACTTTGTAATTTTATGAGGTCCCATTTGTCAATTCTTGCTCTTAGAGCATACGCTATTGGTGTTCTGTTCAGAAACTTTCTCCCTGTACTGATGTCCTCAAGGGTCTTCCCCAGTTTCTTTTCTATTAGCTTCAGAGTGTCTGGCTTTATGTGGAGGTCCTTGATCCATTTGGATTTGAGCTTAGTACAAGGAGACAAGGATGGATCAATTCGCATTCTTCTGCATGCTGACCTCCAGTTGAACCAGCACCATTTGTTGGAAAGGCTATCTTTTTTCCATTGGAAGTTTTCAGCCTCTTTGTCGAGGATCAAGTGGCCATAGGTGTGTGGGTTCATTTCTGGATCTTCAATCCTGTTCCATTGATCCTCCTGCCTGTCACTGTACCAATACCATGCAGTTTTTAACACTATTGCTCTGTAGTATTGCTTGAGGTCAGGGATACTGATTCCCCCAGATTTTCTTTTGTTGCTGAGAATAGTTTTAGCTATCCTGGGTTTTTTGTTGTTCCAGATGAATTTGATAGTTGCTCTTTCTAACTCTGTGAAGAATTGGGTTGGGATTTTGATGGATATTGCATTGAATCTGTATATTGCTTTAGGCAAAATGGCCATTTTAACTATATTGATTCTACCGATCCATGAGCATGGGAGGTTTTCCCATTTTTTGAGGTCTTCTTCCATTTCCTTCTTCAGAGTCTTGAAGTTCTTGTCATACAGATCTTTCACATGTTTGCTAAGAGTCACCCCAAGATACTTACTTTATACTGTTTGTGGCTATTGTGAAGGGGGTCATTTCTCTAATTTCTTTCTCAGCCTGCTTATCCTTTGAGTATAGGAAGGCCACTGATTTGCTTGAGTTGATTTTATAACCTGCCACTTTGCTGAAGTTGTTTATCAGCTGTAGGAGCTCTCTAGTGGAGTTTTTTGGGTCACTTAGGTAGACTATCATGTCGTCTGCAAATAATGATAGTTTGACTTCTTCCTTTCCAATTTGTATCCCTTTGACCTCCTTATGATGTCGAATTGCCCGAGCTAGTACCTGAAGTACAATATTGAAAAGATAAGGAGAAAGGGGGCAGCCTTGTCTGGTCCCTGATTTCAGTGGGATTGCTTCAAGTTTCTCTCCATTTAGTTTGATGCTGGCTACCAGTTTGCTGTATATTGCTTTTACTATGCTTAGGTATGGGCCTTGAATTCCTGTTCTCTCCAAGACTTTAAGCATGAAAGGATGCTGAATTTTGTCAAATGCTTTTTCAGCATCCAATGAAATGAGCATGTGGTTTTGTTCTTTGAGTTTGTTTATGTAGTGGATTGTATTGATGGATTTCTGTATATTGAACCAACCTAGCATTCCCGGGATAAAGCCTACTTGATCATGGTGGATGATCGTTTTGATGTGTTCTTGGATTCAGTTGGCAAGAATTTTATTGAGTATTTTTGCATCGATGTTCATAAGGGAAATTGGTCTGAAGTTCTCTTTCTTTGTTGGATCTTTGTGTGGCTTTGGTATCAGCGTAATTGTGGCTTCGTAGAAGGAATTGGGTAGTGTTCCTTCTGTTTCTATTTTGTGGAATAGTTTGAAGAGTATTGGTGTTAACTCTTCTTTGAAGGTCTGGTAGAATTCTGCACTGAAACCAACTGGTCCTGTGCTTTTTTTGGTTGGAAGACTTTCTATGACTCCTTTTATTTCTTTAGGCATTATGGGACTGTTTAGATGGTCTAGTTGGTCCTGATTTAATTTTGGTATTTGGTATCTGTCAAGGAAATTGTCCATTTCCTCCAGATTCTCCAGTTGTGTTGAGTACAGGCTCTTGTAGTAGGATCTGATGATTTTTTGGATTTCCTCAGTTTCCGTTGTTATATCTCCCTTTTCATTTCTAAGTTTGTTAATTTGGATACTTTCTCTGTACCCTTTGGTCAGTCTGGCTAAAGGTTTATCTATCTTGTTGATTTTCTCAAAGAACCAGCTCCTGGTTTTGTTGATTTTTTGTATGGTTCTCTTTGTTTCTACTTGATTGATTTCGGCCCTGGGTTTGATGATTTCCTGCCTCTATTCCTCCTGGGTGAAATAGCTTCTTTTTGTTCTAGGGCTTTCAGGTGTGTCATTAAGCTGGTAATGTATGCTCTCTCCAGTTTCTTTTTGGAGGCACTCAGGTCTATGAGTTTTCCTCTTAGCACTGCTTTCATTATTTCCCATAGATTTGGGTATGTTGTGTTTTCATTTTCATTGTGTTCTAAAAAGTCTTTAATTTCTTTCTTTATTTCTTCCTTGACCAAGGTATCATTGAGTAGAGTTTTGTTCAGTTTCCACGCATATGTGGGTTTTCTGTTGTTTCTGTTGCTATTGAAGACCACTTTTATTCCATAGTGATCAGATAGGAGGCATGGGATTAGTTCAATCTTCTTATATTTGTTGAGGTCTGTCTTGTGACCAATTATATGGTCGATTTTGGAGAAGGTACCAAGAGGTGCTGAGAAAAAAGGTATATTCTTTTCTTTTAGGATAGAATGTTCTATATATATCTGTTAAATCTAATTAGTCCAAAGCTTCAATTTGTTTCATTGTGTCCCTGTTTAGTTTCTGTTTTCCTGATCAGTCCATTGAGGAAAGTGCAGTGTTGAAGTCACCCACAATTATTGTGTTAGGTGCAATGTGTGCTTTGAGTTTTAATAAAGTTTCTTTTACGAAAGAGCGTGCCCTTGCATTTGGAGCATAGATGTTCAGGATTGAGAGTTCTTCTTGTTGTATTTTTCCTTTGACCAGCAAGAAGTGTCCCTCAGAGTCTCTTTTGATGACTTTGGGTTGAAAGTCAATTTTATCTGATATTAAAATGGCTACTCCAGCTTGTTTCCTGAGACCATTTGCTTGTAAAATTGTCTTCCAGCCTTTTACTCTAAGGTAGTGTTTGTCTTTGACCCTGAGGTGTGTTTCCTGTAAGCAGCAAAATGTAGGGTCCTGTTTATGTATCCAGTCAGTTAGTCCGTGTCTTTTTATTGGGGCATTAAGTCCATTGATGTTAAGAGATATTAAGGAATAGTGATTGTTACTTCCTATCATTTTTGATGTTATTTTTTAAATTTGATTGCTTAACTTCTTTTGGGTTTGATGAAAGGTTGCTATCTTGCTTTTTCCAGGGTAAAGTTTCCCTCCTTGTATTGGTGTTGTCCTCCTATTATCCTTTTTAGGGCTGGGTTTGTGGATAGATATTGGGCAAACTTGGTTTTGTCATGAAATATCTTAGTTTCTCCATCTATGGTGATTGAGAGTTTTGCTGGATATAGTAGTTTTGGTTGGCATTTGTGTTCTCTTAGAGTCTGCATGAGATCTGCCCAGGACCTTTTAGCCTTCATAGTCTCAGGTGAAAAGTCTGCTGTGATTCTGATAGGTCTTCCTTTATATGTTACTTGGCCTTTTTCTCTTACTGCCTTTAATATTCTTTCTTTGTTTAGAACATTTGGTGTTTTGATTATTATGTGACGGGAAGTATTTCTGTTCTGGTCCAGTCTGTTTGGAGTTCTGTAGGCTTCTTGTATATTCATGGGCATCTCTCTCTTTAGGTTAGGGAAGTTTTCTTCCATAATTTTATTGAAGATATTTGCTGGCCCTTTAAGTTGTAAATCTTCACTCTCATCTACGCCTATAATCCTTAGGTTTGGTCTTCTCATTGTGTCCTGGATTTCCTGGATATTTTGGGTTACAAGCTTTTTGCATTTTTAATTTTCTTTAACTGTTGAGTCCATGGTTTCTATGGAATCTTCAGCATCTGAGATTCTTTCTTCTATCTCTTGTATTCTGTTGTTGATATTTGCATCTCTGTCCCCTGATTTCTTCCCAAGGCTTTCTATCTCCAAAGTTGTCTCCCTTTGAGTTTTCTTAGTTGTTTCTACTTCTGATTTTAGATCCTGGATGGTTTTGCTTAGCTCCTTCACTTGCTTGTTTGTGCTTTCCTGTAATTCTTTAAGAGATTTTTGTGTTTCCTCTTTCATGACCTCAGCCTGTTGACCAAAATTCTCCTGTATTTCTTTAAGTGTTTTTTGCGTTTCCTCATTATTGGCTTTTGTATTCTCCTGGATTTCTTTCAATGATTTTTGTGTTTCCCTTGCAAGGGCTTCTAACTTTTGATCCATTTTCTCCTGAATTTCTTTAAGTATGTCCTTCATGTGTTCCTGTACCAGCATCATGACCAGTGATTTTAAATCCAAATCTTGTTTTACTGGTGTGATGGGGTATCCAGGACATGCTGGTAGAGGAGAATTAGGTTCAGATGTTGCCTATTGTCTTGATTTCTGTTAGTGACATTCCTGCGTTTGCCTTTTGCCATCTAGTTCTCACTGGTGTTACTTGGTCTTGTCAGTGCTGGACTCACCAGTGCAAGCTGCCCCTTCCCCGTTGGCCTCTGGTGCACAGCTTACCCCCTTCACTGCCTGTAGACAGGCTGCTGCTGCCCAGGCAGTTCAGATCCCGAAGCAGGCACCCGAAGGCTCCCGCTGGGGCCCCGCTGGATTCACTGGAGCACACCGACTTCTCCCAGCTGGCTGCCCGGAAGCCCCGCTAGCCCCTTGCAGGACGTGGAGATGTGGTGCGGCCGCCCAGGCTGATCTGGATCCAGAAGAGGAGAGAGTTGAGCTGAGGGCTTCCGCCTGAGGCCTTGCCCCAGATTGTGTCTGTGTACCAGATGGAGCCCGTGTGCACCCCCCCAGGGAGCGCAGATGGTGTATGCTGCTGTGACCTCCCCTGTGTTCCGCTCACTCCGCTGGGCAGCCAATCCCCCAACCCCGCTGGCGCACACAAGATTAGCCTGGCCGCCCAGGCCCTGAGTCCAGGCAAAAGCCTGGGAGGCCAAGGTCCGAGCAAAGTTCCCCTAGGGCTATGACTGTTAATTGGGTCTGCCAGGTGACCAGGATGGTGGGCGTGCATGCCCGCGCTCCCTGAAAGCACCTGGAGAGTCTGCTGTGCTAACAACCTCCTGGGCGGGTTGACTCACAGATGGCCCACCAAGCCGCCCAGTTCTTGGGGTCATTCCTGTGCCTTTTGGGGCCTAGACCCCCGCTTTGTTAGCCTCAGGCTATGCCTGTTACGGCTCTGCCCGCCAGAGCTCTCTGTCGTCCTGCAGGCAAAATGGCGGCGCGCGCAGGCCCGGGCAAAAACCCTCCTGGCTGGGTTGGCACCCCATGGCCCCCCAACAGCCCAGGGCCTGGGTGCAGGCCAATGCCTGTCGGGCTCAGACCCCCGCGGTGTTGGCCTCGGATTATGTTTATGTACCTCAGTCTGTCTGATGTCTCAAGATGGAGATGAGCCTCTCCTGACTGGCGGGAGGCCGAGTTCTGAAGTGACTTCCGTGCCTCGAAAGGTGCCGCACAACCGCAGCTGCTTGCCACCCGGCTGGTCAGCGAAGGTCAGTGGTCGTGGGCGCAGGGCCTAACTGGACCCTGTGTCGCCTTGGTTCCACTGCTGATGGCCCTTCAGCTGGACCAGCCACTGCTGCACTCGGTACCTGGATTTTTACTTGAAGATTTAAGATATGAGGCATGGCAGTTTTCAGGTTATAACCCATGAATAGTTATCTTTGTCTTCTTACCTCCTCCATCTGTGACTCTTGACAAGTCAAATCATTCAGAAAGCCCCTCTCATCACATTCAAGTCCGGTGTGTTTCAGGTCCTTCCAAAGACAACTGTAACCATGAATGTCATGACTAGTGCTATCAATTGAACAAAGAAGATCACACAGGAAAGCAGCACATCAGAAATGAAAAGTAGGGAGTTTGTAGATATATTATTCAGTTCAGTGGCAATCAAATGAAAACTGGCAACCTACAAAGACAGATTATCTGTTTTTTCTATATAATAAGAAAAAATTTTCTTTCCAGAGACAAGAGGGCATATCACAGTGATTGTGGCAACATGAAAGAGCTTTTTGAAGGCTACAGCCAGACAAAATCTCAGCATAGAAGGTGGAAGACAGGGCCATAATCCCACCACTAGATGAGGAGTTCTTGGTGTTTAATAGCTACTAGAAGAAGGAGAGACAATTTTCTTTAATGATGTGATAGGCTGATCACAAACTAGGGCAGATTCCAAGTCCAAGAGTAGCTAGACAATATAAACTGGACTGTGTGAGGAGGCACAACAAAGAAAGATGCTCGAGGCTGTGTGGGAAGGGCTTGGAGAGTGAAAAGGATGTTGAGGGGAAGAATGGGGTAGGATATGTTCAAAACACATTGTATAAAATTCTTGAGGAGTTAATAAAATACCTGGAACAGCCCTAGATCTCTTAGACACTGAGCCACCATCCAGGCAGCATACACCAGCTGACAAGAAGCCTCTGACACATATACAGCAGAGGACTGCCTGGTGTAGCCTCAGTGAGAGAAGAGGCATTTAATCCTTGAGAGACTTGAGGCCCCAGGAAGTGGGTAGGCCTGGTGGGGTGGGGAAAGGTGGAAGTAGGGGCATCCTCTTAGAAATGAAAGGAGAGGAGGTATGGGATGGGGAGCAATGGGGGGGGGAGACCGGGAGGTGGAGCAAGTTTGGACTGTAAAAAGGGATTAAAGAATAAAATAATATGAACCTAAATGCAAAAAAGAAAATAAAAAAGATTAGATAATGTATACAATCAGACACATGGAAAGTTTTGTGTTTTAAAGGATTTTACCACACTTAAAAAGTATTTTTCCATCTGTTCCTGATTAAATTCCTTGACAAATCCATACCCAAATATAGGATATTGATAATTCTAGCCCCCTCTCAGTTCCTTAGTCCCTCCTTTTCTACTTTTAAGTCCCTTCCCACATTCATGTTCTTTGACTTTAGAGACTCTGATCCCACAGGTTAGGAAGCATCCATTAAAGACTGGTGGGTTTACCAGTTGGTGAGTAGGGAGAGGGGGCTTTCAGAGGGGAAACCAGGAAAGGGGATAACATTTCAAATGTAAACAAAGAAAATATCTAATAAAAAAATAAAAAGCATTGACTATCCTTCATCCAGAAGCTATCAGCTGCCAAAAGAATGAATGAGAATGGTAGGGTTTCTTCCCATTGAGCCATGATTGTCTGTTGACAAGCAGAGTCACATGAGAGTCTAGAGTAGGGTAACAGCACTGTGTGTGGAATCAGAATGGCCCTGATGAGAACATTTTTATATTTCTTCTACCTGTGTTCAAGAAACTCTAAGATTTCTTCTGCTCTTTATTCTGCAATATCTCCTCAATCTCAAAGGGGCTAAGGGCATGTAGATGCCCTATTTAAGGTTGAACTGTCATTTATCCTGAGCATTTTTAACAGTCTTGAGCGTTTAAATTCACTGTCGTTACTGCAAGAAAAAGCTTCTCTGACTGAGCATAAGATTAGCAGCCTTTGTTTAGGGATATAAATACAAGTGATTAGGTCACAGTTGCATGTCATAACAGTTATGCTAAAACACAATAGTAGACACTTTTCTCTGGGACCATGAATTTCCCAGACATGGCTTTTCAACCTGGCTTCCAGTATCAAAAACAATGTACTTTAAGAGTTCCTCTTTAAACATGGTTCTACATTTAAGAAGTACAAATTATTTCAATCACAGACTTAAAAGAGATGATAGCAAGACAGATAGACCCAGATTCTTCACATGGCTTGTTCCATTTAATGAACACAATTGGAAAGAACACAAAAAATCCCCATTGCACAGAGGCATCTAGGCCTGAGAGGCTGAACCCACTCAAGGTCACATTGCTGTAAGCAGCAGAACAGCACGTTACAGCTTATTTCAGAATTGCAACTCATAAAACTGCCCAGCACTGACCTAGTAATAGTGTTAGAGCCACCCCCAATAATTCCTACCTTTGTCCAAAGTCAGGTCAACTTCCTGTACGACATATAAAAGGCACTATGACGCCAAGCATAATAGGGGAGACTTATAAATCCTGAGAAAGTCCAATCTGTCAAGATCAGGGACAGTGTCTTTTATATTTCCAGTGGCCTATACCTCTGCCTTTCTCTCTCAGTAGTTTTATGATCTGTCACTACGTTAGCAGACAGCACATCAGCAAGTTTGCAGGGTAATTTTTTTGGACTGATCTCATTTACGCTTGCCCGTTTCTTGCCAGTAACAAATCTTGTAAAAACACTTAGCGTTCCAGGGCTTTTCACAGATAACTCATCTCTCCGAAGGTTTTTTAAAAAGTAATTCACAACATAGCTCTCCATCAAAAGAGGTAATCATTTCCATTTCTGTCTTCATGTAAGAAATAATAATTCTGTAATTTATGGGGCCACAGACGCTCTATGGCATATCATTTGGAGCATAATGTGATCTTCACTGATTAATAGCTGCCATTTATTCAGAGACTGTGAGGGAGACTTTGTGTTTACCGAACATTCTCATGTAATTCTTTTAACAAATCTAAGAGAGGCTTTCATTACCTCTAGTTTAGAGTTGTGATGCAATTGTAGATGGTGGGGCAGGGATCAGAAGGAAGGTACTCTCAGAATTCTATCAATGAATATGGGAGTAAAAAGGTTGATGAAAGGCTGAGTACCCTATGTCTCCCATTGATATTTGACTATGATTTGCTTATTCAGCTGGCTTCTACAAAGCTTAGGTATAAATTGTATGTCTACTTATAGAAAGCACTTAAAAAGCATTGACATCCAGAGCTGCAGCCTAGGTGAGTGACTCCTGCACACATCTCTATACTCTGGATTTCCTCTCCCATCAGAATAGATCAGAGCAACATTGATTGTTCAGAATGTGTTCTGTGCAACACGCCTGACCTACATAAAAGATTCTCTCAGGAACTCCTTCTCTAGTCATGACTATTATGACATCTCTAGGCATTGTCAAATCTCCACTGAGAAATAAAAATTAGCCCCTCTTCAGAAACTCTTCCAAAGACATGATACCTCTACATCTAGCAAGTGATTATACTGCCTTTGTTGCAGATAAGATCCTTAATAGAGGGCTTCTCCATATCATATAGAGCCTAGCTTACCCTGAAGAAAAGTTAACTGGGTCAACATATGCAGTAACACAACTAATGCATATATTACTGTGCCAGCTTTAAAGAATAGTCTGATGGATTTGTCAGCAGTCAGACAGGGTATTGGTTTGGGAGGGTTGTTTGTTGTTCTGTTTCGTTAGAGATAACCTTAGAAGAAATAAAATGAAAATCCAATGAGAGCCAGAGACAAATGCTAAGATTTTGTGTTCCTCTAAAAGTATCTGCTTTGCAAATAGCTGTGACTTGTCTAGAGGCTCTTGTCTTGGCATGGGTTCTCTGTGATGAAACTAGCAACATTTTAAGGCCACTTCATGCTTTCCCTGTACACAAAATGAAACAGGAAGCATTTCTTCCTCAATACAAATATAATGAACATACAATTTTAATCTTAAATCTTACATTAATCATATTAGTATTTTGAATTACTTTTATAATGTAACAGGGTCAAAGCCAGAAAGAAGATGGACTATTATCTATTAATTAGGATGAGTGATGAATACTGATGAGTCAAGGAAGGAAGAAAGGAGGGAGGGAGGGAGGGAGGGAAGGAAGGAAGGAAAGAAGGAAGGAAGGAAGGAAGGAAAGACAGAGGGAGGGATGGAAGATGAGAGGAAGGGACAGAGGAAGGGAGGGAGGGAGGAAGGCATGGAGGGAACAAGGGAGGAAGGGAAGGATGGAAACAAGGAAGGAGAGATAGAATGAGGGAGGGAGTGAGAGAAGGAGAGGAGGGAAAGGGAGAAAGAAAGAGGAGGATAAAGGAGGCCAGTGGGTGGAAAGGAATGGAGAGAAGAGGCCTGATGGATGTAGGGAGGGAGGACAGTGAAACCCCTCTAGTTATGGCTAAAATCCTCAAATACATTTGACTTGTAAAGTTCAACATATTTAAATGATGGTAAATTTTCTGCAAATTATTTTTTGTTTAATTGATATGTGTTGGTGAATCTAATATAATGGTTACTATCTGAAACATAAAACCCACCTAAAATACTAAAATGTAAATCCTGAATGTGAATAAGAACTTTTCTATACCTTACAAATAGAATATTTCTCCTTAATCTTTCAAATATTAGAATTATTTGTTAATCTGGAATAAAGTAATTTCTATAGTTTTTTCCTACTTATTAGTAGCTGTTACACTAATAAGTAGGAAATTTTATGAGTTCATTTTTCTATAAGAATATAAAATCTTTGGTAATGACTTTCAAACAAGAATCAAGTAAAGATTATGTGATAAAGAATAGCAATTCCTTAGTAGTAATTATGTAATCAATCCATAACTTGGTTTTCATTTCTGTTGTTTCTTTCTTCCTTTCTTTTAGGAAAACACTTTGTACTCTTGGTTCTTTATTTCTTTTTTTGTAGATTAGGCCATGAATTTTTATGGAATGGGCTGCAACATCTCAGGCTCCTTTCTGTTAGTCCTCACACAGTGTGTTCTTTGGGTGGCACAGGGTGACACTTCAGCTGAACCCAGGTGCCCTTCTCTTTGGCTTCCTTTTTCTTCTGATCGTTCTCCTTCACCCACTTCAGGAAGCTGTCTCTGCTCTTCCAGTGCTTGATGTGCTCAGTCCGCACATTGATCCTCTTAGCCAGAATCTGCCCTTAACCTGCTTGTTTACAATGATACCCACAGCATGCTGGCTGACACTGTAGACTCTACCAGTTGCCATGGTAACACTTAATTGGGCTTTCCTTTTGAACAGTGCCCATTCCCTTGATGTCTACAATATCACTCTTCTTCTAGATTCTCATGCATGTGACCAAAGGAACAACTCCATTTTTCCTAAAAGGCCCAGACCACATATAGCAAGTGCCTCTCCTTCTTCATTTTGTGTTGGTCATTTTGGTGAGATACTGGAAGGGCTGATGCAGCCAAAAGCCTAATTTTTAAATATTATTTTTTAAAATATTTAATAGTCTTTGCCTATATCTGAAGCTAAATTATACATCCAGGTTAACTAGCCTTCAACTCAGAACCATCTTGTCTCAGCCTCCGAAGTGTGAATTTACAGCGATTTATGTCTCCAAATATAAATGAAACTTCATTTTGATTTTTTGGACATAAAACTAAGCAGAATAATATTTGCTTTTTCTAGTGATACATTGTAAGAAAATAACAGTTATCTTTTTTTTTAATTGTCCATATACTATTACCAGGTGTGAATAAAAAAAGATACTTCATTCTAAAATTCTTCAAAGGACTAACAATTTAGTGTTTCTGTGTTCTCCACGTTGCTGTGAAAAAGCACTGATGAAGACTAACCTAGAGAGAAGGAGGGGTAGAAACAATAGAGGAAACCTAATGCTGGCTTGCTACCTATCTCATGCTTATCAGCTTTCTGATATGTCCCAAGATCAACTACCCAGGGATAAGACTTCCCACACTGGGATGAACTCTCACATCAATTATCAACCAAAAATCTGCCCCAAAGACAGAGATGCAAGCCAACATGAAGGAGCCAGTGCTTGAGTTGAGATTCCCTTTTCCTAGATATGGCCAAGTTTGAGCCAAGTTGATAAAAACAAACTAACACATTTGATCAGCTGTGTAGTTTCTTTGAATGCAAGTGTTGAACTTCGCTGTTCATAAATAGTACTTGAAGCAGAAAATACTAAACCCTGAAAAGCTAGTCCAACTTAAATAATAAGGGGGAAAGCCCTTGAAAAATGTCTATTTTTATTGAAATTAGCATTATTGAGAATTGGTGTAGGTCAGAAATAATGTCTTCCCATATAGTGTCTTCCCATATCTTAACATTAAATTTTCTTTTACTCAACAAATCAAGATATGCAATATACTTCTGAATATTGTATACCATAGAAAGAGAAATTTTCTTAAGGGTTATTCTCTATATTGACAATGGAAATTTGATTCTTGGACCTCCTAGAAACTAATTTGCTTCTTAACAAAAATCCAGAGGTTATCTGTATTAATAAAGGATTTCTAAATCTTTAAAATCTTTCTTTTCTTTTCTTTTCTCTTTTTAAGCCAATAGGAAGTATTTATTAGCATACTGGTATTCAGGATAATAGCCCTGAGACTTTTCACATGAGCTTTTAAACACAAAACCACATCCTGGGTTGACACACTTTATTTAGTTAGAAAAAAAAACAGCCCAAAGCCAAATGACAGAAGCCAAAAAGCAAGGTTAGTGCATTTAGAGACTTTGCCAGAACAAAGGACTTTGGTGGATTAGCTCTTTGTTTTCTTCATTTCTTCCTTCTTTTCTCCCTCCCTCCCTTTCTCCCTCCCCCTCCCCTCTCTCTCTTTTATGGCCTTATCATGTTTATTTTTATTAGATATTTTATTTATTTGAATTTCAAATGTTATCCCCTTTCCCAGTTTCCCCTCAGGAAACACCCATCCCATCCCCCCTTCCCCTGCTTCTATGACAGTGCTCACACATCCACTTACCCACTCCCACCTCCCTGCCCTGGAATTCCCCTACATGGGGGCTGCGAGCCTTCACAGAACCAAGGCTCTCTTCTCTCACTGGTGTTGAACAAAGCCATCCTCTGCTACATATACAGCTGGAGCCACGGCTCCTTCATTGGTGGTTTAGTCCCTGGGAGCTCTGAGTCTGTTTGGTTGGTATTGTTGTTCTTCCTATAGGTTACAAACCCTTCAGCTCCATCAGCCCTTTCTCTAACTTCTCCATTTGGGACCCTGTGCTCAGCCCAATGCTTGTCTAAAAACATCCACCTCTATTTGTCAGGATCTGCCAGAACCTCTCAGGAGACAGCTATATCAGGCTCCTGTCAGCAAGCACTTCTTGGCATCTGCAATAGTATCTTGGCATCTGCAATAGTATCTGGGTTTGGTGTGTGTATATTGGATGAATCCCCATGTGGGGCAGTCTCTAGACAACCTTTCTTTCAGTCTCTGGTCCACATTTGTCTCCATATTTCCTGCCTTGAGTATTTTGTTCGCCATTCTAAGAAGGACTGAAACATCTACACTTTGGTCTTCCTTCCTCTTAAGTTTCATGTGGTCTGTGAACTGTATCTTGGGTATTCCAAGATTTTGGGCTAATATCCACTTATCAGTGAATGCATACCATGTGTATTCTTTTGTGATTGGGTTGCCTCACTCAGGATGATATTTTCTAGTTCCATCTATTTGCCTAAGAATTTCATGAATTCATTGTTTTTAATACCTGAGTAGTATTCCATTGTGTAAATGTACCACATTTTCTTTATCCATTCCTCGGTTGAAGCACATCTGGGTTCTTTCTAGCTTCTGGCTCTTATAAATAAGGCTGCTATGAACATAATGGAGCATGTGTCCTTATCACATGTTGAGAGTCTTCTGGGTATATTCCCAGGAGTAGTATAGGTGGGTCCTATGTCCAATTTTCTGAGGAACTACCAGACTGATTAACAGAGTGATTGTAACATCTTGCAATCCCACCAGTAACGGGGAAGTGTTCCTCTTTCTCCACATCCTCTCCAGCATAGGCTGTACCCTGAGTTTTTATCTTGGCCATTCTGACTGGGGTGAGGTGGAATCTCAGGGTTGTTTTGATTTGCATTTCCCTGATGACTAAGGATGTTGAACATTTCTTTAGGTACTTCTCAGCTATTTGGTATCCCTCAGTGGAGACTTCTTTGTTTAGCTCTGTATCCCATTTTCTAATAGGGTTATTTGGTTCTCTTGGGTCTCATTTCTTGAGTTCTTTGTATATTTTGTATTTTAGCCCTCTATCAGATGTAGAATAGGTAAAGATCTTTTCCAAATATGTTCATTGCCATTTTCTTTGCCTTACTGAAACTTTGCAGTTTTATGAGGCCCCACTTGTCAATTGTTGATCTTAAAGCATCAGCCATTGGTGTTCTGCTCAGGAAATTTCCCCCTGTACTCATGTATTCGAGACTCTTCCCCACTTTTTCCTCTATAAGTTTCAGGGTATCTGGTTTTATCTGGAGGTCCTTGATCCACTTGGTCTTAAGCTTTGTACAAGGAGTAAGAATGGATCAATGTGGAAAATTTTATATACTTTTGCATGCTGACCTGTAGTTGAACCAGCACCATTTGTTGAAAATGCTTTTTCCACTGGATGTTTTTAACTCCTTTGTCAAAGATCAAGTGACCATAAGTGTGTGGGTTCATTTCTGGATCTTCAATTCTATTCCACTAATCTACCTGCCTGTCACTGTACCAAAACCATGCAGTTTGTTTTTTATCACAACTGATCTGTAGTACAGCTTGAGGTCTGAGCTGGTGATTCCCCCAGAAGTTCTTTTATTGTTGACAATAGTTTTTACTATCCTAGGTTTTTGGTTTTTCCAAATGAATTTGAGAATTTCTTGTTCTAACTCTGTGAAGATTTGAGTTGGATTTTTGATAGGGATACAGATTGCATTGAATCTGTAGGTTGCTTTTGGCAGGATGGCCACTTTTACTATATTAATCCTGGCAATCCATGAACATGGGAGATCTTTCCAACTTCTAAGATCTTCTTTGATTTCTTTCTTCAGAGACTTGAAGTTCTTGTCATACAGATCTTTCAGTTGCTTGGTTAGACTCACACCAAGATATTTTATATTATTTGTAACTATTGTGAAGTGTTTCATTTCCAAAATTTCTTTCTTAGCTTGTTTATCCTTTGAGTAGAGGAAGGATACTGATTTCTTTTTATTTAATTTTATATCCAGTCACTTTTCTGAAGTTGTTTATCAGGTTTAGGAGTTTTCTAATAGAATTTTTGGGATCACTTAAGTATACTATCATATCATCTGCAAATAGTGATATTTTGACATCTTCATTCCAGTTGTATCCCTTTGACATTCTATTGTTGTCTAATTGCTCTGGCTAGAATTTTGAGTTGAATAGGTAGGTAGAAAATGAATAGTTTGATGTTGGCTACTTGTTTGCTGTATATTGCTTTTACTATGTTTAGGTATGGGCCTTGAATTCCTGCTCCTTCTAAGACTTTTAACATGAAGGGGTATTGAATTTTATCAAATGCCCTTTCAGCATCTAATGAAATGATCATGTGGTTTGTTTTTTTTTTTTACTTTGCTTATATAGTGGATTATGTTGATGGATTTCTGTATACTGAACCATCCCCATATCCCTGGGATGAAGCCCACTTGATCATGATGGATGATTGTTTTCATGTGTTCTTGGATTTGGTGGGTAAGAATTTTATTGAGTATAAATAAAATTTTGCATCGATATTCATAAGTGAAATTGGTCTGAAGTTCTCTGTCTTTGTTGGGTTTTCTTGTGGTTTAGGTATAAGTATAATTATGGCTTCATAGAATGAATTAGGTAATGTTTCTTCTGATTCTATTTTGTGGAGTAGTTTGAAAAGTATTGGTATTAGGTATTCTTTGAAGGTCTGATTGAATTCTGCACTAAATCCATCTGGTCCTTAAAAATCTTTCTTAAAGGGTTGAATGTATGAGTGTGCACATTTCCATCTTTTATTAATCAGGAAGCTGGAGATGGCTGATTTCTTTCCCACCATTGCCTTATCTTCAAGTCTCAATCAAACCTTTTCTAAACAAATTATCCAGAAGCTCCCTTTCCTGCAAACTGCTATTAACTTCTTGCTTTCCTTCTTTGACATTGCTGGTTGGGTTTGGTTTGTAGTGTTTTGCTTGTTTTGTTTCCATAGGATACCTATGTTGTCTAAGCCAAGATTAAGCTCATAATCTTCATGTCTTAGCCTCACAAGGACTACAGTTTCAGACATATTCAATCACATCTAGCCCTTCCCTTTTTGGAATGTCTCTGATAACTGAGATTGATTTATTTTTTCTTCTATTACATATTCCTCTTTTCATTGCTAAAGTTGCAGCAGGGTTAGGTTCTATACAACGAGATGGCTCTATAATAGTAGATTCCAAGTGTACCACAGCTGTCCCTGAAGTCTGGACATGATTCTATTTGTAGCATTTCAATCTTTGTGCAATCAAAAGAACATTTCAGTATGGCATGCAGACACTAGAAGATAACCTGTCCATTTAGTATGTAGAAGAGTGTTATCTGTGACCTTGAATGAAGATATGCTATATCCTAGCTCATCGCAGATCTTCATTGAATGAAGACAAAAGGGAAATACCATTTATTTTATTGTGCCACAAGCCCACTATGAATATTTATGCTTTTGAGCTACTGTATAAGGTGGAAATCTCAAACAAACATTATGTGACAAGTACATGTGAAAAATAATATAACAAATACATATTTTTAAAATTGATGTTCCACATCTAGCTATGAATTAAAGCACAAGGGAATATGTTTTAAAAGACAGGTTTTTATCATGAATTTCACAAATCAAAGTCTCCAAATATGGAATATCAAGACACTAGACATTATTTTCTTCATGTATCAGCACCAGTTGATAACTTTTGGGAGTTAAGACATGAAACAAAATAATTGGAATGTGTTTTATTAGCCTCCCTTAAAAAATGTACTTATAAACTAGAATTATAGAGTCTTCTCAGGAGAAGATTTCAAGGTGTAAATACTAAATTTTTTGATACCTTTAGTAATCACATAGTTGATCTTATGAAATGAACATGATCAAAAATTAACACTAAAGACTCTTTATTTAGAACCACTCTTCCTTATAAACATCTGAGACTGTGACAATATCTTTGGAACCCTCAAAATATATTGTATCTTTTTGGATATCTAAATATACTCAAAGATTGTTTCACAAAAG
The DNA here is from genome assembly GCF_947179515.1 of Apodemus sylvaticus. Taxonomy (NCBI): domain Eukaryota; kingdom Metazoa; phylum Chordata; class Mammalia; order Rodentia; family Muridae; genus Apodemus; species Apodemus sylvaticus. The sequence goes on from NC_067492.1 coordinate 33,522,492, forward strand.
TAATGGATTGAACATTTAAAAATGCAAGGGCAGATTTATGATAATATAGTAATTATGGAGGGACTAGAAGTCTAAAATGTATACTTTCTCTTAAATATTACATTTTTAACTAATGTTTGCTCAGAGTATCCATTCGCTGTGCAAAAAAAGAGTATGGTGTAGACACTCACCTCTGTGCTGTGTAGTCCCTTATTTCTAGTCACATGATCATATTTTCTATACTCCATTAGCTACATGAAAAAATCTAGACTATGTAACCTCATCCTGAAGTTGTAGAAATTGGCCACTTAATTTCACCTCTTGAATGATCTTACCTTCATTTGCCCTTATGCCATCCCTATCTTTAAGAATTCTTGAGTCCTTAAAAGACAATAGGGCTATGGTGGTTTAAATATGCTTGGCCTATGAGAAGTGGCACAATTAGAAGGTGTGGCCTGGTTGGAAGAAGTATGTCACTGCGTAGGAGGGTTTTGAGGCCTCACTGTGTTCAAGCTCTGCCCAGTGTGGAAGACTTTCTCCTGGTGGATTCCTGTAGACAACAGTCTCCTCCTGGCTTCCTTTGGATCAAGGTATAGAATTCTCAGCATCATGTCTGCCTGCGTGCTGCCATGCTTCCCACCATGATGATAATGGACTAAACTTTTGAAACTCTTAGCTAGCCCCAAGTAAATGGTGTCTTTGATAAGAGTTGCCTTTATCATAGTGCCTCCTCACAGTAATAAAACCCAAACTAATATAAAGGAATAACTTAATTAACAAATAAACACTTGCTTTTGTTCTTCTGCTTTTGATCTCACTGTCTCATCATGAGAAAACATCTAAAACTTCAGTTTTATTTTTTTTTAAAAATTATCAATCGTGCTTTTTTTTTTAAATTTATTTATTTATTATATGTGAGTACACTGTAGCTGTCTTCAGACACTCCATCCAGAAGAGGGAGTCAGATCTCATTACGGATGGTTGTGAGCCACCATGTGGTTGCTGGGATTTGAACTCAGGACCTTGGGAAGAGCAGTCGGTGCTCTTAACCACTGAGCCATCTCTCCCTTCACAGGAACTCCAGAGATTTTTAGGATCCCACTGTTTGGAAATTCATGGGTTCCTACTGAAAGGTGTAAGTTTGTTCCTGCCTTCCTGTGGCATTAAGCATACCATTTTATTGCAAAGCCTCCAGTTTTGAATGCATGAAAACAAACTTGGTTACATGTAAATTTGAACTATTGAGCCAAGGAAAGAGAAACAAAAATAAATTAAAATTTGATCACATTTCAATACGACATCAGCATTCCATAGTTATAAATTCTGAGATTGTGAAATCTTTATGTCCTCACAATGGAAACCACTAACTAAAAGTATGCTTTCTTCTTATAAAACTAACGCATGAGCTTTCAATCGAACTTGAAAATTTAGGAAAATAAAGTCATTGGAACAAATAAATAATTTCTCTATTAAAACACATTTTGTATACTATATGTGTATGTGTATCATACAGGTTTGATCAGAGTTTAGCAATATTTTGTTGCCTCTTCACATCACACATCAGAATGATTGTGGGTTTATGCATAGTCTAAATGATAAAGTTATGGAATTACGATGTACCCACAGCATTGCTAAAGAACGTTAATATGGAATAAGAAAGATAAATGAAGGGTGCAAAACTGAAGGCTGAATAAGGTTACATAGATAGATAGATAGATAGATAGATAGATAGATAGATAGATAGATAGATAGATAGATGGGTGCTTGTGAGACATTTGTTGCTGTCAACTAATGTCAAAGATAAAACTATTAAGTTTTAAAAGAAGAGAAAGAAAAGACCATTTTATGGTCTTTTATGAAATTCATAATTTTATTGGCATATTTCCACATGAGTGTCACTTTTTTGGTTAAGGCTTGCATGTACTGGTCATCTTCTTTTGTTTAGAGAGTAGCTACAATAGTGCTATGTTTCTGTTCTCCTTGAGGGCTATGTGCTATATGGAAACTATTCTTATTTTATTTAATGAAGACTTGAAAACTGAATGTCACCTTCTTACCTATTATATGCTCCCACTGATAATGACTTAATTTGGTATGAATCAAATGATGGTCCAAAAAGTCCTCACTTTTCAGTAACAAGGTAGAGAATTTAAAAATTATCATATACCATTCTGAATTATTCAATAAAAAACATGAATAATTAATGCCAAGGAGTATAACAAAAGCCATCACAGCCTGCGTTACTGAGAGTCTCCCTCAGAAGATAGGTGTTATTGATTTTCAAAAGATAGCTTTGGAATTGAGAGCCCAAAAGCAGTAAGTGAAGCAATTTATACACGAAGTCTACACATGAATAAATAATACTAGAATGAATGAGTCACCTTACTAAAGAAGTACTTCGTAATGTAGATAGAAATAATGGTCGGTCAAGTTCTTCCTTGAATATGTTGAGTGTTCCTGGGACCAAAATTAGTCAGCAATTAGAAAGATACTGGAGGTGGGGGAGATATCCTATATAATCTGACTCTTTTCCCATCAGCCAGGTGGTTGATCCCGATGCCAATACAACTGATAATTGGGTTGACCCAGGAATGTAATACTTTCATAGATTTATCTCTCTATTTATTTGTTATTTTACATATTGGGTGCCCTGAGAATATAGTCATTTTCACATATTTTAGTTAAGTGTGTGTGTGTGTGTGTGTGTGTGCACGCGCATGTGCGCATGTCTACACATGCGCACATGCCCATAGATACAACTGTGCATATTACAGCATCATGTGAGGGTCAGAGATCAGCTTTCACAAGTTAGTTTTTCTCTACCATATGGGTTCTGAAGACCAAAGCCGAGTCACCATGCTTGCTGATAACCATCTTTACCTAGTAGCCAACTTATTATCCCAGTAAAGTAATTCAGACTATTTTTTCTTCACTAAATACAGGTATTTGTGAAGATACAAATTCACTTACCTCTGACATACCTCTGACAGTGGTGGGAAAAATGGACTTTAAGCAGATAAAATCCATGACCTTTTGTTGGCACATCAAATATTTAGTCTAAAACACAATAATCACACCATTCTTGTCATTTGCCGAATTTATTTTGTCCCATAAACTGTTAATGCCCTACCCACACCTCATAAAAGAGGTTTAAAACTTATTCTTAATAAAATTCTATGAACATAGTAGAGCATGTATCCTTATTACATGGTGGGGAATCCTCTGGGTATATGTGAAGTAGACATCTGAAGTACATGCATGTCTGTCCTTTACGACAATGTGAATATTCTTAGTTCTCTGAAATAAGCCTCTAAAAAGAAGTCAAAGCCATGTGTGCCAGCACAACACTCAAGAGGCTAAGGCAAGAGAATTGTAATTCCAAAGCTACCTGCATCTACATAGCAAAACTGTTTCTCAAAAGATAAAATTGCTAATAAAATAAGAGCTCCTCATACTGAAGCCCAGGCTACATTCACACATAGAGACAACATCTAGCATCACCTGAATATCAGTCAATGACTGATTAAGGACTGTTTTTCTCAAAAAGCCATGTGATAATTAAAGCAGATACATATAGTATTCATGAACAATTAATAAACAGCTACCAAATTGAGTTCATTTTATTTAACATAAAATATTGCATTTATTATTTTTCCAATAACTATCAAAACCCAGAAAGCTGTTGTCTGTCTCTGAACTATGCGAAACATGAAAATATCTCCAATAAATTAGTTTTAGAAACTGATTGTAATTGTATCTACACATGTGCACATGCAAACATGCATGCACATACACACACACACACACACTTAACTTTTACATATTGGTACAATTGGAGTTATTACTTCTACATAGAAGATGCCATAGACTGAGTACAAAAAGATTACTAACTTATAATTATATACCAAGAGAGAAATCTGAACTTGAACTGGATTGCAAGTGTATTTAAGGAACACCCCCCTCTCCTTGAAATATGCAAATATGTGCAAATGGTTTTCAGGTACTTAGCATGTGTGAGTAACAAGAATTAGGATATCTTTAGGATACCTTCCCCCTTTTAGACTATATGCACACTTTGCTATTACCACATAAGTTACCTGAATTACAATGGACATTCATTCAATTTAAAACTTATACTTTCTGGAAGCTGCATGTAATAGATTGGTTGGTTAACTTTGCAGTATCCCATACCCTGGTTGATTTGCTTTATAGAAGAGTCAAAGCAAATAAAATAGTCGTGCAAGGTTGAAAAGCAAAACTTTAGAAAGTATACATTCATTTTAGTATGAATGTGAATGCCAGAGAACACTATGTATCATGCTATGTAATCAATTAAAGATTTGGATATTTGATTCAACTAATTGTCCATTTCAGACTTGATCATCATTTCAGCAAGATTACATCTGTTTCTTAGTAATATTATCAAACATGAAAAGTACAAATGCATTAAGTAAATTAAACCCTGCATAGTTAAATGATTTAAATGACATTCAAGCAAGTCTTTTACTTTGTCACAAATTGCAAATTGCCTTGCTTATAGAACCAATTATCTCTCATTTTGCTAGCACAGGAACGTATAGAATTAAATTTTATGAGTGGTACCATTACAAAAGCTATAGACTTGTGAATTGTGTCAATGGTTGCTTGTCCTTTAATATTTTCAGCGAGACCAGAGCAACTGGAAATCACAAAAGGGCAGTTACACTGCTGGGTGTACCATGATATTGATGATATCTGGGCATGAAGAGAAGCAAACAATGGGGGTGAGAAACTGATTCCTTGTCATATCTCAGAAATGTAGCCTCGTAGCTTCCAGCTCTTCCTGAGATTGGCCTAATTTCATGTTTTTGATATAAGCCCTTTCATCCTGCTCTCTGCTCAGTACAGATGGGTAACAGCTGGTCACCCCTCTCATTACAATTTTCTTCAAATATATGATGGCAGTAATTACATTACATTTTGACTGTGTTCCTCAGACTCAATAATTCAGGATACTAAATTGTAACATAAAATTTTTATGAAATTACCTCATTTCTAATTTTAGAAAACTTATTCATTAGTAATATTAAATGCTGGATTTTCCCCGTTTTAAAATGGGATTGTCTGCCTAGTAGAAGTTTCACTCATGTACAGTGGCCCCAGATGTGTCTTAGAAATCAAATATTTGCTCATTCTTTCAGACAATACTGTTAACATAATGACTTTGAGTGTCAAGTTCTATGCTACATGTTGACAATACAACAGAGTAATCACAGAAATAGACAATATGGCCATAAAGCTTATATTTGGTAGAAGAGAAAGAAAAGGAGGTAATCACACATCACAATCAAAAGACCAAAATAGAAAGGCAAACAGTAGAGACAAGGTTAAAATTTTCAGTTCTGTTTCTCACTTGCTTGGATAATTCTACTATATTTTCTGAATTCCATCACTTTATCTGGAAAATTGTTACAACAGTATTGTCTTCTGTATGTAATGACTTGCAGGACAGTTTGAAAAAATAATTTTCAAAGCACTTAGGGTGGTGTTAAAGATGCTATAGGAGTTCATTAATAATAATGACTCATTTGAGTAGTATTTATTATAACTAATTTCAAGTGGGAAACTAGTCAGAATGATGATGTTGATCATCATAAATTTTATCTGTAGGCGCATGCTGCAAAAGAAGGGAAAAGTTGTATATACTAATAATATATGCATATAAATTACCTCATTTATTATTGCTATATATCGATTAAATTGGTAAACCATTGTAGAGGTACGTATCTGGTGGCTCAAAAATTTATAAAGGTAGTTTTCTTTCTCCTCATATATCAAAAAACACATTGCTACAACTCTACTCTGTGTTCTGTCAATACAAATAGGTCTTCCATTAAGAAATTCACCTTCTGTGGAAGACAATCTAACCAACATACACAATAAAGTAAAATAAGCTTATATTTAGAATAATTTCTTTCTTTACCTTACAATTTCTACTAGCAAAATGTGCACCTTAATCTGTGAGTCTATAAATTTAGTTTTTTTAATTCTATGATTCTAACATAATTGTCTATAAAGCAAAATTATTAATAAGAACACACATTTTCTAAGTGTTTCCTAAAGTTTACATTAATTTCCAACATTAAAAGCCCAACCTTGATCCCCTTCTCTTTGTGATTGAATAATATTGTATTTGTCCTTTTCCTTATAAGTCGTGGATCTGAAGCCAGTACTCACTGAGCCAAGAAACTCATTTGGAATTCATTGAGCAGATAACATTGAGTTTCTTCATATATGAAAAAGAGTTCTTGCAGCATTAAATTAAATTATTGCTGTAGGGAAGGAGATCTGGCCTGTCTTATTTACTGTTCTATTGGTGTGAAGAGACACTATGACCAACACACCTATAAAAGAAAACATCTAACTGGGACTTACTTAACAGTGTCAAGGGGAGCGTTCATAACAGTCAAGGAAGGAAGAAGGGCTGTAGATAGGCAGGCATGGCGCTGAAGCAATACCTGTGAGCCTGCAATCATTCACGTGTTGTGGGCAGACAGAGCAAGACTCAACCTGGCATGGACTTTAAAACCTCAAAACCAGGCGCCCAGTGACACACCTGCTCCAGCAAGTCCATACTTCTAATTCTTCCTAAACGGTCCCAAGAACTAAACATTTAAATATGTAAGAGGGGAGGGCATGGGGGGAAGGGGGCATTCTCATTCAAACTACCAGAAGACCATAGTAAATAACATGGTTTTTCTTTGATATTTTTCCTAATAATACATGATTGCCAATTATTATTCTAAGTTATTGACTGACATTTTTAATACATCATATGTGAATAGTGGATACAGAATTTGTACTACTGAAAGCTGTGGTGAAAGACTTCCTGTATCTTTAACAGGAATAGACATTCATATTTATCAGGATAGTTACACCAGAAGCTCTCAAATTATTTTCCCAAAACAGTGGTGTGAACTGCCTTTTTGTAAATAAAACTCAAGGCTTCTCTATGCCCTTTGATGCACAATACACAAGGGCATATTAAATTCAATGGCCAATGGAATTGCAACACAAAGGAAACCTTGCAGCAGCAGAAATATTTCTAAAAACTGGAGCAGCAGAGCCTTGACTAGAACATATTCATGGCTCTGTAGGGATGTAGCAGTGAGGATGTAAGCAGTCCTAGGCAGAATTATATGGGGCTGTACAATTTAATGGAGACCATAAAGACATTAAAGTGCATTAAATATGTATTTTCACATGTTTAGATCTATTAGAGTTTATCATCTTTAAATAAATTTTGCCTCCCCCCCAAGTATAAATTACTAAGTTAGATGGAATGGTTTCCAGTTTATTAACAGTATATGCAGACTGGTTCTTTTTTAAATTCAGGTGGAGGGTTTCTTTTTCTACAAGGGAAGGAAGGAGTGGAGGAAGGGGCCATATGAGGGGGAACAGGGAGGAGATGGGGATTACAATCAGGATGTAAAGCGAATAAATAAATTAATGAAGAAAAATTTCAATCCCCCCATAAAAAACTAAAGACAAAACACAGCAATTGGTTTAGTTAATATAGAAAAAGATGGTGTTGAATATCCTACTCTCTTTAAGCTAAATGTTTATAATGTGACAACTATGAAGACATGGCTCTAGGAGTCACAGAGGATGAGATTTTTGCAGCATAATTAGAATTATTAGTAAAAATAACACTGTTGCCTCATTGAATCTTACTCAAGTGGCAAGAAAAGCTTATAAAAATCCAAGGTCGCTTTCCCTTTTGAGAAATCATTCTAAGAGGAAAGCATTCTGTGTACTGGAGACTGTAAAGAAAGCATGAAGCTGAAAATACAAGTTATGTATAGACAGTCATGGAAATTAAGCAATGTTGCATTTGCATTATTAGCTTAAAGTCTGATAGACATGTTTCCAATTGCACATTTCCATGAGTTTATTCAGATTATTTTAAGTGTATTTATAGTGTGTGTGTGTGTGTGTGTGTGTGTGTGTGTGTGTGTGTGTATGCACATGCATGTGAATGTGTACATGTGTTATATATAAGTGCAGGTGCAAGCAGGGGCTGGAGAGCATTAGATTCCCTAAAACAGAACTTACATGTGTTTGTGAGCCACCTGATACAGGTGCTGAAAACCAAACCCAGGTGCTAAGGAAGAGTAGTAAGTGTTCTTAATTGCTCATCAATCTTTCCAGCTCCTGTTATGACTTGTTTTCAAAGCACTTCCAAGTACTTTGAATGCAACAGGACAAGAGATAGACACATAAATCATCATGTGTAGCCTGAGCTCTCTAGTTGGACTAAAAAACTTTCTGAATTAGTCCTTTGTATTTGGTTCCATACTTTTGTTCTCTTTGAGACTCAGATTTCATAAATATTTATGAACCAATATTTACACATAAGATCAAAAAACTCAGGGAACAGCACATGCTGGAGAGGATGTGGAGAAAGAGGAATACTCCTCCATTGCTGGTGGGATTGCAAGCTGGCAAAACCACACTGAAAATCAGTTTGGCAGTTCCTCAGAAAATTGAACATAGGATTCATTGAACCTGAAGACCCAGCTATACCACTTCCGGGCATATACCCAGAAGATGCTCCAACTTATAATAAGGACATATGCTCTACTATGTTCATAGCAGCCTTATTTATAATAGCCAGAAGCTGAAAAGAATCCAGATGTCCCTCAACAGAGGAACAGATATAGAAAATGTGGTACATTTACACAATGGAGTACTACTCAGCTATTAAAAACAATGAATTCATGAAATTCTTAGGCAAATGAATGAAACTAGAAAATATCATCCTGAGTGAGGCAACCCAATCACAAAAGAACATACACAGTATGCACTCACTAATAAGTAGATATTAGCCCAGAAGCTCAGAATACTCAAGATACAATTCACAGACCACATGAAGTTCAAGAAAGAAGACAAAAGTGTGGATACTTTTGTTCTCCTTAGATAGGGCTTCAAAATACCCATGACTCACAACCAACCAATGGACTGACCACAGGGTCCCCAGTGGAGGAGTTAGAGAAAGGACCCAACGAAGTGAAGAGGTTTGCAGCCCCATAGGAGGAACAATAATATGTACCAACCAGTACCCCCAGAATTCCCAGGGACTAAACCGCCAACCAGAGTATACATGGAAGGACCCATGGCTCCAGCTGCATAAGTAGCAGAGGATGGCCTTTTCAGACATCAATAAGAAGAGAGGCCATTGGTCCTGTGAAGGCTCAGTGCTCCAGAGAAAGGAAATACCAGGTCAGGAAAGTGAGAGGTGGGGGTTGGTGAACAGGGAGAGGGGAGGAGGATAGGGGGATTTCAGAGGGGAAACAAGGAAAGGAGATAACATCTGAAGTGTAAATAAAGCAAATATCTAATAAAAAAAAAAAAAAGATGGTTGTGAGCCACCATATGGTTGCTGAGAATTGAACTCAGGACTTCTGGAAGAGCAGTCTTAGCTCCTGAGCCATCTCTCTAGCCCCTCCTTTTAAAGTTTTATTTATTTTATGTATGTAAATATACTACTACTATCTTCAGACACATTAGAAGAGAGCATTGATTCCCCCAGAATTTCTTTTGTTGTTGAGAATAGTTTTAGCTATCCTGGGTTTCTTGTTATTCCAGATGAATTTTGAGAATTGCTTTTTCTAACTCTGTGAAGAACTGAGTTGGGATTTTGATGGGGATTGCATTGAATCTGTAGATTGCTTTTGGCAAGATGGCCATTTTAACTATATTAATCCTGCAAATCCATGAGCATGGCAGATTTTTCCATTTTCTGAGGTCTTCTTCGATTTCCTTCTTCAGAGACCTGAAGTTCTTGTCATATAGATCTTTCACTTGTTTGGTTAGAGTCACACCAAGATACTTTATATTGTTTGTGGCTATTTTGAAGGGTGTTGTTTCCCTAACTTCTTTCTCAGCCTGCTTATCCTTTGAGTATAGGAAGGCAACTGATTTGCTTGAGTTTTATAACCAGCCACTTTGCTGAAGTTGTTTATCAGCTGTAGGAGTTCTCTGGTGGAGGTTTTCGGGTCACTTAAGTAGACTATCATGTCATCTGCAAATAGTGATAATTTGACTTCTCAAGCAATACTACAGTGTTAAAAACTGCATGGTATTGGCACAGTGACAGACAAGTGGACCAATGGAATAGAGTTGAAGATCCAGAAATGAATCCACACACCTATGGTCACTTGATCTTCGACAAAGGAGCCAAAAATATCCAGTGGAAAAAAGATAGCCTTTTCAACAAATGGTGCTGGATCAATTGGAGGTTAGCATGCAGAAGAATGCGCATTGATCCATTCTTATCTCCATGTACTAAACTTCACTCCAAGTGGATCAAGGACCTCCATGTAAAACCAGACACACTGAAACTAATAGAAAAGAAACTGGGGAAGACCCTGAGGACATGGGCACAGGGGAAAAGTTCCTGAACAGATCACCAATAGCTTATGCTTTAAGATCAAGAATTGACAAATGGGACCTCATAAAATTACAAAGTTTCTGTAAGGCAAAGGACACTGTTAAAAGGACAAAACGGCAACCATCAAATTGGGAACGGATATTCACCAACCCCACATCTGATAGAGGGCTAATATCCAATATATACAAAGAACTCAAGAAGTTAGACCCCAGGGAACCAAATAATCCTATTAAAAATGGGGTATAGATCTTAACAAAGAATTTTCACCTGAAGAAATTCGGATGGCCGAGAGGCACCTTAAGAAGTGCTCAACATCATTAGTCATTAGGGAAATGCAAATCAAAACAACCCTGAGATTTCACCTTACACCAGTCAGAATGGCTAAGGTCAAAAACTCAGGAGACAGCACGTGTTGGCGAGGATGTGGAGAAAGAGGAACACTCCTCCACTGCTGGTAGGGCTGTAAGATGGTACAACCACTGTGGAAATCAGTCTGGAGGTTCCTCAGAAAACTGGACATGAGACTTCCAGAGGACCCTGCTATACCTCTCCTGGACGTATATCCAAAGGATTCCCCAGCATGCAATAAAGACACATGCTCCATTATGTTCATAGCAGTCTTATTTATAATAGCCAGAAGCTGGAAAGAACCCAGATGCCCCTCAAAGAAGGAATGGATACAGAAAATGTGGTATATTTACACAATGGAATACTACTCAGCAATTAGAAACAATGAATTCACAAAATTTTTAGGCAAATGGTTTGATCTGGAAAATATCATCCTAAGTGACGTAACCCAATCACAAAAGAATACACATGGAATGCAATCTCTGTTAAGTGGATATTAATTAGCCCAGAAGCTCTGAATACTCAAGGCACAAATTGCATAACAAATGACTCCCATGAAGAAGTATGGAGAGGGTCTTGATCCTGGAAAGGATTGATCTAGCATGGGAAGGGAATATAAACACAGAGAAAAAGGAGGGAGGTGATTGGAGAAGGGATGGAGAGAAGAAGGTTTATGGGACATATGGGGAGGGGGGATCCAGGAAAGGGGAAATCATTTGGAATGTAAACAAAGAATATAGAAAATAAAAATATTAAAAAGAGAGAGAGAGCATTGAATTCCATTACAGATGGTTGTGAGCCACCATTTAGTTGTTGGGAATTGAACTCAGAACCTCTGGAAGAACAGTCTATGCTTTTAACCTGAGCCATCTCTCCAGCCCCCTATAAATATATTTTCAGTAGAAAAAAAAAAGATATTTAACAGAAAGAACTTATTGCTATGTATTTATATAATATAGATATAATAGACATTTGAATGTATGTACTTATGTATAATGTGTATATATTTGTGTGTGTATATATATATATATATATATATATATATATAAATGTGTATTATACATATATAAATTGTGACTATAAACTGTGGTATATATACATAGATATTCCAATAAACTTCAGTAAATGTCAAAAGATATAACCAAACTAGTTCATTTTTAAATCTCTGTGTGTGTGTGTGTGTGTGTGTGTGTGTGTGTGTGTCTGTCTGTCTGTCTGTGTCTGGGGGGTCTGTGTATGTCTGTGTGTATGGTCTGTATATGTCAGTGTGGTTGTGTTTGTGTGTGTGTGTGTGTCTGTCTGTCTGTGGAGGTCTGTCGTGTATGTGTGTGTGTATGTGTGTGTGTATATGTGTGAGTGTGTATGTGTGTGTGTACACGCACACGCACGTGCATGCCTATGTGTGTATTTGTAATATATTGAACATACTGCAAATTTTTAAAAACACGTTTGGTTAAGAAAAAAGGAAATCCCAGTAGAAAAATTGGAGCGGGAATCCAAAATAAGGATTCCAAAATCCAATGTTTTAATAATCATATCAGAAGCAAAAGATGCATTCCCAAATCCACAGAATGAGAGTGGCCCTCCTGCCTCCACACCTGAGTTTCCCATGCTCTTAAACCCTCTAGGCAAGTGTAAGTAAAATAATGTTGCCTACCCAGGAGACATGGAAGGGAATTGTCTTAACTTCAGATGTAAATTCAGAAGATAAACAAGCCTCCCTTGAGAATGCATCAACACCCACTGGCTGTTACTTGGCTTCATATCCAAATATAAGCCAAGAATTTAAATGATTTAGGGTGACAGTGCTTCTGGATATTTAGAAGAGAGAAACTCAGTCTCTGAAAGCATATACAAACAATCTAGAACTCAGTAGCACAGGTACATGTGTATTTCTAGGAAACTAAATTAAAAATAATAAAACAAGAAAAATAAAAAGAGCTATGAGAGACAGTCCATAAGTTATATGTAGAATATACTTAAGGAAAGAGAAGTATGAATTGAAAATATGGGTGTCATAGTATGAATGTTTTCCATGAGTGCGTGTGTGTGAATATGTGGTCCTTAACTAGGGCCACTATGTGAGAAGAATGTGAAACCTTAAGGAGATGGAAACTTTCTGGAGGAAGTGTGTCACTGGGGTTGGGTCTTACTTTCTGTTCACTCCCTGCTTCCTAAGTAAGGATGTAGTGTCACCAGTGGCCAGCTTCTACTGTGCCCTTCCTGCCTGATGTCATATCTTCTCTGGCATAATGAAAATACCCTCTAAAATTATAAAGAAAAATAAACCCTTTAACTATATTACTTAAATTACTGCTATTTGCCAACATTAGAATTGTGCAGTGGATGATTGCTATGAATGAAGATACATTTACACATAAACCTGCATATTAGGTAGAGTGGATTTTTAAGAGACATAAACACATTGTTATTGCTATTTTAAAATATAAGTACCATACCTATTAGAATGAACAATAAAAATTGTAAAGTTTGTATGGACATTGTCCTAGAGCATAGACTTAACAAAAGTAGGGAAAGGAGACTTCTCTACTTATTTATTAATGCTCTCTTAAAACAAACTCACTAAAATATGACAGACAGTAAAAGAAATCAAAATCATATGCCAATCCCCATTAATATTAATAAAGATCTCAAGCAAATATTAGCAAATAGAAGACAGCAATGTAAAATTCATTTGAAATCATCACACATCCAGATCAGACTGGATTTTTTTCCCCGAACAATCAAAATTTGGTTTTCCCTTATAAAGTAGACTTATAGAATTATCCATCTTAACCTAAAGAAGACTTTTAAAAAATAGAATAATCTTTGGCAGAAAACTAAAACTTAATCTCAGAGTCAAGTCAGAGTTGACTTGATCTGAGCCAAAATCCCTGTCTTTCATCAGAAGAGAATGCTCTAAGTTTCCTAGAACACTTACTGAGAACTTAATGGTGTAGTGGCCATCTGGGGGGAGGGGGAGGTTGCTTACGGTATTGACATTACTGGAATCCCATATGCTCTGCATGTCCCAGTCACTAGCACAGGGATATGCTCTTGTGACTTTTACAGAGGATTTTCTCTAGTCTTAGAAAGGTCATCATTTCCATGGCATAAGGCCTAAGAGCAGACAAGTCTGAGGAACAAAGCATTGGCTGATAAAAGTTGCTGAATAAACTGTCTTCATTGTACTTGTGGTAATTTGAATGAGAATGCCCCCACCCTCCAACCACACATGAATGCGTACCCACCCATACCCATACCCACACCCCCCCCCACACACACACACACACAAACACACACACAGCCTTAGATATCTGAGTACTCATTTCTGTGAACTTTGGAGGAAGTATACCACTTGGGGTTATTTTTGAGGTTATAAGGCCTCGAACCCTTTCAAGTTGGTTCTTTTTGCTTTGCAAGTGGGTTTGAAAGTGTAAACTTACTGCTCAGGCTGCCATGCTCCTAGCCTTCTGAAACCATAAGTCCGATTAAACTATTTCTTCCATAAGTTGCTTTGGTCGTTACATCTTTGCCTTTTGCTTGTTGCTTTGTTTTGATTTTTGTTTTTGAGGTTTTGTTTTTGTTTGGTTGGTTGGTTTTTTTTTTATAGCAATAGAACAGTAAGACAATACTTCAATTTGCATGATCTACAATCAGGAGATCTGACCAAAATTAACCTTAAGAAATTGTCTTTTGCATGGAAGACATGATCTTAACCATGGGAAGCATGATGGAGTCTTCAGGTAGAAGAACATTTCAAAGGCACAGTACAACATGAATAAGGCCTTAAAGGGAAAGAAAGTGTTCCTTTTAAAACCTGGAAAGAAATGACATTAAGGAGGTAGTTATAAGTAGGGACAAGATTGAAGGCCATTGTGGACAAAAAGACAAAAGAGGACCAGAGGAAAGCCATAAGAAATCTTCCCAACACAGGATAATATCTGACTTTTATGTCCTTTTAGGGGGTATTTTTATGATCCACACCATGCGATTTAGTCTGAGATTGTCTACTTGGCAAGGAGCAGGGAGCCAGGAACTGAGCAGAATCATAACTTAAGAGTAGAATACCATAGCATAGTTTACCTTAAAGTATGTATTCCCTACAGAGATCTGCAGATAGCCATAGCCTCGTTGCTTCATCTGTTGGATCTAGCTACATAGCATGACCAGCATCTCACATGGCAGACCGTGTGAAGATGAGAAGACTTTCTCCAAAACTCCCTGGTACGTGAACCCTGACATCAGAGCAGTGATTAGCTCAAGACCATAGTGTATTTTTTGATTTCCCTCAACATTTCACTGCCTTTCATCCTAACTCCCTTCACTGAATCATCTTCAAGACAATTCCTTGTACACCTCCCTTATTCCAGAGTCTAATTCTAGAGTAACAACCTAAGACACTCTCTATCCTGTCCCTGTTTCTTTAATAAAATACACCATAAAAGCCCAAATGGAATGCCAATCTATAAATCACATAATAAAAATTAGGAACTAAAATAATAATTATTATTCATAAATTATTAAATAAAATGCATAATTAATTTATTAAAGCAATTAACTATTTAATTAACCAATTAAATAATTAATTATCTAAATATATTATTATTATTGTTGTTATTCCTGGAGAGTGTTCTTCTTTGATTTTCTGTTGCTGTGATAAACATCACAACCAAAATCAACTTAGGAGAGGGAAAGTTTTATTTAAGTTTATTCTTCTAGCTCATGGTTTATCATAGAAGAAACTTGGGGCAGAAATTGAAACAGAACCCATGGAAGAATACTGATTACTCACTGGTTTCTCACTGGTTTATTCTCAGCTAGCTTCCTCATATCCATTTGCCTGTAGATGATACCACTTCTAATAGGCTAGGCCTCCCACACAATTTATCAGTCAAGATAATCTCTCATGGATATAGCCACAAGCCAATCTGATGGAGTCAATCCTTTTGCATTCCCACCTCCCAGGTAACTCTAGGCTGTATCAAGTTGACAATATAAACTACACAGAACAGTGAAAGACTATTGCAACCCAGAAAAATGTGTCAAGTCTGGGAAGCCTTAACTGATTTATGGTTCATAGGATCTAAATGATTGTATGGAAGAGGTATGAAAATACTTGCAACTGGAGATCTTTAATTACAGACTAATAGTACAACACACACCTCAAATACCACTATGGGCAAAGTTCAGTGTGTGTGTGTGTGTGTGTGTGCACATACCCATAATAAAATCTGAGTGAAGACACTGAAATATCATAAAAAAAAATTTCAACTCAACAGAGGCTGAAACTGCTCATTTTTAGCATTGTCCTTTTTTATACATGTAGTCTACATAGAAACACTAAAACTAAGAGCAGGGGACTCACAAGTAATCCTGTATTCAAGACATGCTATTTTTCTCCCTTTATGAGATTAATCTAGCTAACAAATCCTCTGTACAATGTTTCACTTAATATGAAAAATACAGACCTTTAAGGAAGAAAGAGGATAATTTACAAGGATACAAAGCACCACATCTATCTTTTTAGTGATCAATTGTTTCTTCTCCCTACCCATCTTACCCCACCTCTACCCATTTCTTTCTTTCCTTCTTTTGCTTTCTTCTATATCATTTAGTTGCTTTCTTCTTTAATCTTTATTAAATAATTTATATTTTATAATTATGATACTGTCTTATAACCTTAGTCCCAATAATGTTTCCTGCCTTAGTCTTGGCTGTCAACTTGGCATACCCTAGGATGATCTGGGAATTTCTCCTGAAAGGTTATTTGGATTGAGGATTGAAATAAGAGGACCCATTCCACAGTGGATGGCACCCCAAGGGAGGTAGAATGTGCTGTGTAAATAAAAGTAGCTAAGTATAAGTCACAGATCAAGCCAATAATTAGCCTCCTGTATGATCCCTGCCTCTACAACTCAAGATAGGGAGTTGTTCCTGCCTCTAGGCCCCTTTCTTGAGTAGTACCTAACTTGCCTCAAAAATGACCTATAAGATGAAATACACCCTTGCCTCCCTAAGTTGCTTTTGGTCAGGGTGTTTTCTACAACACTAATGCAGACCTCTTGAGAGAGTGCTTTGCAAAATATCAATGGAACTAAATGATACTACAGATCTCTTTCCAAACACAGAGCACCTTATAAGTTCTTAGTTATATTATCACACATTTTGGCTTGTAAAGTGGCCATATCATTCCATGTGGTCCATAGTCTTCTCCTGTTTGGACATTGAAAAGAAAACAGTCATTAAAGGGAATGATATTCATTGTAACACAATCATATTTCCATTCTTAAGAAAAATATTCATAACCTTATATAATGTCTAGGTGCCTTTTTAAAACTATTTTATTGTGTTCTTATATCTCTAACTCTTTTTTAACTCTTATTTCTTCTAATATCCCAACACCAGATGAAAAGAAAGAAGGTTAGAGGGGAAAGGGGGCTATAGACCTTTTTCAGCCAAAAAATAGACTACTCCCTGCTGATTAGGAGTGTTGGGATCTTTGGGGGCAAGTCAATCTTCATTATCAGGATATTTCCAAATTCTTGTCAAACCACAACAACATCAACTAGGGACAGTGGTGTCTTCATCATCTTCTTTGTCTTCGTCTTCGTCTTCTTCTTCTTCTTCTTCTTCTTCTTCTTCTTCTTCTTCTTCTTCTTCTTCCTTCCTTCCTTCCTTCCTTCCTTCCTTCCTTCCTTCCTTCCTTCCTTCCTTCCTTCCTTCCTTCCTTCCTTTCTTTCTTCCTTCTTCTTCTTTCTTTTCCTCCTTCTACTTCTTTCTTTTCCTCCTCCTCCTCCTCCTCCTCCTCCTCCTCCTCCTCCTCCTTCTACTTCTTTCTTTTCCTCCTCCTCCTCCTCCTCCCTCCCTCCTCCTCCCTCCTCCTCCTCCTCCTCCTCCTCCTCCTCCTCCTCCTCCTTCTCCTTCTGAGTACCTCATATCACTCTCAGGGCTCTGACATTTATTCCCTCTCTGGAGTCCCCAGAATTAAACTGTCTGCAGCTGAAAAAAATTATGACTCACCTAGAACCTGAGACAATCATAGTTAATGACTGGGAATAACCTGAAGCAACCACACACCCCACACCTAAGATTAAAACAAACACATATTTACACAACATAACTTGGATTTACAAAAAAAACAAAATTCAATATAATACTGTTTATGTACTTTGTACATTTTATAATTATTTAGGCTGATTTATGTATTCAATGTATTATCATTCATTCACTATAAAAGTCACTTAAGTAAGCTATCCATTAAAGCCATAAGTTCCTTATCTTAAGAAACTGAAACAATAATAGGCATTGCTTAGAGGGTTATAAAAAGGCTCAAGTAAAACATCTTTTATGTAGTGCTTGGCATATATTAAGCACTCAATAAATGGTAGTATTAACACATTAAAATTACTGTGGATGTGCAAAGATGAGTTCAATCTGGAAAAGCAGAGGGAAGTGAATATATGGCATGATTTCCAAGTAAAATTAATGAAATAAAAGATTATGTGCTTTGAGAGGTAAACCCTGAGCTCTCTAGTCAATTTTCTCATCTAATACTCATTCCTTTAGGATTTTGTATAAATGATGTTTTAAGATCACAAACACTGAAGAGTTTAGAGTGGACTCTTGGGTTGGCAGTTCTTTGCTTCCATCTGCCTCCTGGTCAAGGTCTCTTCACAGATTCTGAAGCCCCACAATACCTTGCTTTTCCAGCCATAAGCCATGTCATCAACTCTTAGAAAATGTATTCTGAATACAAACAAATCCTAAAAAGCCAATAGCATTTCTTTGTGATAACATTATTATTATTATCCTGAAGTAATAAAACTCCAAACTTAGAGTACTGGGGAGATTTTTTTTTTTGAAAAATATACCACCTGCTCACAGATTTAGAGAAGTAGAAACTAAAGAAATCATCATGGGTTGATTCTCCACTTCCCTTCTGCCTCTCTGTCTTCCCTCACAAACACCATGATATCCATAATATCCTCTTTTCAAGCTTGTTCACTGTATCAGTCTATAACTAAAAGTAGATCATAGTATTTAGGGCCCTGAATAAAATCTCCCAGGAACGTAAAATCAAATACAGATGAACCACTGTGTGACCACAAATTCCTGTCTATGTTACTTCCCAGTCACCTGTCCTTACTGTACACTGATCATTTTGCACCAGACATACTGACTAGTGCATCGTGGGCTTCTCAATCTCTATTCTGCTTTAGAGTTTTCCCACTAACTCTTTGCTTTGGTATTTTCTCTTGCTAGACGAGCACAAGGTGGGATGGTTTAGGTTCTATAGCTCCCAGAAAAGCATGAGTTTTTCCAAGCAAACTTCTACAACCTCCTTCAGTTAGCAGAACCCTCCAGGCTTATAGTTTTCAAAACCTACCATAATAAGTATACTTAAATGCTTTAACCTTCCTTCTAGACCACCACCCACCAGAGGTAGTGGAAAGGAAAGATTAAATTGGGCAAAGGAGGATGTATACCTATTTAGCAATAGTTCTTTGGTACCAATCAAATTTGCATTGTCAGGATATCAGCAGTTCAATTCATAGGAATTAGCATTGGTAGCTCAATCCACTTGCAAACACCATTCATGAGTCAGCAGCAGCAGTTCAATCCAGAAGAAACCATGAGGCCCTGCTAATCAGCCCAAATCCATGGAAGTGGTAAGAAGCCACCAAAACAACACTAGTAGTTCTTTAGTACATTTCTCTCTAGGAAGTCACATAATGATCAGTGAAGAGTGGCAAGGAGAACCAACACCACCAGTGTCCTCCACTTATCTGATGGGTTCTATTTATACCCTTTCCAAACATCACAGATTCGCTCAGGCATCTCCTATAACAAAACATCACATACCTTTTTCCCAGACAGCTTCCAGAAAAAGACTGCATCTTTTCTCAGCAAAACATCCTTCCACATGTCTGTTCCAGTGAAAAGAACCTCTCATAAGACAGCTTTCAGAAAAATGTCACATGACACAACTGAGTCTGCAAAGATCCAGAAATTTCCACTTCAAATCCCCTACCCGCAATGTTCTCATTTTTCTCACCTTCTGCTCATCTGTCATGCAATCTCTATCTCTACTTTTTTCCATGTTGTGTTTGGGTGAAGTAACATACTTAACTGGATAAAAAGGGCATTTGCATATCTTCCTGGAAAAATATGAAAGTGGATATATATATATATATATATATATATATGTGTGTGTGTGTGTGTGTGTGTATGTATGTATATATGTATATATAACCATCTTGCAAAAAAATACTTTATTTGGATAAATTATTCTAAGATTGTAAGAGACCCTAAAAGTAAATTTATGTCATTCTTTTACATCTTAAGTGCTGTGGATAAAAGTAAATGACTAAAATAAAAAGAAGACAATGGTTAAATTTGTAAGATTCTGACTTAGCATTACAAGAATATAAAGTATATCTACAGGAGGGAATACTAAGAAGAAGAAATAGTGAACCGAAAAAGAATTAACAGGCATATTCCTAAATTACTTGTATTCCCCTGTTATTAATATAATTACTTATAAAAGCATGAAAAAGAAATTTGAATGTAGCCTCTAAAGAAAATTCATTCTATCAATTAAGGACACTTGAAAGCCAAGGCTAATGAGATGTTGTGAAGTCTGGGGTTGTAAAGGCCACTTATAGAATACATTTTGTATGGACTTATAACTCTTCAAAGTCAGCGCTGGCGCTAGCAGCATTCAGAAGCACTTATTCTTTCCCATAAGTCAGATACTGCTGCCTCTCTGTCAAGGAGAGTACTAAAGGGCATTTTCGTTCCCCTCTGAATTTGATGGGAAGTTAACACAGATTGACGATAG
Organism: Apodemus sylvaticus; assembly: GCF_947179515.1. NCBI lineage: Eukaryota > Metazoa > Chordata > Mammalia > Rodentia > Muridae > Apodemus > Apodemus sylvaticus. Next base: position 33,543,095 of record NC_067492.1, read on the forward strand.
GGCATCTGAAAATGCTTGTCTCTTTTATTTTCAATTTCACTGGGTAGAAATTGCCCATATTTTGTCTGTTTGGTTCATGTTCAATTGTAAATTGAGTATCTGACAAAATCTTCCCAAGTGCTTAAATGTTTAGCAAATGAATGAATTTGCCATTTAAAAGACATGAAAAAATTTCTAGGAATATATATCTCAAATCATTGTTAGAAGCCAGTTTCGCAGACCTAGCAATAATCAGTTACACCAGGAACTAATTACATAACTATAATTTGTGGCTATTGGAAATTTTCCCCATAAAAGTAGGATCACATTTAAAATAAATTATACCAAAGAACTACTCTTCCCACAATACAATTTATAAGAAGCTATCCTTTTGCCATTGTAGTGTCATTATATGGGCATTATGATTTATAAATAAATGTATGCACAGGGTATTTAATTTTTCTTACAGAGTGATTTCAAAATAAATGAAATAATATAAGAGACTTCAGTAACTGTTGTTGCAATCACCACTTCAAATTTAGAGAACTGTAAATTAGAAGAGATTCTATAATTTTTATTTTACCTGTCATCTCTCTACCTGGATATTATGCATGCAATCTCTATCTAAAATCATAGAGTGCAGCTATCACAGAATTTTGAAAAAACATGCTGTCAATAACATTGTGAAAAAAAGAGAAGACTTAGCCCCTTCTATCCCACAGAAACACCAATTTAGCAATGATATTAAAATAGCATTAAGAATTGCTAAATTAAAAAAAAAAGAATTGCTAAATCCAGGTAAGAAGTGGTGATACTCCAAGCAAATGAAAACCCAAGAGAAATGACAGTGAAATGAATAAGAAATTTTCTGCCAGAATCACCAAACAAAAATTCACTCGAAGTGTTCAGTAGCCAACTCTACAAAAAAGAAAAAAAATGGGAAAAATGAAAGAGAAGGTGGAAATTTTTTATTGAAAAAAAAATGGTACCTGAATACCTTCCATATCTAGAGAATGAAATAAATACATGGATTCATGAAACCTCATGGATTGCAACATGATGGAAACCAAAGAAATCCTCAGTGAGATGTAGAATCAAAGTGTAAAAAGCAAAAGAAAAAATAGTGTAAGAACTGCATGAGAAAAATGAGCTTGTTATACAAGAGGGAACCAAGCAGCTTGCTCAGCAGAAACTTTATCGGCTGAAGGGAGTGGTATAGAATAGTCAAATTAACGAAAGAAATATAAAAAGGAAACAGTACTGAATCTAGGAGCTGGAGCAATGGCGTAGCCGTTAAGAGAACTGGCTGATCTTCCAAAGGACACACATTGATTCCCAGCACCTACATGGGAGCTCACTATCATCTGCAACCACAATCACATGTAATCCAATTCCCATTTCTGCTTCCACAGACACTCCACACATGTGGTACTCATATATGCAGGCAAAACGCCCATGTACATAAAATAAAACGATGGTAATATTTTTTTTGAAACTTTAAAGTGTTTTTATTTCAGTTTCCCTTTTTTTTGGTTTTTTTTAATTTATTAATATATTTATTTACATTTCAAATGATTTCCCCTTTTCTGGTCCCCCACTCACCGAAAGTCCCATCAGTCCCCTTCCCTCCCCGTTTTTCCCACCCAACCCTTCCCACTTCCTTATTCTGATTTTGCCCTATACTGCTTCACTGAGTCTTTCTAGAACAAGGGGCAACTCCTCCGTTCTTCCTGTACCTCATTTGATGTGTGGATTATGTTTAGGGTATTCCAGTTTTCTAGGTTAATATCCACTTATTAGTGAGTGCATACCATGATTCACCTTTTGAGTCTGGGTTACCTCACTTAGTATGATGTTCTCTAGCTCCATCCATTTTCCTAAGAATTTCATGAATTCATTGTTTCTAATGGCTGAATAGTACTCCATTGTGTATATATACCACATTTTTTGTATCCACTCTTCTATTGAGGGATACCTGGGTTCTTTCCAACTTCTGTCAATTATAAATAGGACTGCTATGAACATAGTGGAACATGTATCCTTATTACGTGCTAGGGAATCTTTTGGGTATATGCCCAGGAATGGTATAGCAGGATCTTCTGGAAGTGAGGTGCCCAGTTTTCGGAGGAACCGCCAGATTGATTTCCAGAGTGGTTGTACCAGTTTGCAACCCCACCAGCAGTGGAGGAGTGCGCCTCTTTCTCCACATCCTCGCCAACACCTGCTGTCTCCTGAATTTTTAATCTTAGCCATTCTGACTGGTATAAGGTGAAATCTCAGGGTTGTTTTGATTTGCATTTCCGTAATAACTAATGAAGTTGAGCATTTTTTTTTAAGATGTTTCTCCACCATCCGAAGTTCTTCAGGTGAGAATTCTTTGTTTAACTCCGTACCCCATTTTTTAATAGGGTTGCTTGGTTTTCTGGAGTCTAACTTCTTGAGTTCTTTATATATATTCGATATTAGCCCTCTATCTGATGTAGGACTGGTGAAGATCTTTTCCCGATTTGTTGGTTGCCGATTTGTCCTTTTGATGGTGTCCTTTGCCTTACAGAAACTTTGTAATTTTATGAGGTCCCATTTGTCAATTCTTGATCTTAGAGCATACGTTATTGGTGTTCTGTTCAGAAACTTTCTCCCTGTACCAATGTCCTCAAGGGTCTTCCCCAGTTTCTTTTCTATTAGCTTCAGAGTATCTGGCTTTATGTGGAGGTCCTTGATCCATTTGGATTTGAGCTTAGTACAAGGAGACAAGGATGGATCAATTCGCATTCTTCTGCATGCTGACCTCCAGTTGATCCAGCACCATTTGTTGAAAAGGCTATCTTTTTTCCATTGGATGTTTTCAGCCCCTTTGTAGAGGATCAAGTGGCCATAGGTGTGTGGGTTCATTTCTGGTTCTTCAATCTTGTTCCATTGATCTGCCTGCCTGTCACGGCACCAATACCATGGAGTTTTTAACACTATTGCTCTGTAGTATTGCTTGAGGTCAGGAATACTGATTCCCCCCAGACTTTCTTTTGTTGCTGAGAATAGTTTTAGCTATGCTGGGTTTTTTGTTATTCCAGATGAATTTGAGAATTGCTCTTTCTAACTCTGTGAAGAATTGAATTGGGATTTTGATGGGTATTGCATTGAATCTGTATATTGCTTTTGGCAAAATGGCCACTTTAACTATGTTGATCCTTCTGATCCATGAGCATGGGAGGTTTTCCCATTTTTTGAGGTCTTCTTCCATTTCCTTCTTCAGAGTCTTGAAGTTCTTGTCATACAGATCTTTCACATGTTTGGTAAGAGTCACCCCAAGGTACTTTATACTGTTTGTGGCTATTGTGAAGGGGGTCATTTCCCTAATTTCTTTCTCAGCCTGCTTATCCTTTGAGTATAGGAAGGCCACTGATTTGCTTGAGTTGATTTTATAACCTGCCACTTTGCTGAAGTTGTTTATCAGCTGTAGGAGCTCTCTAGTGGAGATTTTTGGATCACTTAGATAGACTATCATGTCATCTGCAAATAATGATAGTTTGACTTCTTCCTTTCCAATTTGTATCCCTTTGACTTCCTTATGTTGTCTAATTGCCCGAGCTAGTACCTCAAGTACAATATTGAAAAGATAAGGAGAAAGGGGGCAGCCCTGTCTAGTCCCTGATTTTAGTGGGATTGCTTCAAGTTTCTCTCCATTTAGTTTGATGCTGGCTACCTGTTTGCTGTATATTGCTTTAACGATGTTTAGGTATGGGCCTTGAAATCCTGTTCTTTCCAAGACTTTAAGCATGAAAGGATGCTGAATTTTGTCAAATGCTTTTTCAGCATCCAATGAAATGACCATGTGGTTTTTTTCTTTGTGTTTGTTTATGTAATGGATTGCATTGATGGATTTCCGTGTATTGAACCAACCCTGCATCCCTGGGATAAAGCCTACTTGATCATGGTGGATGATCGTTTTGATGTGTTCTTGGATTCAGTTGGCAAGAATTTTATTGAGTATTTTTGCATCGATGTTCATAAGGGAGATTGGTCTGAAGTTTTCTTTCTTTGTTGGCTCTTTGTGTGGTTTTGGTATCAGCGTAATTGTGGCTTCGCAGAAGGAATTGGGTAGTGTTCCTTCTGTTTCTGTTTTGTGGAATAGTTTGAAGAGTATTGGTGTTAGGTCTTCTTTAAAGGTAGAATTGGTAATATTTTTAATTTAAAAAAATACTATTTCTAACAAAGCCATGCTTGTAAAATGCAGAAATAAAGACTCTCCCAAGGGGGAAAAAAAAAACGAATATGTTCACCATGAAGCCTAGAGAAGGGAAAAAAACTCAAATAAACAGAGTTTATATCTGAAGAATTGGAAGAATACTATCTAAACCATAGGGTAGTAAAAATGAAAATATTTGCCAGGACTGGAAGAGACTTAAACAATGTAAAACCAAATCAGTGAAAATTAGGAAACCTCTGAAGACCACTAAGTTATGAAAAAATTTCTAGAAATATATATCTCAAATCATTGAGATAATATCATGACAATAGTCATATCCCAGCAAAGAAAACCAACCCCAGGTGAAGTATACCAATCATGAAAGAATTATACATATCTTTCAAACTCTTGCAAAAAAAAAAATTAAAGAGAGAGAAAGAAAGAAAGAAAGAAAGAAAGAAAGAAAGAAAAGAAAGAAAGAAAGAAAGAAAGAAAGAAAGCGGCAGATATAGTTAATGTCGCGTCCACCTTCACCAGCAAAGAGTACCCAACACCAGGGAATTTCTTCCTTTAATGGTTTATTCAGGATACCTTGAATTAAGCTTATTTCTTCTTTTGGCGGCCCCGGGCTCTCTCCAAGCCTCCCCTTATAAAGCTTATTCAGCTCTGTTGTCTCCCCAGGGAGATAGCCAGCCATTTCCTCATAGGCCAACTAAGTGAGTACTTCATTAGCATGTAAGTGTGATAAGGAATACAGCACTCTGCGCATGTACTCAAGTGATTTACTACCAGGGAGCTGCATGTGGCCAGCGCCATCTTGTAACAAAGGGTGGCTCACTACATAAGAAAGAAAGAAAGAAAGAAAGAAAGAAAGAAAGAAAGAAAGAAAGAAAGAAAGAAAGAAAGAAAGAGAAAGGAAGGAAGGAAGGAAGGAAGGAAGGAAGGAAGGAAGGAAGGAAGGAAGGAGGGAGGGAGGGAGAAAGGGAGGGAGAGAGGCAATGAAGGAAGGAGGGAAGAAAGAGAAAGAATGAATGATGAATGATGATAGATAGATAGATAGATAGATAGATAGACAGACAGACAGACATATAGAAAGAAAGAAAGAATCAGAAACATTCCCAAAGTTGTCTTATGAAGTTAAAATTAGGGATGGGGACGGCAGTCAGAGGTAGAGAACTTGCCTAGTATGCATGAGGTCCTGATCTCAACTTCAAATACTTAAGGAAACGGCACAGGCCAACATCATCAAAGCCAAAGTTCCCACAAGGAAAAAGCTAAAAAGTTAATGTCTGTGATAAATTCAAAAGCTGAGTACTCCATAACAGTATTATCAAAGAAAATATATTAAATACATTAAGTTGCTATATACTGTATGGAAGTAAAATTTATCATTGAATATAAAACATCCACATGAAATAATAAGCTAAGAAAACAAAGGATAAAAAATCTTATGATCTTAATAGATTAAAAAAAAATCACTTAACAAAATTCAAGAGGCAGGCAGATTTCTAAGTTCGAGGCTAGCCTGGTCTATAGAGTGAGTTCCAGGACAGCTAGGGCTACACAGAGAAACCCTGTCTAGAAAAACAAAAAACAAAACAAAACGAACAAACAAAAAAATCAAAAAACAAAATTCAACACCTCTCATGAAAAAATAACTCACAATAAATCTAGTTTAAAGGAAACTTAATTTAGTTTAAGTAAGGAAAGCTCCCAGCGGATATTTCCAGTGATACAAAAACTGGAATATTTTAAAACTAGCCAGAATAATCAGCAAAGAAAAAAATTTATATGAGAATAGAAAAGGATTCCTCAGATTGGTTTTTGACAAATTAATACATTCTATAGTCAGTTGGAAAGAAGGAATATCAATTGAATTATCTTCATCAGTTTGAAGTCATATCTGTGGGGATATTATCTTGCTGACTAATTGATATAAAAATTGATCCCATTGTGGGTGGGATCATCCCTAGAAGATCCACCCTCATCCCAAGGTGGGTGGGTATGACCTGAACATGAACCAGGTTAATAAACCAGGAAGCCCCACATTTCCACAATTTCTGCTCCTTGTTCCTTTCTTGAGTTTCTGCCCAGATTTCCCTGAATAATGGACTGCTTCTTCAAAGTATAAACTGAAATAAATCCTGCCCTCTCCTGTGTTGTTTTGTTCATTAAAAAAAAAACACAGTAACAATAAAATAAAAGCAATTAGAGCAGGAAGTGGGAGAAAGAAAAAGATGAAGGAAAGGAGGAGAGAAAAGAGGGGTCCTCTGACAAAATGATTATGGCAGTAAGACAAAAGTATCATTTTTTCTCTTACATATAGCAGTTGGATGCAAAAATGTAGTCTACTCAGACCCCTAGATAAGGCACGATACAGAAGAACTCTTTATGTGTAAGATGAACACCTGTGTCAAAGGAAGGAAAAAGGAAAATGGTAGAGGTTAAAATAAGCAAAATTACAATTACTGTATATGTATGGATGTCATGATGAAGCCCATTGTTTAGCTGGCTTAAAAAAAAAGGAAGAAAGAAATAGAAATCTAACAAAATGGAAGGTCAGAATTAAAATTAGCATTGAATGCAGATGGTGTGATTTTTATAGGCAAAAAACCCTGAAGACATCACAAAAAGTGCATAAAAAATAATTCTTTAAAAAAATTGCAGCAGAGGAAATCAACACACCAAAACCGGAAACATTTCTAGGCATGAAAAATAAATCTCCTAAAAATAAAATTAAGAAAACAATCTCACTTATAATAATATCATAAATGTTTAGAAATAAACATGTCCATAAACAAAAAAGACTTAAAAACTTTAAAATGCAAATGAAAGAAATATAAGCAAACATAATTAGAGAGACATCAAGCCATTATTCGTTCAAAACAACTTCACCAGAAGTTACTTAATTGTTAATACAACTTCTAAGAAAATCCCACTGACTCTTTCCCACACAAATAAGGAAAACACTTCTAATATACATGGTGAAAATACAAGACATTCTGAAGAGCAAAACCATATTTGAGCAGAATGGATAAATAGGGGTGAAGGCATCATGCTTTTAAAATGAATTACTAGAGCTAAGATACACAGAACAATATGATACCAGCAATAAAACATATTCCTCCAAAAAAAACCTCATGAACTTATAGTGAATTCATTCTTATCAAAGATGCCAGTGACAAATGTCAAATTCCTAGAAGCGGCACCAAAAGCTCTCAACAGTTGAGCTTCCTATTATTGGTCGATGTCTACATCGGATCTAGTGTGGGTATTCTATGATGGTCTCCACTTGCTGTATATGTAGACTTCCTTGATGAAGAGTGGAAGCAATACTTAACTGTGGTATAAAGATAAGATGGAGAACTTAGCAAGACAGTGTGCTGTGTTGTTGTGGCATTACTGGGCTCAGACAAGGAAGTAGGCTTAGATAAGAATATCAGAAACAGTGACCAGGAGGCTTTGTTTACTATTTTACATATTACCTTTTGCTTACTACCTTACTTAATTGCTATCTTATGTGATCTCTTTGTTTACTATTTTGCTTGATTACTTTGTCTTTGATCTAAGAACTGACCAAGTTTTTTGAATATACATGGAATTTTATAAAAGCAGGCTAGAGAGAAATAAAGCTGTTTCAGCCTTAAAAAAATGACAAGAATATGCTGCCAGAGGAAGATATAACATCTTCAAAAATAGTGCTCACATGGAAAGCTACATGCAAAGCAAAAAGAATGAGAAGATAGAACCCCATCTTGCTATTCATTTTGTGTTTAAAAATATAATCAAAATTACTGAAGACTTAAATGTAAGAGTTAGATCTATGAATCCTATAAAAAATTCTTTAAAATTTGTGAAAAGGCCTTCTCACTGATTACTTGGATTTGCATCAAAGGAAACAAGAAACAAAAAGCAAAAAAATAGGTAAATGTTTTTGTGTACAAGCTAATGTAGACCTGATGAACAACCAGTTCTGCCAATAATACTTATTGTAACTTATTCATGCTAATGACTAACTGTAAATATCTTTTTAAAAGATGTTGATAGAAAGCATACCACTACAAACTGTACATTCAACAAGATCCTACTGAGAAAAACCAGAGACAGGTTGTGGAGGGAATTTAAACACCCAACTCTTCAGAAGATGTGCAACACCAGACAACTAGTGACAGCCAAAAAGCATGTGTTAAGGAGATGAAATGGAGAAGGACCTGTTTTCCCAAGGGTCAAAGCGTGAGAAAACACTGAGGTTAAAACAAAGTTTGTGACACATGATACAAGTTCTGGAAGTAATTACTGGCAATGAGTTCTTAAAACAGAATAATATGTAGCAGAACACGGCCAGACATTTGAAAGCAGTAGGAGATGGACAGATTTTGTAAAAGCAGCCTATTAGACAGATATTAGAAAGCAGTAGCATATGGGTAGATATTTGAAAGCAGTAGGATATGGGTGAATACTTAAAATCAGTAAGACATGGGCAGATATTAGAAAGCAACTAAAATTAATCTCTGTCTCTTAAACACAATTATTAGGAGCATTTTTAGAAGAATAGATGACATTCACATTAGTTAACCCCCTCATTCCTGTGACAAAATATGGAGAAAGAACCACTTAAAAGAAGGATAAGAAGAAGGATTTGGTTTTGGCACACAATTTCAAGGAGAATTCAGTCCATCAGGGTGGAGAAACCGGGGTGAGAGTTTATGGCACAGAACCCGCATATAGCATGCACCAGGAAGCAGAGAAACCACAGCAGAATCAGCAGCAGGTACAACCTTCAAAGGAATGCCCCTTACTTACGCATTTTCTACAGCCAGTCTCTACTTCAAAAAAGTTCCCCAGTGTTCCAATTAGTGTCACAAGCTGGGAGTGAGTGTACAAGGCAAGTGTGCAAGGATGAACATCCCAGAGACAAACGACAGCTTTGGAATAATGTGATCCAAAACATCTTTCCAAACAGAGCACAAACTCCACAGTCCAGGAAGGAAAAGATTGGTAGATTTACTATTTTTGAACTAAATTTAAAATAAATTAGTTAACCTTCCCAAATTAGTTGGTAAATACAGATTAAAAAACCCATTACTTTCTAATACATAATATTTCTGGACTGGTAGATGGCTCAGTGGTTAATACTTCCTGTTGCTCTACAACACTTGAGTGTGATCTCCAGCATCCTCACAACACCTCTAACTCAAGTTCTGGGGCATTCAAATCCTTCTTTTAGCCTCTTCAAGCACATGTACTTGTGTGTGTGTGTGTGTGTGTGTGTGTGTGTGTGTGCATGTATGCACAAATAAAATTAAATCTTGAAACTATTGGAAGCATACAATATGTTTAATTATAAAATGCAATACACTAAAAAAGAGTTAAAGAAAAATGAAAGACATTTTTAAAAAATCCAACTTTTTTTGAATGTAGCTTTCATTACAGGTTTGATTTTGAGAGCTATATCATTGTCTAAGATGTGTGAAATAAAATTAAGAGCAAATCAGGATAAAAGTAAACTTCAGACAAAGTAAACAAATATCTCTAATGGTATAATGATCTGGCTTTAGCACAGAGACACTACACACTGAGCTACAGTTACAACTCAAATCTAGGATACAAAGGCTCAGTGAATGTCCTCTGTAATCTCAACAACATTTGGACTGTCTGCATCAGCCAGGGATTTAGGAGTCATCCTCTATGCACTGAACCCCGGAGCCTCCACTTTGCAGGTCAATTGATATCTGCACACTCTTTATTTCCAAGGAGCCATTGTAATGGATGTGAGGAGCTAAATAGAAACTACTCATTCAGTAATCATATACAGACTCTGAGTCACACCAGATAAGTTGTACAAAGATTTTCTTTAAGTCATCACGTCAAGTCTGAGAACAACTCAACATGGAATATAATTCTTCTGGGACTCAAAACCAAATTTTATAATAGAATGAAAAGAAATCTGGGTTTGACATTCAAATCATAGAAAACCAGCTGTGTGCCCTCACACAGTATCACCCCCACTGGGTGTTACCCTTTTCCCTCATGATTCAGGGCAGGAAATGAGAGGATAAAGTCACAAAGGCATCTGCACAGCTACATGTCAAGTCATCAGTGAAGGTTAAGGAGAGTCTTCATAAAACTGTCGTCATTTTAACTGAACCATTTCTCTAGCCTGTCGCTGCAGATTTTGAAAGGGAAGTTCAACACTTAAACATGTTATCAGGAAAGCTGGTCCCAAACAGTAGCCCTGAAGTTTACCAACTCTATAAGTTTTGTCTAAGTCTTTATGACAGGGAGACACTGCACCAAGCTTGAATGTAAACTGCCGTAAACTGGTAGTGAGTGAAACCTGCCTCTGACTCTCTTTTGATGAGTACTATAAGAAAACAATTAGTTTTCAAGCCATGCAGTGGTGGCACACACTTCAATCCCAGCAGTTGGGAAACTGAGGCAGTGAAATCTCAGTTTGAGGTCAGCCTGGTTTGTGATGGAGTTCCAGAATATCTAGGGCTACACAAAGAAACTCCATCTCAAAAAGAAAACAAAATCAATTAGCTACAAAACAGGTTACAACTGCAATATACTTCTTTCTGTGTATATCATTGATTCAATTTCGATATCTGTTTGCATACCTATAACTATATACATAAAAAAACTCACAAATTTAACAACGCAAACTACGTACCATCAGTTCCTAAAGCTCTTTCATACATCTTCAAAGTTGATCACTCTCTCTATCTCACAGAAGCAATGACTATACAAAGTTTTTATTACCAGTAATTTGTTCTATTATAAAATTTCATACAAATGCATACTTAGTGATGAATTATTTGACTTACAGGCAATAAAAGTTATAATTATCTTTCTCTTAACATTTTTCATTCTTGTTTTCTGTATTATGAAGCTCTGTTATTGGGTGCATGCACACATTTGTGGGGGGATTGGATTTGGTTTTTTTCGAGACAGGGTTTCTCTGTATAGGCCTGGCTGTCCTGGAACTCACTCTGTAGACCAGGCTGGCTTCAAACTCAGAAATCTGCCTGCCTCTGCCTCCCAGAGTGCTGGGATTACAGGCGTGCGCCACCATCACCTGGCGCATGCACACATTTATAATGGTTATTTATTTTTTGGTGAATTTATCTTCTTAACTTTAAAAAACAACTTATTATTAGTGAATTTTTGTCTTGAGATTAATATGATATGATACCAACTACCCCAGCTTTCTTAAGCTTCATATAGAACATATATTTTATAGCTCTTTGTAACATATCGAGGCTATTTGTTTTATAGACAACACTTGATTTTTCATGGTGAATAAAATAACTACTTTTTGTTGAAAGTCCTTATTCCTAGAACTTACTGTAATAATCAAGATGGCGGGAGTTGGGCCTACATTTTATTGTTTAGTTTCTTTTTTTTTTCATTTTTTTCTTTTATTCGATATATTTTCTATTTACATTTCAAATGATTTCTCCTTTTCTGGTCCCCCACTCCCCGAAAGTCACATAAGCCCCTTTCCCTCCCCCTGTTCTCCCACCCACCCCTTCCCACTTCCCTGTTCTGGCTTTGCCTTATACTGCTACACTGAGTCTTTCCAGAACCAGGGGCCACTCCTCCGTTCTTCTTGTACCTCATTTGATGTGTGGATTATGTTTTGGGTATTCCAGTTTTCTAGGTTAATATCCACTTATTAGTGAGGGCATACCATGATTGATCTTTTGAGACTGGGTTACCTCACTTAGTAAAACACCCAAACTGCTATTTACCAGGGATGACTTAAATTTAGGCAATATCCCAATTTGTAGATATGAATAATCCAACTTTAAGATTGTAGAAGATTCTCTAATTGTAGAAGTTTGCTCTGTCACTGATTTGGCACTTCCTGTTGACTCTGATGTTCTCCAGCTCCATCCATTTGCCTAAGAATTTCATGAATTCATTGTTTCTAATGACTGAATAGTACTCCATTGTGTATATATACTACATTTTTTTGCATCCATTCTTCTGTTGAGGGATACCTGGGTTCTTTCCAGCTTCTGGCTATTATAAATAGGGCTGCTATGAACATAGTGGATCATATATCCTTATTACATGCTGGGGAATCCTCTGGGTATATGCCCAGCATTCCTGCTATCCTTCTCTATTTACCTAATTTTTCTTATCATTTGTTATTTTTACGATTCTATTCTATGTAGTCTATTTTACTAATAGCCTGTGACACAGTAAATATGTTCTCTAAATATTGTCATATATATCATTAACCCCTTAGTATTCATAAACTAGAATTGTGGTGATTTAAACAAAGTTGGAAGAATATTTGTTGATTATATAAAATATTTTACTTTGTATGAAATTATAAAAACTCATATTACAAGAGTGTCAATTTATCTCCATCTTGTATTGTCTACTTCCCATATGCAGACTTCAAATGAAAATGCAGTAGTATGTATTTTAAGTCATACACAAATTTTTAAAACTAAAGGCAAAGTCTATTTCCTTTAGTTTTTCTATTGTTCTTTATTACTTTCTGCAGTTCTTATTGTCATCCAGTGTGATTTCCTTTCAAACTGAGAAACTAAATTAGTTACTACATATAAATATTTTATTTACTCCCTTTGCTTCCATATTTAAAAATAATACATTTTATTCTAATAATTGTGTGTGAGGCAGTCATTAGGTTCAGAGGCAGCAGTCATGATATTCAGACCCACTCCCATGTCTTTTCTAGAATCCTCACTCTGAGATACTTCTCATTCTTATTCTTTCTCGTGCCCTCACACATACCTAAGTACTACAGAATTGAAATGTATTTGTATCTATGTAAAAGTAATAGGTCTATAAGTTTACAAATTATATATAAATACAAAATATACACATATATATTTATATATACATATATATATATATATATATACATATATATACTTATGTGTGTGTGTGTCATTGAAAACATAATAAACCTGTATTTCTACCACTGAAGAAAAGATCAGGAAAATGCAAAAATATTAACATTTCATGTTCCTACAATTCTAAATCATTGGTTTGCTTCTTCTTTACTGTGAGCATATGTTATTTCCACAACAAAAAAATTAGTTAAATCTGAGAATCTCATTGCCTAGCCAAGAGCTTTACCAGCCTTGGCAGACCCTTACTACAGGAATTAACTTAAGTACATGAGCTGGGATGGGAGGGAGGTTGAAAGCTAAAAGGCTGCTTGTTGTCTGGAAAATGAAGGACTGAGAAAATAAAAAATGTTGACTTCTAAAGCAACAAAGTCCCCAGTATCAGGACTATCAAATTAATCACAAAAGCACTATTAGATACCCCCCCGAAAGCATTTTAATTTCCAACTAGGAGGAAAAGGACTCCATGGGACAGCTATGATTCTCTCTAATGCTTCTAAGCAATACTCTCATCTTCTCTCCCCATATGTGACCTACTGGGAATTTTCTGTAGTAGAAAACAACCAAACAGCTCATGAGTCCTCAAAGCTTAGACAAATATCCATTCTAAACAAACTCTGCTGCAGCTGGACTTATCCTGAGAGTAAAAAACAAAAACAAACACTAGAACAAAACAAAAAAAAAATCCAAGGCTTTTTGGAGATGGTCTAATGTTTTGTCAACTATTGTAACTTCATTTTTTATTATGATTGTGATTATTAGTATTTTCAATTACAAAGAGACCCAGATTCTATATTCAAATGCCAAATGTGTTATTTATAATTATTGGTTTTGTGACAAAATATTTAAATTTTCTGTGTCTTGGTTTCTTTATTTTTAAAAAAGACTGCAGTTAACTTTATGATAACAAACCTTAAACATCATTACTGCCATAAAATATACTTATGATAAAATTTAATCATTACTAGTTTTAATCTTGAAAATAAATTTCTGTTGGAAAAATTACCTATGCTTCAGATGAATATAATTCTATTTTTCTCTTAAGTGTGGAATAGGTCTAAAAAGACAGCTTCATTCTCAATTAACTATCTCTCTAGTTCTGAACCACTCTCAATTATAGGACATGCAGTGAAGTACTAATGACTTGGGTACCCCTTATTCTCACTGAGAGAGGCCAAACTCTGCTTATCCTTAGTATGGAGCCTGCTGTCCAAAACCACAGTATTTGGCTTGATATTTCTTCAGCAAATGTCTACTAGCATTGGGAACCATACATCATGGATCAGCCAAATGGCAATCTTTTATTGTACTGTCCATATGAGTAGACTCTTGCTTGCCAAATCATACAACATAAAAATGGGGACCTCATACCAGTAGCCTGATATAATGGAGAAAGGAAAGTGTCACGTAATGGACATAAATAAACCATTGGATGTGATTTATTGTGCCAGTAGATTTTACATGTGTAATTCCATTTAATCTCCATAAGAACATTTTAAGGCACAAATGATAGGCCATATTGTAAAGGAGAGGCTACCAGTGTTGAGAATGTTAATTTTCATTGCTACACAGATGGCTCATGTCAGGACTGAGATTCAAACCGATTTTTACACAATAACCCCATGTTACATCCTTTGTACATGTGTGCATAGGAAGATACAGCCAGTTTGGGCCATGTTCCTGGATATACCCAGAGTATACTGTAAACTAAGAAGTCACATAAAATGTTCAATTTACTTCCTTGTGTAAGGCAAGAATAAGAATCATAGTCTAGGAAGACTCATGTCAGTGTCACTTGCTCTGGGTATATGTCTCATCAATATCTTTGCATGTAGCAAATTGGAAATCTTCAGGGGCTAGCTTGATGCCCCAATGTTCAAAATATGATAGAAAAACCCACATCAGTTAGACCATTTGCAAAATAATGAGATTACCCAGGTCTAGAACTGTGGTTTAAGAGCAGTTGACATACAGTTAATAATTAACAGTGCCTTTGCATATCGGAAACAATTTCTTTTCCTCCATGGATACACACTGATTAACCAAAGATGCTCAGCCTGGCTCCAACGCAGAGGGCTATGTCTGTAGCCAAGTTTCATAGCAACTCTGTAAATAACAATATGTCCCACAGACCAGATTTTTTGCCTGCAGGCACCATTATATCACATCTTCCAGGCCTGTGCACTGGCAAATGCCCATAGATTCAATGCTTGGAAGGAAGTCAGTTGAAACTGGAAAGAAAATCTGGCATCACTAAACTACTACTTCCAACAGAGGGCAAAGACTGCATGGGAACTCTATCTCCAGGTAACCAAGGAGTCTTCACTACCCTAATGCTCTGGTAAATATCGGAAAGAAACAGAAATAGTTTTCAGCCTTAGAGAAGCTGCAGGCAGATCTATGAGAACTCAGCACCCCTAAACAGAACCCTGTGCACTTAACCCCTCTCATACTTGGATGCCATCTCTAGAGAAAGAGGTAATTATAATAGCTAATGAACTTGGTTGCTTTGGGAGTTTATTATTAATATGTGAGGAAGCATTTAGTTCAATCTGGTACACATTCAGATAAAAAGTCTTTGCTTTTCAATGGGCTGGCAAATCTCCTCTGAGTTTTAGCAGACCATGTTTCAAAAGCTGTAAGTAATGAGTGTATTTTAATTGGACTTGAATTTGAAGGTCTAACATTTACATTATCATGCCTTGACTATTTTCTCTACTTGTCTTTCTCCACAGTGGTGTAACTATTTCTTCTGAAGTGAAATGTTCTCTCCTGGAGGGAGGAGGGCAATCCATAACACTTAGTAATCTAGGAAACATATAAGGCTCAGGAAGTTACAAATTCACAAACATCCATCTTTTTGTCCTCAACACTATATAGTACTTATCATAGCTCTATAGGTAAGAAAGTTACTTGCCATTGAATCTGACCCTCCTCCCACCTTCTGTTTTTTACCTCTTCTCTCCCTAAAGAGACCTCATCTCCATGTCTCTGATCAGCTTCCTTGTATCCTGATAATCACTTCACTATTGATTTCCCAACCCTCCTTCCCTGGCAATGGTCCTGTCTTTCATCCTGGTTTCTGCCATTATACTATCTGCAACATTACATCTAAGATTTAGATTTACCAGACTTTAATTAGCGAAAACATGTAATGTTCATCTTTCCGGGTCTTGGTTACTCAATAGTATCTTTTCTGCTTCCATCACTTCACCTGAAAAGTTCATGGTCTCATGTTTCACTACAGATGAATTAGATGAGTACCAAAAATTCACTGTCCACTTATTGGCTGAAAGACATTTAGGATGTTCCCATTTCCTTGCTGTTGGGCAGAGAGCAGCAATGAATATGGCTAAGAAGTATCTATGGAGTAGAATGCTAAAGTCTTTTGAGTATATGCCCAGAAATGGTATATCTAAGTCATATGGCAGATTAGTTTTGGTGTTTGTTTGTTTTGTGTTTTGTTCTGCTTTGTTTTGTTTTGGGAATTCTCCACACGGGTTCCCATAGTGGCTGCACCAGTTTATAATCCCTCCAGCAGTGAACAGAACTGCCTTTCCTCCCAACATCTCCTCCAGGATTTGTTGTCAGTTATTGCCTTGATAATCACCATTCTAATTGGGGTAAAATGAAATCTCAAAGGTGTTGCATTTGCCTTTCCTTATTTGCTAGGAATACTGAGCATTTCCTGAGACATTTCTTAGCCATTGTTGTTTTTTCTTTCTTCTACTCTTCCTCCCTCTTCCACTTCCTCTTCCTCTTCTTTTTCTCCTCCTCCTCCTCCTCCTCCTCCTCCTCACCACCACCTTCTTCAAATAAATTTCCTGTTCAGGGTTGGTATGTTTGTTCATTTGTTTTTATTCTTTATTCTTTGAGTTCTTTATATACTCTGGATAGGAATCCTTAGTCAAATGGCAAAGGATACTCTACCATTTTGTGTTCTTCTCTGTAACCTAGTATATTGTTTCCTTATCTGGGCAGAAGCTATTTGGCTTGTGAACCTTTAGATTGTTGGGCTGAATTCTTGGGAAAATGGAGGTCTATTGTGAAGTACTTTCTTACTCCTATATGATGTAGGGTACTGCCTAGCATGTGCCTTTTTTCTAGATGTGTCAGTGTTTCAGGTTCCATGTTTATGTCTGATACCTGTAGAATTAGTTTTTATCCAATGTAACAGATATGGGTCTAATTTCTTCTCCTGTGTGTGTACATGAAAATTTCCCAGAATCATTTGTTAAAGATGTTGTCCTTTCTCCAGGATATATTTCCTGTATTTTTGGTCAACAATTAAAAGTTGAATTTATTTCTGCTTGGACCATCAATTTTGTTGCACTGGGCCTTTTGTATGGTTCTATGCCAGAACAAGATTGTAACTATTATTATGGCACTGTAATATATCTTAAGATCTAGTATGGTAACACATCCAACATTGTTCATTTTGCTCAAGAGTGTTTTGTCTATATAGTATAGTTTGTGGATTCATATAAATTTTAGGACATTTCTATTTCTATGAAGAATGAGATGGACATTGTGATTGGGTTAACATTAAATCTGTAAACAGCTTTGGTAGAAAGGTAATTTTCAAGACACGAATTGGTGCATCATGCCACACCCCACCATTCCAAATGCCTCTCAGGAGGCAATTCTAACCTGAGACACACAGGGGAAACACCCCTGTCACAATCCTCCAACTTGCTGAGAATTCAGCAAGCCTAGCAGCTGTAGAACCTCGTCATGTTCGAGCTTCATCTTCCTTCTGGTTCACATGTACACCTGTGGTCATGGATCTGAACAGCTCACCCCACCCCACAACTTCACTTGCCTCCTAGGAGGTCTGCACTAACTCAGGACACACAGTTCCATCTGCACTTCTAGATGGCCTACTCCAACCCAGAACACCCAGGCCAGCCAACACTACGGACAACTAGATGGCAAAAGGCAAGCACACAGACATAATCATAGATGTCAATGCAATATGGCACCATCCGAACCCAGCTCCCCTACTACAACAATCCTTGATTATCCTAACACACTTGAAGAGCAAAACTGTGACCATAAACTCTATTTCATGAAGATGATAGAGGCATTTGAAGAGGATATAAATAATTCCCTTAAAAAACCATAATCAAATGGGTAAAAGCCCTTAAATGTGAAACAAATCCCTTACAAAAATACAGGGAAATACAAACAGGCAAAGGAAATGAATAAAATTGCCGGAGACCTAAAAATGGAAATAGAAGCAATAAAAAATGGAGGCTACCCTGGAGATGGAAGACCTAAGAAAGAGAACATGAACTATAAACACAAGTATCACCAACAGAATACAAGAGATAGAAAAGAGAATCTCAGCTGTAGACAATACCAAAGAAGAAATCAATACATTAGGCAACCAAAATTTGGGACACTACAAAAAGATCAAACCTAAGAATAATAGAAATAGAAGAGGGTAAAGTTTCTCAGTACAAAGGGCCAGAAAACATCTTTAACAAAATTCTAGAAGAAAGCTTCCCAAATCTAAAGAAAGAGATGGCTA
Organism: Apodemus sylvaticus; assembly: GCF_947179515.1. Classification (NCBI taxonomy): domain Eukaryota; kingdom Metazoa; phylum Chordata; class Mammalia; order Rodentia; family Muridae; genus Apodemus; species Apodemus sylvaticus. The sequence goes on from NC_067492.1 coordinate 33,561,681, forward strand.
TAAACATACAAGAAGCTTATAGAACAGCAAATTGATTGGAACAGAAAAAATCCTCTCACTAAATAATAACAAAAACACTAAATGTACAGAGCAAAGAAAAATATTAAAATTAGCAAGAAAAAAAGGCTAAGTAACATATAAATGCAGATCTGTAGGAATTCACATGGCTTCTCAACAGAGACTCTAAAAGCCATAATATACTGGACAGATAACTGCAGACTGTAAGAGGCCACAAATGTTAGTCCTGACTATTGTACTCAGCATAATTCTCAATCATCATCAGTGGAGAAAACAAAATATTCCATGAAAAAATAAATTTAAGCAAAATCTTTCTATTTATTCAGTCCTAAATAGGATGCTACAATAAAACACTCCAATACAAGTAGAGTAACTATACCCAGGAAAACATAGAAATTAATCATCTCACAGAAAAACTAAAAGGAAAAAAAGGAATCATGCACACACACACACACACACACACACACACACACAGTAACATATCCAACATCAAAATAACAATCTTACTAATTAAAGTAACTAATAACATTTGGGAATTAATATCTCTCAACATCAATGGACTCAGTTCACAAATAAAAAGACACAGGCTAACAGAGTGGATGTATAGACAGAATGTATCATTACACTGCATACAAGAAATACACTTCAGAAACAAAGATTGATCCTACCTCAGAGTAAAGAGTTGGAAAAATTAGTTTCTAAGCAAACAGATCCGAGAAATAAGCTGGAGTAGCTATTATAATATCTAATAAAAATAAGCTTTCAACCAAAAGTTATCAAAAGAGATGGAGAAGAACAATTTTTATAATCAAAGAAAAAAATCCACCAAGATGACATCTCAATTCTGAGCATCTATATCCTAAATGCAAGCACATACACATTCGTAAAAGAGATGTTACTAATTCTCAAATCACACATCATAGACCTGGAAATAATCTCACATAACTATAGACAATTGATCTTTGACAAAGAAGCCAAAATCCTACAATGGAAAAAGAAGGAATCTTCAACAAATGGTGCTGGTCTGACTGGATGTCTACATGTGAAAGAATGCAAATAGATCTATACTTATCAGCTTATCACAAAACTCAAGTCTAAGTGGATCAAGGACCTCAATATAAAGGCAGTTACACTAAATTTACTAGAAGATAAAGTGAGAAAAAGCTTTGAATGCATTAGTACAGAAGACAATTTCCTGAACAGAAAATGGCTCAGGCTCTAAGATCAACAATTGATAAATGGGACCTCATGGAACTGAAAAGCTTCTGCAAGGCAAAGGACAGTGTCAACAGGGCAAAGGAGCAACCTACAGATTGGAAAAAGATTTTCACTGACCCTAACCCCACATCCAACAGAGAACTGATAGTATAAAACAAAACAAAACAAAAACAAAAACAAAAACAAAAACAAAAACAAAAAACAAAAACCAACCAACCAAACAAACAAAAACAAACCAAAAAAAAAAAAAAAAAAAAAAACTCAAGAAGTTGAACTTCAACAAAACAAATAACCCAGTTTAAAACTGGGGTACATTGGAGAAGGAATGGAGAGAAGAAGGTTTATGGGACATATGGGGAAGGGGGGTCCGGGAAAGGGGAAATCATTTGGAATGTAAACAAAGAATATAGAAAATAAAAATATTAAAAAAAAACTGGGGTACAAAACTCAACAGAGAATTCTCAACAGAAGAATCTTGAATAGTTGAGAGGCATTTAAAGAAATGTTCAACAACCTTAGTTATCAGGGAAATGCAATTCAAAATGACCTTGAGATTCCACCTTACTCCAATCAGAATGGCTTTGTTGTTGTTGTTGTTGTTGTTGCTGCTGCTGCTGCTGGTGCTGTGGCTTAATCTGGATGGTGTAACTCCACCTTGAAATTTATGTATTTCTTTCAGGTTTTTCATCTTAATGGTGTACAGGTTTTTAAAATATTCCCCTTCTAATATCCTGAAATTATTTGATATCTGTTGTAATGTTTTCCTGTTCATTTCTGAATGTTAATTTAGGGCCACTTTCTTTTTTTTTGATTTGTTTGGCCAAGGATTTATCAATTGTCTTTATCTTCTCAATGAATCTTCTCTTAGATTAGTTGATTCTTTGAAATATTTACATTTTTTATAGCTGTGGTTTTATTTTTCTTGCCATCAACTGGGTTTAGATTTTGTTTTGTTATTGTTTATTTGTTTGATTGTTTTTTTTTCAACTAATCTGAGTTGCATCATTTAGCTATTTATTTGTGTTCTTTCTGCTTTTTTTTAACTGTAGCTAATGAGAGACATAAATTTCCCTCAAAAATTTCTTTCAAAGTATCCAGGTATTTTGTTGTGTTGTGTGTTTATTTTTCTTTAGTTACAGCTCATATTTTATTTCTTTCTTAATTTCTTCTTTGTCACATTCACCATTCATTAATGAGGTTAATATCCACAATCTGTATATATAACATAAACTTATACTGTCAATTTTAAGTTTCATTTCATGTGGTAAGATGGTTGTAAGGAATGATTGTAATCACTTTGAACTTGTAAAGATTTGAGATTTTCTTTTCATCCCGATGTGTGGTCTATTTTATAAAATCTTGCATGCATGTGTCACTGAGCAGAACATATTTTCATTGGTGTTTGGCTGAAATATTCTGTAAACCTCTATTAAGTTCATTTAATGTATGAAATCGCTTAATTCAGATGTGTATCTGCTTAGGTTTTGTCACATGACTATTGAATTGGATAAAGATCAGTAATGAAAACACATACTATAAACGGATTGATGCTAATCTTTGTCTTTAAGTCTGGTTATAGGTTTGTTTTTGTTTTGTTTTGCATATAAAATTTGGTATCCCTAAGTGTGCTGCATATATATTTAGGATAGTGATGCTCTCTTGGTTAACTGTTCCATGATTCAAATGAAGTATCCCTCATTATCTCTTCTGATTAGATTTAGTTTGAAAACTATTTTCTCAGATCTTAGAATAGTGAAGTATTCATGGCCCCTTTGATTGAAGTACTTTTGCCTGTCCCTTTACTCTAAGGCAGTGTCTATCTTTAAAACAAAACTGAATTTCTTGTAGCCAACAGATAGGTGAATTTTGATTTTTGATATAATCAGCTTGTAATTTTTGATTAGATAATTGTTGTCATTGCTATTTAAAGTTATGGCTGAAATATGTGTGTTAACTGTGGCCATTCTGATGTTTATTTCTTTGTTTTCTCAATGGTATTCGTGTTTTAATAATTATGGCTTCATATTTCTTTCCATAGTCTCTCTGCTATGCTATGGAGAAAGGAATGATCCTTTCTTCAGTCTGAAATAATGCTTCATATATTTTCTCTAGGTTTGGTTTGTTAGATAAAATTTTTTAGGCTACTCATGTCATGAAAGTTTTTCTTTTTCTTTCAATTATGGCAGATAGATTTGCTGGGTATATTAGTCTAGGCTGACTGTCATAGTCTTCTAGAGCTAGAAACGCATTGCTCCAAGGTCTTCTGGCTTCAAAAGTTTTCACGGAGAAACCAGCTGCTATTCTGATGGGTTTTTCTCTATATGTGACTTGCATTTTCACTCCTGCAGATTTCAACATATTTTCGCTATGTGTACTTAATGTTTAACTATGACATGCCATGTGTTCTTTTCTGGTCTTGTCTATTTGGTGTTCTGTGTGCTTCTTTTAGTTGCATAAATACATCGCTCTTATTGATTTGGGAAATTATTTTTCTTATGGTCTTATTAAAGATCTGATCTATATCATTGACTTGGAATATTCTTCCTTCACCCATACTTATGATTTGTTAGTTTGCTCTTTTCCAACATTTCCATCAGCCATTCTTTATGTTTTTGGACATTGGGTATTTGTTCCCTTTATTCTTTATAGTCTCCTTTTTTCTCCTTTATATCATTTAGCTGTTTCTTTGTGTCTTCTTTAAACTCTTTGAATTCTTTGATGAAATTCATGATTATTCTTTTTCTGTGCCATGGAATTCATCTAGGTAATCTTCATCACCAAACAGCCAGATTGTACTGATATTATATGTGTGGTGTTCAGACTCAACCTGGTAGGCTTGGGGAAAGATAGGAATAGGAAAGTCAGAAATCCTCACCAGAATAGAGCCTGAATCAGGTAGTGGAAAGTGAGGGAAGCAAGTGGGGTGGTTGAAGCAGTTTACATTAACTTTAGGATGCATTTTTAAAATTATTTATCTACGTTACCACAATTAAATGTAGCAGACTTGGGGCAAGATTCTACATTTCTGTTTTCAGGTTTTTTATGCCTATTAAATGTATTTAAAAGTCTAAAATACTCATTTACCCTTTTGTCCATCTGAAATTGTGTTTTCAGGAGCGTTAGTAGGGGACAGCATCCTCCACAGAATCCCAATATTATAGTTTCAAAATGTCTCCTTTTATAATACTTTTTCTAAAGCAGAAACTTTTCTTTACTTGAGATTTAAACCTTTAACAATTTGCTTTGAATAAGGAATCTGAATTCTGATCACAGTGTATCATTTATTAGTTTCCAAAAGGCTCATCAATTCAAGAGGATTTGCTGAATATTAAAACTCAGATATGATTTATACCATTGGCTACAATTCATTGGCCAGCGCCTTCAGTGTGTGTGTGTGTGTGTGTGTGTGTGTGTGTGTGTGTGTCCAGCTTCTAACATCTAGCTACATATTTTAGGTAACTTGACTGGTTGTTATCTTTACATCGCAATGATACAAGTTCAAATTTATCACATTCTGTATCCATACAGGAGTCAATCTGAAACCTAAACATTTTAATTTTTGTACTCTTTTTTTTTTTTTTAGCCAATTCTTCATATGTTCTCTATACTTTCTATCAAGATTGAGTCATCTCATTTCACACCAAGTATTTTATTTGGAACTCAACCTTCTCTTTCACTTTTCCCAACCCAATTTTTATATTAAAGAAGATTAACCTTTATACAGTATTTCTTTGGCCCTTTCTCTGTCAAGAGCACTTAGTGTCTTTCAGATATATTTCTTTTGAAATAAATTTTAAAGTCTTGGGCTATCATTCAAAGTTGACAATACCTACCAAATTGCATTTCCAATCTTACCATCTGTTTTGGGTGACTGTCCCCCTTACAAATTCATTTTTTTCAAGTTCTAGCCTCTAGAATCTCAGAAAGTAACCATAAATGGAAAGAAGATTATAGAGGCAATCGAGTTAAAATGAGGATGCTGAGTGGGTCACCAACAATATGACTGAAGTACTTAGATGAGGAGGAAGAGATATTTCTGAACAGATCCTCAGGTAACAAAGCAGCAACTTGAAGTGAAGAATACAACCAGAGGGAAACTCACCTTTTTGATAGCACTTTGCATTTTTACTTTCAATCTCCATCAGTATAAATGAATAAGTTTCTTTCATAGAAGTCACTCTGCCTATAATCTCTTGCTATGAAATTTCTGAAAATTCATACACTACCCAAACTTGATTTCTTCCCAGTCCCTCCATACCTCTTGTGTTTCCTCTGGGATGAAAAGCTTCCTTAGAAGAAATTTTCCAACTTACATTCATTCTTTCAAAGTCATCTTTAAGAGAACAATTCCCAAGCCAGCACATCTTGTACCCTATACAATTCTCACTCCAAGCTGAAAATAATCTCATCCAATTCATAACTACAAATTTCCTCCTTTTTAATTTTTAAATTTTCCTTCCTAATTAATTCATTAATTTGATAATGAAATTTTTCTTTGTGTGTGTTATCTCCTTACTTTCTGACAGTTTTTTTTAGTATAAGGAATATGAATCATATTTCTTAGAAGTCTTCTAAACTCCTACCTTGCCCTGTGTTTATCCTGTACCATGAACACTGCTAAAATGATTAATTAACAAATAACACCAATAATAACTGATAACTACAATAACAAATATTTATCAGCCACTATATGTAGACAAAGAAGCACTTGGTTGAATCAACACTAATAAGTGGGTATTGTTGTTATTCTCATTTTAAAAGATCAGAAATGAGCTAAAGGGTTGGCCCAGAAGTTAACAGGACTTAATCCTCTTGGAAGAAGACCTGGTGTCATTCTCAGTACCCACATAAGAGTCCAAAATCATCTGTAACTCCAGTTGTAGAAGATTTGAAGATCTCTTCTAGCCTCTGTGGTGCACCAGGAACAAGCAGTGTACTTGTATGCATACAGAAAAATACTCATACCATAAAAATATAGATGATTGATAGACAGACAGACAGACAGACAGACAGAAAGATAGATAGATAGAATGACAAAAAATCAATATTGGATGACCTCAGTACTTGACTCTAAATATAAACATTACACATTGTCAACTCTTAGTATCTGTGGATTCTGCCTCTGCAGAATCAACCAAATGTAAGTGACAATATTTGAAAATGTATTCATTCTGTACATGTTTCATCATTTATTTCTTGTGATTATTTTCTAAACTATAAAAAATATGTATTGTAATTCTAACATATTAGGTACTATATTATTCTACAGATGATTCAAAGTATATGAGAATACTGCTATACATGACTTATAAGCAATAGTTATACTCATATAAATGTCTTGAAAATACTAAAATAGGGAACTCCTGGGTGGGAGGGTCTGGGAACCAATCATCCATGCGACTAAACAGTACCTGACCATTGCTATACAGCAAGTATGTTTTTTATATATTTTTATTGACTTAATGTACTAGCAGAGTTTAAGACTGACCCACTAGAAAATCACAGGATGTCATGGCAGCAGTAGCAAGAGTTTTCTTAAAAGCTGATTGCAAGCCATAGAACTGCTTCTTCTATTAAGACAAAGATGCCACTGGGTTTTTTGGAGTAGAACAGCCACCCAAGCTAAGCACAGCATTCCCCCAATGCACAAGTCTTCTTGAATTTGTGTGAAAGTACAACCTAAAATCTTTTGTCTGACTTCCCCCAGAAGCAATCATATAGCATTCATAGGGTTTTGTTTGAAAACTGCCTCATGAAAATCATCCCTTCTGGGAGACTAGATTTATCTAAAATGATCATTTCTCAAAGATTTATGACTTTAAATTTTTATTCTACAAAAAACTCTTTCAAATAGCATGAACTTATTATAACAAGCATAGTTCCCAGCAAAGGTTTAGAAAGAAATTGGAAATGCACTTGATAGTCACAAAGAGAAGTCAAATGCATACTGCGTGTATATTGTTGACCGTGAATGAAAATTTCTTCTTGTTAATTTGACAGAATGGTTCCATTATCTACTGAATATTTAAGTCTTCAAAAGGCAGGTGTGTAGAAAGGAAAATTTAAAGAGAACTCCTTATACAATATACTTATCTGTAATTAGATAACATTTTATACATACTATGGGTTTAATCTCTGCACTACAAACCTCATGAAAGAGTAAATAAAGGAAGAATAGGTTTGCTCATGTGTGATTTGGTCCACATCTAAGTAAGGCCCAAGGCAAAACCATCATTGACACAACATGCAGTAATGATGACCACATATAAATATAGGAATGGAGGTAATGAGCACAATTACTCGAAAGATGTGTGTGTGTGTGTGTGTGTGTGTGTGTGTGTGTGTGTGTAAATGAAAATGATGGACACAAAATGCACCATGGGTTGCCTTCAAAATGTTGAATACTTGAAAAGTCTCAGAGCTTCTCAACAACAGCTGTTGCCAAGTCAACAACTAAGGTATTTGTGAAAAGAAATTGCCTTAGAACAGACCAAGTTGTGTTGAAGGAGTGGTGGAGGGAATCAAATCCAGGAAGCTGGCATGCTCAGGGAGTTCTACAGTCTCAGCCCTCTGCCAAACAACGTTGAAGTCACAGATTAATGTGCTAGAGAAGTAGGTGGCAACAACCAAATCTTACAAAAATAAAAATACAACTAACAAATATGCTACAAGATCTTAAATTGGAGAATACCTTTTAATCAGTAATTTCTGCCTGCCCTTAAAATTCTTTAAGCTTGTCTTAAATCAGTCTGAGTTTTGACTAGAATTAGTCATTTATCCATCTTGAATCCTGTGAGGAAGAATGTTATAACTATCCTTTCAGGATCTCAAGATTGAAACACCTACTACGAAGGAACCTGTGTGTGTTAGCTAGCTTTATCCCGGGAATGCAGGGTTGGTTCAATATACGGAAATCCATCAATACAATCCACTACATAAACAAACTCAAAGAACAAAACCACATGGTCATTTCATTGGATGCTGAAAAAGCATTTGACAAAATTCAGCATCCCTTCATGCTTAAAGTCTTGGAGAGAACAGGAATTCAAGGCCCATACCTAAACATAGTAAAAGCAATATACAGCAAACCGGTAGCCAGCATCAAACTAAATGGAGAGAAACTTGAAGCAATCCCACTGAAATCAGGGACCAGACAAGGCCCCCTTTCTCCTTATCTTTTCAATATTGTACTTGAGGTACTAGCTCGGGCAATTCGACAACATAAGGAGGTCAAAGGGATACAAATTGGAAAGGAAGAAGTCAAACTATCATTATTTGCAGACGACATGATCGTCTACCTAAGTGACCCAAAGAACTCCACTAGAGAGCTCCTACAGCTGATAAACAACTTCAGCAAAGTGGCAGGTTATAAAATCAACTCAAGCAAATCAGTGGCCTTCCTATACTCAAAGGATAAGCAGGCTGAGAAAGAAATTAGGGAAATGACCCCCTTCACAATAGCCACAAACAACATAAAGTATCTTGGGGTGACTCTTACCAAACATGTGAAAGATCTGTATGACAAGAATTTCAAGACTCTGAAGAAGGAAATGGAAGAAGACCTCAAAAAATGGGAAAACCTCCCATGCTCATGGATCGGTAGAATCAATATAGTTAAAATGGCCATTTTGCCAAAAGCACTATACAGATTCAATGCAATACCCATCAAAATCCCAACTCAATTCTTCACAGAGTTAGAAAGAGCAATTATCAAATTCATCTGGAACAACAAAAAACCCAGGATAGCTAAAACTATTCTCAGCCACAAAAGAAAATCTGGGGGAATCAGTATCCCTGACCTCAAGCAATACTACAGAGCAATAGTGTTAAAAACTGCATGGTATTGGTACAGTGACAGGCAGGAGGATCAATGGAACAGGATTGAAGATCCAGAAATGAACCCACACACCTATGGCCACTTGATCCTCGACAAAGAGGCTGAAAACATCCAATGGAAAAAAGATAGCCTTTTTAACAAATGGTGCTGGTTCAACTGGAGGTCAGCATGCAGAAGAATGGGAATTGATCCATCCTTGTCTCCTTGTACTAAGCTCAAATCCAAATGGATCAAGGACCTCCACATAAAGCCAGACACTCTGAAGCTAATAGAAAAGAAACTGGGGAAGACCCTGGAGGACATCGGTACAGGGAGAAAGTTTCTGAACAGAACACCAATAGCGTATGCTCTAAGAGCAAGAATTGACAAATGGGACCTCATAAGGTTACAGAGTTTCTGTAAGGCAAAGGACACCATTAAGAGGACAGATTGGCAACCAACAAATTGGGAAAAGATCTTCACCAATCCTACATCAGATAGAGGGCTAATATCCAATATATATAAAGAACTCAAGAAGTTAGACTCCAGAAAACCAAACAACCCTATTAAAAAGTGGGGTACAGAGTTAAACAAAGAATTCTCACCTGAAGAACTTCGGATGGCGGAGAAGCATCTTAAAAAATGCTCAACTTCATTAGTCATTAGGGAAATGCAAATCAAAACAACACTAAGATTTCATCTTACACCAGTCAGAATGGCTAAGATTAAAAAATCAGGAGACAGCAGGTGTTGGAGAGGGTATGGAGAAAGAGGAACACTCCTCCACTGCTGGTGGGGTTGCAAATTGGTACAGCCACTCTGGAAATCAGTCTGGCTGTCCCTCCGAAAACTGGGCACCTCACTTCCAGAAGATCCTGCTATACCACTCCTGGGCATATACCCAGAGGATTCCCCACCATGTAATAAGGATACATGCTCTACTATGTTCATAGCAGCCCTATTTATAATTGCCAGATGCTGGAAAGAACCCAGGTATCTCTCAACAGAAGAGTGGATGTAAAAAATGTGGTACATCTATACAATGGAGTACTATTCAGCCATTAGAAACAACGAATTCATGAAATTCTTAGGCAAATGGATGGAGCTAGAGAACATCATACTAAGTGAGGTAACCCAGACTCAAAAGGTGAATCATGGTATGCACTCACTAATAAGTGGTTATTAACCTAGAAAACTGGAATACCCAAAACAATCCACACATCAAATGAGATACATGAAGAAAAGAGGAGCGGTCCCTGGTTCTGGAAAGACTCAGTGAAACAGTATTCGGCAAAACCAGAACGGGGAACTGGGAAGGGGTGGGAGGGAGGGCAGGGGAAGAGAAGGGGGCTTACAGGACTTTCGGGGAGTGGGGGGGCTAGAAAAAGGGAAATCATTTGAAATGTAAATAAATTATATCGAATAAAAAAATTTAAAAAAAAAGAAAAAAAAAGAAAAAAAACTGAAAATGCAAATAGCCAATTCATAAATTAGGTTGATTAAAAAAGTCAACCAGTGATAAGTTTATTAAGTTTCCTTTTGAAACTATTTCTTGATTATACATAACATTTTTTGCTGTGATTAGTATTTGAAACCATCAATTAAGTCTCAGTTTCTAGCTGAAGTGGGTGAAGAATGATATTCCTCATAGCATCTTAAAACTCAAATGCAAAGCAAAGGTATCTTGCTAAATGTGCATCTGATAAGAGATTAATATATAGATTGTATAGATATTTTTAAAACCCTAACTATCAAGAAGGAAACAATCTAATCAAAAATTAATTATGACTGTTTTAGTTAGGGTTACTATAATGTGATGAAAAATAAAAACATGAGCAAAAGCAGTTTGAGGAGGAAAGGGGTTATTTGACTTGCAAGTACAAAGTTGAAGACCATTGAGGAAAACCAGGGCAGAAATTCAGACCACGTGGAAACCTGGAGGCAGGAGCTGGACCATGAGTGTGTGCTGCTTACTGGCTTGCCCCTTATGGCTTGTTCAGCCGGATTTCTAATAGAAGCTGGGACAGCCAGCCAATACTTGGTCAGCCCCATTTATTGCTGCTCTCTTTTCAATAGCTAGAAAGAGGTATCAACCTAGGCATCTGCCACATTTTGAATGGATGATAAAAATATGGAATACATCTGCAAATGGAATTCTGTTCAGCACTAAAAAGGTGAATCATGAAAACAGCAGGAAAAAGTAGATGTAACTGGAAACTGTTGTAGAAGTAACCCAGGCCCAGAAATACAAATACTACCCATCCTCTCTCAAATCTACACCTTGGATTTGAACTTTTATACGTCTGTCTTTGAAACTGAAGTATCTGTAAAAGCCAGAAATCGAGAAAAGAGCCATAGCATGTGGGGATGGAAGAAGACAAAAGAAGAAGAAATATGAGCTAACAACCCTCCCCTTCTACAAGTTCCTGCCATTGTATTCTCCCTCGTGACATTCCTAAAGGCACTGGAGCCGTACAGAAGGAGACAGGCACCTTGAATTCAAATGCACTTTGCTGCCTTTTAAAGTACTTCAGTCAGGTATTTTATCATTGCAGCAAACTTGAATACACAAGAAAATCACTCACTCTAAATCTGGTCACGGAGTCCAATAGGCAGCAAGCCAAATGGAACAAAGCGTGAAGAAAGGGAGCCTGTCCGCACATAGGAACTCAGTGCTTTCCAGGCAGGTGTATCTACTGCTGTGGTCAGCACTGGTTGCCACAGGCTCCAAGATGGCGATCAGTGTAGATTTACACCAGAGATGCTAAGAACCTTAGCGTAGGGTAGCATGTCCTGCTGCTGTGCCTCTTGTTCTGAGGTTACCAACCTCATGGGTTAAGCACTAGTTCTCCAGTTCTCCAGTTCCAGACAGACATTGCAGGATTGCAGGACTGTTTTTAATCCTGTAAGCCAATGCAATAAATTATCTTTTATAATCTCTCTCTCTCTCTCTCTCTCTCTCTCTCTCTCTCTCTCTCTCTCTCACTCTTTCTCTCTGTCCCTCCCTCCCTCACCCTCTCTCCCTCCCTCTTTTCTTCCTTCCTCCTTTCTCACCTCTGTCTCTAGTCCCCTCTGTGTGTGTGTGTGTGTGTGTGTGTGTGTGTTGTGTGTGTGTATGTCTGTACATGTCTGTCTCACTGTGTTTTCTAGTGATTCTGTTACTCTAGAGAATCTTGACTACTAAAATCAACCTGGTCTAGTAGAATAAGACTTAGCAATATGTATCAGGGTGCCACAAACTTCATTATCCTAATGTCACTGAGGAACAACAACAAAAAAGAATAGCACATATTTAGTCACTCATTTTCTCCAATATCTTCCCTTTTGCTAGACCACATAAATGAATCAGCCAATGAAAATGGAAAATTGAGTGTTCCAGATTTCTAGAGCCATTCATGGACTCAGCACATTTACTTAAAAAATAGACTGTGACAAAGATTAAGGCAGCATTGTCAACTAGTTCTAAAATGGACATTTATGTTTGTGAGGGAGACTAAATATATTCTTTTCTCTGCATGTAGAGCAGAGAAAGAGAATGCATTTAAAAATATATATCTAATGGCATCTCCCAGCTAGTAGGACATAAGACTTGTCACTTAAATCCTTATTTTAAACTAATTAAACTCTTCAGTCGTCTTCAGCTAGTCTAAACAGAGCATGTCCTTTTGCTTATTTCTGGTCAGTTCTTAATGATAAAAATGTGAAGTCATTTATCTTTCCCAGAATCCTCTCAGCTGTATTTAAGCTACTTTCCTATAAATGCCTGAAGATTTTTAATTCAAACCTACATTTAGCAAGATATATAACAGCCTGCTTGACAGCAAGTGGGATACACACCATGACAAGCTCTATAAAGAGCTGGGACTCTCGCCATGAAAAGAGGAAGCGGTGTCTTGCTGTTTCTAACCCTCAGAAATTGAGATTTAATATCAGTTGACATCTCAGCACTGAAATTCATTCTTACTTAATTCTCAGTGTTGCTTAAGCAGAGAATGGTTGGCTTAAAATGAGTTCTTCCCTGTCAAGTCCACAACTTTATTCTTATCTCAGTTTCTCACTAGACTGTTAAGGGTTCCCCTAAAAAAAATAACTTGAATGTAGTGTTTTCCTTTTAGTATCACAAAGAAGAAATGCATATCTTAATATTAAAGAGTTTCACCCTATTTTAAGAAATCCATGATGTTAAAGTCTAGGTCTTGAAGGACTCCCAAAGGAGAAACCTTGTATTAAAGGCTTATTCCCTAATATAGGTAATGTATGGAGAGTGATGGAACCTTCAGACATGAAGGACTACTCAATATACATTAACTAGAATGCATCCCTGGGATTACACTGGAATCCCAGCCCACTGTTCATCTTCTCTTCTCCTTCACTACCATCTTCTCTTTCTCCTTAAGCTCTTGTCATGAAGAGTAAAACACCCATATGACCATGGCTGAAATTTCTGAAACAATAAGCCCTGACTATTATTTGTCTAGAGAAATAGATCCATGATTAATAATACAAACTGTTCTTACAGAGGACCTGAGTTCAGTTTTCAGTACTCACATTGAGTGCCCAGCTGTCAATGGGTTTGTAACTCTAGTTCTAAGGTATGTAATGCCTTCTTCTGGCATCCACTGATCCCTGTACTCGCATGCACCTACGTACAGAGACAAATACCAGCATAAAGGGTGGATGTGGACAAGAAATTCCAAGAGTAGCTGATGTATTATTGGTATGCACAGAATATGTGGGGGAAGGACACAACACAGGGACCAAAAACTGATTGAGAAACCATAGAGATACCTATGTCTTAGAGAGAATTTTTCTAGCACACATGCTCTGAAGAGAATAAAAACAGTAACAGTCATGGCTCAAGGTTGGGTAGAGAATGTAAGGAAGTTTTAGTCTTTTCCCATTGTTCTCTTACACTGGTTTACATGTACAAATAACCCAGGACAGTATTGTACACTTAGATTGCCCCTAGTCTTCTAAACCTTTTCTCTCTGTCAATAGAACATCAGAGATAGACCTTGCATTCAAAATAAGTAATAAACTCTTAATAATGAATTCCAAAACACAAGTAACTAAAATGAAATCAGACAAAACCTTCAATATATTTCACGAAAGAGTAACCAATGAATATATGAAGAGTGCCTATACATTTTTATGAGGAAAGGAAAATAAAAAACACTGTGATATACTATTTTTCCCACATGGCAGCTAAAAGAAAGATATAGATGCAAATTATAAACAAGGATATGTGGCCACAGAACTGTTATGTATTGCTGGTGACTGCTGAAATTTGGAGAAATATCCGACAACAGCTAGCATCATCAGCGTCCACACATCTTGTGAACCTGTCATTCCTCTTCTGGGTAGCACTCAGCAACAATGCATAAATGTGTTCAATAAAATATATGTCCTAGAGTGTTCATGCAAAACTAGGGGAAAAAACAAATGTTCGCTACCACAAGTAATAACAAGTAACTGTAATATATATGCACACTGAAACAGAACATGAACAAACCCATTAAAAAATTAAGGACAATGTATAAAATATACATTGCATAACAGCAGTGTATTTTGGTGGAGATTAGGAAGTACACAAATATTATTCATGGAAGGAGAGAAAATATTATTGCCTTCATAAACACTAGATGGGGATGGATTCGGGAAGGAACAGTTCCAATAACATATTAATATTTTTAAATTGTAGGCTAAATAGCACATGTTTAATTTATAGATACACACACACACACACACACACACACACACACTTACACACAAAGGAAATGTTTCTAATTATAACTTGTTCCAATTGAGATGCTCTTCCCTGGGGAAAGACTTTGTATCACTCTGATCATTCCTTAGCTGCCTGTAGTTCTTTATATAGGGTGGAGGAAGCATAAGTGTTCCCCATTTGCTTTGGCATGTCTATGGGTGCTATATCTATCCTGCTCATGTATAGGTAGCCATGTTGATGAAACTTCATGAATGTAGCTTCTGCCATTACTAGGAGACACAGTCTCACAGCAAACTCCCTGTTGACTCCTTTTAAAAAGTTGTTTTTCAGCAGTTTCTATTGTTTACAATTTCATAACTGCTGATAATCTGTCACATGCTTAAAAGTGTACACATAGCATCATGTTTTAAGGTTAATATTACAAGTGGTGAATATTAACCACATCAGAAAACTGTGGAGAAAAAGAATATGATCACCTTCAGTCAGGAGCAATATTTTAAATAATGCACAGCAAAGATGTTACATGAAATCCATTATTCATGGCTTTTCTCACACATATATTTGAAAACAGGATGGTGCTGGCTGCCCTGGGAATTTTTGTCATGGTGTATTATGTTGTTCATAACTTTTTACTCTGCCATATTTTCCCTGAAAAGAACTCTCTAATTGGATTGTCAGTCATTTATACATTGCCTTCTGCCTAGCTGGCAACAGATACACTCCTTTTTCACCATGTTTTCCTTCCTTCTCAGCTATTTAAGTGTCTTTGCTTCACTTTCACAGATAAACATATCTGTCCACTTACAGATTATCTATAGATATAAACAAAGAGTTTCAGCTCTAATCCTGATACTTGATCCAGGACTATTTGTCAACAAGTACAGACTGTGCTGTATATTTAGCACAATATTTTTAAAATCACTATTATTTTGTTGAAATCATGTGATCACTATCAAAATAACAAATTGAAGTCTTGATTAGAAATATTTTTCTGTTAATTATGCACACACATAGTATTGTGTGTGTGTGCATGTGTGTGTATGAGTGTGTGAGTATGAGACAGAGAGAAGAAGAAGGAGGAGGAGGAATATATACACATGAAGCAACATGAAAATATCAGAGGAAATCCTAAGGCAAATAAAACTACCAAGTATAGTTTTTCATGTAGGATTGAACTCATTATTAGGTGTAATAATTGTCATATAAATATTCTTTGTCTCAGATATGTAGAAATAAATTATAAATATAATGCATAAATAATGAGCTAAACCCTCATTTATAATAATTTTGCACCATCAATGGTTTGAGAAATTGATTTAATAAAACTTATTACAGTAAACATGCAAAACAAAATAAAACTTCTACTGAATACTCGTGGTAATCAGAGGATGAAGAACAGTTTGATGTACTTGCCTAGCATCATATACAAGGTTCTGAATTCCATCCTCAGGAAAGAAAAAAAAGCAGTAAACAGGATATAAAATATACTTTGTTTCCAATGCAGAAGTGTGATTATTGAAGAGAGGTATATATAGATTATGTAAATAAAATATAACGTTATCATGCAATAACAAACTTAATTCCTTACAGCCAAAGCTGAGGCCCTAAGGACAATGAAGTGGGCTTCATTAGGATAGTTGGCATCCATTTCGGGTTGCTAAGGATGAATGGAATGTTGTGGTAGGAAGTAAATGCACTGAGGCAAAAGACATTTGGTTAAAGTAGATAAAGTTATAATAGTGAATGCTGCCCAAGGTCCTGTGTGTCTTAAGTGAAGAGGATCCAAAGGCAAGAGTAGATGTGAAAGCTGAGAGTGTGGCTGGTACTTTAATGGAATTCTGAGAATAGGCAAGGCAAAGGGAAATTCTAAGTTCTGTGTCTCGGGCTCCTTATTGTCTCAAGTTACCTAAGAGCAATTTGAACAAAGGAGAACAACACGCCATCACTAGGGAGTAAACTACACTGTCACACCTCCCAGGCTCCTGATCTGTTGTGGTTGTCGGACATATATATATTCACTAAGCCTCGTAGACTACTCAAGTTGTGCACCAACAACAGGTACTATTTACTCACTATTCGGTTACTCGTTGAAAAGAACCAGAGTATTGTGGTTGCACATCTTCACTCATCAGAGTAACCTTTCAGGACCTCAAAAACATGCTACTCTGGGAGACTGACCCATACACGTCTCTAGACCAGCTGCCTGCTGGCTGATCCCCATAGAGCATCTGTCTGAAAGTCTTGGTTCCAAGACTCATCTATAGTTAGGGTATTTGAGAAAACACATAGAGGAGCAGATAGAATGAAAATAATTCTGAATTTAGAGAGATTCGTTTTAGGCTAAAATTTTAAAATTTTCTTTTAAAACCAAAAAAAAAAAAAAAAAAAAGGGCAGGTGAAAGACAGATGCAGACATTTTGCACCCAACCAATGGATAGAAGTTGCTGACTCTTTTGAGTGAATTAGGGAAAAGAGAGAAGTAAGAGGACCAACAGTCTCAATTAACCTGGGAGATCTCTCAGATACTGGATCACCAACCAGGTGGTATATACCAGCTGATATGAGGCCCCCAACACACATACAGTAGAGGACTGCTGTGTCTGTGTTTATCTAGAGGTGATGCACCTAACCCTCAAGAGACTGGAGGCCACAGGGAGTTTAGAGGTCAGGTGGGGTGGGAGGTGGGAACATCCTTGTGGAGATAGGAGTGGGGAGGGAGTATGGGATCTCAAACAGTAGGAGGGTGGGCCAGGGGTGGGGATGAATAAAATCTGGAGTGTAAAAAAATATAGACAAAAAATAACAAATATACTAATAATTAATTAATTTCCAGGCCCTTGAAGAGTGTGAGGATGCATGAGAAAATTTTAAGAGACTTGGATTTGATTATATGTCATAGGAAATGCCAGTCCCCCACTCCTACCACAGTGCCTACAAAAAGAGGAATGTCAGCTAGATATGAAGCAGCAAATCTCTGGGGCATTTTCTACTCAAGGACTCTTTGACTCATTTTGCAATTCAAATATGAACTCCTAGAAGTACAAAGAAATTAGAATGGTTCCCACTGCAACTCTAGATAGAACAGAGGTCATAATCCTGTTCCACTCAGAATCACTTCCCTAGAAGATAGTGGTTTTAATTTTCTTAAGAATGCATTGTGTAGATATACTGGTTTATAGTTTTTTTTCTGTCTTTGTTACATCCCATAATCAGACCTCAAAACTTCAGAAATATAGTATGATTGGAGCTACAAGTGTTCATCCAGAAATCCAATCATATATGATCTGCATAGGGAAGAAATGATCTCAATTTTAAAAATTATTGTTGAATAATGTATCTAAAATAGAAGACTATAATGCAAAATTCCCCTCTCTATAGTCCTCTCCCCTCCCTTCTCTCTCTGTCTGTCTCTGTCTCTGTCTCTGTCTCTCTCTCTCTCTCTCTCTCTCTCTCTCTCTCTCTCTCTCTCTTTCCCAAATTTTATCAGAGATATAATTTACACACACCGAGACATTAAAGGAGTTAAAATTTTCTTTTTTAACTTTCAGCCTTGACCAGGAACAAATAATCCTGATGAATGGTTTGGACATTGTTAGTGATTGGAGCTATATAATATGTCAATATAGCTGGAAGTAATGAATCAGGAACCTTCCAGTTATGTTTTAGAAACCAAACCAAAATTTTCCAAAGTGAAGAAAATCTTTGTGGCTAATTCTTCTGTATTTAGCCTAATTAATTTAACTATTATTAATGAGGACTATACAAGTATATGCCAGGATTTATTATCCTAGATTATACGTGTGCCTGTGTGCTTGTGTGTGTGTGTGAGAGAGAAGAGAGAGAGAGAGAGAGAGAGAGAGAGAGAGAGAGAGAGAGAGAGAGAGACTTACTAAGTCATTTCCATTCAGTGAAAAACAGTGCAAATGTTTTTTCACAATCTGTACAACTCGAATTGGATCTTCCACCTGTATTCTTCATGCTTACTGAAATTGATACTCACACCAAGTATCCTGACTAAGGTGAAGGTTTGCAGTCAGACCAAAGGTACTATAAAGGCCTTATGAAAGACACAAAGAATGGAAAATTTGGCCATAAAGAGTTAAGTATCTGCAGCCTATCTCTTCTTCTAAGATCATCGTTATGATAAAGATTTAAGGGTATTCGAAGTTACAGCGATGGTCTGTGATTTGTTCTTCATCTCCTTCACCGTTTCCCTTTTGAATCTTTGATGCAAGCAAAAGAGACAGGTATGGGAGGCTTTTATGCTATTGTCTTACAGCTTTCACACACAAGCCCCGCATTTCAAACATTTTAAATGATCTCACGGATTTCAGTCCAGGAAATTTCAAAACGAAGCCTCCACCTCTCAGAAGGGAAGGGCGCTCTTTATTCTCCTCCCCCTCCCCCTACTACTCCGACTTCATGTCCCCAGCTTCATTTTTAACCATAATACTATCCGGCCGGGTGTATTCTGCCAATAACTTTACTCTAGCTCCTTCCAGAGGTAGAAGAAAAACCTTCTGCAGCCAGTGGGGAACTGGGATTAATTACAGGCAGCAGAAGCGCTACGAGGAGCGAAGATTTAGCCTGGCTCCTCATGGTCCTGGTTTAAAATGAAAACTCATGAGCTTCAGCGGAGCCTGCGTCTGAAGTTCAAGTTTACTCAGAAATCATGCAGCGGGCACTTAGTTCACATGGGCATAGCTCTCCTCAAGCTGTCGAAAGTAGAATGTATCTGAGATAGGTCGGCAAAAATTCCCAAACCCTGGCACCGATCCAACAGTGCAATTCCATAAAAAGTACGATCCGCACATTTCCACAAACTGAAGCTTCCTCTGGGCTCAAGAGAAAATAACACTGTTTAATAACGGCAGCAGGTGTTTTTACTAATGATCTTTTAACGACATTTTTGATGGCTTTAATTAAACCCCAAATATTTTTGTTGGAAAAATAAAGGACAAATGGATTCTAAGGCAAAATAAATAGTGCTTTTAAGGATGCATTATAAAAGAAAAATATGCAAAGTACATGTTTTATCAAAGAAAGTAAGCAGTGTCTCTGTACAAAGTCCAATTGAAAGAAGTGAAGAGCAAAAATATTATGATAAAGTTGACAAAAAAAATTGTTAGAAAAAAATTTAAACTTTATTAAAGAGACCAGATTCAAAGTGGTTCACACTTTGAATCCCAGAACTTCGGAGGCAGAGACAGACATATCTCTATGAGTTCAAGGCCAGCCTGGTCCAAATAGTGAGTTTCAGCATAGCTGAAGCTAGATAGGAAGACCCTATCGTGAAAAAAATACAACAGCAACAAAAACAAATCAAGCCGGGCATGGTAGCACTTGAGTGGCTGAAATAAGGAAGACTGAGCGTTCAAGGCCAGCCTAGATCACATAGAAAGACTTTGTCTCAAAACAAACATTTCAATATGAGCAAAAACAAAGAAAAGTAAATGTAGGAGAAAGAGGAGGAGAGGGGAGGAGGAGGAGGGATGAGGAGGGGCAAGAGGAGAGGAAGGGGAGAGGGAGGAGGAGCAGAAGGAGGTAGGAGAGGAGGAGGGGGAGGAGGAGGGGGAGGAGGGGAAGGAGGAATGGAAGGAGGAATGGAAGGAGGAAGGGGAGGAGGAGGGGAAGGAGGAGGGGAAGGAGGAGGGAAAGGAGGAGGGGGAGGAGGAGGGGAAGGAGGAGAGGGAGGAGGAGGGGAAGGAGGAAGGGGAGGAGAAGGGGAAGGAGGAGGGGAAGGAGGAGGGAGAGAGGAGGGGAAGGAGGAGGGAGAGAAGGAGGGGGAGGAGGAGGGGAAGAAGGAGGGGAAGGAGGAGAGGAAGGAGGAGGGGAAGGAGGAGGGGAAGGAGGAGGGGAAGGAGGAGGGGAAGGAGGAGGAGAAGGAGGAGGGGAAGGAGGAGGAAAAGGAGGAGGGGGAGGAGGAGGGGGAGGAGGGAGAAGAGGATGGGGAGGAGGAGGGTTGAAGGAGGAGGGGAAGGAGGAGGGGGAGAAAGAGGGGGAAGGAGGAGGGGAAGGAGGAGGGGGAGGAGGAGGGGGAAGGAGGAGGGGGAGGAGGAGGGGAAGGAGGAGGGGGAGGAGGGGAGGAGGGGGAGGAAGAGGGGAAGGAGGAGGGGGAGGAGAAAGAGGGGGAGAGGAGGAGGAGAATAAAGGAAATATTTTGTCCCTCTACTAAAGAACATTAGATTGGTCCTAGTTCCCTAAAGGAACATATAGGATTAATAGATATCAAAAGGGGCCTGTTAGACTGCATTAAGCAGAAAGGCTGACTTCTCTAGGGAGACTGTGAACCCGGTAGCTTTTGTCGATCCACAAGGCTGGATCCCTCAGTAGTCACAATCTGGCACAATCTTAACAGATTCCTGCAAAGCCACTTTCGTTGGAGGTCTGAAGGAGTCAGGTGAAATCAGTGAAAGGGTGCAGTAGAAGCAGAGGGAGCAACAGGCTACTGATACACTAACCTGTGGGACCTGAAGGCAAGCAGGTAAGAAGTAGACGCCTTGTTCTATTTGTGTTGCCACTGGAATGTGCCACGTGTACGTAGGGGGTATCCTCCCACTAAATTAATGTAATTTGGAAAATCCCTCATAGGGATTTTCAAAGATTTCAAGATCTCAGAGGTTACCTTCACATAGATAATTCCTCCCAGGTATGCCTTGGAGACTCATCTCTCATTTTCAGATCCAGTCAAATTAAAAGCCAAGACTAACCATCACATCCACATTGTGTATAATCAACAAAGTAAGGTAGTTTTAAGCACATGTAAGTCCTTGAGACATCCTGATATGAGCTATTAATTATGAACAGGATCAAAACCTCAGGCAAACCTGTTTCGATCCAAGGCAACTTTAGATGGGCCAGGAGTTTCATCCCAGCATTCTTTTCTTGGCAAATAAGACTAAACTTCTATTTCATAACTACAGAATTAGTGTCTTAGAATTAGAGGTTCAGTAAGAAACTTTCTGTGTTTTATTCCATCTCTTGTATTAAAAAATTGCACCCCATTAGGCCCACTTACAATTAAATGAACCAGATCTTTTAAATCCAATGTTAACAATGGTAGACACCTCAGGACCAAAAGGAGGACTCCAGCTGAATGCCTCCAATCTCTCCCAGAATATGTGTTCTTTGCCCTCTACTATGAGTAGTTTTGATGCTTAGAGAAGAAGGCCTAGTGCTTGAAGCAATGTCTTGACTTTCTTAAGAAAAGGCCATCCAGAAAACTTGAGCTTGGGCTGGGAAATTTTCTTGTGACCATGAAAAGTTTGACAACTCTAATCTGTAGTTTCTGCATTTCATGATGATGCTTCAGGACCAACCTCTGATACAACTGCATTAGAGGACTCTAATGGCCATCAAAATGGGCCATTCCAAACTAATAAAAACTATAAATAATATCAAGTTAGGACACTGGTTTTTCCCTGTTGCTTATAAGGAAAAAAACCTAACTTTCCACTGCTAAATAATCAGTAGACCTCTAAATAATCACTAGACTCTTCTGCTTTTGCTCAAGCCATCCCTCTCATCTTACATCAATATCTATCCAAGCTTCCTCAACATTCTTCAGACACTGTTGCTGATGCCAGGAAGTGCTTGCTGACAGGAGCCTGGTATTGCTGTCCCTTGACAGGCTCTGCCAGAGCCAGACCAATACAGATGGGGATTCTCAAAACCAACCATTGGACTGAGCACAGGGGCCCCAGTGAAGGAGTTGGGGGAAGGACTGACGACAGAGCTGAAGGGGAAGACCAACAATGTCAGCCAAGCAGACCCTGCAAAGCTTCCATGGACTTAAACCATCAACCAGAGTGCACATGGAGGCCCCATGTCTACAGCTGCATATATAGCAGAGGATAGCCTTACATGGCATCAAGGGGAGGGGGAGGCCCTTGGTCCTGTGGAGGCTGGATGCCCCAGCACAGGGGAATGCTAGGGTGGTGAGGCAGAAGTGGGTAGGTTGATGGGGAAGCACCCTCATAGAAGCAGGTAGGAGAGGGGATAGGAGAAGGGATTTGTGGAAAGGAAACAGGGAAAGGAGACAACATTTGAAATATAAATAAAATAAAATAAATAAATAGCAATAAAATTATTACCAATGACATCCTGCTGTACTCATAGATCACTGTGTTGCTCAGCCATTATCAGAGAGGCAAATGGTAACACCTAGAGAAACCCACAGTCAGATATGCAGAGAATTGGAAATCTCGGAAAACTCAGCCCTAAATGGAATGCCCCTATCAAGTCCCTCCTCTCAGGGCTCTGGAAGCCTTGAGGATAACAAAGCAGAATGCATGTGGGAACCAGAGAAAATGGAGGCCAGCAAGAAAGAAGGCACTCTAAATCACATGAACTCAAGGTATTCACAGGGCCAACACAGGTCTACACACCAGTAGGGATCTTAGAGCTGAAAGAAGTGGACACATGCGCCCATCCCTAACTCAGAAGCTCTCTCTAACTTATAACTACCTGCAGATGAAGATGTGGCTTTCTCCAAAAGAGGCTCATTTAAGGAAAACCAGTCTGAAGGACAGAGAGCACGTGTAGCCAATGGAAAGCAAGCTCACAGTTCCTTGTCTCACAATCTTATGTTATGACATCTTTTTTTGTTGTTGTTGTTGATTTGCTTTGGTTTTAGTTTTATCACATTTTAATCTCTACTTTTCTTGCTTCTCTTTCATTTATATTTTTTCATCTCTTCTTTTGCCCTACAGGCTCTTTGGGTATTTAGTTTAGTGTTTTGAGGGATTCCCGAGGGTGAGATCAAGTGGATCTCCGCAGCGCTATCTGTTCCTTGTGCCTTTCTTAGGGACTTTTTCTTCTGTTTGTTCATTTGTCCAATTCAGTATATTAGTTTGTGCTTTATTTTATAATATTTCATTTTATTATTACCCCATAGATATATCTTTGTTTCCTAATAAGATAAAGAAAGCAGATGGGTTAGGATGTGCAAGAAGTTGGGGAGGAACTGGGAGGAGTAAAGGGAAGAGAAGCTATAATAGGGATATAATATGTGAGGAAAAAAATAATGAAAAGAAAACAACAAAAAAAGAACAATAACAACAAAATGGCAGCCACACAAAAAAGGCTAAGGGCAGAAAGGCAGTGCAGAGCCTTCCCACTGTGACAGGGCAACACAGTGCAGAGGTTTCTCCATCTTTTATTCTTGCTGAGGCCATTTTAAGTTTAACGTCAGTTTAATCTTCCTGATGGAGAATCCCAAGGAAAATTATCCAGCTCTATTCCAGGGACCCAAGGTCAAGAGGCCCCAGATAACTTATTGTAGCCTCTGTTAAACTACCTACTTGTGCAGAAACCCCCTGCAGCTGCTGAACAAGACACCAGGACATGGTTTTTGCCTTCAAAGACCCCATGCTCCAGACACTCAGGGTTATGTTTGGGTCGTGAATACCTGAATGTAGACTCAACCAGCTAGAATAAAGATGTTTAACTGGCCATAATCTATGCCTAAATGGTCATTTCTAGTAGGCTCCTCATGATACCACATTCTTTGCATTACTATTTTTGACTTACAGTTTGTGTTGTTTAAGATAAAGCTAGCTACCAACCTAAACAAAGCACAGTAAATATTATGGTCCGTAGATCATAAAAACGTATTTACTATTTATGAAAAAATTAATCATAGTAAACCAAGAAATAATTATACATACTATGGGCACCTAACTCTTTTTTAAAGAAGCCAAAATCCACATTGGAAAAAAAAGTGACGTCAATAAATTGTGCTGGCCAAACTTGATGGCTTCATGTAGAAGAGTGAAAATGTATCCATATCTCCCTATACATGGCCACCCTATAGAAAACTCAACTCCAAAAAGATTGAGTAGCTCAACATAAAACCAGATACACTGAGTCTGACAGAAGAAAAAGTGAGGAGTCACTTTGAACTCATTGGCACAGGAAAAGACTTCCTGAACAAAACAAAAGAGAAAGACACCAAGAATATTAATAAATGGAAGTAATGAAGCTGAAAGGTATCTGGAGGGCAAAAAAGCACCATTCAGGCAAAGAAGCAGCCTACAGAATGGAAAAATTCTTCACCAATTACACATCTGATTAAAGATTAGTATATAGAATATGTAAGGAATTCAAGTGTTTTCTTCAAGGATTGAGGAAAACTACTCCAAAGGACAGAAAGCATTCACTGCAGTAGATGGCCATTGAAAATAATTTTAACAATTTTTGGGAATAATATCCCAAAATAATTTTGATGCTAGAGTTCCCCACATCTGTTATCTCCACTATTGTCCACATGTAAATTCCAAATTCACTGTTCTCATCAACATCAACCTGAGGAAAGGTAGACAAACCAGATGACAGCCATTTTCTCTCAGTAAGGAATCTTCATATGGACTCTACTGGCAAGAATTAGTCATGTGGTCTCATTTTCTACTATTATGAGGGAAATATCATATAGTTTGGCACTTTATTCCCAGAGGAAATTCTGAATTGTGAGAGAAGTATCAAAAATATGAATGGGTAGTTAAAATGTTGGTCCTGTGCTTCATATTGTCAAAAGCTAAAACATAAATAATGTGTAACAGTTCTTTCCTAACAATATGCAGAGAAACACCAGAGCTCTGATCCAGCAAATTCCCTTCTAGGTATATGTGCAAAAGAATTGAACATGTCTCAAATTAAAGCTTGTACACAGATAGTCAGAGCACCATTGCTTACAATAGTCAGAAAATACAAAGAGCCCTGATATCCACCTTAATTGGGGAATGAAAAACAAAATGTGACCTAGCCACAAAATGAAACAATTGTTGAGTCATAAAATATAATGACAACATGGACAGTAGGTGACAACGTGGACAAACCTTAAAAAGTATTCCAAATCACACAAAATTTAAGGGGAAGGCACAAAACGCCATACCTATGTGATTCCATCATGGTAAATATCATGAGTAAGAAAATTCAGAGTTAGGGGATGTGTGATTGTAAGTTGTAAGTAACTGAAAGAGAAGGATGGGTGATGAATCCTTCATAAAGACAGGGTTTCCACTTGAGGTGATTAAAAAATGTATGGCTATATACAGGCACATCTAAACACACACACACATACACACACACACACACACACACACACTGGTTTTCTGTGACTATGTACTGTATCATACTTGAGCCTACAGTGACTTGGGTGTATTGACAGCACCAAGTATGTAATGATAATGCTTTTTGAGTATATTTCTTTGGTAATTTCATCATGTTTTCATATTGTATTCCATCAAGTATTTAAAATAATCCTTCTAAGATACTGATCTATATTTACCTTTATCAGAAATCCAAAAACATCATCTATCTGGCAGTAATGATCCACTTGACAGTCCCTTCCTAATAAGCTGCATAAGATTAGAATATGTCCCAGCAAATTCCCCTCTAATTCTATGTCCAAAAGAGTTAAACTCAGAGAGAAGCATACACACAAATATTCATAACAACATCATTTACGATAGTCAAGAGAGAAATGACCTAATCGTGCTTCAAATCTCAAGTCACAAGAGGCCCTTCCCTATCTGTCATGAACTTCTGTCTCCCATGAGTGACTGGGCCATTTCCCTCTTGAATTGCCATCAGCTATAATTGCCCAAAAGAAACCTAAGTAAGATTGGGCCCATTAACTTTCCATTCATGTGGGAAAGACCTCATGAGAACACACCCATCTCCAGTGATTCATAGACAATTAACAATTACTGGAAGAGAGTAATTTTCAATAGTTTAGTTGCTCATAAGTTGCCCACACTAGTGTAAGATAACCTTGATGTCTGACGCTTTCTACTCTGATATGAGTATGCTGCTGTTCAGAACTTTGAGGAAAGCACAGCATCACATCATCATCTCTGTTCAAGTGAATGAATATGACACTTAAATGATGCATGACAGAATAATCCAACATCCATTCATCTGCAGATTTGTGCTCTGATAATTCTTTTTGTTGCCATTCCACATTCGCTCTTCCAATTGCCAAATGCAATCAATAGTTAATGTGGTTGATACAGAGTAAAATGGCAGTCCTAGATGGTCTGACTGACATATTGAGCCAGTTGGTTTTAAATTTAGCTAAAAATGTCATATAATTCTATAAAATGGAGGTCTAGAAGGGATCATGTTTAATGTGATATCTTCCATCATAAATTCTAAAACTACATACATTTCCATCATTTGTAAAAGGAAGCATATGTTTAGACATAGACCCATTGTCTCACTGTAATGAATACTAGTTTCTCCTCTGTATTTGTCATGGCCCAAGGGAGGAGCTAGAGAAGGGATGCAAGGAGCTGAAGGGGTTTGCAGCACCATAGGAGAAACAACAATATGAACCAGAGCTCCCAGGAATAAAACCATCAACCAACGTGTAAACATAGAGTTATCCATGGCTCCAGATGCTCAGGCAGCAGAGGATGGCCTTGTTAAACACCAAAGGAAGGAGAGTCCCTTGGTCCTGGAGAGACTCAATGCAGCAGTGTAGAGGGATACCAGGACAGGGCAGCAGGAGAGGGTTGATTGGGGAACAGAGGGAGGGGAGATAGCTTATGGGATTTTCAGGGAGGGGGGAACCAGGAAAGGGGACATGTGAAATGTAAATAAAGAATATAGCTAATAAAAAATGAAAATAAATACTAGTTTCTCTCAGGAATCAACCAGGCAGGGCAGGGTGATACAACGCACAACATGTATGGGGGTGATTCTGTTCATCATTGCCAATTATGGACCATCCAAGGGCAAGGTGGTTTACAGAAGCCTGGAGCTCATACAGGCCCTGCTCCAGGACATGCTGCCCAACCACACAATTACTCTGACTGAGCAAAAACAAGGTATCCGAGATGAAGAATAGTTCATTTTTCTGGATTAAGTCTCCTCCAAAGACTTCTGTGATCTGTGCTGCTGCCAGAAACCATGATGAGGTCTGTGTTCCAACCTGGTTGCAGCCAGAAACCATATTGGTGTCCATGATCCTTCCTGCTATCACAAACCAGGAATCATGGCTGCAGCCAGAAACCATAATAATGTCCATGAGTTGTAGTGCCTCCAGAAATCATGTGGAGGTCCATGATCCATGTAACCATTGGCTGCTATGGACAGGGAAGCTTCTTTTGCAGTGGTGTCAATGACTGCAGACTCATAGCTGAGAATAAATATATTCAAGGCTACTGTGACTCTCTCTCTCTCTCTCTGTCTCTGTCTCTGTCTCTCTCTCTCTCTCTCTCTCTCTCTCTCTCTCTCACACACACACACACACACACACACACACACACACACACACACAGTAACAGTACAGAGAGAGAGAGAATTCTTCAGAGTCAGTAAAACTTAGAACTATAGAAAGGGCTCAGCAATTAGGAGCATGTAGTGTCCTTAACGTGGACATAAGTTCAGTCCCTAACACCCATGCCAGGTGGCTCCCAACTGCCTGTGAATTGTACCTTCCAGAGATCCAATAGGCTCTTCTGGCCTCCATAGGTACCTGCATTAACCTGACATTCATACTTACAGACATACATACAATTTGAAAAGAAAGAACATAAATCTTTTTTAATTATGAAGAATAAAACTATATGGATTGATCATGAGCCCTACTCATGTAACTTAGTAAACAATGCTATCTATTAGGACTCCATGGTCCAGAAAGGCAGATTATCATACATACAAACAGGTAATAGACTGGGAAGAACATTTGTATGATCTGGTAGAGTTGGGACATAGACTCAGGCTTCCTAATACATTTATTGACTGCCCATGTGGGACTCCAAAGCAGGGCTCTTGGTTGGTGTCCTGAATGATACTTGGTAGCTATATAACCACAGACAAGGTACTCAAATCCTATTGGCTCATTTTACTAATTTGTACAAGGGTAATATAATCTACCCCATCCTGATTTATAAGGCGTAGACAAAATGATGTGCCAGCAGCACATTAGAAGACTACTTGAAGAATAGTTTCTCAATATATATATATATATATATATTTACTATACATATATATTATTACTAAGTACCATTGTACTCTTTGCTCAGTTATGTATGCAAGAATAGGATTCTTACACAATCCAAAACCCAAGAAGTGCAAAATGTAATGAAAGGAAACCTCCCACTTATCCTCAAAACATTTTATCCTATAAAATGGTGGTATCACATTGATGATATAGCGGTGAGCATCGCAGCCTTCCAAGAATGGTGATGCACCTCAGAGAAGGTAGGAAGCAAAGCAAACAATGTAAAATGATTAAATTACATGGTAGAACTCTAGGGAAACAAAACATTGCAACACACAGGCCATTTGTCTGCTACCTTTCCTAAAAAAAGCATTAGTAATTTCATGGATATATTTATAGTCATAGCTTAGTTACTCAATCTCCTTCTTCCCACACTTATTCTTCATTGTCTAGAGTATGTTGCAATCATTTCCTGCTACACAGAATTTATTAATTTCATGGTACAAGAATAGAGGTAGATGTTGCTTCTTCAGAGTATCCATTAGTATAAATATATTAGTTTATAAGTAATGACTTTAATCATTTGTGGCCAAAGCCTCCATCTTAATATAGGGCCAGCTTTCTTATCACAACTGGCTCTAAGGAAACAGAATAGAAGGGAGAAAGATAATGTTCTAGTCAAATTATTTCCTCACATATTCACACAGATTCTACATTTTCTTCAAACACTACAATGTGGCTTTGACATTTTATTCTTAGTTGAGAATCTTACTTGCAATAACACAGGCAAAACTTTAAATTGCTCGAGCTGAGAAGCATCACTCGTGGCCCACAATGGCTCTGAAAAAAACTGGGACATCTCTTTGCATGTGATTTTTGCCTTTGTCCTGCATTTGTTTCACTGGTCTCTGAAAATTGTAATCTTCACACAAGAATAACAATATCTGAAACATCCCCCTATTTCCATTTCAAATTAAGTAGACTTCCTTAAAAATAAATTCTGGGTGAAGAAACTTTCTACTGATATTTTTGTATCCATTGTAAACATGCACATGAAGATTAGAAAGAAACAATTTCAAGACACCAAGATGACAGAAAAATTGAATTTAGTTTGTGTACAGACATGCTGAATGTCCACAATATCTATAATTAAGAATACATATAACTAAGAATGAATTAAACCCACTGGCCTTTCAGTCTTTTCTACCTGTATACAGAGATAGAGATAGAGATAGAGATAGAGATAGAGATAGAGATAGAGATAGAGATAGAGATAGATAGAGAGAGAGACAGAGACAGAGACAGAGCTAGATAAACACATGTGCATGCACACACACACACACACACACACACACACACACACACCATACACCCAAGGAACCACACACAGAGATAAGGTACAAAAGCCTTGCCCCTCCAGGATATAAAGTCTATTAACAATTGCTGGGAGAGGAAAATATAAGCTGTTAATAATTCATAGAAGGGGGCTCCTCTTCAGCAGTACAGCTTCCCAGAAGTTGCCCATGTTACCATAGCAATCCTAGTTAAAATGGTTCATCAAGCTAGACTTGGATGGACTTTTGTTGTTGTTGCTGCTGCTGTTTATTTGGAGAATTTCTTTTTGTTTGTGGTCTGTGCTGGGTGCCACATCTGCCATGAATAGACATTTGTCATCCCAGGAAAAGTCATAAAAAGATTAAGTGTGGTGGTGAAAGTTTGAAACACAGACATTAAGCTAAGAAGCTGTGAGGTCCTTAGAATCTTACAAACTTAACTCATTTTCTTTGTGTCTCAAAGTCTGATATAAATGACACAAAGATTAGAAATGAAATTTGAAAGCACAAGATGCATCACTGAGTATGGGATTGCTATAAATGTTAGGTTTCCACATTAAATAGCTTATTTCATAAGACCAATGGAGCCATAACAGACTTTTGAACAAGTCTTTTTTCCTTTCTGAAAGTATAATAGTCTCTCTGATGCTTAACACTCTTATTTCAACATGTAAATATCAGTGCTTTTGTATCATGAGCCATACAAAAGCACACAATATGTTCAAAGCACTAAACTTACAGTTTTAAAACTAGAGTCAGGGAGGCAGCAAAGTATTCTAACTACTTTAACTTCCACTACAAGGGATTTACACAGACTAGAACAAAGAGCCACAAGAAGGCATGAGGCGGTGATCATTTCAGTCCTTGGATGTTACACATGTTTTTACAGAAAAGGTCATGATGTGTAGGCAAGTTGCTTCAGCTAGAAAGTTCCCAGGAAAAAAAGACAGCAAGATTCAGTTGTGTAGGACTGAATACCAAGAAGGTTAGACCTGCTTGGGGAATGCTCTTCAGGTGTCAGTGTCAGAGTCCATAAACTGCGTGATAGCAGCCGGTGGGTATAGAAAGGAAATTTTTCTCTCATTTTTCATTAGTTGTTTAACAAATATTTGTATATTACCTCCTTTCCCAAGTGGTGGGTTAAATCTTGGTAAAGAAGGCTGGGTTCATACTCTGGCTGGAAAGGAAGGGGCACAAATAAATGTCTACTAAACAAAGGTCTTGTAAAAGGGAAAATGACTATACTTTGCTGTGGACTTTCCAGTAGAGTTCAGCTTTCCCTAGGCCAGTGGAGTGAGAAAAGGGAATATGAATAATATAGAAAGAATCCTTAAATGTTCTCAGATATCAAAATGTTAATAATCCTCTAAAGTGGAACAACCCCACACTCTGTTCAAGGTCACTAAGCAAAACAGGTAAAGTCAAAATAAGTAAAGTCCTATGTAGCAAAATTAGAGTCGGGATATATGCTAAAATTATAGTTAATATAAATATAATTTATATGAAATAAAAATAACAGTAGAAAAGACCAATGATTTTAAGGATTCATTTAAAACTTGTGTAGTCATACATATCTAGTTGATCCAAGGAGCCTTTCTATGTCCTCTGCATGTTTGTCACCTGTATAATTTGCTCAATAGTATATCAATTCTCTCCTGGCTAGTCTGATGTCAACTTGACACAAGATAGATAGTCATCTAAAAGGAGAAACCCTCAATTGAGAAAATGCCTCCCTCCATCAGATCCAGCTTAGGACATTTTCTTTCTCTGTGATTGCTGTGGGAGGGAATAGCCCACAATGGTGGGGACACATTGACACACCTACACCGGTGGTACCTGATTCTATAAGAAAGCAGGCTGATCAAGCTACGAGGAGCAAGCCAGTAAGCAGCACACCCTCTGTGGCCTCTGCATCAGCTCCTGCCTCCAGGTTACTGCCCTGTTTGAGTTCCTGTCCTGACTTCCTTTGATGATAACTGTGATTTGGAAGTATAACCCAAATAGTTCCTTTATAGCCTAATTTTCTTTGGTCATGATGTTTCATCACAGCAATAGAAACACTAACTAGAACAAACAGGAAAAAGTTTGACCAGACATAACAGAGGCTAGAAAATGATCTTTATATATAAGTCATAGGTCATATTGTTCCTAGTATTCAAGAAGATTTTCACGATGAAACAGGGAATTGATTACTAGTCAAGAAGATTCAAGTTCAAGTACTAACCCAAGGCTTGAGTCATTGTTCCTTAAATAAATAAATAAATAAATAAATAAATAAATAAATAAATAAATAAATGAAATAGAACAGCATGCTCCAACTCTTCCTTCAATTATGAGAAGGTAGTTAATTTCCATTTGTCTTGACAGGAGACTAATAGACTAGAGGAAACAACCTTGAAATGCTTTCAGGGAAAGCTCAAGAAATTAAGATTCACAGAGGGTATTGACTGCTGTCTCTTCCAATTCCATCTCTGTGTTTATAGAGCACCTGCTATGTTCTATTCAGAGATTTAAGGACTACAGACTACCTATATATATAACATTCGTGTTAGCTTGCTGGATTTTATAAAGCTGCTACTTCTTTTATACCATTGGTAGTTATAATTTAATAGGAGGAGAAAAACTAAAGGCAGATATTTTACAACTTCAGCAAGAGAACAGTAAATGTCTTTCCTCAAGTTAGACAGAAACACTTCATAATAACAGACTATTATAATGGGCTTTTCAGCGGGACTCATGACGGATACACAATGTTCTAAGTCTATGTATTGAATTAAGGGATGGCAATATCTGCTATGAAGGACCAGAAAGTAAACATTTCAGGCTAAGGGCCAATGTCTATGCCGATTTGATTAACTATTCTTTCTGAAAGACTAATCACAGTTTAATATTTTATATCTTTATTTATTTTTATGAATAATGTATGTATGTATGTGTGCACCACATGCATGCCTGATGCCTATGGAGACCAGCAATGGGTACTGAGTCCCCTGAAACTAGATAGAAACTAAACCCAGGTTATCTACAAGAGTAGAAATGCTCTTAAGTGCTGATCCACTTCTCCCAGCCCATATTTTACATGACATGTATGCAAACATTATATATCTTTATCATTATTGGATATATGGCATGACTAATATCTTAAAAAAATTCATCTTAGCCACTTTTGGTTCAAACATACAATAATTAAAAACATACAATATTTTCATCATTTTATTTAATCTCTTAATAAAATCTTTAAGAAAGCCATATAGTCTTATAATTTTGTTTGTGATTCTAGCCTTTAATGGCTTTTGGGATGGATGAAGGGACTGGAACAAAGATCCAAAACTATAGCATCTCCATGACACAGGACAACAGGGTATCTGAGAGAAATTCAGTGAGGTTCCAGTAGTATAGTAGAAGCCAGAGGCTTCAAACCAGACCAAGGACTTATTGTGATGAACATTTGTAAGCCAGGAAGTGTGAACAGAATGATACACTTTGGGACACAGTGTGATAAACTATAGCTTCCACAAGAAGGGTTTTTTTGTCTTTTGTTGGGGGAGGGCACAAGGGTAGAGGGCAGATTAGAGGGGATGGGGAGATGAGTGGGATTAGTGGGGCATGATATGAAATTCACAAAGAAACAAAAAATGTTTTTTTAAAGAAAGTCATATATTGATTATTTGGCTAATCCCCAAAGAAAGGGAATATGCTAAGCTAATTCATTTAGGAGTAGTCAGTCTAACCTGTGTTGTTCTAAACCTCAGAAGAAGTAATTCCCAAAGAGCATGAAATCAGGGTTCTAGATAGAGCACCGCTTTGAGAAGTTCATGGATCATGTCTGCATGCCTATTTCCTAGTGCTAAAGAAATCCAGAAGAATTGGGGTGTTTTTTCTTTTTCTTAGTCTATTTAAGTTTATTGTTTGTGCAAAGACTATTTTAGTAAATGTCCTCTAATTGGGATCAAACACAGTGCCTCACACATTAAAAGATGTAAATAAGGTAGTTTGTTTTTATCCTTTCCAGTAATGGAAGTTACTCTTCAGCGATGTGAAGAATGGTGATAAGCAAGTATAATGGGGTAAATGATCCTTCAGAATTAAAATGGTGTTTATGTAGAGGAAACAAAGAATATGAATTGATTATTACCATGGAGGGCTCGCTTCTTTGGACAAAGTGGTTGACAGCGGCTTCTTCAGATTGGTGGCATTTCACTGTGACCCTCAGGATTGAGAAAGCCCCAGACAGGAAAACAATGCAAAGAACTTGTTCTGAAATAATGAATGTAAAAGACTTACCATAGTTAAATTGTCAGAAGCCTGAGCAAAATGATCGAGAAAGGATATAAAATTAGTGTTAGTGTTAGGAAGCCATTCAAACAGTTCTGAGGTGTCTGAGTATCATTCTCTGAATGGGGAGAACCCGCCAGAGAGAACTGGAATACAGAGTCACAAAACACCTTGAACTGACTGAAAACGATGAAGAGTTCATTTAACCCTGGGAGTTTGTTCATTTCTCTTTGAACATTAATCTTTGGAGTGCCTCTGATGGATAAAACAGCACTTAAAATATCCTTTGGCTTAATTGTGGACTGTGCACATGAAAACTCCTGACTGACAACTCTGAAATCTCTGCTCACATGTCTCATGGGGCTATGTCATAATTTTAGTAATCACCATGGTGATTTAGCCACCCCTACCAAAGTGAAAAAGACATTGTCATCCCCTGTGATTTCATATGCTCTCAACTCTTGACAGTGTGAGGCGGGGGAAGACAATCCCTAATATAGAAGCATCATGAAGCTCTCAGCCCCTGAGGGAAGCTAAGGTGTTAGTTGTCATCAACCCCTAGACATTAACACGAACTTCTTTGAGCGTCCTTTATCAACACAAGTTATAAAGTCCATAAACTTCTAGAATGCAAGTTTACTTAGGAAGCCAGTTCTCTATTACTAGATTTTTCAACTCAATGTTTCTGATATAAGAGAATACATTCACTCACTGAACTCTGTTGGAGCGCTAGCCTACCTAGGTTCAGAAATTTAGACAGACCCAAACAAAACTCCTATTCCTGGGTTAGAGTTAAGTTTATACATACATGTATCACATTAGCTTAAATAATTTGGAAGTTGTTGGTCAGTTCTGTTTTCCCTAAATATAAAAATATGTTCCAAAATGAAGACTTTATTTTAAAATTATATCTGCCCGTGCCTTCAACCAGGGAATGATGGTTTCAGGTCATCATGATGGAAGTGTAACTGCTGAGGATGACTATGCACATTAAGTGATGAGACAAACCTGTGAGACAATGGACAGCCAGGGGGAAACCACCCTCATTGCGAGTAGTTACAATTCAATTGGCTAAGGCAGCATAAAAGGCAGAGGGAAGGTGAGTTTTCCTCTCCTCTGTCTCCTAAAGCTACAACATTCTTTAGTCCCCACTCCTTCACTCTTACCTCTATCCAAGGAAATTTCATATCTTTTGTGTCTTTCTGAAGAAAGTGATGCTTCCTCTTATAATGTAAGAATTAGCAGTTGTCTTAGGAAAGAGGCTGTTGCTTTTTTTTTATTTACTTGTTTGCTTATTTATATCCTTACATATTAGGAGTAGGCATGACAAAAGAGTCAAGCTTGTGTGTGAAAATCAGTTCTTTCCTATTTCCATGTGAGTTCCATGGATCAAACATAGGTAGCCAGGCTTGGTGGCAAATGACTTTACCTGTTGAGCTGTCCTGCAGACATGAGTAATGGATTACATATTTGGTTACCAGTACCAGAGAACTTGACATTGGCCAAGAGAAATACATAACCTCTGTGTACAAAGCGAAGCGCTCTAACTTTCTGGGCCACTGTGGCTACTGTCTCCTGAGCTGGCAGGCTTGCTGACCTAGCTATCAGCTTCAAAACACAACTCAGCTGTAATCTTGACCAAAAAAATGCAGAATTCCACAG
Source organism: Apodemus sylvaticus (assembly GCF_947179515.1). Lineage (NCBI taxonomy): Eukaryota > Metazoa > Chordata > Mammalia > Rodentia > Muridae > Apodemus > Apodemus sylvaticus. The sequence continues at coordinate 33,597,680 of NC_067492.1, forward strand.
CTCAGGACAAATGCATTAACTCAGAATCCAGTTCTTCACAAGACCCCTAGCAATTTCAGTGTTATTGGGACCTTGGGAAGCACAGATTTGGATTTTACTTATCGGAACACCCAAGTGTCTAGAGACAAAGTCTCAAACTTCCATGGATATATGGCCTTTTGCAAATTAAAGCAACCATGACTTGAGCCTGAGTTTGGCCAATTTGTGAACTTCTATGTTTCTTATTGTCATAATTGTCTCCTGCTAGTGGCAAATACCTACACACTTGACTCTTTGCTCCCAAAGGTGTGAAATAAGGGAGATTACATCTAACTCAAAAGTCATCATGAATTTTGTGAGGGAGAATGGAAAGGCTTATGCTAGCACCTGCTTAATGTATGGTGGCACACTAACAGGAATAAAATTAAAGCTGGTGATGAAGTAGCAGCAACAGATTAGTAATTATTACAACTACAACCTGCTGGGTTCATTTTTGTTGTTTCTGGGTATATAATTTCAGGGATGGCCACTTTGTAATGGACAACAATAAAAACAGACTTATCAGACTGTATACATAATTTTTATGTATAAATACATGGATAATCAAGAAAAATTGCCCATCAATTTGAAAGGAGGGGGTATAAGAGGGGTTAGAAAGAAGGTACCTGGGAGTTGCTCAGAGGAGGAAAGGGAAGAAAGTGACATAATCCTATTTTAATTAAAGATGTATTTAAAAATAAATATAATGAATAAGTAAATGATTACAGCTACTAGGAGTGATGGTTTAGAAAATCAATGTGGAATTGATTAAAAGCCACAGAGATTACACAAATGAATCTGAGAATACTGCTGAAATGTATGATAAAGAACAAAAGAAATAAAATATAAATAATAACATGTCTCTACCACTACTAGTCTTGTCTTCCTACAAAAAGCTCTTCTCCCTCCATCGGTGTGACTGACAAGGAAAGACTCCTGCAGAGACAGATGTAGCAAATCCCAGCCTGCTATGCCCAGAGAGCAGCCAATCTGGACTGGCATTGGAACACAGGAAATCTCCTTGTTTCAGCTTGGTGCAGGCAGGAGAAAAGTGCATCCATATACGGTATGGTTTAGTCTCTTAACTGTAATTTGTCTTTACCAGAGGCGAAATTCCAGGGTAAAACAGATAAGCAAAAATGGAATTTTGTTTAAAGGTTTATTAACCTGCAAGAAAGTTTTGTCTGACTTAAAATCTCCAAAGTCTGCCAACAAACCCAGTCTGAAATTCTTTCAGCTCAACCCTGAAAGTCCCACACCTCTAATAATCATTGAAACAGATGATCAGCTATTCATAACTCAGTTCAGCTCAGCATTTTGTAATGTTCTTTCTGCTCCATTTATGTAAGTATCACCCTGAATTCTCTTACATTCTTTCATTGATAAACACTGAATAGTTAATAGAGAATTGAAAAAGATGATAGATGGAGCTGATAGAAAGATAGGTAGATAGATAGATAGATAGATAGATAGATAGATAGATAGATAGATAGATAGATAGGGAAAGAGATGATAAAAGATAGATATAGGTATATGATGAAAGATAGATAAATAGATGATAAATGATAGATAGATGATAGATAGAGATATGTTAGATATATATATATATAATAGATGATAGATATATATAGATTATACATGATAGAAATTATAGATGACAGATAGATACAGATTATAGATGATAGAGATTATAGATGACAGATATAGATTATAGATGATATAGATAGATATGATAAAAGATAGATACATAGATACATAAACAGAACAGACAATAGAAGATGGAAAACAGATAAAAGACAGGTAGATAATTGGCAGATGATAGATAAATAGAGAGACAGGCACATCATATAAAATGGCAGATAATCTCCTTTTTCTTCTGTTTACAATTATCTGCTTTAAGGAAAGCAAATGCAGGGCAAACTTGAAGTAATGGGGGGCAACATTATGTGACAGCCATATTGATGACATGTTTTTTTGTTTTGTTTTGTTTCTTTTTTCATTTTCAGCTACCTGCAACCCTCACAGCTCTTAGGGACAAATGCTAGGACCAATCTGAAAGCCTTCTAGCATGTGCAGAACAAAAATATCAGGCAAGAACAAATAAGCAATTCTGGTCTGGGAGTACAGTCTGGGATCTGCCCTTTCAAAGGGCAGCCGTCTAACAGCTTGTTAGTTAGCCTTTTTAAAGGCCAGCAACCAAGAAAAGAGACCACTGGGTGTGGGTCACTCCACAGAAAACAAGCTACGTTCCTGTGACTATTTGCAATGCAATAAGAGCCTCCTGTCCGGGAATAAACTTCTGTCACTCTTGGTCAGGGGCACCAGAATAGAATTGCAAAACATTGCTGTAACTTTAGAAATGCTTGACCTGGGAGCAATTTTAGTAGGATTTTATTCCAAAGAAATAAGGCAAGTAACCAAGGAAAAGGGTTTATAGACAAAAGTGTTCATTTCAAAGTATTTTTATAAGTCTGAAAACAAACTGAAACTTCTGACATGACAAAGTGAGTAAATATACTTTTATAGACAACCTACTATAACAATTAAGTTATTATAGCTTATACTAGTATAATATTATAATATATTCACATACTATCATAAATGTATACTTCCTGTATATACGTAGCAGATGTGCATCTTGGTCTTCGCATGGATCCTAAACAACTGGAGTGGGGGCTATCCCAAAAGCTGATGCCTGTATGCAAGATATGTTCTTCTAGCTGGTCTGCCTTGTCTGGCCTCAATGGAAGGGGAAGCACCTAGCCTGGCAGAGACTTGAATGCCAGGGTTGGGGGATACTCAGAGTCTCAGAAGAGAAGAGAGTGGGAATTGGGGATGGGGAAAAGATTGTGGGAGGGAGTGACTGGGAGGAGGACAGTGAGAGAGATGTAAAGTGAATAAGTAAAAATAAATAAATTTAATTTTTTTAAAGTGTATACCTAAATAGAGTGTCTTTCATATTTTTAGAATAACTCATTCAGGTGGGCACTATTTTCCCATCCTTTTCCCATCCAAAAGGAATATACAGATGCAACGCAATATCCATCAAAATCCCAACTCAGTTCTTCATAGAATTAGAAAGAGCAAATCTCAAATTCATCTGGAATAACAAAAAAACCCAGGATAGCTAAAACTATTCTCAACAACATAAGAAATTCTGGGGTAATCAGTATCCCTGACCTCAAGCAATACTACAGAGCAATAGTGTTAAAAACTGCATGGTATTGGTACAGTGACAGGCAGGCAGATCAATGGAACAGGACTGAAGATCCAGAAATGAACCCACACACCTATGGCCACTTGATCCTCAACAAAGGAGCTGAAAACATCCAATGGGAAAGAAATAGCCTTTTCAACAAATGGTGCTGGTTCAACTGGAGGTCAGCATGCAGAAGAATGCGAATTGATCCATCCTTATCTCCTTGTACTAAGGTCAACTCCAAATGGATCAAGGACCTCCACATAAAGCCAGACACTCTGAAGCTAATAAAAAAATAAACTGGGGAAGACCCTTGAGGACATCAGTACAGGGGGAAAGTTCCTGAACAGAACACCAATAGCATATGCTCTAAGATTGACAATTGGGACCTCATTAAGTTACAAAGTTTCTGTAAGGCAAAGGAAACCATCAAAAAGACAAATCGGCAACCAACAAATTGGGAAAAGATCTTCACCAACCCTACATCAGATAGAGGGCTAATATCCAATATATACAAAGAACTCAAGAAGTTAGACCCCAGAAAAACAAATAACCCTATTAAAAATGGGGTACAGAGCTAAACAAAGAATTCTCACCTGAAGAACTTCGGATGGCTGAGAAGCATCTTAAAAAATGCTCAACTTCATTAGTCATTAGGGAAATGCAAATCAAAACAACCCTGAGATTTCACCTTACACCAGTCAGAATGGCTGATTAAAAATTCAGGAGACAACAGGTGTTGGCTAGGATGTGGAGAAAGAGGAACACTCCTCCACTGCTGGTGGGGTTGCAAACTGGTACAACCACTTTGGAAATCAGCCTGGCTGTTCCTCAGAACTCTGGACACATCACTTCTGGAGGATCCTGCTATACCACTCCTGGGCATATACCCAGAGGATTCCCCAGCATGTAATAAGGATACGTGCTCCACTATGTTCATAGAAGCCCTATTTATAATAGCGAGAAGCTGGAAAGAACCCAGGTATCCCTCAACGGAAGAATGGATGCAAAAAATGTGGTATATATATACACAATGGAGTACTCTTTATCCATTAGAAACAATGAATTCATGAAATTCTTAGACAAATGGATGAAGTTGGAGAACATCATACCAAGTGAGGTAACCCAGTCTCAAAAGATCAGTCATGGTATGCATTCACTAATAAGTGGATATTAGCCTAGAAAACTGGAATACTCAAAACATAATCCACATATCAAGTGAGGTACAAGAAGAACGGAGGAGTGGCCCCTGGTTCTAGAAAAACTCAGTGTAGCAGTATAGGGCAAAACCAGAACAGGGAAGTGGGAAGGGGTGGATGGGAGAACAGGGGGAGGGAAGGGGACTTATGTGACTTTCAGGGAGTGGGGGGCCTGAAAAGGGGAAATCATTTGAAATGTAAATAAAAATATATTGAATAAAAAAATCAAAAAATAAAAATAAAAAAAAGTGTATACTGTATTACCTAAATAGAGTGTCTTTCATACTTTTAGAATAACTCATTCAGGTGGGTACTATTTTCCCATCCTTTTTTTTTTATTGACTAAAAATTATAAACTTAAAGAGATTAAAGTAGATGACCCAAAGTTGGACAGCACACAACTTGTAGGAAGGTACACAGAAAAGACTTGTGGGTTTCAGAAGCAATCTCTTTCTGCTGTGCAAAAAAATTCTTTTTTAAAAATTCATATTTAAAATATGAGTGTGAATGTTTTTCATCCTTTATATCCTTTCAAATGAGTTGCATCTGTTCCAGCACAAGCTATGCCTACATTTGAGAAAAATGTGTTTGGGCCCTGGGGACAATCATTTCTTTCATTAACATATATTGGAGCATCAGCGGCACCCACAGCTATATATGCTAATATTACATTTTGATCTGAATTAATCTAAAAATAACTGTTCACAGAGATTAATTTCTAGATCTAATTTTTACACATTTACTTCATCAGTCCTACACTGAATGTGCCTCTAGATTTTTTTAACCATCCATTTATTTTCTGCTTAGAGGATACATTATGTTTAAATAAAGAGCCAAATATTATTTGAGCAAAGGCTAGGGACACATTCTGTGCCCTTAACTCAAGTAATTTTTAGTGATTTGACAGATAGAGTGCCATTACATCATTTCAGATACTAATGGGCATAATAATTCATCAACTTCTTCATGAAAGAGAGCCCTAAAACAAGACATCGAAGTAAAAAGAAAATGTCAGGTTATTTATGGTTCCCACGGTTGCCTCGTGACTCATGGACGGAAGGTGGTCTCTTTGTGGAGCCCTGCATCTGGCTTGACCTTGGCTGTAATGGAAATCTGTTGCCTTTTTATTTCACCAAAATGCATCCTCTCCCACTTTCTTGAGGGCAAACTGGGGGGGTGGGGTGGGGAATAAGCATTCCTTGGTTGTTATAAAGTGGCTTAGGAGTCTGGCTTACTTCCAGCCTCAGGAGAAGGCTTACAACAAAAGCTACCTGAATCAGAGCATTCTTCTTCTTGACACCGATAATCCAGGAGACTCAGTTCTAAGACCTTTGCTTGAACATTTAGGACAGGGCTTGAGAGGTGTTGAGGAAGGTAGGTGTGGAGCTGCTGAGACACTTGCTTGTTACACAAGTGTCCTCTGCCAATCCAACAAGGGAACTCGTGATCACAACAGGAAGAACATCTTATGAGGTCAAAAACCCAATGCAGTGACCATGAGGATTAAAATAAAAGTTTTCTTGGAGGAAAGTACCCTTTAACAAATATTACCAACTGATTAATAATTACCTGTTAAATAAATCACAACTATCCCAGAATGGCCCCAATTTAAAAATGTGAGTGCTAACACAGTGGAAGGAGAAAAATTCACAACAATAAACTGCAACTGAATCATAAAATTATTCACAGTGCACTTTAAATGACCTCTGGTCTTCTATGAAACATAAGAGAATTTATTTGTGGTCCATCCTCAAGGTACTCATTGCATACATAGCAATATTCAAAACACAAGAAACAAAACAGAAAAAGCAGAAATCTAAAACCTGTCATATCTTAAGTATTTGATGTAAGGTATAGTTAATTGATAACCAATGTAAGCACAGCTTTCTTCCCCCTTCATGTTTCCTATCATACAAAAACTACTAGAGAATTAACAAAGCAAGCACTAAAATATGTGTTCGCCTTTCTCCTTAACATAATGCATAACACTTCCAAACTTCACTTGCCAGAGTTGTCTCCTGTTTTCAACAGAACTGCAAACTACAAAATAGTATAAAAGTTGGGTTTTTTTTTTCTTTTTTAACTTCTAAAAAAGCCAAACTAAGGAGGTCAACGAACATTGAAAGTCACTTGGCTTGAAGAAGAACTGTAAGTTTTTTAGTTATTTCCTCTAATGAAAAACTGTACTTTCCATTCTCAAACCAGCATTCCGTATGTTGACTCATGAAGTTTTGTTTGTTTATTTGTGGCATGGTATTGTTTTGTTTTGTTTTGCTTCTGTTATTGAAAGAATCATCCTTAAAATGCTACCTTCACAGGAAACAGCTTAATGATCACGTTTTAATTTCCCCAAGACACAGACACAGGTTTCCTACAGACCGGAAGCCTCTGCATCACACATGTTTCCTCACCTGTGGGGGCACCATCTCCTTCCTCATCACACACACCTCTTTCCTTTTGAACCTCAACTTAAGTTTCTCTCCTCTTTCTGACTCCTACATGCCACATTTTAAATCTGTTGTGATGTTCCTATGTAGCAGCTGATAGTGAGTAGAAATTTCTCTCTTAGAATAGATAATACTCAATTGATCTAGGGATTTCCCTTTTCAGTTGGTAATGCAAATACTACAGTGTGGTTCACAGTAATCTCTATACAAGTTAGTATGAATGATTGCTGGATGTGTCATTAGAGCTGGCTGAAAATGTGACTACAATGTTTAAGGCATTATTCCAAATGATATAAATAAAATAATTGTATTGAATTTTTATTATTATCATGCCCATTTTATAAGCAACTGAGGCTATGGAGCGCTCATAAAATGGGACCTAGCAAGACCACATTCCGGAAAACCCAACAATCAGCTAAAAGAGTCAAATGCAGATATTTGCACCCAAACAATGGACAGTAGTGGCTGACCTTTGAATTAGGGAAGGCTGAAAGAAGCTGAGGAAAAGGGAGACACTGTAGGTCTCAATTAATCTGGATCCCCGAGATCTCTCAAACACTGGACCACCAAATAGGCAGCTGATATGAGGCCCCCAACACACATACAGTAGAGGACTGCCAGGTCTGTGTTCATTCAGAGATGATGAATGAACCCTCAAGAGACTGAGAGCCCCAGGGAGTTTAGAGGTCAGGTGGGGTGGAGGCTGGGGACATCCATATGGAGACAGGGGTGTCCGGAGAAGGTATGGAATGTGGAACAGTCAGAGGGTTGGACAGGGGTTCGGGAGGATAAAATATGGAATGTAAAAAAAATTAATTAATTTAAAAAAAGATGTGAGAGCCGGTAAGAGTCCGAGAGCCAAGATTTTTTTTTAAATTTAATCTTTTTATTTATTTATTTATTTATTTATTTATTTATTTATTTATTTAATAGTGTCAGAGCTTGGGATCTCTCCTTGAGCTGGATCCCACTTTGGGCCTGTCACTGGGCCTTCCTTTCCTCAGGCTCCTCTCCATTTCCATTCCTGCAGTTCTTTCAGACAGGAACAATTTGGAGTCAGAGACTTTTGTGATGGCAATCCCCCTCCCTCACTTGATACCCCATCTTTCTGCTTGAGGTAGGCTCTAAGTTCCCTCTCCCTAATGTTGGACATTTCAGCTAAGGTCCCTCTTTCTGAGTCCTGAGAGTCTTTCACCTCCCAGGTCTCTGAATCATTCTGGAGGGTTTCCCCCCAACCTCTTCTCTACAGAAGTTGCCTCTTTTCATGCTTTCTGTTGGCCCTCAGGGCTTCAGTCCTTTTCCCTCATCCAATACCAGATCTGGTCCCCCTTCCCCCAATTCCATACATTTTCCCTCACAGGTCCCTGCTCCCCTTCTTTCTCCCTTGTGATTGTTTTCTTCTCTCTCCCAAATGGGACTGAGGCATCCTCACTTGGGCCCTTCAGCTTGTTGACCTTTTTGAGTTCTGTGGATTCTATCTTGGGTATCCTGAACTTTTTTGGGGGGGGGGGGCAGATATCCACTTATTAATGAGAGAACCTGAATACCATGCCTATCCTTTTGGGTCTGAGTTACCTCACTCAGGATGATATTTTCTAGTTCCATACATTTGCCTGCAAATCTCAGAATGTCCTCATTCTTAAGAGCTGAGTAGTATTCCATTGTGTAAATAATCCAAATGATCTGATGCTATCAATCATTGAGTTTATCCTTATAACATTTCAATGGACAGTTTTTGATTTTTATTTCATTTATTTGTTTTGTGTGTGTCTTTCCATCCTGGGGACGTGCCATAGAACACATTCAGATGACAACTATGAGAATTGGTTCTCTCCTTCCACCATGGTGTTTGTGGGAACTACACACATAAAGCTTAGAGGCAGATAGCTTTCCCTGCTGACCTGTCTCACTCACACAGAGTCAATGCATATTTTGAGTATATTATATAGGATCCAGTTTTTGGTTTTTATTTTTATTTTGTAATATTTCATCATTATCAAGCTATAAAAAAATCACTCTTAGACATCTCAGATGTTTTATATTAGTACAGGCTGAGACCCCTAGTGGCCAGTCATTATGAATCACATTAATTATGTGATAATGATTAATCACATAATTCACAGGTAATATGTTACCTTCTCAACATTTCAAAATTCTGTGTAGTGCCTGTATATCAATGCACAAGAAAATAAGATCACAAAGTACTGGGAAAGGGCTTCAAATATGTGAGTCTTGAGACCAGTTATTTGCATTACACAAGCTAAAAAGTCCCTTATTTGTTGGTACTTCCAATTTCACCTTTTCCTAAGAAAAAAGAAATTCATGCTGAAATGTTACATTTAAAAAATATCAACATAGGACTGAGAGTCAGTTATTTATGTCTTCTATATGTCATCCAACAAGCCTTTTCAAGATGCAATTTTCTGATTAAAATGAAACTGACTAAAAATAAGTTAAAAATAAGCATGTGTGAATCGTTCCTATTCTGATCTTGATTTAGAAGCAGAAATAGCAGTGACCTTTGCTGGTCAACATAGTGCTGGCCACACAGGTAGAACTATGGCAGCTTATGTGAAGAAGTTGGGGCTACGGGGAGGGGAGGAGCTCCTGATTCACTGAGTTGCAGATACAAGGACCACCAATGGTTATTTGAAGCAGGTGACATTTCTATTACCCAGTTGTGACTTTTGTGTTCCACCAAACCCTTGACAGCCACCATTCTGCGACATTCCAGGTAAAAGTGCTTTTCAGAAATTTCAAAGATTGATATAAAATTACCTCTCATGTTTAAAATCCAAGCCATGGTTTTAAAGAACCTTTAAAAAGTAAATATTTGTGTATCATCTCGCCCTTGTATATACACACAGGCACCCTCAGCCGGCTCCCAAATGGAAAAGCTCTACTCTCTTCAATGGATCTGCTTCCTCTAGGTTTCTGACAGCTATCACAAAAGCCTGCATACTCAGACAATATTGTGACTATCGGGAGTGGTTTCTCTGTGGCTGAAAGCAGGGTTGGAAACTTACTTGTTGTGAGACTGTTCTGTTTCTTTACAGTATGACTGTGTGTCAGACACTTGACAGTGACTTATCACTGTCAAGTGTAGTTTTAGAAGTGTGTGACTATATCACACTAAAGCCAATCAGACAGAATTTGGATGCCTCTGGTCTTTGCCCCCAGAGGTTGTTTTATTCTCCCAGAGAATTCCCTTCCACTCATTCACAGACATAAATGCAGCTCACTATTTACTTTGCGATTGTTATTGTCTGCTGAGGTTTTATCTCAAGTGATCATCTTAACGTTGTGATGTTTCATAAGGAATGGAGACCACTGGCAATCTGCCACAGATATTTGAAATCATAAGACTTATTGACAGTGACGCTCAGAGAACCTTTTGCTTTTTATTAGGTTTCACGAAAATCTGTGTACAAAACACATCAAATAATAATCAGTGTATTCTTTAGAGATAAAAGTTCTGTCTCCGCATTGACAGCCTCCCCTCTGCTTTTGAGTCTTAGGTAATATTCAAGTTTTAATGATATTCAGCACTAGATAAATGGTCTTTCCCCAGAGCAATTAAGGTGATGAATGGTCCTACCACTCCACTGACCACTGACGACATGGCGGCCTCAACTTGCAATGGTTCCTGTGTCCTAATTACTGCCTAGAGGAAGTCAATATTCACTCTGCTGAGAGGAACATCACAGTTCTTGGCAGATGTTTTTCACAGTCCATGCAGTCACTTTCAGTCACCTCAAACAGCCACTGAGTAGATGTAGTCATAGGAAGGCTTAGCAGTCTACTGCACTGCCTGGGAAAAAAATGAGGGTGTTCACACACTAGTGATACAAAGCAGACTCACACAGTAGCTGTACTTGCAAACATGCTACAACCTGCTCTCCAACAGGGTCTGGGAGATAGAATGGAAACAGCATCTTGTGGTATGTGCCAATTTCCATGCTATAAATACTCCCACTAGGACCTGCTTCAGGGTGCTAATGTGATATCAATGGTTTCCCAAAACAATGAACTGTTGGGAGCTGGTGTGAGCTCACTCCAAGATATCACTGTATCACTGTATGAGTATCTCTCATATCATTCCATAAATCAATCAGAATGACCAGAGAAAGTGGTGAGGGCTACAAAGAAATGAATATAAGTTCAAAGAACTGTATAACGAGAATATTTTTCATTGGCAAGAATTTCAATAGAGAAACAACAGATGCTGACACATGAACAACACACACATACACACACACACACACTTTGCCCCATGGGTGTTCACCATGTCATTATATGCTGATAGCATTCTACTATGCACACCTGAGACTTCCCATCTGAATGCGTTCTTTCTGGCCACACATGGGGCCACAAAGAAGTGCCAGGGAACTAATGCCCCTGAGAGCTGTTCTCAGACAGTGACAGATGGGAGTAGGAAGACAAACATTTGAGATTCATCATCCCCAGGTGTGACAGATTGAAAATGTGTTCCACATCACCCTCAGAAAACATCAATAGGCTTGAACCTCCAGTGCTCAGAGAGGCAAACAGCTCATCAATGCTTTGTATATACCTGTTCCTTCTCCTACAAGAACCACCTCCAAGTTATTGCATATGGATTTTCAAGTCTCTGTGTTAATGAATAATGAGACAAATGTAATAATTTCTTTTCAAATGAAACAGAGGTAAATACGAAGAAAGGGTCAGGTAGTTAAATAAAGAGGAAAGTGTATTTCAGCAAAAAGTAAGAGCATAGACCATTTACACATATACATATACTATTAAATGTGCCATATTTATTTTTTAAATGATAGGATTATGTAAATCACAAAAGTTATGTGGCTAATAGAGTTAAGGTAAAAAAAATCAACATATTTGTGATTGGCATAAAAATGTAGAGGCATCTAGTAAACACGAACCTGTGTTATATATGTATTAAATGATTAAGAGTGCATAAGTTGCTGACAGAATCATCCATAAGAAAGATTGTTGCTTATACATTGGTCTTTCATGTTTGTGCACCTGCACTCTTTCCAAACTCAAAAATATAAGGTGTCACAAGTTACAGTCACTGTGTTGCATAGTACCCCCTTGTACTTTTTCTTCCTGTATAACAGAAAATTTGTGTCCTTGAAACATTTTCTCATCCAGCACCAGCCATTAGTAAGTACAATGCATACATATTTCCAGAAAATACAATGCACATGATAGTCATAATATGTGTTTACTAATGAAAGTAAGTAGGATGAATTTTTAAGGAAAAAATAAAAAGACTATAGTTTGTGAGTTATTTGGGAAAGCAATGGAAGGAAGTCATTAAATTTTGAGATATTTTGCAGGTGTAAATCATGAGCCACATTCCCCTGCAAGTGATGTATGTGTCCTTTTGGGATCCTTTAAGGATAGACACCAACTAACCAAAATTAAAATTCCACCCAATGAATATTAACATCCAATATCAACTATACTAGACTGTACTAGTAGCACCTTCTGTGGCTTTCCCATTTGTACTTTAGGCTTCACCCATCAGCAGAAGGCTTTGAAAATGTAATCATTCCAGAAATTACCACACTAGACACTACTAATACTAAAAGGAACTGCTTCTGCAGAACCAGACAATTTCATGGACAATCCTCACATATAATAAGAATTGTACTTTGATAGTGAGAAAATTTCTCTTTGTTTTTCCTCTCTGTGTTTGCTCTTCAATCCACGTATATCATTGTCCTTGGGCTTCTTATAACTCTTCAGACCTTGTTCTTGTGGTCTCTATAGCATTCCAGCTCACAGACCTGTCTTTTATCTCTGTGCCTTTATTCCCTATGATCCACAACATAATTTGTTTGGCTTAGGGAATAGCAAAGATCCTCTCATTCAAGCTATTATCCAAAACTTCTATTTTACATGTCACTTGTGATTTTTTTTTGAACCAGACACTTAAATTAAAAATGTTTGGAGTGCGAATGTGTGCAGTTTGTGATTTTCATCTTTGCCTCCTCATGTTGCTTTACAGAGAAAAGTTTACAAACACAAAGCAAGGGCAAATTATAGTATAAACTCACACTTAGAGCAAACTCATCTCTGGTAGATGGCACGTATGTGTATGAATGTGTGCACATATTGACACGTATGTGCATGAATGTGTGCACATATTGACTTCCCATGTATTGTCCATACCAGAAGCACTCATATCAGCTCAGTGTAGCTATTAGAGCTCATCTAAAGTTTGTAGTGGCAGACAGTGTGAATGTGTGCATGTAAAATGTAGGTCTCCTCCAATAGATCAATCATGTGGAAACAAAAACATATTTCAAAAACATATATTGCAGTAAAAAATGTGTATGTGATTACAATACATAAAAAAATGATAATTATAAATTAAAATGCTGGGCCCAGCGCTGTAGAGATGGTTCAAAGCACTTACTGCTCTTACAGAGGATTTGGTTTCATGCCTCGGCAGCCACATGGTAACCCACAGCCATCTGCAACTCTAGTTCCAGGAGATATGACACCCTTGTCCAACCTCCAACAGGCACCAAGAACACAAGTGGTACATACACGCATGCAGTCAAAATCCACATATACATTAAATTAAAAATATAAAAAGTTAATTAATGAATTAAAGTACTAATTACAAATCTGGAAGAATAGAGAAAATATTTTTTCAGGATTCTCTAAAATAGTATGTCCTCTTCTAATATATTTATATTGAGAAAATATTTGCTTTAAGTACATGTAGAAAAATGGATAGTCCTTATATCTTCAATACTCTGTGCAATTACAAAGACAAATTGAAGATGTATACTGGAGGAAATCAGAATATTAATATGCGTGGTAAAGCTGAATGCTGTTCAATTTGTGGTGACATGGAGACAATGTTTGAATAATGTCTTGGGACAAGTTCCCTAAAAGCTGAACATGAGATAGATACTCATGCTCTATTCATGAGAGGATATTCACTACTCATTAATAAACTAGTGATTTATGAAGAGCTGTTCTCAAGGGCAGACATAAGGAAAAGATGCAGGATGTGGAAAGGATAGAATTTAAACAGTGTGCTTTGCACCACAATTCTTCTTCAACCTGATCTCCCTGGGGGCTCTAGAAAGCAACTTTCATTTCAGAGCTTGCCCCACCATGTTGAAAGTGAGTTCGGGTTTTGAATGTCTGCCTTGGCCTCCCATATGGGGCAGAAAGGGAACATAATTCCAACACATGTCCGGAAAAGAATCTTGAATTAACTGCTATTCTATTGCCACAATAAAATATCAAGAACAAGGCAACTTGGAGAAGGGCTTATTTGGGATTATGGTTCCAAAGAGAGTGGAATCTGTGAAAGCAGAATGTAGATATGGTGGCTGTAGGTAAAAGCTCAGAGCTCATATTTTAAACCACAAGCAAAAACTAAAGGATACAAGCTAAAATCCACAGACCCAAAGATGCTAAGAAATAAAACAAGTTCATGGAAAGATGCTTAACTCTCACTCAGAAGTGAAAATAAAACAGATACTTGAAGTAGATAGAAGGAGGAAAATGTGTGGGAGATTGCCAGGGAGAGAAACAAGGATTAGGAGAGAATGGAAATTACCGGTGGGGTGGGGCATCTATGGGATGGGGGAAGTTTCTGGGAGTCTATGAGGGTGACCCTAGCTAAGACCTCTACCAGTGAAGGTATATGAAGCCAGAAATGGCCACCCTCTGTAGTCAGGTAGGACTTCCAGTGCAGAGAGGGAAATACCAACCCACCCACAAAACCTCCAATCCAAAATTTTTCCTACCTATAAGAAGAACAGCGATAAAGATGGAGCAGAGATCGAGGAATGGCCAACTAATAACTTGCCCAACTTGAGACTCACCCCAGGAGAGAGAACCCTGAAGCTATAATGATACTATTCTATGCTTGTAGATAGGAACCTGGCATAACTATCTTCTGAGAGACTTCATCCAACAGATGATGACAACAGATGCAGACACCCACAACCCCCCCCCCAAAAAAAAATAGGCAGAGGTTAGGGAATAGAAGAAGGATTGAGGGAGCAGGGAAAATCAAGAAGACCTACAGAGTAAACTAACCTGGGCACTTGAGGGCTCTCAGAGACTGAACCATTAATCAAAGAGCATGCATGGTCTAGACACAGATGCAGCAGATGTGCAGCTTGTTTTTCATGTGTGTTCTCTAACAATTAGAACAGGGGCTATCTCGGACTCTGTTGCCTGCTTTTGGATCCCTTTCCCCTAGCTGGGTTGCCTTGTGTGTCCTCTGTGGGAGAGAATTCCTGCTGAGATTTGATGTACTAGGGTGGGTTGGTACCCAAGGAGCAGGGTTCTCTATCACTGAGAAAGAAGTTGGGGGAATGGAAGAGGAGTTTGAGGATGGAACTAGGCAAAGAGGAGGGAGAGGGGCTTTGATCAGGCTGTAAAATGAATGAATGAATAAACAAGCAAACAAATAATAAATAAGAAAAGGGTAGAGGGCTCAAATTTGAAATGTAATAAGACTTTAAACTCTCACAGTTTAGTGACGCTCTTCCTCCCACAAGGCCACATCTGCCAAGCGTTGCCTAACACTTACTGAGGGCCAAATATTCAAGTGCTGGAGACTATAGAGGATATCTCATTCAATCTACATGGATTCTGAATCAATGACAGACCTTCGAAGAGGGGATTGGTGACAAACTCACAGAAACATCCATAGCAACTTGTTCTTCCTAGCTTTTGATCAGAAACATCTGTCCAGCCCATCAACTTCTACTGAAGGCAAGTGGTGTTTCTCTCAGCATTGTGTGTCAGAATTCAACACGTCGTCCCACTCAGATCCCCACTGACGTCATATGAGAGGCACTATTCCTAACACCATTTGCACACACATCTGCGGCTTTTTGTACTCAAGCCTTTCATTCATGTCCCATTACTCAATCCTCTAACCCCATAGCTCATTTTCTTCTTCCACATGTCATGCTACATGCCTATTTTGCTCTCAGTTTTTATTTGCTCTACTAGTTTGGTTTTATTGACAGATGCCTTTCTTTCCATGAAAGCTTACAGAAAAAAAAAATCCACTCTATAAACCATAGAACAGATGCAGTTCTTCACTGAGTTTCTGTCCAGTCCTGCCCACGGAGACACAGCCAAGGTAACATCACAAGGTCAAGCTTCTTCACACCCATGCCCTACTGAGAAACAATTCTCCCTGGGTTTCTCGGCTTCTCTAATTTTCTAGGAAACGCATGGAACACTTTCATTCTGGATTATCTTATCAAAGACACGTGTATTGCAAACAGCTTGAGGTGATAACGTTGCCTCCTTTCTATAATGCTACAGGTGGATTTGTCTGTGAGCAGAAGTCATGGGAGAAAAGTTTGGAAAGGTTTGGTAGCACATCACAGCTCATGAGATTAAATCATTCCCCTAAACTCAGCTATGGAGCAGCTGCCTAAATCTACCCTTACAGTGTCCTATGGCCATTGAGGACAATAGAAAACTATGTGAACATGAATCTATGAGTACTAAATTTCTTTGTTGCTAGCCCAGGAGTCTTTGTCTTCCTCCAGCATTGATGAAAACAACTCATTGGCTTTTGAAGAGAGTAAGAGCTCAGATCTTTCACCATCCCTGGCATGTCCACACACTGTTCATAGATATCATGGTGAAATATAACTCAGCAATCCACATCGCCAAATGATATGCTTTCTGGATCACAGTGTGTAATTCAATGAGAAAAATGGTATTCATTTTTTCCCCAAAGATACTCCAAACCAGGCTGGCAGCAGGGACAAACCCAGAGAAGAGCTCAGGCCTTTGACAGTCAGAATCATATTCAGGCATGCCAACAGCTCACTGGTGTGCTTTGGATGTTTCCAAATGAAACAATTTGGAACAAAGCTAACAGACAGAGTGGCCCTCTCCAAAAGCTGTGAGGGGCATTTGGCCATTTAGGCTACTTGCTAGAAGCAATGCGAGCTTGGGTTTCACTTGATTGCCTGGTATGTCTTCTCTGTGTGAGTTCCTGTCATAAAATCTCTGTGCAGTGTGATTTTTGAAAATCAGAAAACCATGGACATGATTGAGTCTGCTGCAAGTGTCAAGAAGAAAATCTTCAGTGGAAACTGTATTTCTGACAAAATCTCACAGAGAGCATCTAATGGTTAAAGAGCATGTAACAGAATAAGAAGGGGCCCATAGACTCATAGATTTGAATGCTTTGACACCAAGGAGTGGTAAAGAGGTGTGGCCTTGGCAAAGGAAGTGTCACTGGGGGTGAACTTTGGAATTTCAGATGCTCAAGCCAAGCCCGGAGTCTCTCCCTCCCCTATTGCCTGCTGATCCAGATGTAGAACTCTCAGCTACCTCTCTAGCACTATGTCTGCCTGCAGGCTGTCATTCTTCCCACCATGAAGATAATAGACTAACCCTCTGAACTGTAAGCCAGCCCCAATTAAATGTTTTCCTTTATAGGAGGTTCTGTAGTCATGGTGTCTCTTCATAGTAATAGAAACTCTAACTAAAATATCATACATGGAGTGTAACATACATTCATTATATTTCAATCCTGATTTGTGTTAGACCAATTAGATTCAGGAAGCAATCTTTATGAATACCTATAGCTACACAAAATCTACAGATGCTTAATTGTGGATTTTCTGAAGTCTCAACACATATGATTATCTGTCTTATTAGTTTGTGGAGCAAAAGCAGCAAAAGGAAGGAATATTTACTACAAGTGATAGAGATATAAATATAATAACGACATGCAGACAATTCACAACCTGTCAGCACAGTAGGCATTTGTGTGGTGCTCATGATCTGCTAAGCCTTTTACCTACTCCCACAACCTAATGAGAACCACACACAATGAGAAAACTATTGTTTCATAGTTTGCAAATGAAGAAATTTTATCCAAGTGGTGGCTATTATGCAATCTGGCTAGGGTTACGTTGCTGATAAAAAGGAGTTCAGATTCTGTAGGACACAATACCAGAAACCAAGGCTTTCAGCACTTCCTCATGGGGAAATCACTCAGTGGCACATGCTGGCTGCATTGTGGCTGAGAGAATAAGTCATGTTATTTTTTGGTAATGAGCATGGGTAAATGGCTGGGATGATCCTTGTGCAGGTCACACCTCTCATGGATTTTGTCATCTGTTAAGTTCATGTCTCTCTCTAACCTCCAGAGTGACTCTGGATCCCCTCCTCACTCTAGCTCTCCTCTCTAGTAGAGTTTGTGAGACTTCAGTTCATTAGGGACCCAGTGTTTATCCACTCACCTCCCATGCACTCTTTAGCAGGTTCTCTATGGGCAACTCTTAGCTTCCCTATGGACCACTAGTGGGCATGTCCTTTCCCTTTAGGATGGCTCCCGTACCATTTCACTACAGGCTGGCCTCAGCTGCTGTATCCTTCATCTTTCTCTAGCCCCAAATGATGAAAAAAAAAATAGTCTTTTAACATGTTTCCAAAGGAGCTTTCCTTTACGATACTTTGAAAAAAGAACCTTTGTGAGTAGCTTTGTCAGAAGATATGGAGGATTTCTGTACAGGTGGGACATTGTCTTCAAGGAAAAGCTTGGCTTTGTTTATTTGGAGCCCACTCTGACCTGGACCGCAAGGGGTTCCCTGCTAAGTATACTATGGATGTTATTTCTAACACATAGAGAGTCGGCATGGTGACCCAGAAACACGAGGGAACCCCAGGGGAGTGGCTGTGAACAACTTTCTCTTTTGTGATTTTCGTTTTTCATTATATTTGACATTTTTTTGATGCTGAGCTTTTAAAGAAATAACAGTTCTAGAAGAACATACTGGGGACATATTTCAATGAAATGTAGAACAATCACAAAGGAAAACAACCATGGCAGAAAACATGCCTGTGTGTGATGGGAAATGGTACGCATACAGGGTTTTTTATTTTCTGCACAGGCCAAATCAAGTATCAGCATATTGTTTTCAGAACGTTCAGAAAAAAGCAAGTAATCAAATTACATTCGCCTTTTGTTTGTTTTCAAGACAGGTGTGATGTTAACTATCAGTCTAGGATTTGATGTTTTCAACAGCAAAATGCATCTGTGCAGACTAGAGAAATCTCAAAGTACCTCTCACTGTAGGTATAAAACAGAATCTGTGCTCTAGATATAACTAAAGCTTAGATATTATTCATTTGGAATTTTAGTGTTTGTAGTTTTCATTCTTCCTGGATTTTCTAAAAGTCATCAAATAAGAGTGTGGTTATTTAAGATAAAAAAAAATATTTTCTAAAGTCAAGCCTACTGGTACAGGCCTATAAGCTCAACTACTTTGGTTTAGTCAGGCATAGTGGAGCTTATCTTTAATCTGGTCTACATGGCCATCTTCAGGTCAACCAGGGCTACGTAGAGATACCCTGTCTAAAAATACAATAGTTAAATTCAGCTACTTGAAAGAATAAGGCAAGAGGTCACAGTAAACCCAAAACCAGCCTGGGGAAATTATCAAGACTTTGTCTCAATCAAAATTATACAGGGGTAGGGAATACAGCTTGGTGGTAGAGAACTTTCTAGTATGAATGGGGATCAAAGGGTGGAATGCCTGATACATTAAAATCTATTGCCATCACAACATTTTGTTTGAGGATTTCATTAATAAATACACTGAATTCACATAACTTCACCACCTCTCTTTCAGCTCTTCTATGTCTAACAGAACCACCCTTTCTCAAATTAATGACTTCTTTTTCATAAAACGTATCTGACTATATGGAATCCAATTAATGTTCCAACTATTTGCATGTATTTAGGGCTGACCATTTAGGATCAGAGGAATGTAATAAATGATAACAAGTCAGACTTACCCTGGGCATGAAAAACCTGGAGGTGATGATATCCATTCTTCTATGAATTTCTTCAATGACCACCTATCGAGACCTATTATCAGGAGTCTAGAATTGTGAGAGAGCTGGGGAGAATAAGAAGACAGAGAAGCCTGTCTGTACTTAAGGCCCCATCTCCCCAGTCCTGTGCTTACAGATGTACACTGAATATTGACTACATTACCAGTTTCATAGAAATAGTGGTGACCAGAGACTTCTAAGATGTTCATGCTCCTTCATAAGTAGGGTGTGTGAGTGTGTGAGTGTGTGTGTGTGTGTGTGTGTATGCATGTGTGTGTGTATGCATGTTTGTGTGTGTGTGTGTTGCCTTATCTGAGATCTGCGTGTTTTATCTCTCCAGCCCTCTAATTATAAGAACCATTGCACATTAATGGGCACTGGCTAACATGGCATGGCACATATAGCCAGAGTTCTTGTATACTCTATTATCAATTCTTATTAGCAATCAGTCACAAGAAGATTTGGTTCAAGGAACTCAAAGAATATGAGAAGAATATGATAGGTGGCACAAAGTGTGAGCTGTGGAGATTGAGGGCAGGTATAGTAGAAGACCATGAAGAAACTGTCAGGTAATCAAAGTCTTTAGCAAACAAGCTAACTTCTCAAATTTGTCCTGTGTCCATCCATTTGAAGGCCATAAGTACAATTTGATTTTTCTTGAAGGACACATGGAAACTTCCAGATGACTTTAAAGTCAGAGTCATGCTCCACAAATGTCAGTCTCATAAATGATTCAAAATAGCTGGCTTGAGTTTGATTTCATCTAGAATGCAATTCCATTGTAATCATTTGTTTCAACATCCTTTGCAAGATAAGGAAAACAGTTCAATCCCTAGACTATAGTGTCAACCACTATACATTTCCAAACATCTGTAAAAATATGTCAGTGTGTTATCACATATGTAAGCCAAGTTTTGCTCATAACAACAACCTCCAAGAATCATCAAGGAGTCACAAGAGAAGAAGATGTCTTTTAAAAATATCTAAACAGGAATTTCATTCCTGGAGTACTGTGTCTACTGTTTAGAACAAGAGTCCATTCTAGCTTCCTAGATTAGTCTGCACTAAGAAACTCCAGATGATATACATCAAACAAGACCAAAGGGATATAGGAAATAGACAGAATAGCCAAAACCCAGAGGACTTGAAGAACAATACCACAATAAGTTTCTCAGCTGGTATTTTTGGTTGGTACAAGCCAGGGTTGGAAATGAAAAGACCAAAAATCCAGACTATCACAATATGAAAGGTAAATGCATACAAACATACAATCACAAAGACAAAAAAAAAGACATTCCAAAGAAGATTCTGCCTTCATCAAATAGGAGCTCAGGAAAGAAACATCTAAGCAACGTTGAGAGTCTTAGAAATTATTCTGTGACAACCAGAAAAGTAAAAAGTGACTACCTAAAACTGGAGTAACCATTCAGGGCTGTGCAACTCAACTCCACTCCACCAAAAAGCAGGAAGATATGTGAGTGCTAGTTTAAAGTCTAAGGGCAGGCACCAGAGACATTGAGACAGTAAACCAGTAAGATGTGTTCACAACATCGAATACTTCCCTCATATTCCTTCTTTCTCCACAATCAGTTCATCTGTGTTTGCTACGTGGTGTCCAGGAAAGACTTGTATTTGTTTGTACATTTTACATTTCCATGAAGAACTGGAAATGAACTATCTCCTTTCAATGTCACGTTACAGAAAAGTATTTGCCAGGTTCTTAGTAAAGATATACTTGGGTTATTACAGTGGGTAGGACTTTTATCTTTTTATATGTTTTTGAGATTATAGTGCAATTTTGTCATTTTCATCCTCCATATTTCTCCCTTCATGCCTTTTTATATATCACCCTCCTCTTTCAAATGCATGGCCTCTTTTTTCATTAATTAGTGGTGGTGGTGGTGGTGGTGGTGGTGGTGGTGGTGGTGGTGGTGGAGGTGGTGGTGGTAGTGGTAGTGGTAGTGGTGGTGATGGTTGTGTTTCTAATACATAAATACATCTTGTTCAGCTTGGACAATATGCCTGTGTGTTTATGTTTCAAGGCTGACCATTTGATATTAGATCACCCATTAGTATGTTCTTCCGTGAGAAATAGTTCTCCTACTCTCAGTATTCCTTAGAAACATCACAGAAACACCCTCATAAATAGATTTCTAAGTCAGGGTGGCTCCACTAGAGGATTTTACAAACCTTTTAAAGAATAAGTAGGAACAGATCTCCCCATTCTTATCCAGATATCAAGAGAAAAGCTGAGGAGTGTGTCTTAGTGGTAGAGTATGAACTTGGTCTGTATAAGGCCTTACAGTTAGTCTCCACCACTACTACCCCCATCAAAAAAAAATAAAATAAAATAAGCACAGAAAGTAGAAGAAACCACATTCAAATTCATTTTATGAACATAATGCCACCCTGGTACCAGAACCAGAAAATAATGAAAATTTTTTCTTTCAACACAGAAAAATATCTTTTTGTTAAATTAAATTAACAAATAGTATTCTATAATATATAGTAAGATTTCTATACCATGAAAGTCTACGAATCTACAAATCACAGTCTACAAATATAATCTATAAAACAGGTGTGAAGAATTTTCAAAAGGTTAAAATTATAACTAGCGTATGACCTAGCTGTAGCACTCCTTGGCATGTGCCTAAAGAACTGACATCCTACTCCATATATACTCATTTAGCCAGGTCTGTTAACTCTTTATTCACAACAGCTAGAAAATGGAAACAATTGTATTGACCTTAGGCTGATGAATGGATGTCACAAGTATCAAAATTATGGTACAAATACACTGTGGCTTTCTTTTTGGCATAAGAAAAAAATCAAATCATGAAGTTTGGGAGAAAATGGATGGAACTACAAAATATACCCAGTTAGGTAACCTGGAATCAAGAAAACAAGGAGTGTGCATTCTCCTAGCTCCAAACCATAAATATTAGTATAAATCCTATAGTAACTAAAGAAGCCAGGAAAGTAGAAAGAGACTATTGGGGGAGGGGAGATGATACTCTAGAGTGGGATAAAAGACACAGGTGCTATGAAAGGGGAAAAATTGGGGCTACTCTAATTAAAGAGGGAAGACTCTTCAGAGGGAAAGGGGGAAAGAAATAGCACTGAATACTAATAACAAGGAGGCCACTTAACCCAATAAGAAATGGTAAAATGTATAAGGAGATCTATTAATGATAAAAGATGAGCTTACAATGAAGGGGGTGGTACTGGTAGGGTTGATAGACACTGAACTGATGACAAAATCAACCAGTGGAATGCAAACTAAAATAACCACAGCCCCACCACAGGACTGTCAGAATGGCTGAAGAGACTAATAGTAATGACACCAAATAGTAGCCAAAATATCACCTGCAGGAATGTAAATGGCACAATTACTACAGAAAAGAGCCTGGCCACTTCTACAAAACAAACATGTGATACAGCATTTGTAGTGTTACATGCCAACGCCAGAGAATTGATGTCCATGTTTATAAGAGAGCCTGTTGACACATGTCTGCAAAAGCATTATTCCTGATAGCTCAAATCTGGGTACATTGCTACCTCCCTCATGGGCGAATGATTAAATAAACTATAGCACAACCACATCTATAGAAAACCAGCAGGCAGCAAAGGGAACAAAAAGCTGACACCTTTAGCAACCAAGGGGACTCTAGAAGAGTGTGATGAGAAAAAAAGCCATTTCTAAAAGATCTATGCTATGTGAGTCCATTTCACAGCATTGTGAACTGAATGTGTCACAGAAGAGGACAGCTGGTAACCAAGGATGGAGTAGGGTGGGACAAATGTGTGTGTATTAATAGAAAGACTACAGAACAACGAATTCTGCCCCTTGACTGTGTTAAAATGGATATACACTTGAGACATTGGACAATAGAAAACACCATTTCTTCATAATTCCACAATCTAAACAGCTCTAAATAATGAAGACATTTCTCTAAAAAAAAATCTAGAAAAACTAAATTGGCATTACAAACAACAACAATAAAACTGCTTGAATCAATATGACCCAACTTACATTTTTATTTAAGCTGTGTTTATTTGTTTTTATCACAGAGGTACAGGTGTGTTTGGTTAAGAAACACAGCCTCATTCTTTCCATTTCTAAACTTAGAAGCCTTAATTATACTGGTCCAACCTATGTTCTAAAACCCAAAATACTATTCCATTAAAAAAAAAGTTTGGATGTAAGATTCTGAGCCTGTATTAGGATATAATTAGTTCACTGTAGACCATTCCTGGCTTTTCCTTGGTCATTCAGGTTCCTGACCATTCTCCTCAAATATCAAGTGTTCATTATGCCCATCTACTCATTTCCTCAGTAAATATTTATTTTGTGTGTATAAATGTATATATGATCTACCTGTTAGAGGCTGTATAGGGCCATGCAAATATACCCATGAATATGAATTTACCCTTAATCAAACATTAAAAGAAGGATGGAGTGAGAGGTGTGAGAAAGGACAGACACAAAGATACAATGATGTAATAGAAAAAGATAGCACAAAGAATGCTCATGTGCCCTGGTAGCTGGCTGCTGCTTTTTAGGAAACGAAGAAAAAATAAAATAAAATACACACACACACACACACACACACACACACACACACTTGCATAAGTATATAAATACATATATGTATGCAGGTACATATATATGCATATATATGAAATTCATGTGTACGTATATGAAAATGAATTTGGCCAAAGCACTGGCTAAGAACTTAGCTGAGGCATGAGCAAAAACTTAATAAGACAGCAAAGGAAACTATGATGGTGGAGACATAGTCTCAGCCAAACAGTGAGGAAGCTGGAGACTGGAGATTTGATAGAGTCATGGTATAAGGTGAAAAAAGAAATGGGGGTAAGAGGAGAGGGATGAAAATGAAATGAAAGAGTCTACTTTCAAGAGGATCATGACTTAACTTATAAAGTGACTTCTGTATTAGAATTTCAAACTCTATCCAAAGCATATGATTCCAACTCGAAAGAAGGATTAGAATTGTTTTCCATTAAGATACTAATTGTGGAGAAATTATTCATTATGGTTTCAGAATCAGGCAGATAATCTCAGTGATGTTGACCCTAAAACACAAAACAAAAGATGCATATGATGCTACTTAAATGTTTGCCAATGAAATTCCACTCCCTCTATGCAGGATCGACAGTCGCACAAAGCCTATGCCACCTTATCACATTCAGGCCAGGAACTGCTAATCTAGTCAGTTTTAGCAGTTAGTCTAAAATGTCATAAAAAAAAAAAACCCAGCATCAGTACTCAGACTGTATGAAAGGCTAACACCATGCTTCCTAGAGCTCTCTTCCTGTAAAATACCCATGGCCATGATGCAGAGCAGAAAGCTTGTGACACTGGATAGATAACAACTACCCAGGAAGCTCAGAACATGGTAGAGAGTGGTACAGGTTTGTATGAGCATCCAAGACAGTTGTCACAAACCCCAGGCTCCATAATGAGACATTGTTTACAACCATATTGTGGCTAGTTTTTGTTTTTTTTTTTTTTTTTTTTAGAGCCCTTATGAGAAAAAGCACACATCTAAAGGTTGTAAGAAGATTTTAGCGGCCTGTTACAGATAAAGATGCAGATATTAAGGACTTTATCATCTGATGTATCATGTTAGCAAGTAGTATAAATGGAATTTGACATCAGCTTACCTAATGATTATAATTATTAAGCTGACTTACCTCATAGAAGAGGCATCCATACCATTTGTTATTTGTGTAAGAACTAGCCTTTTGTTCTTAAATCTACCCACTCAGTCTTATGTTGGTCCATGGGGACATCCATTAAAAGCTGAATTATTGGAAATAATGAACTCCTTAAGCCCCACAATAGTCTAGAGCTACAATCCATGCCACACGTGCTGCTTTAAGTATCAAATGCCTCCTGTTGGGTTATCCATGAATACAATGCACTTACAGCTAATTTCTGGTTCTTCAAGCCTTCCTGACATTCTGTTTTGCACATTGAAATAAGTGTACCCCAATATGTATTAAGGTTTCAAATGCAATAATTTTCTACATCCACCTGGCTATACACTATGGTCTCAGAATAGAGATGGCCATATGATAATCACTCAACAGTCTTCTGAATAGATAAGCAACTCTTCCTCACCAAGGAGAGAATTTGCTAGCATTCAACTCTCACAAAGCATTATGCTCATTGAAATATAGAGACAATTTTTCTAGAATCACATTTTAACTCGAAACCAATCAGTAGCAAATAGAAATTGAAAAATAATTAGCATTCTTTATTATTTTGAACTTGTACTATCATGTAGGAAATAGTCTAATAATTCTTGATTCATCTAAACAAACTTATCAGATCTTTATTTTTCTCTATTACCAACATAGTTCTTATATCAGAGCTATAAAATAATGTCACACATTTATTTTTAGCTAGAATCCTCATGGAGTCAACATGCTTCTAGTGAGTTTTATCTGATATCAATGATATCCAAAGGCTCTTTCAAACATGACATTCCAAGAGTTTCTATAATCAACATTTTCTCCTGTGAAATAATAGAGTATGGGAATTCTGAGCACACTGACTTCTAAAATCAAGTTCTCGCTAGTAGAGGATGGGCCAGTGGCAGACAGTGAGAATAAACAGCTGTTCTCAAAGCACAACAAAAGGCACTAACTTCCAAAGCAATATCTTCTTCAATCACTAACTATTCAGGGCACACATATTGAAGTTATCAGAGACCTCAACACTCTCCAGCTACATGTTCGCCTAAAAATCATTCTCTTCTCATACTGTTGACTGCAATCTTGCTTCCAAGCTCCACCCCAGACAATCCCTTAGTGCATTCCCTAATGACCTTAATGACTTCTGTTGTTCTGGATCAAGGGTTTTCACTCTCCCTCTTTCTTGAACTCATTGTTTTATTGTGTTCACTACTGAGATGCAAACACCAATTTAGCCGCTCTTTTCTGCTTGCTTGCTTGCTTGCTTTCAATCACTCATATATATGTTTGTTTCTATATTCTTAATGGGGTGCTATTCTAGCTACTTGGGAACCTAAACACAAAGTCATGGTCCTTCTATAACGTAAATTTTAATGAATGGACATCTGCTATTAAAAAGAGATGGAGACATGTTACTGAGGAAACTAAAGGCAAAATAGGGATTCTACAAGAAAGAAGTATATTTTTACATGAAAACATATAAAGGGATGCCTACAATTTCCATTCCCACTCATGTACTAACTTATAGCAAATAAAATTATTTGGGCATTTATTAGGAGCAGTCAATTAGAACTGTCAACTAGATGTTATGTCAACTAGAAAGTTCAAATCCCTGCTGAGAAGAAAAATCTACAGCAATCTAAGCCAACATTCTTTTATTGTTCTCCCTGAGTTTTTTTCAGAGATGCATTTAGCTACAGATTGATGAAAACTTAGCCCAAATCAGATGAATATGAGAGAAAATGCTGTTACACAGAATCCTAACGAAAGATATACTCACAAATAGTTCACACCTTCATGTAGGCATCTAAATATTCCACATTCTAAAAAATAAAAAATAAAAAAATGTATTGTAAAAGAAAAAAAAAAGAAAAGTAAAAAGTAACAGGCTCTATAGTGATAACCTGCCTTGAAGTAGGTCAAAATTTACTGAACTATGATAATCTACCTCTCGTTAGCAAAAGGCCTCAAAGGCCACTTCAATTGCCAGTATTTGATAAAAGAAATATCAAGAGCTGAGTCAAGAAAAAGAGGAGGAGGAGGAAAAGGAGGGGGAGAAAACAGCTAATATAGCTAGAAGCACACGAGTGACTCAGTTATTAGAGCTTTCAGAAAAAAAAAAGGACTAAAAGTGAACTAATTGTGTTTTTAAGAAAACACAGCAAGATAAATGCTATTATCAAAGAATGGAAATATCATCCTGAGTGAGGTTACCCAGACCCAAAAGGACATGTGTGGTATGTACTCACTGATAAGTGAATATTTACCATAAAATATAGGATACCCACACTACACTACACTACACTACACTACACTACACATACCCAAAGAGGCTAAAAGAGAAGGAAGATCCAAGGGAAGAGGCTTGAATCTCACTTAGAAGGTAGAATAAAATAATCATGGGAGGCAGAAGGGAGTAGAAGAGGGGATGCGGAGCGGAATTGAGAGTGTTCAGAATCAGGTGTAGGGAGAGACAGGAGAAAGGGCCAAGGACCACAGAGCCAGGAGAATGAATGGAATTTGGTGGCAGGCAGGGGTGGGGGGATGGGGGGGCTGTGGGAGGCATCTCTAAGACATGCCAGATACTTGGTTTGGGGGAGGCTCCAGGACTCTGTGGGGGTAACTTTAACTGAGACTCCTAGCAGTGGGGATATAGAATCAGAATTGGCCATCTCCTGTAACCAGGCAGGACCCCCAGTACAGGATAAGAGCACCATCCTATCCACAAGATTCTAAACCCCAAATTATTCCTATCTACAAGAAATGCAGAGACAAAGGTAGAGCAGAGCCCGAGGGGAATGTCAACCAATAGTTGGCCCAACCAGAGGCCCATTCCATGGGTAAGCACAAATCCCTGATACTATTAATGGTATTATACTTGCAGACAGGAACCTAGCATAACTATCCTCTGAGAGGCTACATCAAGCAGCTGACTGAAACAGATGTAGAGACCCACAGCCAAATGATTGGACAGAGCTTGGGGAGTCTTCTGAAAGAATTGGAGGAAGGATTGAGGGGCCTCAAGGGATAGGAACTCCATATGAAGACCAACAGAGTCAATTAACCTGGATCCCTGAGGGTTGTCAGAGACTGAACCACCAAACAAAGAGCATACATGGGCTGGATCTATGCCCCGCCTCCACTGCATATATGTAGCATTTATTCAGTTAGGTCTTCATGTAGGTCCCTGAACAACTGGAGCAGGGGCTATCCCTAAAGCTGTTGCCTGTCTGAGGATCTCCCAGTTCCCCAAACTGGGCTGCCTTGTCTGGCCTCAGTGGGAGAGGGTGGCCTAGACCTGCAGAGACTTGATGCACCAGAGTAGGGGTATACCCAAGAGGAGTCTTTACTTTCTCAGAGGAGAAAAGGAGGGAAGATGGAGGAGGAACTGTGTAAGGGGAAACCTGGAGGACTGAGGGGAGGGAAGCGATCAGGATGTAAAGTTAATAAACAAATACATTTTCAAGAAGAAGATAGACAATAAATAAATAAATAAATAAATAAATAAATAAATAAAATGGAAATTCTAAATGTGGAGAAACAACTATTAAACACGAAGCATACATGAAATAATCTAAAGAAAAATGGAAAGGAGTGATATATATATATATACATATACATATATGACACACATATATATGACATACATATATTACAAAAAGAAAATGAAATGTATATAAGCTATTTTAATAAGTAATAACCAAACATTTTGTAAAACAAATGAAAATGACCAAGTAACAAATATGAAGTACTACAAGAATCAAGAAGTATAAAAACATACATAAACCATAATCGATACATCTCAGTAAAAGTAATGGATAAAAAGAAAAAAGAAAAAAATTTTTAGACAAAAAAGACCAATAGCCCATGTTATATTTCATTATAATTGTTTCATAACTGCTGCTGTTCAAAAGTATAATCTAGAACAAATTTCTTTATGGCTAAGCAGTGTACAGCAGTGCTATAGATATAGCAGTGCTAGCATATTCAAGGCTCTGGGGTCCATTTAAAGAAAAATAGTAATACATATAAATGAATCTATTTCTCAATGAATGTACTAATATATTTAATATATTTTTTTAATTTTTGAGGTAATAATATAATTTCATCATTTCTCCTTTACCTTTTCTTGCTCCAAACCCTCCTCTATCCCCTTGTGTGTGTGTGTGTGTGTGTGCGTGTGTGTGTTTTGGGCTCATCATTTGTCGTTGGATATCCAGTTAAAATGCTCTTCCCTGGGGCATAAGCTTTCTTCTACTCTCAGCATTCTTTGGTTGCCTATGGTTCTTCATACAAGGTTGAGTCCTCCCATAGATAAGTGCAGTCCTCACTCCCTCATCCAGACAGGCACCTCTTTGCAGCAGAAGGACCACTACAGAAAACCACAATCAGTCACAATGCAGAGTTGTAGACATCCATTCCATCAGACGCATCCACAGAACAGCTTCTTCACTTAAGGCTCAGGGATCATTGAGAAGAGGGGACAATAATGTTTTAAGAACCAGAGGAACAGGGAGTTTGCTAAGAGACTGAGTCTCCTAGAAATGTCAGAAGCTAAGTTTCGCAATGCTCACAAAGTCTCACCAAATGACAGCCTACACATAACCAGAACAAGGATGAGAGCAGTATACACGTTCACAGGAAGGGATGAAAACTATACTGGTATTTCTGTTAAGTTCTGGAATAGAAGAAAACTATTTGTACCAATCAGATTTAGCAATTATCTATCAATAAAAATAATTAAATGATATTATTTTCTTATATTCATCCTACATCAGTTAAAACAAATTATCAAATACAGAGACCCAAGAAAATCTCATAAAACACCAAGACAAAAAGGGAAAGACAAAAATTAGAACACGGTATATGTTTGAAAGCAGGCAAGATTGACCCCAGATTACAGAAATAATAACAGAATTTCTAACTGAAGAGCAAGGCTTGTGATTGGGAAGAATTACCAAGAGGATGGAGGGCTTCTAATATAATCCTTTTCTTAATGTGAATGCCATGAATATGTTTAAGAAACAAAATTTCACTCTGCACTTTTGTATTTTTATTACATCTCAATTGCACATGCCACAAAGACAAACAACAGAATAGGATTTTTTTTCATAGTGACTTCCATTAACACAGCTTCTGTAGCTTCATTATGCAACTTCATATACAATTTAAGTTAAGTAGTATTTAAACTCATTCTCCTACAGTTCATGCTACTGTCAAAGGTATCTTCTCCAGGGAAACTTGTGAAGCCACTAGATTAGTTGGTTTTCCTTAACTTGTCACAGACCTAGCTAGACATATCTGGGAAGAGGGTATCTTAATACAGAAAATGCACCTGTAAGATTGGCCTATAGGCAAGTTTGTGAGGCATTTTATTGATCGATGATTAATTTGAGAAGGGTCAGACAATTGAGGGTGGTACCATCCTTGGACAGGTGGTCACAGAGGATAAATAAGCAAATCAGAGGAAGTAAGTCAGTAAGAAACATTCCTCCATGGCTTCTACCTCAGGCTTGCCTTGACTTTTCTCAGTGACTCAGGATGTGTAAGCCAAATAAACCCTTTCTTCCCTAAGTTGCTTTGAACATGCTATTTTATCACAACAACATAAACTCTAACTAAGACAGCCACCAATAAATTTTACATTTCAATATAAATTGTGCAAAAATATCTATAAGAAATTTTAAATGTCTATGGCTAGTAATGTCAATTTTATGCATTTATTCCCTTTTTCTTTCATTTATTATCATCTTTTTCCTTGACCTATGTAGAATAGAATGGAGAATTGTAAATTAAATTCTAGAGTTCTGAAGCAAATATTATACAAGTTTATCTCTAGAGAAAATACATCCCTTAAATGGAAAGGCAAAGTTTCTCTTTGTTAAGTTACAATGGATTAAATACAAGAGAAATTATGTGATATCTATATTATTTTAGAGCCTGCTTAAAAAGATGGAACCTTATTCTGCAGTCAGAGAGCAAATGTTTCAATTAAATATAAAGTTTCTTATTACAATACTTTGAATTTAGCTCTTGGTTAAGAAACCTTGGGCAATTGCTCATGTAAATACAAAATATGTAGAGGTCTAAAATTCAAATAATAATAACTATGAAATTGCAGTATTCTGGATATGTTTAAAAAGCACACTTATATGTAATTTAAATGTGGCAGTTTCTTCCTGTAATTATTAAGCAAAGGTCATCTTTGATGGCATAATGGCATGAGACCATATCTCAAAAACAGAAAATATGGGGAAAGATCATTGTGAGTTCATAATTGAACCTTTAATGTGGGCATGATCGAGCTCACTTCTGTAATCACCACACTGCAGAGGTGAAAGACCAGGAATAATAAACTGCTCTGTAGACAGAAGTTCATAGTCATCCTGGCCTATGGGTGACTGTGTCTTTAAAAGGCAACAGACTTGCCTACAGGCCAAGGCAACATGTCTCCCTCTAGATACATTCTACAACAACTAAACTCAAAAATACCCATAGATAGAAACTATCAGTTGAAGCTTTCCAAACTTTACAAGCAGAAATATCTCAAAGATGAGATATTTCCAGGAACTGGAAAGGAAAGTCATAAACAGAAGGAAAGAGCCTCCAAATGAAAGAGAACTTAGCAGTATGGGGGGAAAACATCAGAAACATAGATAGAAAATTTAGGAGGGAAACTGAGGTTTGAAAAAAACAACATATAGTGAATGCAAAACTGAACCAAAAAGGCAAATAGTAAACCAGATATATCATCTGATATCTGCAATATCAACCCGTGGGAGGTTAACCTCAGAGATTTTCCATGCGTTTCAGGCCATCCTAGGCTCCTAATGTGCTCAAGGCCGGCCTGTACTACAGAGTGAAATTCTGTCTCAAAAAGATGGTGGAGGAGGAGGGGGAGGAGGAGGAAAAAGAAGAAGGAGGAAGAAGAAAGGAGGAAAGGGAGGGAGGAAAGGGAGGGAGGAAAAGGAAAGAAAAGAAAGGGAGTGAAGAGGAAGGAAGGATAAATATTAACCTTCAATGAATCAAACGAGAGCAGTGGAAAACATCACTGATAGACTCAACCAATAAAAGCAAGAATGTCAATGACGGGGGAAGAGGGACAAGGAGATATTGACTTAAACGTCAATAAAGAAGATGAAATGCACAGCATGACCACAACCTGTAGAATACTGAGTTAAACTCAAACGGTCAAACCTAAGGCAACATGGGGTAAAAGGAGCCAAGCTATAGAAAAAAAGCATGGAGAACCTAAGAAAATACTTCAAATTTAGACCTAGAAATTGACATCCAAACATAAGGAGGCACTTACTATGCCAAAAGACACTACCATGTAAAAAAAAAAAAACAAAACTAAAACATTCATATATTATACTCAAGACATTAAATACAAAACAAAGTAATATTAAAAGCTCTAAGAATAAAACAACTGACCTACAAGAGTAAATACATCATAGCAATATCAAGCATTTGATCAGCAACCTTAAACTCAGAAATGCATGTGCTGGTATATCTGACACACTAAAATATAAAATTGCCAACCAAGACTCAAGATGTTCAGAAAAACAATCTTTTAAAATAGAATGAAGGACAACAAATTTCAAGATAATCACCAGCTAGGGCAGTCCACGACCACCACTCTAGTACTGTAGAAAAACCTTTTCTGGATCTTCTACACAAATGTGGAAGGAAAAATGTCAACACTGGCAAGTCAAGAAAGAAATAATTTCCTGAGATGAATTGCTGAACCAAAGGAGAGCTAGTAAGGAATTCATCAGGTCCAACAGAGTAGACTAGCAAGCCCCTGGTACTAATAGGGAAGAAAGGAAAGAGCCCACCTTTGGCTCATCTCCTAGCCAGTAAACAAACAGCCAACAAAATAGCAAGAATTAGTAGACATATCTCAATAATAATCATAAGTGAAAATAATCCCAACACATCAGTAAAGAGACATAGATGAGCTAAGTTGATGAAAACATAAGATCCAAATACATGCTATTTCCAAGAAACACACATCACTGGGAAAGGCAGTCATATCCTAAGGTACTTGATCACATAGTAAGAGTAGGAGTGAGCTGACATAACTATTTTCATAACTAATAATATAGATTTCAAATGAAAACTAATCAAAAGAAATAACAAACATTTAATATTAATAACTTAAGCAGCATATAATGAAAGTATGAATGCATGTGCATCAAATGTGGGAACCCCCAGTTTTATAAAAGAAACTCTGATGGGTATAAACAATTAGAAAGATCCAGACCCAAGAGCAGTCAGTGACTTTAGCACCTCACTTTCTTTATAAGAGTTCAAGTTTAAAACTCAGCAATGTCATCCTTGTTGGATCCTGAGAGCCTCTCCCTTCCCTAGCATCTGGGACTTTCTACCCAACAAAGAGGAGACAGAACCTGTAGAGGCCACTTCCAGTCAATAAGCACAGCCTCCAGATGAGGAATGGTGCGACCCACCCATTCCCCCAAATTTTAACCCAGAATTGTTCCTATCTAAAGCAAATGCAGGGGGAAAGGGGGAGCAGAGACGGAAGGAAAGGCCATCCAGAGACTGCCCCACCTTGGAACCTATCCCATATGCAGCCACCAAACCCTAACACTATTGCTGATGCCACGAAGTGCTTTCTGTCAGGAGCTTGGTATAGTTGTCCTCTGAGAGCCTCTGCCAGCACCTGACTAACACAGATGTGGATACTCACAGACAACCAACAGACTGAGCCAGGGGACAACAATGGAAGGGTTAGGGGACGGACTGAAGGAGCTGAAGGGGATGGCAACCCCAATAGAAAGAACTACAATATCAACTAACCGGGCCCCACAGAGCTCCCAGGGACTAAACCACCAACCAGTTTACACATGGATGGGTCCATGACTCCAGCTACAAATGTAGCAAAGGACTGCCTTATCTGGCATCAATGGGAGCAGAGGCTCTGGGTCCAGTACAGGCTTGATGCCCCAGCATAACCGGAAAATGGGACATTTGAGACATAAATAAATAAATAAATAAATAAATAAATAAATAAATAAATATATAAATATATAAAACCTCAGCAATAAAACTGAAAAAGTTAAACTGCACCATCTCTCTCTTTCTCTCTCTCTCTCTCTCTCTCTCTCTCTCTCACACACACACACACACACACACACACACATATACATATACATATATAACATATATATATGTATATATATATCATATATATATATGTATATATATAAAACATATATACATGCACTTTTCTTAGCATTGCACGGAATCCTCTCAAAATAATCTATGCTACAAAGCAAATTTCAACAAATACAAAAGAATTAAAATGGTTTCTTATATGTTATTTGATGTTAGTGGAATAAAACTGGAAATAATATAGCTTGTAAAAGAGCAAAATCTGCACCATTATTGAGAGACTGAACAACCGTTCTACAACAACCAAGAGCTCGGAGGAGAATCAAATTTGATTCTTACAAGTCACAGAATCAAATGAAAATGCAAACAGGAGTTCCTAGAACCTTTGAAGCATAGTGAAAGCAGTTCTAAGAGGAACTTTTGTAGCTTCAAGTATTTCCATTTTTTTCTATTTTCAAACATCAGATGGTTCTGAGATAAACAAGTCTCCCACAAGTGAAAGCCCAGGACTGGAGAGAGTTGCTGCTGAATTCTACAAAACCTTTAAGTGTGAACACAAATATTCCTCTAAATGGTTCACAATCTATAAAGAGAAAATACACTATAAAATTGTTTCTGTGGATCCAATAGTCCCCTGATACCAAAACCAAAACTAGATAAGAACATACACACCAGAGACAGAGAGACAGAGAGACAGAGAGACAGAGACAGAGACAGAGACAGAGAGAGAGAGAGGTGACAGACAGATCAGCAAGAGCTCCTGCTCTGCAAAGATGAGGACCTGCCATTGGATTCTCAGCATCCATATCAAAAGTCAGGCATTGATGTATAAACCTATAATTGCAACACTGGGAAGCAGGGACAAGGGGATCCAGAGAGCTAGCTCACTGGCTTGCCAGTGTAAGTAAAACAATGAGCTTCTGCTTTAGTAAGACGCCATGTCTCAAGGCAAGGAGTCTAGAGATGAAAAACTATGTATCCTGCTCAGATCTGCTCATGTGCATGAGGCAAATTACACACATACACAGGAAGAGAGAGAGAGAGAGAGAGAGAGAGAGGCAGACAAACACAAATATATACACAAATATGTACACAAATATATACAAAAAATACACAAATGATACAAACAAGAAAGAAAAATAGATAAATTATCCTTACTTTGAGTTGTTATAATCCTATATTTTAAAAGCAATTAAACACAGCATGCAAAATTCAGTAATATTTCTGTAGACAAATAATGAACTTACTGAGATAGAAATCGGAAAATAATTCCATTCACAAGGACTTCAAAACAAAATACCTAGGAATAAACTTAGTCATGGAAGTCACTTCTCCCGTGAAAGCTTTCAGACTCTGGAGAAAGAAGTGAGAAAGATAAGAAAGAATTCCAATGTTCATAGGTTAGTAGACTTAAAAAATATGACAGCATTACTGAAAATTATCTACAGGTTCAATGCAATGTCCATTGAAATTCCAGTAACACAACTGGAAAAAAACATCAGTCATAAAATTTGTTATGGAAGCACCAAATATCTCAAATAGTCAAACAATCCTAAGCAGAAAAGGCAATATTAGAGATGTTACAATATCTGATTCAAACTATAATGAGTCGTGTTATCAAAAACTATGTGACTGTGAGAAAAACAGACATTTAGAGCAATGGAATGGACTAGAGGACTCAGAAATAAACTCACATATTTAGAGGAATGCAATGTCAGCAATGCCCAGAATACTCATCATCAAAAAGAGACAGACGCAAAAAATAATTTTTGAAAAATTGGATCGCCATATTTAATAGAATTTAACTAGAACTCTATTTCCTTTTGATCAATTAAAAATCAATTAGGAACAATATTTTA
Source organism: Apodemus sylvaticus (assembly GCF_947179515.1). Taxonomy (NCBI): domain Eukaryota; kingdom Metazoa; phylum Chordata; class Mammalia; order Rodentia; family Muridae; genus Apodemus; species Apodemus sylvaticus. Next base: position 33,634,125 of record NC_067492.1, read on the forward strand.
TTGTAGTGAGAACTGTCTCTGATTTGGACTCTGTTGCATGTCTTTGGATCCCTATCCTCCATCAGATGAGCTTTCCTATGTGGCCTCAGTGGAAGAGGTTGTACTTAATCCTGGTGAGACTTGATGTGCCAGGGTGGGTTGGTTTGGGGAGGGAGAATGGGAAGAGAAATGAGAGAAGGGGATGTGAGGGAGGGAAGGACAGACAGGGGCTGTAATCAGGATGTAAAGTGAATGAATAAATTAATGAAGGAAAACAAAAAATCTTGATCAAAAGCCTTACTGCAAGCCCTAATAATTTAAAATACTAAACATAGGTAAAATATGTCAAACATAAGCAATGATTTTCTGTGTACAATCCTGATAGCATAAGAAATAATACTAAATGAAATTGAAAAGTGTCTGCACAACAAAAGAATCCATCAGTGAAGACACTATCTATAGAACCAGGAATAGAAAATCGTTTCCAACTGGATATAAGCCATGGAACTAATGTCTAGAACATACAAAGAACTTTAAAAATTAAACACCCCAAAACTGAAAATTGCACAATCAATAAATAGGCTAATGAACGGACTACACAGTACTCAAGAGAAGTAATACAACGGGTCAATAGACTTTGTATTATTGAAAAAATGTCAGCATCCTTAAGTGTATGGGAAATGCAAATTAAAACTATTTTGAAAATCCATCTCATCCTAACCAGAAGGGCTTACAGGAAAAAAATCGAAATGATAATAAATACTGTGAGGAAGAGGAGAATGAAGAGCCTTTGTGTCCGAGTATGATTGTTCTCACTCTCACAGTATACTGACCAGGGCCAATTTGAGGAGCAAAGGGTTTTGTGGCTGTGGTTGTGGTTTTGGTTTTGATTTTTTTTTAAGCGTACAGGTTACAATCTATCATTATTGGAAATAAAGGCAGTAATTCAAGGCCAGAACTTGGAGCAGGAAAAATGGAATGGAGAGAACACTATTATCTTGTTTTCATCTTCTGGGTTACTGCTGCAGCCCAGGTCCACCAGCCCACACTAGTAACAGCTTCACTGAACTTGGATCTTCTTATATCAATTAAAAATTTAAAAAATGTCCCACAGACCAACAGGACGGAAGCAATTTCTCAACCGAGCATTCTTCTTTCCAACTGTCTCAAGTTTGTATCAAGGTGATAAAAACTAACAGACACACCTTATCTGTCTATACTGCTGGTGGGAACGTAAACTGGTGTGACCATTGTGGGAGCCAGTATGTATATCCTAAAGAGAAAACTATAGTTGGAGCAACCATATCAACTGGCTATGCTATCCATAGATATACGCCCAAAAAAACTTTTTGTTAAAAATTTTTCTTCTTTTTTTTTGTTTCTTTTTTATCTTGTTTATTCTTTTTTTTATTGCTTTTTTTGTTTCTTTTTTTTCCACTGGCCTTCACTTATCCTTGCAACATCATTCTGAGAACATATGTTTAGATATCATGCTAATCATTTATTAAATTATACTTTTTTTTACCTCATATACAACTTTATTTTTTTATTCGATATAATTTTTTATTTACATTTCAAATGATTTCCCCTTTTCTAGCCCCCCACTCCCCGAAAGTCCCGTAAGCCCCCTTCTCTTCCCCTGTCCTCCCACCCACCCCTTCCCACTTCCCCGTTCTGGTTTTGCCGAATACTGCTTCACTGAGTCTTTACAGAACAAGGGGCCACTCCTCCTTTCTTCTTGTACCTCATTTGATGTGTGGATTATGTTTTGGGTATTCCAGTTTTCTAGGTTAATATCCACTTATTAGTGAGTGCATACCATGATTCACCTTTTGAGTCTGGGTTACCTCACTCAGTATGATGTTCTCTAGCTCCATCCATTTGCCTGAGAATTTCATGAATTCATTGTTTCTAATGGCTGAATAGTACTCCATTGTGTAGATATACCACATTTTTTGCATCCACTCTTCTGTTGAGGGATACCTGGGTTCTTTCCAGCATTTGGCAATTATAAATAGGGCTGCTATGAACATAGTAGAGCATGTATCCTTATTACATGGTGGGGAATCCTCTGGGTATATGCCCAGGAGTGGTATAGCAGGATCTTCTGGAAGTGAGGTCCCCAGTTTTCGGAGGAACCGCCAGACTGCTTTCCAGAGTGGTTGTACCAATTTGCAACCCCACCAGCAGTGGAGGAGTGTTCCTCTTTCTCCACACCCTCTCCAGCACCTGCTATCTCCTGAATTTTTAATCTTAGCCATTCTGACTGGTGTAAGATGAAATCTCAGTGTTGTTTTGATTTGCATTTCCCTAATAACTAATGAAGTTGAGCATTTCTTAAGATGCTTCTCAGCCATCCGAAGTTCTTCAGGTGAGAATTCTTTGTTTAACTCTGTACCCCATTTTTTAATAGGGTTGTTTGGTTTCCTGGAGTCTAACTTCTTGAGTTCTTTATATATATTGGATATTAGCCCTCTATCTGATGTAGGATTGGTGAAGATCTTTTCCCAATTTGTTGGTTGCCGATTTGTCCTCTTGATGGTGTCCTTTGCCTTACAGGATAAGTGAAGGCCAGTGATCTGGGCCAGGTGATAAAGCATTTGTGCCACCCTGACTGTCTGATGTTCCTCTCTATCACCCCATAAATCAACTCTCAATAGTAAACACGAATTATTAAATATCTTACATTATAATGTAAAAATTTTTTTTCATTTATTTACATTTCAAGTGTTATCCCCTTATCTGGTTTCCCCCCTCCCAAAAAACCCCTATACCCTCCCCCTGCTTCTATGAGGGGTTCCTCCACCCACCCACTCCCACCTCCCTGCCCTCGATTCACCTACACTGGGACATCTATCGAACCTTCATAGAACCAAGGACCTCTCCCCGCACTGATGCCTGACAAGGCCATCCTCTGCTACATAGGCAGATGGAGCCATGTGTACTCCGTTGGTGGCTTAGTCCCTGGGAGCTCTGAGGGGTCTGGTTGATTGATATTGTTGTTCTTTCTATGGGGTTTCAAACACCTTCAGCTCCTTCAGTTCTTTCTCTACCTCCTCCACTGTGGACCCCACACTCAGTACAATGGTTGGCTGTGAGCATTGGACTCTGTATTTGTACAGCTCTGGCAGGGCCTCTCGGGAGACAGCTATATCAGGCTCCTTTCAGCAAGCCTTTCTTAGCATCCACAATAGTGTCAGAGTTTGGTAACTGTATCTGGGATAAATCCCCAGGTGGGACAGTCTCTGGATGCCCAAAGGACATCCAGAGTTTACATTCTACACAGATGATCTCCCATTTATGTTTATTATTACACTATACACAAGAGTCAAGAAATAGAACCATCCTTAATGCCCACATTAAGCAGATGATCAGATATGTGTGTGTGTGTACATGTGTGTGTATACACATATACATATATACAGATATACGCCTACACATACATACACATGTATATGTATATACATATATACACACACAAATGTTCTCATAATTAAACCCATTACCTTGCAAGTTAAGTTAGAATTTTACTTTATAAAGGGGAAAGAGGCTTGAAAGTTATAGCACAGTGGTTCAGAGTGCTAGATAGGTACTCTTTCAGAAGATCTGAGTTTAGAAGCATGTCGTGCAGCTCATACCACCTCACAATGTCGTCCTCTGGTCCTCCTCTGGAACCCACGTGTACACACACATACAAACACACACACACACACACACACACACTAAAACTCAATAAACATTTAACATGGATAAAGTATAGATAAAGTATAGATCTACGTGTACTCAAACCATGAGATTATCTTGAAAATAAAACAGCAAATAATTACTCACTGTGGCATTAGAACACAGGCAGGACACAGAGCCCTTGAACTACTAAGAAGCCCTGTAAGCAGGATTGTGGCCCTGTTTCCCACATATCCCAATATAGCCAAAAATCCTCAGCCGGGATTTAGGTTTCCCTCACTGCTCTGTGCCTTGGCTGAGATAGAAGTCTCCCAGCTCCTCTCGCTTGCATTCGACTCCTACCCAAACATTAACGTTAGTACCTGTACTCTTTCCATCCAAGGTAATGAAGGAACAATTATCTGACATCATCTGCTCTGCCAATGGAAAAGTGAACTGATGGTACATAGCAGGATCATCAAAAGCAAGTCAGCAGTCATCTAGGCTACGACACATGAGCATCTGAAGTCTCATCATTTGGGGGTATTGCTGTAGCCGCCCGCCCATCTGTGGGCCAGTCTCAGCCGCGCAGCCAGGCAGATAAGGAATGACCTGGAAGGCTACAACGGCCAGTTTGGAACACCCTGATTATGATTAACTTACATCGGCTCTGTTCCAACAGTGCCCTTCCAGTTAAATGCAATAAATCTCCTCCTCTTTAAGTGACAGGGAGTCAGAATTGCTACTTTTGCTTTCAATGATGAAAAACAGGGGAAGAAACCAACCCACCTACCATAGGCAAAGCAATTGGGGAAAAAAGCATAAATAGTAAATTGTTCACCTCATGCTGGGCTGGGAAATGAATTTAGTTTTCCACACATTATCATAGCTAACAAATTCCTTACAGGATGCGTCTCACTTTCTATAACTAGATGTTTTATAATCAGAAAAGAAAAAGGTAGGACTTTTGGTCACTAGCTCTTAAAACTATTTTTGAGTGATTTGTATCCCTGAAATACTGCCTGTGTTCTCTCTGGGACAACTTCTATTCCCTCAGATTTGGGCGGGAGGAGAATTTAATGGAATAATATGTCACATGTGACACCTACAGACCAAAACTGAATCTGCTTTCTCTAGATAAGACCTTCACCCACCAGAACATTTCTCAGAGAATCTCATGTAAACTGGGAAACTAATTCATGCTCCATTTCCCATCACTAAATGTTTTATTTTCTTAATGTAAATGGATATTAAGTAGTGATAACTACTGTTTTTTTTTTTTTGGTAGTTCCCTAGTTCAGTGAAAATATGAATTTTAAGAAGAAAAGTCAAAAAGAAATAAGGTACAAAATATGGTGTGTGTGTGTGAGAGAGAGTGAGAGACAGAGACAGAGACAGAGACAGAGACAGAGAGAACAGAGACCAGAGCCAGAGCTTGGCTTGAGATGTCATTACTCAGGAACCATTAACCTTTTTTTGACACAGGTGGCTCCTTCCTGAGATGGTGCAAAATCCTTAACATTTTAAAATATTATTTTTGAATGTATTAAAATAGCAATAATGTATATATTGTATATTAAGTAGTGATAACTACTGGGGTTTTTTTTTTTGTTTGTTTGTTTGTTTTTTGGGGGGGGAGTTCTGCTTTGCCTGTAAAAATAAAGAACATGTCTCTCTTATTTAACTCAGACTTACAAGGTCCCTGGTCCACATCAGAAATGTGGTACGTGAGTGAATAAAAGAAGAAACTGTTTGTTGGTGTGGGAACACACACTGCTCCGTGGACAGCACCAAGTGCATGATTGAATTCTGCTATTTACCTTATCAGAAACCCACGCATGAGTCGCTGTGGAAATATTTATACTCTTTTTCTATTTCAGAAAACTGGTCTTAGGAATATTTATCCCTTAGGTTTCCATTGTTAAATCTAGTTTAACTCAATATCTCAGGGCATGGTAATTCACTAACCACAATTCCCTTTAGCGATATATTTATGTTTGGTTTTTAGCAATAGAAAAAATATTTAATAAAAGACTTTATATTAAACACAATTTGGAAATTACTAAAAAGCCTTTACATTATTAGTATGCATTAAAGTTCATAACATTATATTAGAAGTCAATCTGTGACAACAATGTGTTCATTTTGATGGGCAAACATCTGAAGTGAGGAGGTTAGCACAGGACTAGTCTTGTGTGAGCCTCAGTTCATTTATCCTCACAATTTATTATGGTTGTGCAGTTCTCAGCAGATCTTGAATACATAAACAAGTAGGTGCAAGGGGTAATATTTATTAGACACTCATCTGCTGTCCCAGAATACTTATGAAATACAAGGGCATGCAAGAAACACCACAGAAAACCAGTCCCAGAGATGAAAAGTAAGAAACTTTCTACCAGTGATTGCATTACTGCATTTCTAGTGGTGAATGGCATATGAAGTTTACGTAAACTTAAAAGTATTGACTGGGGGTAGAGGCTTGGAGGGCTGAGGAAGAATCTGGTAAAAGGATGGGAGCTGGGGCTGGAGGGGAAGCAAGGCAGTTAAGAGCATGGAGCACATTTCTGAGTTCACTGTCTAGCATCTGTGCTGGGTAGTTCATAACCTCCTCTAACTGTAGCTTCTGGGGATCCGATGTCCTTTTCTGGTTAGAAGTGGTATTTGAACCTTTGGCCATTCCTCTACAGATAAATATGCACCCTATGTGTTACAGTGCAAAGGAGAAATAATTCGGTGTTTATGGCGGCCGGTACAAGAGCTCCCTTGATGTTAAATTTCACACCTTGTTTTCACTTTGCTTAATGTGCCTGTTGAGCATCGCATCATCCTGAGCACCGCATTATGCCCAGGACAAGAGTTTGCAGTTACCGATCTGCTTCATGTCTCTTCCAGAATGAGTTAGGATTTAGTGTTGTAAGTAACTATGAGTTTCACACATTATGCTTATGAAATAATGGAATATATACTTCTGGCCTCGTTTTCCATTCTGATTCATGAGTGGAGAGCATATAACTTTATCAGTTGACTGCAGTAGCTAGTAAGTACATTTCATTTTCCCTCATGCTCTAGGTAATAAAAAATAATGAATACATCACTATGCTTTAGTGTCTTATGTAAATGTTACATGCAGTTAAAGAGTCATAAAGTCAAAATGAAATGTTAATGGCAGAGAAAGAAATGGCGTGGTATTAGAAGAAGGGGTTTATTTCCCCGCCTGTTGTGAATAAAAGATAGAATATAGCTTTGTTTTTCCCTAACTATACTTCTGCATTAATGAGTCTAGGAATTGGCCCAAATCTGGCCCCTGGCATGTTTTCATAGGTTTGTTTTATTGACATGCAACCACATTTACTCATATACTTCCTGTAACAGCTTCTTTACAATGCTAGAAATTAAATTCATGGGTCTTCCACAAACATGGCAAAGGCTCTACCATTGAGATACATGCCCAGCTCTGTATCTAACCAAATAGTCATTACATAGATCATAATGCTCAAAGTATAAAATGCTTTCTTTTGGCTCTTCACAGAGAAAGTTTGTTAGTTCCAAAGACAATCTGCCTTGACTCTTACAAAGGGTATACATTTCCTTAAATAACTGAATGAACTTTGAAATGATGTTGGCATCATCACCATTGAAGCCCATGTGTGGTAGTTACACTTAGCACTTGCCCATATCCAATTTAACCATTTTTCAAGAACACAGAAAAGTCACTCTTTCAATCCTGATCCAGGCTGTTGACCTCTAGAACTATTGTTGTCTGTGGGTTTTATTACTTAATAACCAGGGCCTAAGTTTTGCTGAAGCATTTTACAAACAAAAATATTAAACCGATTCTTTAAAAATTCTTCCTCAGCAACCTCTACTGATAATTATCAAATACCTACTGTTTTCTAGAGATTACACTTGACAAAACTTTACAGGTATTGTCTTTTAGTCCTCATAGTTATCTGGCTCTCATCATCTTCTGTTCAAAAAAAAAATGAGGTAAGATAAATCTAGTTGAAGTTTGAAGATTTGTATCAAGGATATCTGGCCTCAAAAGTTAATACTCTAATAATCTGGACTCTACCTCTCACTAAAAGTCTTACTCACTAATGATGCTACTAAGGGTACAGAGGCGTTTAGCCATGGTTTCTGGTGCTAGTGGCCAAAGGTGTGCATTTCTGGGTCAGTAGTTCTAATGCTCAATATTAGGAACAAGGCGATAACTCATTGATGATGTGTCTTTTAGTGCCACCAGGATGATTGTCACAGTTTATCCTACACTAATCACCTTTACAAATCAGCATGTTTTGGAAGCACCCAATTAGAAATCTAGGCAGATGCCTGTTTTAATTTTCATTCATTTTTTTAACACCTGCTTGTATTGGACTCATAAAGTTAAGGAGAATGGCATCATTCAGACTAAAAAGCCAATCTCCCCTCTGTTGAATCACGCTTTTCTGCCAAATCAAATCCTACCTAATTCTTTCTCCTCAATATGAATCCCTTTTTCACAGAGGGTCCAGGATAACCAATAGATTCCCCTACCTTTTGTCCCAAAGGCCCTCCAGCTTTTCCCAGGTTCTGTTGAATCCCAATACATGGACACTGTGAGCATAGTACCTGCTATAGATGGAGAAATTTAAGCACCTTATGGGATATTGAGCCTTGGTTTTCTTCTTGATACTTCTGAGGATCTTCTAGAAAAAAAAATGTCTGACAATAATTGCACTCCCACCAGCCAAAGAAAGTTTTATCATTTTCTGGAGAAGGACTGGGGAGTATGGATTCACAAGAGAACACAAGAATGCATAGATAAACTTGAGAACCTATATAAAGTGCACTGTTGCTTAAATAAGACTTTAAACAACTGGAAATGAAAATATACATCAACTTACTGAATCACATCAACCTCTGCCCTGAGGCATTGCAGGAAGCTATAATTTACTTATGGGAGGATCAAGGAAATAATTTTCTTGAGGGGAATACCCAAACTTTTGAGAACTTTTGATTCTCTCCAACCTACTACCATGTTTACCTGTTCAATAAACTACACAATGAAAAGCTTCTGGAATGATAACAGTGGCTTGGGTAGGCATGATGTGCCCAAATTATATAATTAAATTATTTTTTCTTATTGTTGAGGATTTTATACACACATATATAATAAAATATCACCAAAGTCTCTCTCCATTTCTCCCCATGAACTTTCCCCATAACCCTATGAACATGTTTATTTACCAACCTAATATCTTTTTACAAACCACTAATTCCACTTAGTGTGACCCATGTGTGCATGGGTGTGTGTACATCCACTAGAGCATGGGAATCGTACAAGAGACCACATTCTCAACAAAAGAGCAACAGGCAACTATGAACTGCCAATAGCTCCTCAGTAAAAAGAGAGGCCTGGAGATTGTCTGCCCAATCTAGTCTGGAATTTGGGGCAGCCTGACCTTCTTTAAGTCTTGTGCAAGTTAATCCTGACTACTGTGAGCCAGTGACAATGATATTCACAGAAGACAGCATTCAACAGAACTCCTCCCCATTCTCCTACTCTTGAATTCTTTTACCTTCCATGTCTGAGGTGTTCCCTGATCTCAGGGTTAGGACTAGCTTTATATAAATGTTCTATTAATTTTATTTTATTATTTTTGATATTATAATATAATTACAACATTTTTCCTTCCCTTTCCTCCCTCTAAACACTCCCATAAGTCCTTCCCTTCTCTCCTTCATTTAACTAATTGGTATGCTCTTTTTTAGGGAACAGCAATTCTTCAGTTGCCTATAGCTCTTTCTGTAGTGTCCATGTCCTTTGGGCATGTCTGTTGGTGGTGTCCTTATTTAGCTCATATTTGGGCAGTCATGTTGATAATACTTCATGGGTACAGTCTCTGACATTTCTAAGAGATTCAATTCCACAAGAAATTTTCTTATCCTCTGGCTCTTACAGTCTTCCTGTTTCATCTTTTGACATGTTACCTGAGCCTTAAATAGAGTAATCATTTATAGGTACTGGGCTCCACCACTTTGCATTTGATTGGTTGTAGTTTTCTATAATGATCTCTGTCTGTCACAAAGAGCAATTTTCTTGATAAGGGTTAAAGACTACTCTGTGGGTATAAGGACAAGTGTTTACAGAATGTTATTATGCATTATTTTGATTTACTAAATTAGTGGCTGTAGATTCTCCTCCAATAATAGTGACTTCAATAGCACTGAGTAGTTAGCTATGGTTCCAGTTCCAAGTATGGTTTCCTTCTTGTGGAAGACATCATAAGTGCAATTAGAGAGTGGCTGGATATTGGAAAGTTGTGCACACCCACCACTATTGCACTCCTAGGGTTATATTGCCATGCTGGCCATTGGTGTGGTTCATGGACACTAGAGCTGAAGTTGTTCCATTTAAACTTGAGCACTCAATCTACTGTTCTCAATGTTTTGAGCCCTCATGTATATCTCTATTAACTGATCACTGATAAAGAAGTTTCTATCACTAAGGTCAAGAGTAGCCAAGGTCTATGCATACCAGCATAAATAATTTGAAGGCACTTTGACAGCCTGACCATTTAGTAAGATAGCAACAACAGGTCTTTATACTTATTTACAGACATCTCTTTTTGTCCCCATTGCTTATGAGGACTAGATCAAACAGAGGCACTAAGTGATTACTCCCATTGCATGAATCTATAAACCCCCAGTGGACCAGATAATCTGTGGATTACTTCACTTACTCTCACTTTCTATATTTGTACTTTCATTGTTTCAGGATTAGGCGTTCCTGGGAACTGACCAGAATATCCGCTATAGAAGAGCTGAGCAGAATAATCTGAGCACACAGAACAGTTGGTAAACAACAGAGACAACAGGGAACAATGAGAAACGGGATACTCTTCTTTGTTTTTCTACCAAGACTGAAGAGTCAAAGTATATGTATGTAAGAAGAAGAATCAAAGAAAAGTGAGCTATCATTTTGAGGAAGGCGCAGCATGGGGAGGTTGGAGATAGAGTGTTGGGAGGGGCTGCAGGGGGCAAAGGGGAGGGAGAAATTGATGTTATTCTGTTTTAATTAAAATGTGTTTGTAAAGAAAATTCAAAATAAAAGTCTCCACACAGGTATTTGAAAAATAACCCACAAAACTGAGCAATCACCCTGATTGTTAAAAAGTTGTGCCCACTGGATAGATAAATAGTGGCTATCCTCTTCCCTGTTTTCTATCTCACTTTATTTTTTCTTTTGCTTCACTTCTGTTTCCAGAAAATTACTCTCCCCTATAATATATTAGCACATAGCTGTGCCTAAAGCTCTGTTGTCTATAGAACCTGGCCCAAAGCAATCCCCAGCAGAGTTTTATTTTGAAAGAAAAAGCTTATACCATCCAGACATGTAGCGCATGAGTCTTTGAGGTTTCAAAAGTGTATAAATCAAGATAAAGACAAAGTGACAAGGCACGGACAGTAAGAGGTGGGACAAACAGGACTGCTCCTGTCTCTTCTAGCATGGCAACTTAAGGCTAAATGCTGAGCCTTCCAGAGTGGGTCATTTACCCTAAAAATAGGGAAACAAAAAGTCCCTTGCCATTAAGAATGACAGGAAATGACAGGCAGGAAATTGGGTTCATTATTCTACAGCTAATAAACACACAGAGAGAGAAGGATGTTGCTTAAATGATGGTTGAAATCCCAAATGGTCTTTCACGGGCTATGCTAGCTATAGCATGTCAATATTTAACCTGAGCATGGCACTCAGTTCATAGCATTACAAACAGGGAAACTGAAGCACAGAGTTTAACATGATACCTGGAGCAGGTGCTATTAAATGTAACCTGCTATTATCTTTCGAATTGTTTGAGGTGCTTAAAGTGTTAAACAAACATTAGTGAGAACTGACTCGTTTTTTAATCATTTTTCATAACATGTATTTATCTCACTTATCCTAAAGAGAAGGTATGACTTCCCAAGATGAAATTATTCCTGCAATCTGCACAGGATATCAAATCATAACACGATGTAGTTCTTGCACTTTTTTCAAAAGGAAAGGTGTTTCGTTAAATTTATAGAATTAAATACAATATGTTGTAACTATCAAATGTTCATGAAATTTCTTTATGTGTCAGAGATTAGAAATTAAAGATAAACCATTCTCCAAGAAACTTAGAGTTGAGATAGAAGACACTCCTGCAGATTAACTTGCTTTTGATTAGTTAAGAACAAAATACAATATGACCAGAAAGAGCAACACCTGAGGTTTTAATAATCATGACCAATTAGGATACATTCAAAAGCCGCATTATGAAGCTCTCTGAAGGCCTGAAATTCACGATGTAGACCAGGCTGACCTTAAATTCATAGGAATTCACTTGCCTCTACATCCCAAGTGTTTTGTTCAAATGACTCTTTAATAGTAGAAGTAACAAATGGACACTCTCTTTATTAATTTCGGCAAAAGAGATATTTTTACTTTAAAAAGACAGAATTAGTTCAAGAAACTATTAGATTGTGTTTCTTTAACTCCATGAAGGATCATCAAAATATTAAAATTCATGATCTTCCATGAAGAAAAGTTGATCAAATTGAAATTACAGAAGCGGGGAATATGTTAGGAACAGTCATTCCATGGTGACAATGCATCCATTCCAGAATCTAGAACCTTCTATACCAGCAGACCTCATCAGGGCTCATACATACACTCTTTGCATCTTGTGCTGAGGATGAAATTTCCATAGTTTGGATGAGCTAAGAAGATAGACCCAGCTTCAGAATATCTACAAGAATTTCTGTGGAGTGACTGGAAAACCAGAAAGGCAATGCCAGCTCACAACTCTAGAGCATAAGAACAAGTGACAGTACCACAAACAGTAACATTTACCACTGGCAGTGATACAGCAGTTTCTTACATTCTGTGGAAGCAGCCATAGAATCTATAAGGATTTTGTAATCCAACCTACTCCCTTAATTTGCATGTCCTTTCCTCCAACTGTGGGATAAGCAGAACAGTTCCAAGCCCTGAAACATTTCTGTGAGGTAAAAATTACAAAACAATAGATATCTATTTTAGCAAAAAGAAGAGTGCAGAGGTCACCCTGATTTATACTACAGGGTCTTGAGTACACCAAGACTTCTGGGATGTTTGAGCGAGACTTCTAGGTTTAGTCTAAAGAACAGATGTCTTTGGAATGCACCCAGTGGCTCCCAACCCTAAACTGTGGTCCATTGCTTCCTCCATGCCCTGGGGACACATCTACACATAGGTGAAAACACTCCAGAAGCATGGAGAGATCCCTGAGGCAAAACTCAAGAGCTGTAAACAACGCTTGCAGTAGAGCGTCATCAGTATGAGTGGAAATTGTCCCATGGAGCTGTGGCTGAAATAAGAGGCTGCTAATGAGACACTGCACAGATAATGAAGCAGTGGTGTGGCTTATTTAAAAGGGTTATTTAATCCTCATAACCTTTTTTTTTTTACCAGTATCCTCACCATTAATTGAAGTGAGCTTTAAGCACAAAAGAGCTAATAGAATTTGTCCAAATTCACACTGATGAAAATAGCACAAAGCTAACTTACATGCAAGTAATGTATAACCTGAAGTCTTAGTTCTTAAATTATATGTCATCACTTTTTATCCAATATATTCATTGTTTGCAAAGCTAGAAATACCAAGAAATGGTTTCCATGCATAACAGCCATGGCTAAACAGACTACAATAATTTGTGTCTAAGCAGCATGTGTCTTCAAAAGTTTAGAGGATTTAGTTTACATCATTATCATACAATTGAGTTGCAGCATTTGCAATGAAGGCTTCGAATAAAAAAAAAATGCTTTCTGTATTTTTGGATTGGCCTCCATGGACTATTTGTTAGAATAAAAATATTCCCACACACAGAGGTAAGACTTTTCATAACAATCATGTATCTGCTGAAACTGCAGTCTACAGCATCTCCATTATGGAAACCTAAGGATTGGATGAAGTATAAGTGAGCTAAGTTTCCTGTCCAATAGCAAAGCAAAGATTGGAATCTTCCCCTGGGCTTATAAATTTTATGATGTTGCCCAATATTTGAAAGTGAGATTGAAGGCTAGTTTCATCATGTGAGAAAAGTCTGGAAAAAATTTTAAAAAAGAAAAAGAAAAACATAAGAAGCTAACCAGAGGACCCAGAAAGCAGAGGGGTCGCTAACGAATATGCTGTGTCTTCAGGGTACAATAAGCATTAGTGCATAGGCTTATGAGTGACTCAACTATATCTATCTCCATTGCAGAATCCATCAGAGACACCAGGGAATTAAATGAGACATTAATGAGCATTTCAGTGGATCAATAAATATAAAACAGGGCTGCCTAAAGCAAGCCGTAGGTGTCCTGTACTCATAGAATAAAAGAATAGACTTATGTTTTTCTCAACATTTTCTCATCAGTGAGCCATGAAAGTTGCCTTGGATATTTACAGATACAGGAGTCTTCTCTCTAGGTTCCTACATCAGAATCTCAGTCATAAAGCTCCAAATCTTTTATTTTAATGATACATCCAGGGCTGGAGAGATGGCTCGGTGGTTGAGAGCACTGTCTGCTCTTCCAGAGGTCCTGAGTTCAAATCCCAGCAACCACATGGTGGCTCACAACCATCTGTAACAGATTCGATGCCCTCTTCTGGTGTCTGAAGATAGCTACAGTGTACTCATGTACATACAATAAATAATGATACATCCAGAAGATTGTTAAGAATACTAAAATTTAAGCACTAGTAATTGAGATCATCATGGTATGTGTGTGTGAGAGACAGACAGACAGACAGACAGACCAACACCCATAAAGGAAAATGGGTTTATTCACAATTCTGGAGAACCATGCTTAAGACTAGGCTATGTCTATTGCTTTGAAATCCTAATGAAGGCACCAGAACCAGATGGCCAGGGTAAGACGTATGCATTAGAGCAAAATACCTCATAAACCTGGAAATCTTTTAAAGATAACCAGACAGCAAATGGATCTGTCACTCAGTTCTGCCCCTTGTCTCCAAATAGTGTCACTCTGGAAACCAGTCTTTAGCCCTTGTTGGGATACTCATCTGAGTACAGCGTCAAGGAAATAAAGAGTTGGATGAAGACTCTAAGAAGAGAAAAAATATTGTGTGCCCTGCTAGATATGAATGTATTGTATAGTGATAAGAGTTATAGAATAATAACAATGATATAAAAGTAACAGTAATTTAACCACCAAAGGTAATAAGATTAACAATTAAAGGAAGATTATACACTTCCCAACTGCCTGCCCACATGTAGAATGGAAGGTAGCCAATGTCTATCAGCATTCTCTTGTTATAACAAAGTCTGAGATAAACTATAAAAATAAATAATAAAATAAAATAAAATAAAGGTTTTTCTAGGGCCATAGTTTTAGTGACTTTAGTTCATGCTTCCTTGGCCCCATTCCATGGTTCTGTCATAAAGAGACATACTATGTTAGAACAGTTATAGCAAAGCTGGTCATCTCAAGATCAGAAAAAATAAATAAGAAGAAAGGACCAGGGTCTCACTCTTGATTTGGAGACATGACTTGGATGGCCTAAAGACCTCCCACTAGGAATCACCTCTAAAATGTTACATTCCCCAGCTCTAGGTTCAAGCTTTAAATAGACAGGTATTTGGCTGCCATTCCAGGTCAAAGCCAGTAGCACCAGAGACCTCGTCTGGCCCAGGACCAAATGTGTGTTTGCACCCCACTCGTTCAGTGCTAAAAGTGGGGAAGTCTCAGGTGGTTTCGCACCAGCTAATCACATTCCAATAACGTATCCTAACAAAATGCACCTGCACATAAATGAGCTTAGCAGAGCGTACTCATTTTACTGAGTTCTGCCATTTCTCAGGCTCTTTATGATGTCATCAGGGATCTAACTCAAGTAGCAAAGGAGAAAACTGAGGTTCCTAAGGTCAATTACAGCTGTTACTTGGTATCCATCAGGGATTGGCCCCCAAACCAAATAACGCTCAAGTCCTTTAATTCAAAATGACTCTGTATTTGCATATAACTTATAGACACCATTTGAAATATTTAAATACCTCCAGAATTACTTTTAAAAACTAATATGATATAAATGCTATACAAATAGTGGCTCTATAATACTGAGAAATTTTTTCTTCCTCAGATATCTTTGTTCTACAGTTGAATCCACAAATGGAGAATGTATAGATACAAAGAACTGTTCTGCTCTGGTCTCCACTGGTTAGAACTGGTTCAACTTGGCCTCACAGGCTTCCAGAATCCAAAAGAAGAAGAAAGTGAGCTCTGTAAGTTCCTTGCTCGAGACATGCAAAAAGGTTAGGGCAGAACCATATCCTTCAATACAGGGGAGCAGGCTATGCTTTGTTTAAGGAAAGCCATTTTTGTTGTATTACAACACATAGATGCCCAAGATAACCCCCCTCCCTCCCTTAGGGCAGCTGCCTTGAAGCCAACCAGAGGCTCTAGAGAGAGCAGAGCTGTTTCCAGCAGCTGTTTCTCAAACACCTAACTTCATTTTTCAGATCAGAGCTGGGGTTTGAAGCTCTTAAAACCTGTGCTGCTTCAATCAAAGGAAAGCAGAGGCAGCCAAACAATCAGCACCTAGTGACAGACAGCCTATTTGAATGTTTCTCTGCAGAGCGGTGCCTCAGGCAAGGTGCGGTGTGGGGCTGTTTGCTAAATCCCCCTTCAATTTCTCCCCCCCCCCCACACACACACACTTCTCTATGAAGGAGGCTACTGAGGGAGAAGGTAGCACCTCTGCATTTCCCTTCCTCTCTCCCTTCCCTTGAAAAACTATTGTAATTTCAAAGAGAATGAGAGAAGCGATGTTTCCTTCCCCAAAATTAAAAATTCACACTTTGTCAGATTTGATTAGAACTTCTTCCTAAGAAATCAAATGTTACAGACCAGGTGGAAACTCATCTTCCCTGCCCACACTCGTGTCCAGCCTTTGCTCCCAGAGGCAATACCATCAGGGAGGGGATATAAGCCCTTTTCATCCAAGATCACACACTTTTATTAATATGTATGTGTTCGTGGCTGGTGGGAAACAGTGTTCTATGAATATATTTCTGTTCCTCATTGATAATATTATACTGCATGTCTCCAGCTGGATTAATTTTTGGTTGAACATTTGTGTGTACAGGTGGATATGTCTGAGCATACTTGTGGAGGCCAAAGATCAACCCTGAATGCTGTTCCTAGGAGTCATTCGCCTCCTTTCTTAAGTAAGGATTACTCCTTGGCCTGATGTCTGCCAGTTAAGCTAGGCTGACTGTCGGGTGAGGACCAGAGATCTCCTACACCTACCTCTGCAGTCCTGGGATTACACGTGTGCCAACATTCTTGGCTTTACAGAGTCCCTAAGACTTTAGGACTTCATGTTTATTTGGCAAGTACCTTGATGACTAAGCTGTCACTTCAGCCCCATTAAACATTTCCCATGTGCATACCACAGGGACGACATTTATTTTGGTTGCTTTACATTATTCCATCCCATGAATCTATTTGCTCCGTAATGTTAAGTTGTCGGGGTTTTTTAAAACCTTGCATTCATGTATCTATATGACAGACTTACCGTGTGGATTTCATCTCACGAAAATGGTCCCTGACATTTTCCTAGGCATCTGCTCTAGGAAATATGTGTCTGTGCCTCTTCCTCATGCTAGAAGTGTGAAGCTTCCACTTCCTTGGTAGTTTCCACTACAGGCAAGTGTTTCTTGGGGCCCTGGGAGCTAGGCCTCTGAAGTACGATCTTTCTGAAATACAGCTATGGAAAAGATAGGGTCCCTGCCTCTCATCCCTCTGGGAAGAAAGATACCTGACTTCAGTAAGCACCGTTAGTTAAAAGGCACAAATGCTTAGCTATGATACTCAGCCTCACCCCACAGCTCTCTCAGTACTTCTCTACTAGCAAACCCAACACGTAAAACCCTTGTCTGCATCTTAGAAAGGTTGAATTGAGTCTCCCCATCACTTCCATAGTCCTGACTCCTACTGTGGTACTCTTGATTTCTTGTTGTTGTTTCTCTTGTCATTTTAAATAAATGTCAGGGACCATTTTTCTTTTAGAAAATCTCCTGTGTGCTATGTGGATATGACATTCATACTCTAATGCCAAGAAATGAGGATGAGGGTGAGGGAGATTGAAGGGATTTGAGGAGGTGCAAGCCAATATTGCATACTTTGTTCTGCAGTACACAGGCTGCTGGGCAGACAACACAGGTGCTTGGGCATACACCAGCATAAGTCATACCTACTGAGGCAGGTATAAGCACACGCATAGATGGAAACACAGGCTGCACAGAGGTAGGCACACAAGTCTACAGAGAAACATACACATGCAGGCTGGCAAAGGGAAAGGGCTCTGACCTTAAGCTCATATTTATACAGAGTCCACAGAATGGTGGGATTCTGCCAGAATTACCTATATAGCACCACTGTTTACTTTTGGGCTCCCTGAACATTGCACTCAGTCATTTTGTGTTGACTGTCAGGCCCCTGTATGCCTAGCGTCAGCCATGCTTTAGTTGATTCATACCAGGTATCCATATCGGCCCTTTCAGCCTTCTGTTTCCAGAACATGCAACTACAAACACAGCTTCCCAAAGAAGGCTAACCAACTCATGCAATTCATTCCCTCTTTTGCAGTATTTGCTATCAAGCAAAATGCAAATTTTCTAAAATTATTGACATCAATGTTATTCTTTTTTTCCATATACAAATGTATTTATTTATTTATTGATATATTTTTTATTTACATTTCAAATTATTTCCCCTTTTCTGGCTCCCCACTCCCTGAAAGTTCCATAAGCCCTCTTCCCTCCCCTGTTCCCCCATCCAACCCTTCCCACTTCCCTGTTCTGGTTTTGCCCTATACTGCTGCACTGAGCCTTTCCAGAACCAGGGGCCACTCCTCCGTTCTTCTTGGACATCATTTGATATGTGGATTACGTCTTGGGTATTCCAAGTTTCTAGGCTAATATCCACTTATCAGTGAATGCATACCCTGACTAATCTTTTGAGACTGGGATACCTCACTTAGTATGATGTTCTCCAGTTCCATCCATTTGTCTAAGAATTTCATGAATTCATTGTTTCTAATGGCTGAATAGTACTCCATTGTGTATATATACCACATTTTTTGTATCCATTCCTCCATTGAGGGACACCTGGGTTCTTCCCAGCTTCTGGCAATTATAAATAGGGTTGCTATGAACATGGTGGAGCATGTATCCTTATTACATGCTGGGGAATCCTCTGGGTATATGCCCAGGAGTGGTATAGTAGGGTCCTCTGGAAGTGATGTGCCCAGTTTCAAAGCCTCCAGGATACCTTTTTTTTTTTTTTTTTAGAACACAAGCATATTTGTTTCCCATTCTATCCACTCTACCATTCTCATTCACAAGGAGGACTTTCCTCTAGAATACAGAGCATCATGAGGATGCCCCCAACCCACAGCTCTGAAACCACCCTACCACTCACAGCGCTCATACATCTTGCTGTGAAAGACAGTGGTCTGTATGTAATCCTAGATAGGCCCTGATTTTGTTCACCAGTTCCCTCTCTGTCATATAGGAGGGGATAATAAAGATAATGTAAGAGCTTTAGCATACTACCAGAATCTCTCTCTGGTTTTATTTACATGATACAAGAGCAAAAATAAGTCTTCCCATTGCAGCTTGGTGATCAACTTCTTATACTATGCTTACTATTTTTGTGACATTAGAAAAGTCATTATCTACAAAAAAAAATGATTGCAGCCAGAAGGAAGCATTATTTCCAGAGTGTTGAGTTGGATAGCAAGTGTATTTTGTTGAGTATAAGTGAAAGATTCAAAAAGAAAACAAAGACAGAGACACAAAGAAAGGAGTGGTGGAGGGACCCAAAACCACACTGTGCACATGCCTCTTTCCAAATGGCCCTCCAGAAACCTCTGCCTTTCCAGGCCTAAATGAAATACCCTATTATTCTGACACCTGGAACTGGCATACATTTTTTAACTAATATGCAAACTAGAGATGAACCCAGGCAAAGCCTAAACTACACCTGACACACAGAAGGGACTTAAAGCTTTCCAAGATAAGCAGAGGAGCAATATGGAAATAAAAACTCATCAGAGCTTGATCACCATGTAGACAGAGGAAAGACACGGGAAAGAAGAAAACTGAGTCTGTGCCTCTCCACCAGGATGAGCAGCAGCGGTGGCAGTTTCTATATGCAACACAGAGTATCCTTGGTGTTTTCTGATGTTAGGTTCCAGATTAGAAAGGGTATGGGCATACAGCAGATGTTTGAAAAAAATATTCTAAATCATTGAGTTAAAAAACTTAGAGGCCAAGACTTCTGGAGGTGTTGAAGAAATTGGCTAAGGCTTTGGCACATGCAGAACTAAATTCCTTATGTGGTTAACTGCTTAAGATGCCTTTTCATAACTGCCAGAAACCACAAAGTCTCAGATTGAAGACGCCCTTTTCAGAATGGATGCACACAGAATCCAACTCGCCCTGTCAATGTCAATGACTTAAACATCACATGTCAATCCCCCATGCAGAACATGGGGATTACATGCAACTTCCTCTGAAAAGAAGTCTGACAACTGTGTAGATAGGTGATGACCAGTGTGCTTACCCACACAAAGAGCTCCAAACGTCCCCCATATTGCTATTTCATCAACACATGGCTTCTCCAGTCAGTCTCTCCATCAATTTTCCAACTAGCAACTCATCTGAATGTCACATCTGAGCTTATTGTTCCAGTTCTTGCTAGTTAGTAACCAATATAATAAATTTCTGCAATAACTCAAGTCACATTGCCAATATTCACACATGTTAAGACAGAGAGCCCAATAAGACATATTTCCATATACAAAGTTCTGGATCTAACACACAGACTCAAATGTGAAACCAGAGGCCCAGAGATATTGACGGTAATAAAGAGCTGAGTGGAAAATACATGGTGAATCCATTAGCCACAATGTAAGGAATTTCCTGCCCCAAGTCCCTTCCTTGAATTCTTAACTTGGTTTCTCTTAATGATGGACACTAACCTGTAAACCAAATACAACCTTTCCTCCTCAAGTTGTTTTTGTTTTGTGTTTTATTGTAACAACAAAAAGTAAATTAGGACCACTTTGAACAAAACACACTCTAAAATGTATCTATCATCTTTCTTTTTGGAAGGTTGACCTTAAATCAAATGAACATACTTAAGAATGACCTAGTTTAACTGAGCATGCTCAAGGGTATATAACTCTTTTATTCTTTCCCACATGAATATAATAAACAGGCTTCCTAAAAATGACCCCCCACATTTCTTTTGTTCAGACAAGCTATGTTTTGAAATAAGTCCCCTGCCTTCTTGACCTGCTATAGATAATAAATCTTTTCCCACTCTTATTTCTTGCCACTGTTTGTTAAGAACTGAACATACTGCCCCTGGTCACAATTTGAACTGATCCCAGCCAATACAAGTCTGATGCTCATAAGTGGGCTCTTCCTTGTCATTTGCAAGCACATGAATGTTTGAGTCACATCAGGGATTCTGAGAACACCATAGTAAACGGCATAGATAAGACCCTGCTGGCTGGCCATAGAAGAACTCAAGAGGAAGGTTTGAAGTTCATTGTTATTAGGATTCATAAAAATCCTCTCTCCTGTGGAAGGAAATTGCTCTCATGAAATATATTTTAAAGCATATTTTGGTTTTAATAAAACAAGTATTTAAGCCACATTGTTAAAAACCAGACTGTCAATCTTGGGATAGTGTGCACCTGGCCTCAGGTTTAATATGGACTCCCAGGAAATCACTGACATATTCTAACCACATAAAAGCAAATAAAATGCTATTTAGTCACAGAAACTTGATATGGATCCGAGACAACTCATTTGCCTACAATTTTAAAACTTAGCACTAAAGAACACCATGGTGGGCTTCAATTTTACCTAAAGTGCAAAAGGAATCATTACTGTATTTACATGAAGAAGAGGAAAAAGAGGAGGAGGAAGAAGAAGAGGAGGAAGATATTAACTCTCCCCACCAAAATACAAAATATTCCCCAAGTTGAATGGGTTGAATTCTAGATAGACTGGAGTTTGGTTTATCTGGTGATTTGGAGGTAAAGTCTTGGTAAAGCCAACAAGATGCAGCAAATTATATCAAAACTTATGGCCTGCACCATCATCCAGCTCATAGTAAGGACATATCTAGCTTAGCAGTTCTCAAACTTGGATGCTCAGTATAATCAACCAGAATATTTTGATGGGCAGCCATGATCTATCTCCAAAGCAGATCAGAAGCCAATACTTTCCAACCATTGTACTTTGATTATGACTTACTATTTATTTAAAATAAATTTAGATTATACTTATTTAATTCTGTAATTGAAAGTATGGCCAGTGTTGGTGGTTTGAACAGGCTTGGCTCACTGTTTGGAGGTATGTTGTTGGAATAGGTGTGGCCTTGTTGGATAAAGTGTATCATTATGGAGGTCAGCTTTGAGGTCCTATGTTCAAGCTCTGCCCAGGGCAGAAGAGTGGCCTCGCTCATTCTCTGTAGTCTCCTTCTGTTGTCTTTGGATCAAGATGTAGAACTATCAGCTCCTTCTCCAGCACCATATCTATCTGGATGCTACCATGCTTCCTTCAGTGATGATAATGGACTGAAACTCTGGAACTAGAAGCTAACCATAATTTAATGGTTTCCCTTATAAGAATTGCCCTGGCCCTAGTCTCTTCATAGCAATAAAACCCTAAAACAATCATATCTGGAATTCAAATGAAATGGTTGAATAAATGATCATTAATGAAGGAACCTGATCACTGTGGACCCTAATTAGGCACAGATGACAAACACCAATTTCCAAACCCAAAGAGATCCTTTATTCAGCAAGGCCAATAAACAAGATGGCCGACTCTGAATTGAGCAGAAACAACAAATAGCTTTGCAAGTGTTGATTTTAAGAGGGGAAAAGGGGGAGGTCTGTGTTAGAGTGAGGTAGGATAAATTGCTAACTTCTGATTGGGTATTTTCATTAGGGTAGTCAAAGTAATAAATCTTGATTGCTTGACCTTAATTGATGTTTTCATAGTTGGACCTTGGTGACTAGCCTCGGGAATGAGTTAGGCATAACTACATGGCTAGCTTTAGAAATATGATCTAATGGTTTTGCCAAGGAGGAGAAAAGGAAAAGGCCAAGACCTGTTAGTGCCAGTTTGCCATGCTTGAGCCTGCTAGAGCCCTTCAGTCAGCCATAATTAATTTTTTACTATGTGTACTTGACTGCTCAAAACACCTAAAACTTGACTGATTGATGAGTCATTGAACATTTTTATAAGACTTGTAATTTGTAAGACAAGTCCAAAGTTACACACCAAGGATATGCCTCACAGTGGCCTTCATAGATTTACTAAGCTATTAATATTCAATCCCTTCAATGGAATACTATACAGTCATTAAATGAAAATGTAGGGCTTATTTCTGTTTTGTTTCATTTTTAATTTATTCTTTGAGGCTTTCATTCATGTTTATAGTGATATATAATCCCATACAACCTTCCATTTCTTTCTCAGCCAACTCCCCCAGAACTCCCCCAGTACATCCCAATTTTATCCTACTTTCTTTTATGAAATTCACTAAATCTGATTAATGTTACATATGTGTGACTATCTGCTACACCATGGGCAGCCTCCCAACAGCTACAACCCCATGCATGAATGATTTCCTTCTCCTAGTGGCCATCAACTACCAATAGCTCCTTGGCTTAGGAGTGGTGCTTTGTGAGTACCCATTGATGCTAGAATGTTGGCTAGCTTGATCATGTACAGGTAACTAGAGCTGCTGTGAGTTCCTACATGCATGTATGCAAAATGACATATGTAATAGCCATGCCATGCCTAAAACATAAC
The DNA here is from genome assembly GCF_947179515.1 of Apodemus sylvaticus. Lineage (NCBI taxonomy): Eukaryota > Metazoa > Chordata > Mammalia > Rodentia > Muridae > Apodemus > Apodemus sylvaticus. Next base: position 33,657,663 of record NC_067492.1, read on the forward strand.
ATTTCACAGCGCTCTTACCCATCTTCCAGCTATTATAGACTTTCCACTTCTTCTTACTCAATATTCCCCAAGCATTGGTGGGTAAGGATAAAGATACTCCTTTTAGGGCTAAACTCTCACATCTATCCTCAGCGCCTTGGCTAGTCACAAGTTTTTGCATTGACCATTGTCCACTGCAAAAAGAAAAGGAAAAAAAATATTTCTTGGACCAAAATTAAGAACATTTCAGACATCAAATTATCTTTAAAAATCTACAAATACAGGTACAGTGAATATACCTATTTTATAAGTGAGGAAGTAGATGTTTAAGGAGTTTAAAACTTATCAAAAGTCACATAAAAAGTGAAAGAGCTAAGACCATATCAAAACAATCTGGCTTCAGCTACTGTGCTTTAATCACTAATATAATGAAGACATTTAGAATGTGCTATTTTTAGAGCTTCTAAACTCAATTCCCAGTTTTATTCAGTCCTTAGATATTGACTGTGTTAGTTTCTAGGGTAAATAAATAATACAGGAGGATAAAACTCTATTGGGGCCCTCTAGGAATTTAAGCAAAAATAGACGACTAAAAAGAAATCTTCAAGCAGCTTTTATCTTCTGATTAGTGGCTGTCACTAATCTCTCTCTCTCTCTCTCTCTCTCTCTCTCTCTCTCTCTCTCTCTCTCTCTTTTCTCTCTCTCTCTCTGTCTGTCTCTCTGTCTCTCTGTCTCTCTCTCTGTCTCTCTCTCTGTCTCTCTCTCTCTCTCTCTCTCTCTCTCTCTCTCTCACACACACACACACACACACACATACCATTTCTTCTTTTGCAACTACTCCAGACTCCCAAACAAGAATATTCTCAAAGGAGTGTGGCTAACATTACCTGAGACCATAATAGAAATTCATATTCTCTAATTACCCGAGCTAGTACCTTGAGAACAATATTGAAAAGATAAGGAGAAAGGGAGCAGCCCTTTCTAGTCCCCGATTTTAGTGAGATTGCTTCAAGTTTCTCTCCATTTAGTTTGATGCTGGCTACCGGTTTGCTGTATATTGCTTTTACTATGTTTAGGTATGGGCCTTGAATTCCTGTTCTTTCCAAGACTTTAAGCATGAAAGGATGCTGAATTCTGTCAAATGCTTTTTCAACATCCAATGAAATGACCATGTGTTTTTTTTTTATTTGAGCTTGTTTATGTAGTGGATTGCATTGATGGATTTCCGTATATTGAGCCAACCCTGCATCCCTGGGATAAAGCCTACTTGATCATGGTGGATGATCGTTTTGATGTGTTCTTGGATTCGGTTGGCAAGAATTTTATTGAATATTTTTGCATCGATGTTCATAAGGGAAATTGGTCTGAAGTTCTCTTTCTTTGTTGGATCTTTGTGTGGTTTTGGTATCAGCGTAATTGTGGCTTCATAGAAGGAATTGGGTAGTGTTCCTTCTGTTTCTATTTTGTGGAATAGTTTGAAGAGTATTGGTGTTAGGTCTTCTTTGATGTTCTGATAGAATTCTGCACTGAAACCATCTAGAAAAGGGGAAATCATTTGAAATGTAAAGAAAAAATATATCGAATAAAAAAAAAGAATAAAAAAAAAGAAATCCATATTCTCAAAATCTACCCCAGAACTGCTAAATCAGAATCTATGTGGGTAGAGCCCAGACCCTGCATTCAGTGAATCTTCCAGTTTAAAATCCTTAAATGAGTGTTACATCTCTGATTCATAAGTTAGCTCATGTAATATTCACAACAGACTCAATGCCAGTTCATAATCCCAGATAAGAAAACTGAGGCACAAGGAGGAAACTGAACATTTTTCTAAAAGGCAAAGCTAATTAATGCTAAGGATATAGATCCTCCAACCCAGATCTGCAGGAGCCTCCACTGAGACCCCATGCAGTACTGAGCACATCGTTTTATTCTGCCACTAGCTTTAACATGACATTTGTGTATGTGGCTGAGCCGTTAAGAGCACACTACAACAGCTTGCCAGGAAATACAATTGAATGGGAAACTAAGATACATGTGAACACTTATCCCATAATAAGATCTACTCATGAAAGGACATGATAGTATAATTAGATTTCATGAGGCCAGAGAGGAGTAGGGGAGGAGTGTATCTTATTTTAACTGCTTCACAATAATGGAGTGTTGTGGGGTTATTCACACAACAGATGCTGTAAAGGTATGTGCTGATTCTGTGGGCTGTTACATCCCCACTGCAACACAGCCTCTAGTCCTCAAGCACATTGACGTAAGTTCTCCCTAAGCATTGTCTGAGGCTTGCAATCACGGTATAAATCAAAGCTAATGGGAGAAAATGCAACTCCTTTATCCTGACTTTCTAAAAATATTTGCCTGCAATGTTTTGTGCAAACGAAAAACAAACAAATGAAAAAAAAAAAAAAAAAACCAGGGATTGGGAATTATATTTATTCTGAATCGGCTTCATTTGGAAAACCAGATTAGAGAAAATAATCAAATGTGTTGCACTTTTACCTAGTAAATAAGTTAAATGGTCCCTGGGTTATTCATTAAAACTTTTATGGTATGTTCATCAATTACCAAACAGCTTGAACAAAGCAGAGGTAAATTAACTTTCTGAGATCCACATGGCTTGCCAAAAGGAGCGTACTCACTCAGAGCGATTTCATTGGTTTAAAGTTCATCCAAAACACTATTATCTTGGAGTCCAATTTTGAACTGTCAAGGGGAATATATACAATGGTAATTTCAGATCATTATCATGGCATTCCCATGCAAATGGCCACAATTTAATTCATTATCACTAACATTACATCTTTATTTTGCTACCAACTGGTGACTGACATTTCCAGGGCTACAAGAAGCAAATGCTAATTAGACCACAGTGTACTCTTAGCCTTTATTCTTTCGTTGTATTTTTCTATCTTTAAGGAGGCATGCATGAGGCTACTTTGGACCAGCTGCTGACCCTTGACCTCCTCCTCTCCAGACCGTCATCCCATGGGTTTCAAGTCTTGTGCGCATTGACTCTGAAATAGAGCCTAGGTAATGAAATGACCTCTTCTTTAAGCCACCCACCCAACCTAATTTACAAAATCTAAAGCCATCTTCAGGTTGACAGAGCACAGGCATTAGCAGGCAAACAGGCTGCCATGAAAGTTCAAATTTGCATTTAGACTGGACAAAGGGAGAAGAGATGGTTTCTGTGCTTCTCCTGGCATCTTTGTCACAGTTACACAAAAACCATACTAATCTCTGAAATGATGCCAGACAGGAGCTTCCTTGGCTTTCTCATCTATGCCCAAAAAGGGTGGGCTCCTTTTTCAAATCATGCCTCTTCATTCACAAGGTGACAATGAGAAAGGGCTGAGAGAGCTTCAACATCTCGAGCTGTAATGTGTTCAAATAAAACCAATTAGTAAGAACAAACGGAAGCGCCACAGATCTCTGGGATACGGTTACAGAGCGAAGGTACATAAAATGAGGGCTTTCTTTTTTACTGTTTTATACAATACTATGATCTGGTTAAAATAGTATTTAACCAGAAGCTCCATGAAAATGGTGTTTACCAGTAATTGTGTGCTCACAATTAAAAAAAAAAAAACCAGCAGTTTGGGGACTGGGAAGATGGCTTAGTGGTTAAAAGCATTTGTTGTTCATGCAAAGGATCCAAGTTTCGTCGCCAGCACCTACATGGCAGCTCACAGCCATCTCTAAGTCCAGTTCTAGAGGATCTCGTGCCCTCTTCTGACCTCCAGCAGCATGGTATGCATACGTATATGACAGAAATGCATGCATGCATATAAAATACAATAAATCATTTTAAAAATAATAAATAATGGTTGCCCATAACAATAAATGGGAATTAGGTACAGGTCCTCAGTACTTTCTCTGTATAAATTAATCTTCAGCACCCCTCCACGATATGAATTCACTGAACAGAAAAGCAAATGAGCCCTAGAAAGTTAAATGTCTTATGGGAACAATAAAAGCATCTACAGTTACCCAGGGTGACGGGAGTCAGAGTATGCATTTTATTAGCTGCCCTCCCTTTCTTCATGAATACCCAACTCCTAGTTCTTTGCTTTATTCGAGCCAGCACATTTCACTCAAAAGTCTGTCCTGAGATCTGGTTCTAAGAATCTCAACTGACGTAACAGAAGCTAGTATGAAGAAGGAATCAAAATTTTACCTGTTCCATGGTTGACAGTCTATAATAGATATCAAATGTGAAATGACTATAGAAACCATTCCTGTATTCACAGGGAGTAGGCAGGCAAACGAGGAATTGATGACAGGATTTAAAAAAAAAATGGAAAGGTTCTAAATGTTTCTTTATACCAAAAATTTTTATACTAGAAAGCATTTATCCCTTAACATGATTGATACGCATAGAGTTTATTGAAATTTAAGGTTTAAATCACAGGTGCAATTAGGTAGGTGTGCCTTCCATGAAAATATGCTTTAGAAAGTTGACGTGTGAAAGCCATTGCTGCGGTTATAATAGCTAACGCTCGGCGCAGCCCTCATAGCATGAACTTAGACCCCAAAGGAAACATTTCTCAATAACAGCTTTCCCAAACTGGCTTTCCCCATCCATCATCTAATCATTAATAAATTTCACTTTAATAACTCTGTTCATTTCAGACTGAGAGCAAAGGGAAGCCCCGTGAGTTACATGTACTATTGCTCCACACTTCTAAAAAATGTGTCCTGGTGAAAAAGCATGTGCCCTGGGGCCTGAGACTAATAGGAATTTCAAGGCCTGCTTTATGTTTGCAACTTAATCTTTCTTTGTCCCCCATCTCAGCCAGCAAATACAATTTCATAATAACGCAAGTCATCTCTGTGTTTTTTGAACTTGGCTTTGGATTGGGGGATCATTGTGTCTTTGCCTTCAGATGTCTCGCTTTGATGTATTCTATTTCAAAGTGAGAGATAAAACCTAAAGTTCACTCTCACAATGGGGCCTCCTTTAAAGCCAAAGAGAAATGTTGGTCCTCTTTGTGGCACACAGCAGCCCCGATTCACTTTGAGATCTCTCTTGAAAGTCTCTGAGCAGGAGGAAAATGGCTTTCGGTGATTTATTTTGTGCCACTGCTGGAAGAGAATTGCTGAAGCTATCTGTCTCCATTGCACACGTGGGCAGCCAGGAGTCATGGGAGTGAAGCAGGTGAGGACCTCAGAATTTCCTCCTTGCCTCCTCCTAATTGTCGGCCATGGAGCTAAGCTTGTCCCACTAACATTTTTGTAAGTGCAAGCACAGGCTAGAATGACAAGGGATTTACTCAAACCCACATGCACTGTGTCTCTCTCCTTCTCCCCCTTTTTACCATTCTAGGTATGGGTCTTTAATAGTTAATTTTACATAGTTATGACTATAATGACAGAGAGAATAACTTACTGGAAGGGACTGTTTGTTTCATTTTTATTTTAATCAGTTTATTTCTTTGTTTCACATCCCAATCACAGTTTCCCCTCTCATCTCCTCCCAATAACCTCCCATCTCCACCCCCATCAACTCCTCCTCCCTTTCTCTCCCTAAATGGAGAGGTCTCCCACGGATGTCAACCAGCCTTGGCATATCAAATTGCAGTAAGACTAGGTATATCTTCTCCTATTGAGGCTAGAGGAGACAGCCCAGTACGGAGAAAGGGTCCCAAAGTCAGGCAACAGAGTCAGAGACAGCCCCTGCTGCCCCTGTTAGGAGTCCCACATGAAGACCTGGCTACACAATTGTTACATATGCCCAAAGGGCCTAGGCCAGACCCATGCAAACTCCCTGGTTGCCGGTTCAGTCTCTGTGAGCCCCTATGGGCCCAGGTTAGTTGATTCTGTAGGTTTTCTTGTGGTGTCCTTGATTGACTCTGCTGGATCCTATATTCTTTCCCACCCATCTTCAACAGGATTCTCTAAGTTCTACTTAGGGTTTAGCTGTGGGTCTCTGCATCTGTTTCCATTAGTTTCTGGGTGGGGCCTCTCTGGTGATGATCATGCTAGGCTCTTGTCTGCAAGTATAGCAGAATAGTGTCAGAGGTAGGCTCCCTCTCAGGGCATGGAACTCAAACTGTCATTGGTTGGCCACTCTCTCATTCTCTGCTCTGTCTTTACCCCTGAAGCCCTTGTAGGCTGGAGAAACCATATGTCTAAGGTTTTGTGACTGGGTTGGTGTTCCAATCCCTCCATGGGAAATCTTGCCTGGTTACAAGAGATGGCTGTCTCAGGGTCCCTAGGCCCCATTTCTAGGAGTCTTAGCTAGGGTCACCCTTATATATTCCTAGGAGTTTCCATTGCCCTAGGTTTCTAGCTTATCCCAGAGATGTATGTGCACACATACACACACACACACACATTGGGTCCAGTTGTCTCTCCTAGTACTTCCTCCTCCTGTCCTCCCCCACCTGATTCCTCCTGTTTCCATCCCTTCCCCCACCCCACTCCACCATACTACAAGGACACTTGCTCAAGCATGTTCATAGCAGCTTTATTCATAATATGCAGAAACTGGAAACAACCTAAATTTCTCTAAACCGAAAAATAGATAAAGAAAATGTGGCACATATATACAATGGACTACTACTCAGCTATTAGAAACAGTGACATCATGAAATTTGCCAACAAAGGGATCAAACTAGAAAAGATCATCCTGGGTGAGGTAATTCAGACCTTGAAAAACAAATGTGGAATGTACTCACTTGTAAGTAGATATTAGCCATAGAGTAAAGGATAACCATGCTACTATCCACAGAGTCAAAGAAGCTAAGAAAAGAGGAGGGTTCAAGAGGAGACTCGTTAATCTCACTGAGAAGGGGAAATAGAATAGACATTGTGGGTGGACAGAGGGGAGGGGACCATTTCCTTTCAATTCATGGTTTCAGAGATTTCAATCTATACTCCTTGCCTCTATTGATTTTAGAAATGTGACAAGGGAAAACATCATGGTGGGGGGAATATGTGTCAGAGAGCACTCCCCTATGGGAGATAGAAAGTCTAGAGAAGCTGGGGAATAAGATGCAACCCCCCAATACTTCTAGTGACCTGCTTCTTCCAATTATGTCTAACTCTTACAAAGCAGCACCACCCCCAGGGAGACTACACCTTCAATACGTGAGTTTTTGGTGTGGGAAAATACATTTCCCACTCAAACTGTAAAATGATTTTTATACATCTTTCTATTTGACCTAACATATTTCACTTTCTGAAACTATTTTTCATTGTCCTGAAATGTATTATTCTATTTTTCTCTTAAGCTTCCTATAACCTTAAGGACATCTCCTTCTAATAAATTTCTTCATCTTTAACTTACAATGTTAATTTCTTTAGTGGTATATACATCTCTGCTTATCTGTATATCCTTACTACAAAATATACATGTCTGTGTACTTATAAACAAATGCATATACGCAGAGAGTGCAAGAATAGAAATATAGCTGTACATTATTTTCTTGGTATTTTGATTATTTTTAAATGTTTTTATCGAAATAGAATTATATCATTTCTAACCCTCCATTTCTTCTCTCCAAGACCTCCCAACCTGTTATCCCTCAAACCCATTCCATGTTTCCTCACACTAAAGTTGGTAGCCTCTTTTCTTTGATTATATTTTCTATATATGTGCATATGTATGTATGTATGTATGTATGTATGTATAAATACAACCTCCTTAATCCACTTTTCTGATTATTTTAGGTTTCAGACCGATCACTTTGCAACGGACAAGCAATAAGGACTCATCTCTGGGAGAAGCTAATTCTCCTTCTCCCACCATTTAATAGTTGCCAGTGGTTTAGAGATTGGCAACTTTGTTTAGAGATGAAATGTGTGAAATTTTCTCCCTTCCACATTAACACATCTATTGATATTGCCATTTTTCTGGTCTTGTTTATGTAGCCATTTCTAGGACAGACTGTTTCACGCAGATTCTCTATATTTACAGTCTTTCTTGCCCCTCTTTAAGGATGGTATCCTTAATCATAGATGCAGAAAATAGGATGCCATGTATCCATTGGGGCTGGGTCTACTCTATCTATTGAATTCTGCATTGTGTCTAGTTGTTTTCTATGAGGGCCTCAATTTACTGTAAAGGGAGGTTTTTTTTGATGAGGTGGGGTATCTACATTATCTGTGTTTACAAGGATAAGACTAGACTGTATTAAGGAATTATACTGATCTAGAAAATGGCTGTCATAGATTGTTTTCTAAGGTCTACAACCTCATTTTCCCTGGGAAGTTGGCTAACAGACATGGTTCGCCTTCTCTTGAGTGGGTCTTAAGTCCTCTGAAATAATTCATGAATTTAAAAACACAAAATGACATATCCCTGCCTGTGTTTTCCCTAGAGAGAACAACTTTATAACCAAAGAGATAAAACAAGCTTAAAAGACACATCTTTTTAAAACAAAGAATATGATTACAGCAGAAGCCAAAGCACAGGGCTGTCACCTACTGATCCACCTCCACATCCATCTTTCTTGGAGGATATGTCACACAAGCATGCAGGTTTCCACTATCCTGGTTCCCACTGGTAAAATGTCAGCTGAAGTTTTCAACACAAGATGTCACTCTTGTGAGTTTACATGTTGTATATGCGTTGGAAAATTTCAACTGTTTCCTATTTAGGAATATGTGTGTGCGAAGGGCTTCACTCAACCCTAGTTCTAAGAGTCGTCCTGACATCCAGAAAATGGTCCACTGACTCTAGACAGCTCTAGGCTTTCTCAGTGTCTTCACTACAATATTGGAATCTTGACTGAATCAGAGTATTTCATTAGAAATCTATTTTGTATACCAGTTTTCCAAAATCTAGGATCTCTAGAATATAATAGATTCAGGAATACCAAACCTATAAACTCCTTCTATTAAGAGTTCCTTAAAGGGGCTATGAGAGGAAGGATGAAGTTAAAAGAGAAGAAGCTTGAATGTTCTTTCTACAAACCCTAAACTGGCTTAGAACCAGGGTTTCTTTGGGTGTGTGCCTGACTATGGGAAAGATTTTGGCAAAGGAAACCTAGGCTCCTGGATGTGCTTGTATTTTTGTTTACTGAGCCCACGGGTTGATTTCTCAAATGAATTTTCTTTTTTACTGGGATGGTAGTGATCATGAAAAGCCTCCTGGTAATAAGTACTCTGAAGGTTCCTTGGCTAAGCAGGCAGTAAACATTGGCTACATGCCTCATTTCAATATTTTGGGTTGAATCTCTGTAGCCAAAATGCTCAGGGAAGCTCTCCAGGCAATACTCATTGTTCTGACCCTCAGGGGAATCCACAAAACAGGCCCAATAAGTCACTGTCATACAGCCATCATCCTGGGGACTTGGAGGTTATGCTGCTTGATGGCCAGCCTGACATGAGCAGAAAGGTAGATAAAAGTGCTTCCTTAGTGAGTGGGCCATTTGAACATTAATATCTAATGACATTTGAATCTAAGAAAGCTGAATGACAAACAATGAAGGCATAATGGAATGTCAGGAAATGTAGAGGCATGGCTTCTAGACAGGAATTACTTACTGATTTACTATGTCACCTTGGCTTAAGTCTTGCTGTCAATCTCTGCCTCCTGACCTAAAATATTAAGGAATTGTATTGCCTAAATGCTCCCTCACTTCCTTACAAACCACAAGTCTAGAAATATTACTGCCAATGAATTTCTGAACTTTTTTTTTTTTACTGTAGAAATCTATCTGTGGTTAAAAAAAAAGACTAAAACATTTTATGTTTTATTCATAAAGTACCTATTCAGTTCGGCACAGAATTTAAGACATAGGATCCCCATGACAAGTGGTCCAGTTGACTATGAAAATGGAAGAAAAGAACTGAAATACCTAGTAAGTACTAACATAATCTCCATTTCTTCTACAGAGCTAACATGCTTCAGTGGTTATTGGAAATCTCTAGCAATCAGGACTTTTAAAGACACAAAGGCCAGCCTAGCCTGTCGTTAAGTTTGACTAGACAATGGAACAGGTTATGCTAAATCAGAGTTCGATCAATCCTTGCTGAAGAACCTTGTCTTTAGCAACCTCATCTTTGTTGATTCACTAAGATGTCTTCAACATTATCCCTACATAGAATTTACGTTTCTCATCACTGTGACAAAATACCTGAGGTGAAACATTAAGGAGATATCATTCTAGAGTCTGGTCCTATTGGTTCTGGGCTACATACAGTGTGCTAAGACACAATGGCAGTAGAAACGTGTCAAAAGCTATTCAGCTTATGGAAGCTGAGGGTGATAGAAACAAGATACTTCCAGTAATCTAAGAAAGCTGAACCTTATCAAGAAAACAGGAGAGTCCCTGAAAGGCTGGAAGTGAAATTTGGGGTATGGGTACATGTTCAGACTTATATTTCTAAAGTTCATACAATGAACCACACAAGTGATGCATTATAGACTCTGAAGACTAATGTGGGAAACCACAAATAACGTGGTTTCTTTTTATCTGTTTTGATAAGATGCACATAGGCATTATCATCCTAACTATTGCTGACTATGCATAGAGTGACATGAAATACATCCCCACTATTTTCCAACCAGCACCATCCATTCATAGAACTGGTTTGCAGTTATTGCATGATAAACATTAATCCAAAAACTTGGATTTGGTCATATCTCACTCACGGAACAAATATCCATGTATTGGGGTTCAGAATTGAGCAAGGGTAGTAGAGTCTACATGAAAACAGAACAGGCACTAATAGAGAGAGGCAGCAGGCCAGCAGGAGAAGAGCAAGGGGCTAGTGGAGGAGACTGGGGAAAGAGGAACAGTTAAAGCTAACTATTTCTCAGCATCTTCGCCAACACCTGCTGTCTCCTGAGTTTTTAACCTTAGCCATTCTGACTGGTGTGAGGTGAAATCTCAGGGTTGTATTGATTTGCATTTCCCTAATGACTAATGATGTTGAACATTTCTTAAGGTGCTTCTCAGCCCTCTGAATTTCTTCGGGTGAAAATTCTTTGTTTCGCTCTGTACCCCATTTTTAATAGGGTTATTTGGTTCTCTGGGGTCTAACTTCTTGAGTTCTTTGTATATATTGGATATTAACCCTCCCCAAGATCTTTTCCCAATTTGTTGGTTGCTGTTTTGTACTTTTGATGTTGTCCTTTGCCTTACAGAAACTTTGTAATTTTATGAGGTCCCATTTGTCAATTCTTGATCTTAGAGCATAAGCTACTGCTGTTCTGTTCACGAATTTTTCCCCTGTGCCCATGTCTTCAAGGGTCTTCCCCAGTTTCTTTTCTATTAGTTTCAGTGGGTCTGGTTTTATGTGGAGGTCCTTGATCCACTTGGAGTTGAGCTTTAATACAAGGAAATAAGAATGGATCAATTTGCATTCTTCTGCATGCTGACCTCCAGTTGAACCAGCACCATTTGTTGAAAAGGCTGTCTTTTTTCCACTGGATGTTTTCCACTGCTTTGTCGAAGATCAAGTGAACATAGGTGTGTGAGTTCATTTCTTGGTCTTCATTCCTATTCCATTGGTCCACTTGCCTGTCAATGTACCAATACCATGCAGTTTTTAACACTTACTCTGTAGTATTGCTTGAGGTCTGGGATACTGATTCCCCCATAATTTCTTTTGTTGTTGAAATTAGTTTTAGCTATCCTGGGTTTTTTGTTATTCCAGATGAATTTAAGAATTGCTCTTTCTCACTATATGAAGAACTGAGTTGGGATTTTGACGGGGATTGTGTTGAATCAGTAGATTGCTTTTGGTAAGATGGCCATTTTAACTATATTAATCCTGCCAATCCATGAGCATGGAAGATTTTTCCATTTTCTGAGGTTTTCTTCAATTTCCTTCTTCAGAGACCTGAAGTTCTTTTCATACAGATCTTTCATTTGTTTGGTTAGAATCACACCAAGATACTTTATATTGTTTGTGGCTATTGTGAAGGTGTCATTTCCCTAACTTCTTTCTCAGCCTGCTTATCCTTTGAGTATAGGAAGGCTACTGATTTGCTTGAGTTGATTTTATAACCGGCCACATTGCTGAAGTTGCTTATCAGCTGTAGGAGTTCTCTGGTGCAGTTTTTTGGGTCACTTAAGTAAACTATCATATCATCTGCAAATGGTGATAGTTTGACTTCCTCCTTTCCAATTTGTATCCCTTTGACCTCCACTGCTGGTGGGATTGCAAGATGGTACAACCACTCTGGAAATCAGTCTGGCAGTTCCTTAGAAAACTGAGCATGGCACTTCCGGAGGACCCTGCTATACCACTCCTAGGCATATACCCAGAGGATTTACCAGGCATGCAATAAGGACACGTGCTCCACTGTGTTCATAGTAGCCTTATTTATAATATCCAGAAGCTGGAAAGAACCCAGATGTCCCTCAATGGAGGAATGGATACAGAAAATGTGGTATATTTACACAATGGAATACTACTAAGCAATTAAAAACAATGAATTCATGAAATTTTCAGGCAAATGGTTGAAACTGGAAAATATCATCCTAAGTGAGGTAACCCAATCACAAAAGAATACACATGGAATGCAATCACCGATAAGTGGATATTAATTAGCCCAGAAGCTCTGAATACTCAAGACACAATTAGCATATCAAGTGATTCCCAAGAAGAAAGAAGGAGAGGTCCCTGGTCCTGGAAAGACTTGATCCACCATTATAGGGGAGTACCAGGACAGAGAAATGGGAGGGGGTGATTGGGGAATGGGTGAAGACAAGAGGGTTAATGGGACATATGGGGGGGGGGAACCAGAAAGGGGAAAGCATGTGGAATGTAAACAAAGAATATAGAAAATTAAAAAATGTATATAAAAAACCAAACTATTGTGAAAAATCTCATAATGAAATCCATTATTTTGTACATTAATCTTAAAAATCTATAAAAGGAACTTGGAGGACTTGAGTTCCCAATGCCAATGTGGCAGTTCATAACTCTCTGAAACTCCACTTCTAGGGAAATCCAACACCCTCTTCTTGCCTGTGTGGGTATCAAGCACTCATGTGATACACACACTTACGTACATGCAGAAGAAACATTCATACGCATAAGAACAATTTGAATGTTTAAAAATGTAATAAAATTAGAAATAAATTTGCATGAGAAGAGTAGGTAAGGAAAGATGGAACAGTCTTAGATGTAATCAGCAGATTCGCTCTACTCATGCCATCTCCCATCTGAAAGTAAATCTAGGAGAGGACTCCTCTCTAATGTTCAGGAAGAGAAAGAAACAAACAAAGGGTTTCATCCCAGTCACTTGTTTCTCTTAACTAGCCACAGGCATTGCACTAATATACAAGAAAGGAAACATGATGAAGAGATGGATGAAGACTGTTTTTCATGGGGTGCTGTGAAAGCACTCTCTATACACTGAGTACTATGGAGACACATGCTATCTCCCTGCACACATCTACAAGGGCACCGGTAAGACAACCCACTTCTGGCACTAACAGCCACTGCCTGAAACCATTCCCCAATATTAAGATTGTAAGCTCCAAAAAGGATCCTACAATGGGAAAGCGGCTATGTAAAGGGAAGTTGCGGCTGCTTAATAAGTGGAGTGGTAAGATGAGTACAGTATCAATGAAATGCAGGTCCTGGAGCTTCTAATAATCTAAGTCAGTCTGATAATAGTAAGTCATTGAGTATACCATCTGCCTGGAATAAATCTGGAATAAATATCTCATCATTTAATCTCTATGTAGAAACTATATATGTGAATACATATATAGTATTCCTGAGTGTGGATACAATGTGACCAGCCAGCCCACTGCTACTGCTACCATGGCATTACTGCCTGCTGTCAGATGTTTTACCTAAAAATGTTTTTGTGCCCTTCAGAAACTATAAACCAGGCTAAACTCTTTATCCCTTAAGTTGCTCTTAGGTATTCTATCACAACAAGAAAGTAACCTAGAAACCATTCTATCAGAAAGATTCTTTGTAGTCTGGAAGCACTGAGGTTTCTACTATCTCACAACTCATACCCACTATTCTTTGCTACCTAAATGGAAACAAACATCTTCCTGGGACTTTTTTGCTATTAAAAATAATTTATCTACACATCTTCTTTCACTAGTGGAATAATCTCTAGATACCATTTACCTTTGAATCAAGAATACATTATTAAAATAGCTAAATAAGCTAAGCTTTAAAATAGATCTCTTCCTTCCATCTCAATACATGAGCCAAATCAAGGCTGGCATCACCTGGCACACCCAAATGAAACGAAATGGTTAACTATTTAAATTTTGTAACTATTATTACAAAAATAGTAATAGGCATCACAGAAATATAAGTTGAATTGGAATGTTATGAGGCATTTACGACTTGAAAAGTCTCCAGACAACCCAGGCTACTGCCAATGGTATAGGCTGCTCTCCACAAACTGACAGCAAGGCCTCATTGCTGAAGACAACACCCGTACTCATCACTCATTTTACATGGAGAGGTCGAGGCCTACTTAGAATCTTCCACATTCATAAGTTATGATATGGTACTCCACAGGCTATCAAAGCAGAAACATATAAATCAATCCAACTGGAAAACTTTTGATCTGCAAGTTTATGCTAGGACAATGGTGGCACAAAGTTTGTGGGAGTAACGAACCAATGTCTGGTTTCACATAAGGTCCACTCCAGAAGGTAAAACCCAAACCTGACACTGCTTAGGTGAGCAAGAACCAGAAACTAGATAGCACAGGGACCTAGGATAAAACAAAACATCACTGGTCTTTTAAAAACTAAAATAAAACAAAAAAGAAAGAAAAAGTAAAAAGAGATAATGATAGAATGATTCTTAATGATATTCTGCCATACTGATAGATCCATGTCTTACTCAGCCATAATCAGAAACACTTCATCCTACAGCAAATAGGATCAAATACAAACATCTATGGTCAGACATTATGCAAAGAAACAGAGAGACCTTCGAACACGCAGCTCTAAATGTGATATCTCCATCAAATTCCCATCATCAGAGATCAGAGAAGCTCAAGGATGAAGAGACAGAAAGAGTGTAAAAAGGCGGAGGGTGTGGAGGTCACCTGGAGAACAAGTCCCTCTAAATCTGATGAGCAAAGCTCATATGATCTCACAGAGACCAAAGCAGCAAGCTCAGGCCCTGCATAGGTGTACATCAGGTCCTCTGTGTATATATTACAGCTTTCAGTTTAGCATTTTTTATTGGATTTCTGAGTATGTCAGTAAATGGGTATCTGATTCTTGTAACTTCTCTTACACTAGTACCCTTCTATTTGCTTGCCTTGTCTAACTTCAATGTGATGGCTTTGTTTTATCTTATTATGCTTTATTTTGTTGTATTTTGTTGTTATCTCTTATACTCTCATTCAGTTTTAATGAGAGACAGAAAGGCAGTAGATCTACTTGGGAGGGGAGATAAGAACGAAATGGCAGAAGAAGAGGCACAGAAAACTGTAACCAGGACATATTGTAGGCTTAGGTTTTCAAATCCTATTTTTAATAAGGTTTTTTAAATGCTTTAACCTCCCTTCTAGCCTACCACTCACCAGAAGTGGTGGAAAGGATAGGTTAATAATGCAGAGGAGGATGTGGACCTGTCTAGAAATATTTCTTTGGAGCAAATCCAATCTCAGTGGGACCCCACCAGGACATGGTGCTGGGCGGCCGCACCACATCTCCAGGTCCCTCAAGAATCATTTTTAATATTTCATGCAACGGTTAAGTTCACATAAATCAGCACATTGATGCCCTAGAAAATACCATTCATGAATCAGCAATGGCGACACAACTCACAAATATCATTCATGAGTCAGCAATAGTAGGTTGATCCAAAAGAAATGACAAGCCTCTACCTACCAGCCTGAGTCCAAGGAAGCAGCAAGAAGTTGCCAGAACACTATCACAAGTTTTTTTGGCACAGTCTGTCTATGAAATCATGACAAACTATGACCAACAAAGAATGGTAAGACATACCAATACCACTGGGCTTTGTCCACTGTCCATTGGGCTATATTTTACAAACATCACAGGTTCTCTCAAGCATTTGCTCTAGCAAAACATCACATGCCCTTTCTCCAGTCTGGTTTTAGAAAAAGACACATGTCTGTTCTTAGCAAAATATCTTTCCACATGTCTGCTTCAGCAAAAATCATCCTTTCAGAAGACAGTTTCCAGAAAATTATCACATGGCACAACTTAGTCTTTGAAGAAACCAGAAATTTCCAGATCAACACATTCATGAGGAAGAAATCTAATTTCAATAATAGGAAAAATAATCAAATAAAAAATATTTCTGAGAGTTAATATTTGCAGACTGAGATTCAGAAGCATTAAAGTTCCATGGAATAACCAAAGGCAAGTGAAACCATCAAAATCACTCGCACAGAAAAATATTGTATCTTATTTACAATGACTTTCAGAATCTTGATTTATCCATTTATCATTCAGTCCTGTGCAAAGATTAGAATGTTACTATTTTTTTTACAAATAATGATAAATAAATATTGCCAGAAGGTCCAGATATACTAATTGAAAATGAAAAAAAAAAACAAGATGATATTGAAATCTCCCCCAGGTGAATAAAAGATATTGCCCAGATACAAGAAGATCAATTAGTGGGCATCTTCCATTCTCAGTTTCATTGGATTTATAGGAGCCTTGCAGCCAAGGTCTTATGTTGTCAGAGCATCCCCCATTCGAGCTCTGCACAATGCATTTGGACAGTCAGCCAACCATTTTTATCTGTTTCAGAATTCCTCTAATGGCCCCTAATAAATTCTTTCTTCTGCCTTGAATTGTTCCCAGAAAATATAGCATATACAAATACTTATACAAATACTAGATGGGACTAGAAACGTGGAAATACAGACCCTCACTTAGCAAATCAGTCTTAGGAACTGAGGAATTCCAGGGTCTTACAAAAATCTGTCTCAACCTAGGTTCCAGATTTAAAAAAAAAAAAATCTAACATTGAATTGTTGTCCTATAATGTGTTTGATGACTCTGCCCTCAAAGTCCTCATGTATGTTAAAACAAAAGCAAACACACAGTAATACTGATTTCATGTAAAGTACCAAAAATGTGACTAATATCTAGTAGATACTTTGTACAAATTAGCCCTGTATTTTCCTGGAGGAGTTATTCTCAATTCATTACTTAATACTTTTTTATTGATCAGTGACTTTCATAGTACTAAAGGCATCATTTTCTTTACCTCTCCCATATAAACTCTTGCTTTGGATCTACTGGAGTAATATTTATGACTTCTCCCATTTATTAATAAGATTGATGCTAGCTAATGTTATCTTGGTAGTCTCAGGAGCCTCCCACTATTCTCTCGATTCTAGATGCCCCACAGGACAGTCCAGGGGTTATCAAGGAACAAATAGATGAACCATGTCTGCTTAGAAAAGCATCTTTACCCTTTGCCCATGCAGGGTTCCAGAAATACAGTGCAACCCTGAAAGAGAGATTAACCAAAGAGCTGAGTGCTAAGCCACACTCGGAGTCAGTGATCCCAACTACTTCTTTTTGTTTGTCCAAGGTGCTATTTATTTGAATAAGAACAAGAATATGAGATTCTATATGCACCAAGCCAAGAGTAGATGCAGAAAATTTGCAAATTTGAAAAAGAATACCTATCCCCTTTAAGTTCCCACTTTAGTTTCCCTTCTTCTAGAGAAGATAAAAATATTCCCATACCCATTTTAGAATAGTTTACTGTACTGAAGCTCTGGCATTTAAACAAACTTTTCAAAAAGAAAATTAAAACAGTTAAAAGAGAGGACAGTATTCAGTATTTGAGTTACCACCTCCCCCTACTTCACAGACAGAATAATTTTTAAAAATTCCATGTATGCCAAAAACATGTATACCTCACTATATAGGTATACATGCCAAAAGATAGGTGCATCTCTATCATTTTAGACTCGAAAATATATAGCATGTTTTATTTGTTTTATTATACTTTTTATAATCTAATTGCAAGCATCATTTAGAGCTAGATTTTACTTCTGACCTTCACCTCCCAATCCTTTCTTCCCATTCAACTTGACCCTTTTATCTATATTTTCCTTCTGGCTTTGTTCTCTTTTTCTGTATTAGCAGTCTATTTCCCCTTTGCCCAGAGAATCAAGTAATCATTACCTTAGAAGTAATTTGCTCAGAGAGAACATCAAATAGTCATTTTTGCTATGTACTTAGATTTTAATATAAAACAAAAACTGTGTTAAGGTCAACTTCTGTTCCCAGAATTTTGCCTCAATTGTACTCTTAGGGCAAGAACTCATAATGTCATCTCTCATGAGAGCTTCATGATGACTTTCAGAGCAACAGAACTTTTGTCAGAAGGGCAAATTTTGATCCATCTCTAACTTCCCCATCTGCCCTGGCCATATTTCTACATCCTTTGTTCTGAGGAAGTAGCACAGACAACCCAAGTCCTGCACTGGCCAGTTTAGGCTTCACATTCCAATGTCGCTGTTCACATGTCAGGGCTATAATTCCTGGCAATGAGGCCCTTCTCCTACAGAGGCACCTCAAAGAGGGCACCCCTCTTAACCTCTGCCGTGGCTGCACCTTAGTCACAAAGACAACCAGAATGAGAAATGAGGAATAAAAAAGCACCCTTTGCTTCCTTTTCTGGGCCATTGGAGCTTTACAGGGGCATTAAAAAACATATGAAAGAATGCTGCTTTTTAAACTCTGAAAATATTCACCTTTTAACACAAGGACTCTGCCCTTGAACTTCAAAACCGTGTCCTGCCTAAAAGACCAAAGGGTTTCTAGGGTACATTTGGCCTCATGGTTTCTGAGCACTTTCCCTGTCTACTGACTATTCTCATCTTGCATTTGACTTTTTCTTTCCCCTGTGTGATCTAAAGAAAGGATTGAACTGGAATGCAAGGAGCCTCTGTAACGGATATTCAGAGGCATTTAGAGGGGAACCCTCTGACACAGATCTGACATCCCCTCCATTTATATGACTGAGAAAAACAAAGTGCAGAAAGGAAGGAAGGTGAGTTCAAACTTGCTTTGCAGCCTACTGGCCAGTGGGATGAATCCCAGGCCAGCATTGCTAGTTAGTTGCAGATATAGAGGTGTCATTTTTTTTCTTCTGGTTATTAGTGTTCACGTTCATTGAAGGTTAGTAGAGACAGAATCAGACCATGCAGCACACATAGTTTTGTTAATAATTCATAGCCTGGATTTTGGATAAAATATCATTTCTAAGTCTGTTGAAGGGTGAGGAGCCTTCAATGGTTATTAGGCCAAAACAAAAAGAAAAGAATGTAGATAAAGGTAGAATTATAATAGATGTTAGCAGCACAAGGAATGTGTTAGTGAATGGAGCTGAAACTTGAAGCCACAAATTCACAACTGCTATAACTGTCATAAAACAGATATTGATTATTAGTCTCTAGTTTTAATCAAAGCTTTCTAACACTTGAAAAATAACAAAAATATTGAATAGGATTACCATCCCGAACTTACCCACTATTACCCCATAATTTTTACTATACCATTACACAGCAGAGTGGTCTGACATTTGTATATCGCTGGACAGCATTGAAATAATCTGAGAAATTGCCAGGTACTATTGTTCTGATACAACAGACAACTCAATTTAGCAAATGCTATAGTTCTATAAATATATGCATAGGTACAAACCAAACAAAATCCAGCACAGAGAAGGAGTAATGCACACAAAGTCTCACCCCTAACCAAGAAGCGGTTCACAATTGATACCTGCTGGGAAAGGAAAGATCAATCATCTTCCTAGTGAGATGTCCCTGGGTATGCCAACCACACTCAAGGGCAGGTCTTGTATCCAAGAGTAGTTGGCCAACACAAAACAGACTCCATGTTTTATTTGTGTGCTTTTTGTTTTGGTTTGCTTTCTTTTGTTTGTTTGGGTTTTTTTGGTCTGGGTATTTTTTTGTCTTGTTTGTTTGGGGATTTTGAGGGTTTGGAGTGTGGTTCTAATTTTGGAGAGAGAGAACGTGAAGTTAGGTGAGTAGGGAGGTTGGGAGGATCAGGAAAGAGTTGAGAGAGGGAAAAGAATATGTTCAAACTATATTGTACAATAAAAACATAAATAAGAAAAAGAATTGCATTACTCTTCTTTTTGTTGACAAAACCTCCAAGTGTTTACCAGCCTGCGTTCTTCAGCATCATACTTAGTCACAATGTCCTTTAGGTTACACTTCTACAAATGCAGATGTTGGTTTCTCTGTTACAGATAAGAAGCTTTGTGTGAAGCCAACTCTGGGAAAGCAGGCATGATATTCTCTGTCCCCCTCCACTCATGGAGAACTAAGTTCTACCAACTGATCTGCCTCAGCAAGGGCAGTGACGTCATTATCACCAAAGAATCCAATCTCAAATGTTGAGTCATGTAGGAGATTAATAAGGAGAAAACAGTCCCACTTTCTATAGATCACTATTAGTATACTCCATAAATATAGTATCAAAATGTTGAATACTTGGTTCATCGGGGAAGGTATGTGTACTAGTAGAAGTTGAAGCCAATGGCCTGCATGGTAAATCCCCATTATCTATTAATTAGTCTTGAGCTCTTGACCAAGTCATTCTGCTGGAGCTTCATACTCTAGTTATGCTCATGAATACTATCCATCTTTCTTCGTATCTAGGAAAATTAAATGTCACCTCATGAAAGCAATGCCAAAAATCACTGACAATTTTTTATTTGCCTCCCTGGAGAGTGATGATGTACATCATCTTATTTTCACAACATTGTGGGAAAGCCAAAGGCAGGAGTTCTATAAAATACAAGAGGGGAACTGCAGCAGAGATGACTCAGCAGCCAAGAGCACTTGTTCTTTCGAGGACTTGAATTTGATTCCTCGTATCTACATGCAGTGACTCATAAACAACTGCAATTCCAGCTCCAGGGACACATGTATACATGTGGTGCATACATGTGTGTGTGCATACATACACACACACACACACACACACATGCACACACATACACAAATACTTTTAAAAAAAAAAAGTAAAGTCCTTTCCTCATGCTCACTGAGGTAGGTAGACTAAACTTTAGCTCCAATAATTCCAATCTATAAGTCTTTATCCCCTGTAATATATACGTCCTTGGAGAAAAACATCTTCTGCTAAAGCAAAGAAACAAAACCTATCTGAATGTGATAGAGGAAACAGGAGTGTTGGCTTTGACTCAGAGTCCTTACATATTCTTATATTTACTCCTCATTGTTGGGTTCTAATAAACTCCATTAAAAACTAACTCGGTCTTTATACCAGAAAGAGGCCTTCATGAAATATCTATATAGAGCAAAAACATATAGATATCACACAGCAATATTCCAAGGAGTATTTTCATAGGAAAAATATGAACTGAACACTTACAGGTATTTGTTCCCTGATTTGAGGAAGAAGAAATGCAGGTATTCATATCCAAAAATATTCTAAATTATTCTAACATTCTTTCTATTATATGGCCTTGTTTCATTGAGCTATATTGGCTTTGACATGGAGGCAATAGAGGGAATCAGGAGAGCATTATGAAGGATGAAAAAGGTAAAAAAAAAAAAAAATCTCTATTGCAAGGCATCCAGAGCTTGGGAACACTGACTACATGACCAAGGGGTCATTTCTATTTGATGTCAGGTGGAGGTCTTTAAGTTCTCCATTTGGAGACTGATTGAAAACCAGATCATATCGTCGTGTCTGCCAAATCTCAACTTTCAGCTATTATGTTCCTCTTAACTTTTTTTTATCTCTCTCCTACAACAAAGGAAGAGGGCTGTTCTCTTATTCTTCAATTTTCTATGGCTCTTTTTAGGATCATAAGCAATCGACAAAAGAAACAGACCGTGTGTGCGCACGTGGTGTGTGTGTGTGTGTGTGTGTGTGTGTGTGTGTGGTGCTTTAACCTTAAAATGTGTGCTCTATTGAGCAGTGTAGTACAAATCATAAACCTATTATCTTTCAAATATTTAACAGAAGCATCTAAGGAAACATTTTTAATATTTCCTGTTTTGAGATATTCGGGTAGATTGTACAATTTTAGAAAATACTAATAAAAACTGGCAATAGGTAGTAGAAATAAAGTAAGTAACTTTACTGACCACTTTTATGTATCTCTAGAGAAAGGCCTCTGGAATAGAGAACACTCTTTTGTTTTAAAGATGAGCTTTCACTCTGTAGCACCGGCTGTCCTGGAAATTCTTTGTGTATATGAGAGTAGCATGGACTTCCCAGAGTTCTGCCTACCTCTGCCTCTCAGGTGAACAGTTTAGAGAGGTTCATTACCAAGCCTCATTTTTCACTTTTGAATTGTCTAATGCACTTGCAATTTGCCC
Organism: Apodemus sylvaticus; assembly: GCF_947179515.1. Lineage (NCBI taxonomy): Eukaryota > Metazoa > Chordata > Mammalia > Rodentia > Muridae > Apodemus > Apodemus sylvaticus. Next base: position 33,679,927 of record NC_067492.1, read on the forward strand.
TGTATATACTAAATTTACATTATATTTCCATTGGCATTTGCCCTACATATACTAAATTTATGTTATATTTTTATTGGTGATACGCACGTCTTTTATTTGGCTCACTTTAATCTTTTTACTATTTTAACAATCTGTGTTAATCAGAAGAAGTGGTCTCCAAGACATCAGTTTTGTTCCCTGGGTTCTTCAAGTTTCTCACCTCTTAATTTGAACTGGGTCCTTCCAACACAGGTGACGAGAGCATCCTTGGCAGCGTGAAAGGATATATACATGTGGATAATTTATCCCCTTGGTCTTCCATTTTCCCTTCAATGTTAAAATTTCCTGTGGCAATCATATATTAAACTCTGCTCTTGCAGGATTGGCAGTCGGTGGTATATGAAATGAGGTGATGTTTGTTTAATTTTAACTTTCATTATCAAAGGATAGTCTTCTTAGAGCTACTCTTTATATTCTCTAGTACCTGACTGTTCTCATAAGAAACATGATGCTGTGTCTTTCTCCTATTTCATTACCTTATAATTTAAACGTTACCTAACTGTGATGAAGAAGAGGGTTTCTATATATTAGAGACACAGAAAAGCAAAACAAATATTCATTTGACCAGAGGGGGAAAAAAGCAAATATTCATGTCAACTGGAGAACCTTTTATCTCACAGAAGAGGCACAGTTCCAGAAATAGAGGCCTGTTGCAAATGAAAATATTGGCCAAAGACATGTTCCAAAAAGGAACACTTACTTCATGTTTTGGAAGATCTGTATCTATTACCAGAAGTATCTTATCTGCTCTGATAATACATGCTCAAAGTTGTGCTAGTATTTAACATCCCTATGGTTTTCTCTGCCCTTTCCACTTCTTCTTATGTCTTCTTTTTATTTTAGAAAGTTCTACTGAGACATATTTCTAAATCCTGGCATTAGATACCATTAGCTTGGAAATAGAAATTGTTTTTCAATAATGCAGAGCAGCAAAAGAAAACCATATTCATTAAAGAAGGAAAAGTAACATATGCATCATTTAAATTTATTTTTAAATTTTCTCATTAGATTTACTCTACACCAACAGCACTCTGTGAAAACTGAAATTGTTTGTCTATAAGTGATAGGTGCTTTATGACTATATCTTTTAGAGGCTTTGAAGTTAACCTTAATTGGACGGCCACCTATTGTGAAGCAGAAATGTTATAATTTATTCAGACAAAACAAAAACATATTTGGAAACCACCAAGCCATGAAATAAATAAGACAAAAGCCTTCTTGGCTATTAGAGCATTGTGTATATTTGTTTTCCTATGGTTATATTGTTATTCAGGGGTTGTTATAAATTCTTCAGGTACAAAGATTCTATATTTTAAAAAGTAAAAATATAATCTCTCCCAACAGGAATGTAAAATAAGACTTCATTATCTACCCATAAACAAATCACAAAATTCCTTAATGCCAAATTAATAGATTCTTGTCTCTCATCCTGCTCAAAACTGAACTCCAAATGGGTCTCAGTCCTCAGTATAAGATCTAATTCTCTGAATTCAATAAAGTAGAAAGAACTTTCTGAACCAGTAGAATAGTTATTAAATAAACAATTGTTGAATTGTACATGATGAAACTGAAATAATTAAAAAAATAATAAACATAAAAATCTTGTAGAGCCAAGAACACTATCATTTAAGTGAATGAGCAGCCTAAAGAGTGGTAAAATATCTTTCTTAGCTATATATCTTAAAATGGTTATTAATTCTAATATATAATAAACTAAAAAAAATGCCAAGAAAAGTTTCAAATGGAAAATGGAATTCCTTCAAATAAATACAAAGGATTGAGGAGCTTGGTTAAATAATTTTATTTCTCATAGCCATCATGGAAATGCAAATTAAAAATATTTTGAGATTTTATCTTACAGCACTCAGAGCGACTAATATCAATAAAGTAAATGACAATAAATGCTGGCAAGGATGTGGGCAAAGAGGAACAGCATTTCATTATTGTGGCCAATGCAAACTGATGCAGACACTGTTGAATCAATGTAGAGGTCTCTTGTTATTATTGAAATAGATCAACCAGATTATCTAGCAATACTGCTTCTAGGGATAGTCCCAATGAATGCTATATCCTTCTAGAGAGCTACCTTATTCATTCATGTTCATTGGATACTTTATTCATAATTCCCAGGAAATGGAAATAATCTAGATGTCCATCAACAGATGATTGGCTAATAAAAATGTGGTTCATATACAGAAATGAATATCATTCAGCTGAAAAGAAAGTGAAACTATGAAATCTGCAAGTAAATAGATGGATCTGGAAATAATTATTCTGAGAGGTAATCCAGACCCAGGAAGACAAATGACTAATGCTCTTTACTATCTGGATACTAGCTCTGAATCTTTAGAAATGAATGCTTAAATTGGAGTGTGCATAGAAGGCAGGAAACTAGTAAGTTAACATAGAAAGGTTCAAGGAAAGGGTTATATAATATAGCTGCTATGAAGGAATAAAGAGGAACAGCAGGATAGGAAGGGTTAAATAGATTTGAAATATGGAGTTCAGGTAAAAAAAGGGAGTATGGCAAAGAATACCAACACCAGAGATCTCTGAAAATACTGTATGGAAACCTACTGTTATAGAGGCTTCCATACATTTTATTATTATTATTATTATTATTATTATTATTATCATCATCATCATCATCACCATCATCATCATCATGACCATTATCATCATGACCATCATCATCATTATGACGATGGTGATGATGATGATGTCATGATATGGGTTTAAATGGAGTTACCCTACAATGGTGGGGGGGACAATAGCTCCCCCAGATACCAAAAACTATCAAAAATCCCAGTTCCAAGTAAGTTACCTCCTTTTGCGTTGGTAAGCCCATAGATACATATTCTAAAGGTTGCAGACTATTACCATTGCTCTTGATTACCCTCCAGAGCACAATGGTGAAACCTTATTTCCAAAATACCACATACCTGATCATAAAGAATGGAGAAATCAAGCTGATTCCTATATAGAAGCTTTATCCACATTGGTCATCTTCCATAGTGCTGGAAGTCTCTACGCATGCTACTGAGGAGCAAAAGTCAACATTAGTTTTACCTGCATCTAAACCCTGTGAGATGCAGTCTGTCAAGAGAGGACTACTGGTGCCAGGGTGGCACAAATGTTTTGGAAGTAGATAAGCACTATCTGATCGGATTTAATGACTGCTCCATAAGCTATAGCGTATGTCTGGTAGAGGTTTTTGGCCCAGTTAACAGTATCAGCACTATCAGATATAGGTTACAGCTTGAGGATCAGGCCATAGGGGAGAGCATAGTACTACCACTCAACTATGTGGACATAGTTATAAACTGTCCCATAAGTATATATATATATACATACACATATATGTGTGTGTATGTGTGTGTGCATGTATGTGTGTGTTTATATAATATATATAATATATGAATATATAAAATATATAATATATGAATATATAAAATATATATGTATATACATATACATATATACACATATATTATATACACATATACATATGTATATGTATATACACATGACACACACATGATATACATATGTATATACATATATATATATATATAAAACACACATTATATATATATTTGCTCTCACTATAGAAGCTTCTTTTGTAGTGGATGGCAATTAATACATAGACTCAGAACTGCTGCAAAGAAAAGAAGATTTCGGAGTGCTCAGCTGTAACTGGGCCATTCGTATCACACTCTCTGTCCCCAAAGCTAAGGTTCATTGCAGGAAAGGAGATGGAGTGATTTTAAGAGCCAGAGAGAGTAGACGTCTGCGGGCAAAACAATAATCACTGGGCATGACGGTGCAGTTGCACAGATAAACGGTGGCCGAGGAAAGAGGATTGACTGTGGGCTTCAGGAAGTCTGTTCATTCTGTGAACAGTATTTACTATTTTGTTTGTGTTTTTTAAATGTTTGCCTGCATGATTATTTCCTTCTGGAAAGATCTTGTTAGTGATTAAATTTGACACAGGACGCAAAGTCAAACAAAAACTAAAGTCAATAGTTTTAAGTACCACTGATTTGGGAGCCCACTGGGCCTGCTGCTACTTAACCCACAAGGGATGAGTGAAGAGATTTTTACAAAATACCAAGAAATTCAAATTATCTCATTATATTCTGGGATGAATTTAGAAGTCACTGATAATGACTTTCATAATTAAAGGTAAAAACTAACTATTGGTTTTCTTTTTTCATTTTAATATTTTTATTTTCTATATTTTTTGTTTACATTCCAAATGATTTCCCCTTGCCCAGATCCCCCCTTCCTCATACGTCCCATAAACCTTCTCTCCACCCATTCTCCAATCACCTCCCTCCTTTTTCTCTGTCCTTATATTCCCCTCCAACGCTAGATCAATCCTTTCCAGGATAGGCCCCTCTCCATACGTCTTCGTGGGAGTCATTTGTTATGTGATTTGTGCCTTGGGTATTCAGAGCTTCTGGACTAATTAATATCCACTTATCAGAGATTGCATTCCGTGTGTATTCTTTTGTGATTGGGTTACCTCACTTAGGATAATATTTTCCAGATCAAACCATTTGCCTAAAAATTTTGTGAATTCATTGTTTCTAATTGCTGAGTAGTATTCCATTGTGTAAATGTACCACATTTTCTGTATCCATTCCTCCTTTGAGGGGCATCTGGGTTCTTTCCAGCTTCTGGCTATTATAAATAAGGCTGCTATGAACATAATGGAGTATGTGTCTTTATTGCATGCCGGGGAATCCTTTGGGTATATATGCCCAGGAGAGGTATAGCAGGGTCCTATGGAAGTGTCACGTCCAGTTTTCTGAGGAACCACCAGACTGATTTCCAAAGTGGTTGTACCATCTGACAGCCCCACCAGCAGTGGAGGAGTGTTCCTCTTTCTCCACATCCTGGCCAACACCTGCTGTCTCCTGAATTTTTGACCTTAGCCATTCTGACTGGTGTAAGGTGAAATCTCAGGGTTGTTTTGATTTGCATTTCCCTAATGACTAATGATGTTGAGCACTTCTTAAGGTGCCTCTCAGCCATCCGAATTTATTCAGGTGAAAATTCTTTGTTTAGATCTGTACCCCACTTTTTAATAGGGTTATTTGGTTCCCTAGGGTCTAACTTCTTGAGTTCTTTGTGTATATTGGATATTAGTCCTCTATCAGATATAGGGTTGGTGAATATCTTTTCCCAATTTGAGGGTTGCCATTTTGTCCTTTTAACAATGTCCTTTGCCTTACAGAAAATTTGTAATTTTATGAGGTCCCATTTGTCAATTCTTGATCTTAGAGCATAAGCTATTGGTGTTCTGTTCAGGAACTTTTTCCCTGTGCCCATGTCCTCAAGGGTTTTCCCCAGTTTCTTTTCTATTAATTTCAGTGTGTCTGGTTTTATGTGGAGGTCCTTGACCCACTTGGAGTGGAGTTTAGTAGATGGAGATAAGAATGAATCAATCCACATTCTTCTGCATGCTGACCTCCAATTGAACCAGCACCATTTATTGAAAAGGCTATCTTTTTTCCACTGGATGTTTTCAGTTCCTTTGTCGAAGATCAAGTGACCATAGGAGTGTGGATTCATTTCTGGGTCTTCAATTCTATTCCATTGGACCACTTGTCTGACACTGTGCCAATACCATGCAGTTTTTAACACTATTGCTCTGTAGTATTGCTTGAAGTCAGGGATACTGATTGCCCCTGAATTTCTTTTGTTCTTGAGAATAGTTTTAGCTATCCTGGGTTTTTTGTTATTCCAGGTGAATTTGAGAATTGCTTTTTCTAACTCTGGGAAGAACTGAGCTGGGATTTTGATGGGGATTGCATTGATTCTGTAGATTGCTTTTGGCAAGATGGCCATTTTAACTATATTAATCCTGCTGATCCACGAGCATGGCAGACTTTTTACATTTTCTGAGGTCTTCTTCCATTTCCATCTTCAGAGACCTGAAGTTCTTGTCTTATAGATCTTTCACTTGTTTGGTTAGAGTTACACCAAGATACTTTATATTGTTTGTGACTATTGTGAAGAGTGTCATTTCCCTAACTTCTTTCTCAGCCTGCTTATCCTTTGAGTATAGGAAGGCAACTGATTTGCTTGAGTTGATTTTATAACCAGCCACTTTACTGAAGTTGTTTATCAGCTGTAGGAGTTCTCTGGTGGAGGTGTTTGGGCCACTTAAGTAGACTATCATGTCATCTGCAAATAGTGATAATTTGACGTCTTCCTTTCCAATTTGTATCCCCTTGACCTCCTTATGTTGTCTAATTGCTCTAGCTAGAACTTCAAGTACTATATTGAAAAGATATGGAGAGAGAGGACAGCCTTGTCTAGTCCCTGATTTTAGTGGGATTGCTTCAAATTTCTCTCCATTTAGTTTGATGTTGGCTACCAGTTTGCTGTATATTGCTTTAACGATGTTTAGGTATGGGCCTTGAATTCCTGTTCTTTCCAAGACTTTTAGCATGAAAGGATGCTGAATTTTGTCAAATGCTTTTTCTGCATCTAATGAGATGCTCATATGGTTTTTTTCTTTGAGTTTGTTTATGTAGTGGATTACATTGATGGATTTCCTTGTATTGAACCATCCCTGCATCCCTGGGCTGAAGCCTACTTGATCATGGTGGATGATCGTTTTGATGTGTTCTTGGATTCGGTTGGCAAGAATTTTATTAAGTATTTTTGCATCGATATTCATAAGGGAAATTGACCTGAAGTTCTCTTTATTTGTTGGATCTTTGTGTGGTTTTGGTATCAGCGTAATGTGGCTTCATAGAACGAGTTGGGTAGAGTTCCTTCTTTTTCTATTTTGTGGAATAGTTTGAAGAGTATTGGTTTTAGGTCTTCTAATAAGGTTTGATAGAATTCTGCACTGAAGCCATCTGGTCCTGTGCTTTTTTTGGTTGGGAGACTTTCTATGACCCTTTTTATTTCTTCAGGTGTTATGGGACTGTTTAGATCCTGATTTAGTTTTGGTGTCTGATATCTGTCTAGGAAACTGTCCATTTCCTCCAGATTCTCCAGCTGTGTTGAGTATAGGCTTTTGTAGTAGGAGCTAATGATTTTTTGAATTTCCTCAGTTTCTGTTGTTATATCTCCCTTTTCATTTCTAAGTTTGTTATTCTGTATACTGTCTCTGTGCCCTTTGTTTAGTCTGGCTAAGGGTTTATCTATCTTGTTGATTTTCTCAAAGAACCAGCAGCTGGTTTTGTGATTCTTTGTATGGTTCTCTTTGTTTCTACTTGATTGATTTCTGCCCTGAGTTTAATGATTTCCTGCCTTCTACTCCTCCTGGGTGAAATAGCTTCTTTTTGTTCCAGGGCTTTCAGGTGTGTCCTTAAACTGTTAGTGTATGCTCTCTCCATTTTCTTTTTGGAGGCACTCAGGGCTATGAGTTTTCCTCTTAGCACTGCTTTCATTGTGTCCCATAGATTTGGGTATGCTGTGTCTTCATTTTTATTAAGTTCTAAAAAGTCTTTAATTTCTTTCTTTATTTCTTCCTTGACCAAGGTATCATTGAGTAGAATATTGTTCAGTTTCCACATGTATGTGGGTTTTCTTTTGTTTTTGTTGTTATTGAAGACCACTTTTACTCCATAGTGATCTGATAGGAGGCATGGGATTAGTTCGATCTTCTTATATTTGTTGAGGTCTGTCTTGTGACCAATTATATGATCGATTTTGGAGAAGGTACCATGAGGTGCTGAGAAAAAGGTATATTCTTTTGCTTTAGGATAAAATGCTATATATATATATATATATGTTAAATCTAATTGGTCCAAAGCTTCAATTAGTTTCACTGTGTCCCTGTTCAGTTTCTGTTTTCCTGATCGGTCCATTGAGGAAAGTGGAGTGTTGAAGTCACCCACAATTATTGTGTCAGATGCAATGTGTGCTTTGAGCTTTAGTAAAGTTTCTTTTATGAATGAGGGTGCCCTTACATTTGGAGCATAGATGTTCAGGATTGGGAGTTCTTCTTGTTGTATTTTTCCTTTGACCAGCAAGAAGTGTCCCCCAGAGTCCCTTTTGATGACTTTGGGTTGAAAGCCAATTTTATCTAATATAAGAATGACTACTCCAGCTTGTTTCCTGAGACCATTTGCTTGTAAAATTGTCTTCCAGCCTTTTACTCTAAGGTAGTGTTTGTCTTTGACACTGAGGTGTGTTTCCTGTTTGCAGCAAAATGTAGGGTCCTGTTTACGTATCCAGTCAGTTAGCCTATGTATTTTTATTGGGGCATTGAGCCCATTGATGTTAAGAGATATTAATGAATAGTGATTATTACTTCCTGTCATTTTTGATGTTATTTTTTAAATTTGATTGGTTATCTTCTTTTGAGTTTGATGAGAGAAGGTTACTATCTTGCTTTTTCCAGGGTGCAGTTTCCCTCCTTGTATTGGTGTTTTCCTCCTATTATCCTTTGTAGGGTTGGGTTTGTGGATAGATATTGGGTAAACTTAGTTTTGTCATGGAATATCTTAGTTTCTCCATCTATGGTGATTGAGAGTTTTTCTGGGTGTAGTAGTTTTGGTTGGCATTTGTGTTCTCTTAGAGTCTGCATGAGATCTTCTAGCTTTCATAGTCTCAGGTAAAAAGTCTGCTGTGATTCTGATAGGTCTTCCTTTATATGTTACTTGGTCTTTTTCTCTTACTGCCTTTAATATTCTTTCTTTGTTTAGTACATTTGGTGTTTTGATTATTATGTGACGGGAGGTATTTCTGTTCTGGTCCAGTCTTTTTGGAGTTCTGTAGGCTTCTTGTATATTCATGGGCATCTCTCTCTTTAGGTTAGGGAAGTTTTCTTCCATAATTTTATTGAAGATATTTGCTGGCCTTTTAAGTTGTAAATCTTCACTCTCATCTATGCCTATAATCCTTAGGTTTGGTCTTCTCATTGTATCCTGAATTTCCTGGATGTTTTGGGTTACAAGCTTTTTGTATTTTGCATTTTCTTTAACTGTTGAGTCAATGGTTTCTATGGTATCTTCAGCATCTGAGAGTCTTTCTTCTGTCTCTTGTATTCTGTTGTTGATATTTGTATCTATGTCCCCTGATTTCTTCCCAAGGTTTTCTATCTCCAAAATTGTCTCCCTTTGAGTTTTCTTAGTTGTTTCTACTTCTGATTTTAGATCCTGAATGGTTTTGCTTAGCTCCTTCACTTGCTTGTTTGTGTTTTCCTATAATTCTTTAAGGGATTTTTGTGTTTCCTCTTTCATGACTTCAGCCTGGTGATCAGTGTTCTCCTGTATTTCTTTAAGTGATTTTTGCTTTTCCTCCTTATTGGCTTTTGTATTCTCCTGAATTTCTTTCAATGATTTTTGTGTTTCCCTTGTAAGGGCTTCTAACTTTTGATCCATTTTTTTCCTGAATTTCTTTAAGTATGTCCTTCATGTGTTCTTGTACCAGCATCATGACCAGTGATTTTAAATCCAAATCTTGTTTTTCTGGTGTGATGGGGTATCTGGCGGTAGCCTTCAGATCTCAGATTCAGGATCCAGAACAGCCTTGGCTACAACACCACATCTCCAGGCCCTGCAAGAGGCCATAGGGGCACCCGGGAGGCTGGGTATAGTCAGTGTGCTCTGGTGAGTCCAGCAGACCCCGGGCGGGAGCCTTCAGGTGTCTGCTTCAGTATCTGAACAGCCTGGGCCAAGACACTCTGGTCTCCAGGAAGTGCAAAAGGCCTGTTGTGCACCCAGAGGCAAGCTGGGAGGACACAGCTTGCTCTGGTGGGTCTGGCCCCACAGAGCTTAGGTTCCAGTCCTGAGGCCTCTGGTGAGAGCTTTCAGATCTCCACTTCGGGATCCAGAACAGCCTAGGCTTCAAACCATATCTCCAGGCCCTGCAAGAGGCCAGAGGGGCACCCGGGAGGCTGGGAATAGTCAGTGTGCTCTGGTGAGTCCAGCAGACCCCGGGCGGGAGCCTTCAGCTGTCTGCTTCAGGATCTGAACAGCCTGGACCAAAGCACCCTGTCTCCGCAGTGCAGGAGGTCAGCTGTGCACCAGAGGCCAGCTGGGAAGAGGCAGCTTGCACTGGTGAGTCCAGCATTGACAACAAGACCAACTAACATCAGTGAGAACTAGATGGCAAAAGGCAAATGCAGGAATGTCACTAACAGAAATCAAGACAATATGGCAGCATCTGAACCCAATTCTCCTTTAAGTATTGGTTTTCTTGGGTGAGCAAGTTCTTCCCAAGTTTAGTCAAGTTCTTGTTTCTAGCTGCAGAGTGAGTCAGGTATCTAACACAATTTTGAAACAGTCACGTGATTTTCATTCCATCAGCTGATGGGCTATGATCAGAGAAATGAACAATAGCCTTCACAGAAGCTTTTTTTTCTTTTTTTTTTCTTTTTTCTTTTTTTTTTTTTTTTTTTTTTTTTGGTTTTTGAGACAGGGTTTCTCTGTATAGCTTTGGCTGTCCTGGAACTCACTCTGTAGACCAGGCTGGCCTCAAACTCAGAAATCCACCTGCCTTAGAATTGCAGACTTGACATGCCAACTTGCATTTTCTCACAGGCCTAAGAATATTCTTTGAAGAGACAGGAAATAAAACTACCCAAGATTCTGAGACTAGGAAAAATGGCTGTTCTTTCTCCCAGGAAAGCAATATCTGGCATGGGCACTAATGTTCCATGCTTCACTAAGAATGGAATTAAAAAGAAAGTGAGCTTCAAATCCCAGGGTCCTAGTTACAGTAGCAATAACCACTTTCACACTTCACTTTCCTCCCATAAATAACAATTCTTGAAAAATATTAGCTCTATTGGCACATGGACACAGCCAATATGCAATAAATACTAGTTTTTCTCATTATTCCAGCATTCTACTCTACTAAACAGCATTATTTCATTTCATAAATGGAAAAACTGAGATGTAGATCATGTAAGTAATTTGAAAAGCAAGACAAAGTTGTCAAAGTTATGATATAAAGAAACTTTGGGTAGAATGAAAACAGATTGAAGTTTGAACACAAGTTAGAGATAGTTGTTAGGAAGCCAGGTTACTGGATCTTCATCTTTGGGACTTTAGGAAGTAGTCACAGATAGGCTATAGTGAAAATAAGAAAGTTTAAAATCCAGAAGGAAAAATGTAGAGAAAAGGAAAAGGTCACTAGCAGAGCCTTAATAAATAATATTTAAAGTGACAACAGGAACATCTCCTAGATTATTGAAATAAAAAAAATCAAACAAGAATAAAAATAAGTAAGGCAAACACAATGTATACAAAGGCAGTGAAAGGTGATAGTTTTCAAGGTGGGATTACATCATCTCACACTACAGAGATGTGAATGGAACCTGTCTTAGTCAGGGTTTCTATTCCTGCACAAACATCAGGACCACCAAGGAAGTTGGGGAGGAAAGGGTTTATTCAGCTTACATTTCCGCATTGCAGTTCATCACCAAAGGAAGTCAGGACTGGAACTCAAGCAGGTCAGAAAGCAGGAGCTGGTGCAGAAGCCATGAAGGGATGTTCCTTAATGGCTTGCTTCACCTGCCTTGCTCAGCCTGCTATCTTATAGAACCCAAGAATACCAGCCCAGAGATGGTACTACCCACAAGGGGCCATCCTCCCTTGATCACTAATTGAGAAAATGTCTCACTGATGGACCTCTTAGGGGTACTTCCCCAACTGAAACTCCTTTCTCTGTGATAACTCCAGCCTGTGTCAAGTTGACACACAAAACCAGCCAGTACAGAACCCATGAGGGTAGTACATGATACATGGTTTCTAGGAGCCCTTTCTAGTACAGTGGCCATGGGAGAAAGCACATCCCAGCAAAATTCAAAGAAAAGCATGTAGCAATGTTGAAAATATTGTTCATAAGGGAACTTGCTAATCACAGAATGAGGGATTGCAAAACAAAAGAAAGGGAAAAACATCTCACCTTGTCTTCCATGCACAAAAGGACGTAGGTGTTCAATTGGTTTTAGAGAAGAAACAGAAGGAAAACATGAACATGCAGGAGAAGGGTCATAATCAAACAAGTTTGCATATCAAGTACAAGGAATGAGCCAAAGACCATAAGAAAGTCGATCTCTATCCAGAAAGTGAAGAAGCTTTTCTCACAATGACAAAATAGAGGCCTTATGACAAGGTAACACGTGGAGATGTGTGGTACCGCCTCCATTGCTGAGCAAGAAGCAGCCAGAATATTAGCCAACAGGCCAAGAAAAATAGCGACTAAAGTTTGGAACAGATGTTTTGGACAAGTGGAAGGTAGATGAGCAGAGATGAAGAAAAGACTCTTGAGTAGCCCTTGGAGGACTAGATCTGAAAAAAATGAAAGATATCAGACTATTTATCACACAAAACTATTTGAAAAGAAAGCATTATTTTCTCTTTCAGAAGTTTTCCTATCTGAAATATGGCCTTCCTATATGGCCAGGAGGAGAAATAAAATCAGCGGGCATCTAGTTAACTTAACCCACACCTAGATGGCAAGACCACCTTCCATTGTGCTCAGCTACTGCTATGCAGATGGCAACAGGAAGTTGACTTCTGAACCCTGACCTTTGCATTTCCACTCTGACATACTCTTTCCTCTTGTGCTTGCCCATCAAATTAACTTGTTGTATAAGCTGTTTTCAGTATGAGTACTCAGCATGTAGGGAGGTTACTCAAAAAAACTAGAAATGAATCTACCACATGACCCAGATATATCACTCCTGGAGATCTAGAAAAAGGACTCCAGGTCAACATAGCACAGTTAGTTGAAGCATTATTCACAATAGATATGGTACAGGACTGTAGCGACCACCCTTGCCAGCAAGGAATGACGCAACACAGGAAGATCTTCTTCAAGCAGTTTACTCAGGATCCCTGTACAAGCTTCTTCTGACCCCAGAGAGAATAAGCCAAGGCCTTAAAAACTAATAGCTAACCAATCAGGCTTAGCCACGTGGGCATTGCTGATAGGCTGTATCCACGCGGAAGGCACAAGACTCAACAGGCTCCAGCCAAATAAGGAGTTGTTTATGACGGGGAGCCTGCCAGCAGGAAGGCGAAAAGCAGAAACCAGCGCCATTTTAAGGACGCAGTAGCAAACAGCTCCCTACACAGGACTTTAATATTATTTTGCCATTCGGAAAATATGTGTGCAGACAATGGAAATGGTGTGTACTTTAGAAGTAGTTGTGAGGGGAGAAGGGAGGAAGAGAGAACATGCGTATACATACATTAGATCTTTTGTTTTAAAAAATGAGTCTGATCTAATAGTTTTCTTTTCTTTCGTCCTCTGTTCATATTTTCAAGGCATTATTCATTTCTTTACTTACAGAGAATAAATAAACAAATATCACTTGTACTTAAACATTGTTTTGTGTTTAAAGCCTAACTTAATCACTGAGAAATTTTGTGTCTCAGACCTCCTCCTATCTAATTTTAAGATAAGAAAGTAGCAAACATAAAATCGTGTTTCCTCTTTCTGAGTGAAAAACTGAAGGTTGGGATGAAATAGCCATTTGCTCCTCTATACACGGGGCTACCATGGTGACTCACATCTCAGAGACGAACAATTATTAAAGAATATGTCTGTTGACAAGCTTAACACAGTGGCTGAAACCTGTCAGTCATGGACAGGATGTGGATTATGGGACCTACCTCTCCTTACTGGATGTTGATTGATTGTGAGGGGAGGGGTATCATTATCTTCAATTATATACCTACTAATGGACCAAAGTGGCTTCAGTGTATAGTTCTAAACACAGAGTCATTCAGGATATTCAACAAATCTCAAGAGAATACAAAGCACATCAATAAGGGAAAGAAATTTATAAAGAAGAAAATTGTAGTGGTTTGAACAGGTTTGGCCTCCATAGACTCAAGCGATTGAATGCTTGGCCCATGTGGAATGATACTACTAGGAGGTGTGGCCTGGATGGATGGAGTATGTCACTGAGGGGGTGGCTATGAGGGTTCCTGGGCTTTAACTCCACCCAGTGTGGAATTGGTCTCCTCTGGGCTGCCTTCGGATCAAGATGCAGAACTCTTGGCTCCTCAGCACAATCTCTGCCTGCACAGCACCATGCTTCCCACTATAATGATAAACCTCTAAAACTGCAAACCAGCCCTGATTAAATGCTGTTCTTTATAAACGTTGCCTTGGTCATGGTGTCTCTTGAAAGCGATGAAACCTTAAGACAGGAGTGGGTGGAAGATAAGAAAGGTTTGGTGGTGAGAGTAATCAGAATGCTTTTGTAATGTTTGAAACTGTCAGAAACAAATTTAATTTACAAAACAGTGATGTACTGTCATTACATGCTAGTTAGGAAATCAAGAATTACAAAGCATGTTTCTCAAAAGTACACACCCAGTAAATGGGTTTCTGGCTCCAAACCACAGGCTTTTCAGCTAGACAAATGAACTAAGATATTCTGGTTTTCATGACTAACTTACAATGGTATAGGAAATGATGAATAGTCAATCACTTATATATTTACTAGCAATAAGAATGCTCAGAAGAGAATATGTATGTTCTACATCTACCTTAGTTTCAGTATAATACTACAGCTATAAATTCCTTCAGTCTTCAAGTCCCCTTTAATTCTGTGTGCCCATTTTCTGGAATAAAATTTATCCAGCACTTGACTTTTATATTTCATAAATCCTTAGAATAACACTCCCTGAACAATTTAGAGATAAAGAAACAAAAGCTTGGAGAATCTAACTTTGTTATTTTTGAAAATATGATAAAATGAAGGGAAGGCAGTAACACGGGACAAGTGTGAACAAAGCACTTTATATGGGAGTATGGGTATGTCACAGTGTAATCTTTTATTTTGTCCAATTAATATATGCCAATGAAAAGAAAGCAGAGACTGAGATGCGGTAAGGTGCCTGCCACACAAGTATGAAGACATAGGTTTGGACCCCTAGCACCCATGGGAAGCTTGGGTGGCATGCATCTGTAACCTAAATGTCAGAGAGTAGTACTGACAGGAGGAACACCAGAGCCAGCTGACCTGTCAGCTAAGGTCATCAGTGAGTTCCAGGCTCAATGGGAGATCCCGACCCCAAAAACAAAGTAGAAAAGTCATTGATCAAAGTATTCAGACTCCTTCCACGTGTACTCTTTGGTTGGAGGTTTTAGTCCCTGAGAGCTCTGGGAAATACAAACTCAGCCTCTGGCCTCCACACAAACCCACATGGTCACCCACACACATCTAGGATGCATTCACACAACACACACACACACACACACACACACACACGCGCACACGCACACGCACGCACACGCGTGCGCGCGCACACACACACACACACGCGCACACATGTACACAAGAAAACTTACAAAATGTGATGAAGCCAGGACTCAGAATGTCTGCCCAGGGAAGCCAATTTTTTTATGATCTACTTTAAAAGATAGCCTTTACATCCACACAGTTATCTCTGTTCCCCACAATACTGACCAGTTTTGATGATGCCTGGATAAGTCTGACATAGCAGAAACTATACCAATATATATTACTCCCCAGATTTTGATATGCATGAAGATTTACCATCAATTTCCCCTGTGAGTATTTCTTCTCAGAACACAACTATTTTTACATACAAAAGAATGGGTAGGGGTGTGTGTGTGTGTGTGTGTGCCTTTTAGGGTGACTATTAGGATTATTTTCATTAATTTTCTTGTTTGTTTGCTTGTTTGTTAGATGGGTCTTGTTTTGTAGCTATGGCTGGTCTCAAACTCATATTCCTGCTGCTTCTGACTAAGTGCTGAGATTAGAGGTGTGGATCTTCCCAGGCTTAAACTTATTTCTTCAATTAGTACCTACTTCTACCAAATGCCATGTTCAAATAGACTCTGAGAATAAAATAATATTTATTCTTTGGGACTGACTTGTCTGATTGAGACACTTGAATTTATTATGCCTTTTAAAAAATAGAAACTACTCTGAGTAGGTTATTATTTAGATATATAAGCATTGTAACCTAAAGTATTAAGTTAAATTAAACCTTGAAGCGCATTTGAGTTTACTATCTCTGCATAGTAGAGTACAATAGGCGATTGGTGTTTGGCTTGCTCACTTGACCTGCTTTGTAAGAAGAACCATTAGGGGACAATGACAAGATCAGAGGCTTTAAATGAGCTGTGTGCTTGTCACAGCCTCTAGCCCTTTGCCATCTGTCCTGAGGAAAACATATTCTCAGGTGGCCACAGGTCCAAGGTGAATAAGCAAGTGGAATAGACCTACAACCTAAAGCCAAGGCCGGCCATTGTCAGATGTGCAGAATCATGAACAATAAGATAGATGTCTGTGCTATAAGCCACTGAGCTCTTGAAGTTAGTTGTTGCACAACAACAACAAAAAAAAAAACTGAATACATCATATGGATGTATCAGGATTTTAAAAAACTATTTTCAGATGAATAATGGGATTTGGATTTCATTTTTTTCCCATGTTTTCTAAGCCTTACATGTTTAGACAGTGACATTTTTATAGCCTTTATTGAATGACAATATGAGATTTTATTTATTCTCTCTGGGGTGCCTTTATGAAATTCAATAAACACAGAGAAGATAGCTCTCGAGCACCCAAATAATTTTGTCCAAAAGCAATTTTTACAAGAGATTATTTGAAATCAACTTTATAAAAAATTAGACCTGGGTAATTAAAAAGTCCATGAACAAATTATATTCTAATATGACACTATATGTAACATTTTGAAATAAAAATCTGTTGTATAGAGGAAGGCAGCATTGATGATTTGCTTCTAGTCGGATTTACTGAAGCCACTTTAAGAAAATTAAGCAGAAGAAAATGTGGAGTCTGTACCAGAAGGTTCCTGAAGTCTGTCCAGACTCAATGAATTTTGTTTGTTTACATTTTTTTCCACTTTGATATACCCAAGAGGTCCATGCATTGATGCACACCAATCAAACTCCAAGAAACTTGCCTCATTCGTCCCTCAATTTTACACTCTTCTCTGTGCTGAAACATTCAGGGATTTTTTTTTAAAAGAAAAGAGAGAAAGAGATGAAACACCCCAAAAGGTCAAAAATCAGTGATCCTTTTGCAGGTGGGACTCCTGGGAAACCCATATACTTTGCTGTTAGCAGAGGTCGGAGACATCTTCTTAAATACTTGGTTTTTGATGCCATAAATCAATGATTTCTTTAAGGGAGGTACTTTAGGGACTAAAGGGATGCTGCCTTTGAAATATAGAATAGTCTTCCCTGTGCAGGGTGGGTCACAGTGTGTAGTCCTTGGTCATGCATTGCCTTTTAAAAAGCAAGAATTGAAATTCAAGAATAATGGATTTGAAGTATGCAAGTTCATCAAAAATTAAACATATAACTATAGTTCTACTAGCTCAGCAATGCCATCACTGGATATATATGCATCAGAATAAAAGCAGTATGTCAAAATTATCCATTCCCATATGTACCACAGTAATTCACAAATAACCAAAGCAGAGCCAACATTCCCTACCTCAATACTATTGCTTCATCCTTTTTAATAATATCATCATTCTCCACACAATGATGTCGTTAATGACGGACAGCATATGGAATAGTGGTTCCAAAAGATTATAACTGGAGTTGAAAAAAATTGCCATCATTCATTGAATATAGTTGCTGCAACCCTCTAACACAATACATCACTCAACTCTGTGTAGTGCTGATGATGTCAATCTCACCTGCACTGCCTACCTGTCATAAAAGTTTACCACAAGGGAACAAAAGTTTATCTACAGAAAATAATATTTTGTGATGCTAAGTTAATAGTTTTTATTGTCAGAGAATATTCTTATTACAAATGATGCACTAGGAAGTATCTGCATTAGTCAGAGATGTCGCATAGTTACTCCACTTCCTAATTGTATCAAAAGGTCACGTAGAATGGTTGACCTAAGCAGAATGTTAGAGTATGTTCACTCTGATTCTAAACAACAAAATTATCTAACCACACACTTGGCTAAAATGTACCACACTAGTTCAACCCATGGCCATATCTGTCATAGTTTAGCATAATTAGTGTTAGGATTTCTCAGTACAAATAAAAGGTGTGTCTTATTTTCCAAGATATTGTACAGAGTGTAATAAGTAAGTAAGTGAAAAAGAAAAGATAGATAATAAACACATATCATCTGACTTCCCATAACAGCTTTTGGAGATCTCAAGATCCAAGGGATAAAGACAGCAGTTAATCATTTAGCCAGGCCTTCTGAAGATCTCCTGGGTAAGCACTATAAGCACTATAAACTATAAGCTGTATTTAATCACTGCTGAAATCCAGGAGTGAGCTTCTTTCTGTAGGTCAACCTAGGATTTTTTGCGCAGTAGCTACAGGATTCCCAACAGTGGGAGAGG
Source organism: Apodemus sylvaticus (assembly GCF_947179515.1). Taxonomy (NCBI): domain Eukaryota; kingdom Metazoa; phylum Chordata; class Mammalia; order Rodentia; family Muridae; genus Apodemus; species Apodemus sylvaticus. The sequence goes on from NC_067492.1 coordinate 33,698,278, forward strand.
AAGGAATCCTCCAATGTTCAAGTACCTTTTGTATCTGTATTTGTGTCAGAGATTTTTCACTCACTATACCAGACAGAACACAAGACTTAAACAAAACTGTGTGAGGAACCCCCAGAGTCACAATTACAGAGAAATGTGAATGATTCAAAGACTGACTCAGCATTATAGCTATATTTTTCTTTCATTGCAGAGTCTTCTATCTTGGGTGGTAGGTTTCTTTTCTCCAGATGCTCCCATGTCTGCTGACACATGAACTTTCTTCTCTTGAGCAGTAATAAATGTAAGCTATGGCTGTGCCCATTAACACTTGGAATGAATTGCTCTTGAGAGCAAGTCATGGTGAAGCGATGCTCTTAGATTCTGAGTCTTCCAAGTCATTCTCCAGGAGTCTCACTGTACGAGACTTTAGCATGCAGCTGCTGTGCTGTCAAAGCAAACATATGTGCAATACTTGAGATGTGCTGATTCACTCCTTCCCTTTCCTCGGCCTCCTCCCTTAGCCTCTGATTGAATAAATTTGTCAAACAAAGTGTCCACTTGCAGCGATGGCTCCTCAGTTACCAATTCCCAATACAACGTTTGGTAAAGCTCATTAAAAACAAAAATGTGTCCTTAACCAGCTTCCTCTCTTTTTCCACACACACTAAATCTCTTTATACAGGTTTCTCTTGCCCCCCCCATAAATTACAGGGGTTATTTGCAGCTTTAAGTCCCTTAAGCCAACTTCAACTGACCATGTCAGCCTGTGTTCACAAACTTATTTCTGAGAAGCCCCTGACACACAGAAGGATGTGTTTACTAGAATGCTGTTCCCCAGGGATGCGCCCAGCACATCTGTAATTCTAAGGAGAGTGTAATGAGGAAAAACTGGTGCCACTCTGAATGGCTCACAGCTGTTCTAGAAGCTGATAAATAAGATGCTCCACAGGAGATCCCTAATTGGAGCCAGTTTTTCTTAAGTGGCTACACAATGTGGAGCAAGGCTGGGTGCAGGAATGCTGAAAGTGTTGTTCGCATGTAGCTTAGTTTGTCTTGTAAACAGTTCTAATTTTCAAACGGTAGAGCCTTCTGTTTCTCTTCAAAGGGGGAAACTGTTCACTTCATGTATTTTTCCCACACTCATTAAAGGAAACGAGCGTTACTTTGCCCAGTGTTTTGCTCTGCGCTGTTGTTGGTACCTTCTCTTTCCTTCCTCATCCATGTTTTCTTTCCCTTTCTCCTTTCCTGTTTCGTTGTTTTACCCTTGTTCCTTCCCTCTCCCCCTTTCTTTTCGTCTCTTTCTTTCCCCCAAATACATCCTCCTTTTGCATCGCTTTCTCCTGCCCTTCCTTCCTATCTTCAGAGGCACCTATTGGATGCTGAAGTCAAAAATTCTGCATTAATCCTTCTTCAGACACTGGCCATGAAGCCCTAATATGGGGATTTACTTGCTGGGCAAGCATCCCTATAGCCTTTTGATTTCCTCTGAGAAAGGACAAAATACACTTGTAACAAGCAAAGAAGGGATTTTGCTTGCTGTTGCAAAAGCAACTGCCAGAGCTTTTCTTTCCTGGGCACAATACCTCCTTTACATTTAGGAAGAAAAGGCCATTCCTGGGAGAGACCCTATCTACCTCATTTACTACTCTTTGTATCTTGACCTTAGAATCAGCCTCTAAAAGACAATTTTTAAGCCTCATCTTATTCTTTAAAAACTACTAAAATGACCAAAATTATATATATATAATATATATATATATATGTATGTATAAAACTCTCCATGTTCCCGTGTTTAAGGCTATTTGCAGCATAATACATCCTTTCGCAAATGGAGCCTTTCATTAGTTCATATTTGATAATGAGAGTTCCTCCTATCACTGTGTGTGTTTGCTTTCTAAATATCAATTGTCCTCTATGACTGTTTCTGCCTTTCCCTAAAAAAAGAGAATCTAGCCATTACAACCAGAGCATTTGAGTCCTTCACTTCTGGATGTGAAGTACATACGGTTCAGGGTCTCAGTGTTGAAACTTACATGACAATCAAATTGTACTTCAATAATCTACACAATGTTGTTTTCCAAGTATACAACAGGGCAGTTATACTGGTTTGCATCCTACCCACTCATATTGGAGAAGAAGTGGAATACTGTTTCTGTATACATTTAGGTAAGTCCACAATTTGGGGGCAAAATAAGGCTCTCTGTAGGCATATGACTCCTGAGATGAATCAGACATCATGAATGTCAAGGGAGGCCACCCTTTTCGTTTCCAAAGTTCCCATGTGGAAACATTGCAAAAGGGTAGAGAATAAACCCAACTTCAAAGCTGAAACAGAGTCCAAAGGATTCTTAAAGTATCATTCATGCTTCCAACACTACAAAAAGCTAACAACACAGAGAAGAAACAATTACACCATCCCTTGAGAGATTCAGACTTGTGAACCACACCCTGGAAACAACTACTCAAGGAGAAAGGAAATATTGCTGATATAATCAGGTTGTCTTCAAGGTTACTGCCAGAGTAGGTGCTGCTGGTTTCAAAGACAATTTTTTTTTAATTTTTATTTAGTTTATGTATATGAGTACATTGTTGCTGTCTTCAGACATACCAGAAGAGAACATCCAATCCCATTACAGATAGTTGTGAGGATGTGATTGCTGGGAATTGAACTCAGGACCTCTAAGAACAGCCAGAGCCTTTAACTGCTGAGCCATCTCTCTAGGCCTCAGAGACAATTCTTGAGTTGATAGCAATAAAATTTAAGCATCTCCCATAACTTCCATGTCTCTACAAAAAATCATAGTAAACAGTGTTAATAACTTTAAATATCTACCAAAACTAGTGGTCTGTTCTCTGTTGTATCTGTGTCAATCGGCACTGTGGGAAATGTTTACAACCCTAACAGAAAAAGAAGAGCATTCTGGATTCTGAAAAGATGCTGACTTTGTGATCTTGTGGCAAGGAACCAAGAGTGATCACACACAGGATCCTCAGCATTGTGTGAAAGAGATCCAGTCTCTCACCTGCTGAGATGTAGAAATCTAGACAGGTCTAAAAAGCAAGTTCCTGATGAAAAATATACCTGTGGTCATATCATTTGAAGACGAAAGGCAATCCACAGAGGCAGGAATTGTCATATTCCACTCTTACACTAATCAATAGCCTCAAATAAAATACTCATTCATTTTCTGAAGGCTATACAGCACTGCGAGAGATTGTCGTTGACATATTCTTCTCAGAGGAAAGTTACAGAGGAATTTCAGAGAACTAAGTATTCTCTGACAGATTATTTCAAATCTGAAAAGAGGAACTATTGCTTTATCTCTAAAATGTTAAAAAAAAAACTGCACTGTCTTAATGCAGCACAATGGAGGAAGATAAAGAAAATATTGTCAATTGTGTTTGTGTGCATCTGTGTTCAACAATTTCATTTAATGCTGTCTTTTAAAAATTCTATATATCCTAGAGAGATGACTCGGTGAGTGAAGGGTTTGCCTGACAAACACAAGAAACTCATTTTGAATTCTAAGCAATAACATAAAAGCTGCGCACGGTGGCAGCATGTATCTGAAACACCAGTGCTGGTATGGATGTTGAAGCAGATGGTTTGAACTTGGGGGATCCATGACTAGTCAGTCTTCTCAAAATGACAAGCTCCAGGTTCAGGTTGGCTCAAAAGATAAGTGGAGAGTGATAGGAAAGGACATTAACAACCTCTGCTCCATGAATAAGAGCATATATATACACTATGCAAAACCTATGATACATATATACATATACTTCATATACATATTCATGTATATATATATATATATATATATATACACAACCTATGATATATATACACCTTCTTCTGGTCTCTATATACATATATCATATATCATATTTTTCAAATATATATGTATATGTACATGTATATGTATATAGTATATATATATATATATATATATATATATATTCTCTTCTCCATTTAAAAATGAAAACACTGAGGCTAGTAAAGAATAAATAACATGGATGAAAGGAATAGCTAATAAGAAGCAATACAGACATTTGAATACTTTCCTTTATGAAGTTACATGAGGGCCACAGTCTGCCTTTAATAAAACAGCAAAGCAAAAGCTAAATCCACTTTAACATCCTCTGATGAGTTAAAATTAAAACAAGAACACAAGGACATCCATTATTAATTGCACGTTCATTCATTTTTCATTTGGGCAGACATAATCAAAAGCCAAGTGGTGACTTCCTTGTGTACTCATTTTTTTTAATACTGTGCTCAAACCTCTTTTAATAATGCAAATATTTATTATGGGCATCCCGGGAGAATCAAAGGTGTTCAACGAAGGGATTTCTAAATATCACGATCCACTGCCGAGGGAAAACACCAGGATACTTCTACTGTTTAAAGGGTCAGAGCCACGGGGTCTGTCAAAAGGGTCACTCCACACAAAAACAAGGCAGAAGGTTATCCAGTTTCTAGAATAAAGTAGCAGCAGGTATAATCCTCACCAACAGAGCAAGAAGAGGCATGGAGAGAATTTCTCCAGGGTAACAAAAATTACATCACATGCCTGAAATGGCACCAAAGATGGACAAAGCACACAGTGGACTTGAATGCTGTCGAGATTTTTTTTTCAGAATTCTATTTTCTATGCAACCTAATTTGATATAAATGTTTATTTACAACTACATTACAAAACTCCATACTAGGTTCTTGGAATTTTTTAATAGATAAATTTGGTTCACCCCCTAAGAATTTTATCTGGGCAATACAGGCAGAAGTTCAGATCACTGAAGGATTTGTGCACTCTGCTAAGAATTTTGGACTTCATTCTGGGAGAAGTGTTAGTTACTGAAAAAACTTATAGTTATATATATATATATATATATATATATATATATATATATATATATATATAAACATAAACATGGGGCATGGTGTATATCATCTCATGTACTTTGATTCTCATATGTAAAGGAAATCCCTGTAATTACCTTGTAGCACAGTTGAAAGTCAAGTGGAATGTGCCAAACTAGACATTTGGAATGTCCAAAGAAGATTACTGCTGTAGTCTGAACTAAAACCTTACAAGGCATGTACTATGACAATAGTCACAACGGATTTGAGATACCTTCGAGGTTAAAAGCTACCACAAATCAATTAATGTAAGATACAATGTAGCAATAAATATTTATAATGCTCCAGCTGTCTAAGATGTTATTGTAGAGGTAAGGGTGGAGACAGGGAATGGAGGAGAAATTGTAATGTATTGGTTACTGAAACAGGCGTTGAATTTCATGCTGCTGAGCCTTATGCATATGGAGCATGAAGAAATTGCAAAATGCATGCTTGGCATAAGACTTCCAACTATTATTTGTTATAAAATCTATTCCTAAAGCTGGAGAGGTAGTTCAGCCATTATGAGCATTTATTCCTCTTGCAGAATATCAGAGTTCAGTTTTTAGCCTGTAACTCCAGATCCAGAGATCTGATACCCTATTCTGGTCTCTACAGGCATCAATATATACATACATGTGCACAGGCATATACATAATACATTTTTAAATATTTCTTCCCATAATTATTGTTCTAATAAATTGCTATACCTCTCATGAGCCATCTTAATATAATGTCTTTCCTATGGTTTAAGATCCTCTATTTTTTAATTTTCTAAGAAATATAGAAGCCTAGAAGAAGTTGGCCATGGTTACAATGTCAAACAAAAGGTATAGACAGCACATACTTTATGATGACTGTATAGTACTCAAATTCGTTACAGTTGGAGAGATGAAAGATGTCTTTCTTGGTACAGGTCTGAGAACAAATCTGCAAGGTAAGACAATTTCTGTTCTCCTAAGGCTGCTGTATGGTGACACCTTTCTAAATAAGGATCATTAATACATTCTCACATTCTCAGCTTTCTCTCCAAACTCAGTTACATCAGAGGAAATCATTAACAACGATATATAGTCACATTAACCTCATGTTAGGTCAAAAATCACCCTGTTCCTAGAACTCTAGAACTCTAGGTCCTTGAGCTGTTACAGATATGCATGCTACTGTCCATGGTGAGAATCTTTCTTTGTCAATAACTTATTGAGGTATCCTGATTCACAGTAAAAAAAAAAAAAAAGGCATCCGGCAGAAGGGAAGCATGCAGTTTCTTTTTTTGTTGTTGTTTTGTTGTTTTGTTTTGTGCATGCAGTTTCTTACTCCCCAAGATCTATGGGCTTTTTCAGAGCTCAACATGCCTGTGAACACAGAAAATGGCATTCAGTAACAATTTTGAAAGGCTCCAGACTTGTGAATGTAAGAGCTACAACAACGGATCCTTAAGTTATGTTATCACTAAGAAAGGATAGAGTGGCCCCTGACATGAAAACTGTATGAACTAAAACTGACACAGGTCAGGCGTTATCTCAATATATTAGTCCTTTGATAATAGACAAAGCAAAGGTAAGACCTACACCCAATCGGTTCCTTTTTTGTTTAATTTACCTGTAATTAATTGTTAAAAGTGGTATATAAAATAATCTATTTCATTCTGGCATTTTCAGACATATATGTTGTATATATTATCAGAACTTGTTCTTTTTTGTGCTCTTCCTCCAAGCCATCCCTTTGGCTGGTTCTTTTCATTCTCTCCCACATTCTGCTTCCGTGTGGCATGCATTTCATGGCCTTCTCTTTCTGCCTTCCTCTCTCCTCTAAGTGTCTTATCCATTCTCTAGGATCGTGAACTTTGTATATACATAATACATAATTTTAAATCTAGATTCCACATATTGGAGAAAATATGTAATATCAATCTTTCTGAGACTAGCTTGATTTGCTTAATGTGATGATTTTCAGTCCCATTCACTTTTTTCAGTAATTGTCATGATTTCATTTTTCTCTAGCATCTATGTGTGCCACATTTTCCACTCATTTATCATTCGTCTCTCAACTTCATCTCTTATTTCCCCCAGTGTATCTGTTGGCTTAAAAGGTTAAAATAGTTGATTAATCTCCCCCCAAAGGGAGAAAAAGTAAGGGAAGCTTTGGCCTTCTATTTAGAGTCCTCAACAAAACACCTAACCTCCTATTTTTGGCTTGGGATATAGCTCAGATAGGAGAATGGTTGCCTAGCACTCACAAAGCCCCAAGTTCTATTGTCAGCTTCACAAAACAGGAACAGCAACAAGAGCAAAATTAGTAAAGCCTGCTACTTGGTTGTAAATCAGTGCCCATCATATAACACATATATGGAACAACTGGAGAAATAAGGATTGTTGAATACAATGGGCTGGACCCACCTGCAGCAATCCAGAGGTTTTGAAGGTGTGGTAGAAGTTGTCTACATTGAAACACATCCTTTAGGAAGTCTACCTACTTTACTATGAGAAGTTCAGAATGTGTGTGGTCCACAGGGAATGCGTGTTGTTGAAATGAGAAGGGTCATGTCAAGGACCTTAGCATCAGATCCAAATAGAAATGTCAAAGCCTCCTCTTCTGGTCCATGTATGAATGTTAATAATGTATGCGGAAAGATATGTCCACTATTTCTTTCTCTCCACTGTGTTTACAGAACAAAGGCAGCTCCTCTGCAAAGATTGTTCCTACCAAGATTAGTTAAACCTACCTCCTTGATCAATTGTATACCACAAACCCTGCCTCATGGTTTTTCTATTTATAATAATTCCAATCCTTTATTTAGATGTATTCAACAATCTATCCTTTCTGTTCAACTCTATAAAAGAAAACAAAATAAGTTTTCAAGTGCTCGGTTCCTCTGTCAGTCAGCCCAAACAATCTAACCACAGTTGTTCCTGTGCATCTGTCTGGTTTCCATTTCTTCATTCACTTACTGCCCCATGATGGTTTGAATGAGAATGGCACCCATAAACTAATATATTTGAATGCTTGGTCCTCAGTTGATGGGATTATTTGGGAAGGATTAAGAGGTTGTTGGAAGAGATGCATTACTATGAGTGGGCTTTAAGGTTTCAAAAGCTCAGCAATTCCTGGTTAGTTCTCACTCCCTCTCTTTGTCTCTCTCTAGGTGTCTCCCTTCTCCTCCCTCTCTCTCCCTCTCCCTCTTCCTCTCCCTCTCTTTCTCCCTCTCTCATTTATGGCTCATCTACTCCTCCAGAGCTTTGCCTGCCTGCTGCATGCTCCCCACTCTGATGGGCATTGACTCTAACAATCTGGAATGAGCCCCAGATTAAATGTTTTCTTTAAAAGTTACCTTGGTCCTGTTTTCTTATCACAGTAATAGGGAAACAACTGAAACCGAATTAGGCACTGAGAGTGGAGCATTGCTGTGACAAGCCTGGTTGTGCTATTCCTTGAAGAAATGTGAGACTTTGGGACTTTGGACTAGAACTGTGTTGCACTGTAAGTCATATTTAATGAACCAACCTAGTAGGAGCTTGGAAGACAGTATTACTGAGAGCAATGTGGATTATAGAGGGATAGCTTAAGAGGTGTCAGAGGGGAACATTCTTATCAACCAAGATGGAGACCATTCTTGTGATGTGAAAAAAGGCTCTTTTTTGCCCTTGTCCTAAAAATCTACCTAATACTAAATTGAAGAATTTTAGACTACGTTTGTTGGCAGAGACAATATTACGACAGCCTAATATTAACTGTTGTGTAGTTACTAGTTATTATTCATATGGAGATTTACAATGTAAAAGAGAAAATAGGGAGGAAAGAAACACAAAATATATAGTTTGAGAGGAGCACAAAAAAATGTTATGTTGGTGCCTTGGTTTGTACTAAAAGAGATAAAAATAAATGGAATAAAAGGAGTCGAGCCCTCTAAAGAAAAAGAAAAGGCTAGCTGACCTTGCAACTTGTAAAAAAAAAAAAGGCCTAAAGAATCATCTGTTCCTAAAGAATAACAAAAAGTCAAAACACACAAATGAAATTTAAGTATGGGGCAAGACTCTATCCCAAGTGGTCAGCAGAATTTGGCATCTGCAGCTGTGTGGTTCTGGCTTTGGAGTCAATAAGGAGACAGAGAAGTAAAGGGGTCATGAAATCTTCCTCTATGGTTGAATAGAGTAGCTGACACTAGGTATATGGCACAAGAGTCTCTAGATGGAGGGCCAGAGAGGCCATTTCATGAAGCTGTGAAAGACTGGATTGTGTTGGAGATCCCAAGATGTTAGGGATGCCAAAACTATGGGATGTCTGCCAAAAAAAGAGTTGTATGAAGGACACGGAAGCAGCCCAAGAGAATGAAAGAAGTGCGTTTCAGTCAGCAAGGCTGGAAGGGCAAAGCCATCTAAGCTCTCTGTCATCAGATTTGGGAATTTGTCCTGCTGTGTTTTGATCATGCTTTGATCCATTGTTCCCTCACTGTATCCTTTTCTTCCCTTTTAGAATGGTAATATATGTTCTGTGCCATTGTATGTTGGAAGTATGCAATTTGATTTTTTACTTTTACATGGTGTTACAATTAAGGGATTGCCTTGAGTCTCAGAAGAGACATTGAAACAGTGCTGAGATTGTGAAAAACTATGGGGACTTTTGAAGTTGTATTAAAAGCATTTTGCATTATAATATGCTCACAAGTCTATGGAAACCAGGAAGTGTAATGTGCTGGTTTGAATAAGAATCATCCTAGTAAACTCATATATTTAAATGCTTGTTTCCCAGTTGGTGGAACTATTTGGAAAGAACTAGAAGGTATGGCCTTGTCAAAAGAGGTATGTTGCTAGGGATAGGCTTTGAGATTTCAAAAGCCCAAGCCATTTTCAGTTCCCTGTCTTTCTTTCTGTGTCTCATGCTTGTAGATGAGGTGAAAGTTCACAGCTGTTGTTCTGGCTCCCCCTGCCTGCCTTCTGCCATGATTTCTGCCATGATGATGATGGACTCTAATCCCCTGAAACCATGATTCCCATATTAAATGTTTTCTCATAAGTTGCCGTGGTCATGTTGTCACATCTCGGGGATAAAAATATATCTAAGACACCTTCCCAGTCAGGTCCAAGTCCCTCGAACCATGAAAGGACTCAGCAATCTTTATCTTTATAACTTTTGTTGCCTTAACTTCCTAGAAACAGCTCACAGAATACAGTAGAAATAGACATTCTCTACAGAAATGGGAAAGAAGTCTTGTTAAATGCAAAACACTCCTCAGGTATACATTTCCCAGTGAAAGATTTGGCTGCTCAAAATAGAAATGAGACATGGAAAACCAAATTTTCTACAAGGAAGAACCATAGAGCACATATTAACATTTCACACTTAAAACGTTGACACCTTTAATAACAGAACTTCATAAATGCCCTAACCAAATCATTTATTTTCCTCAGTGCTTAACTGAGACTTGACTCATCTGTGAATCTGTTTGTAGGTGTGGACCACAGGCCTTCTAGTCCAGGAACAATATCTATGTGGATGCTAATATATCTTCCACAAAACAACAAATTTCTTTCTAAAACTATTTAGCTAAATACTCCAGAGATCAAACATAATTTCCTTTCCGCTGCTCTCACACTGTCACAATCCTAATTATGACCCTGTTGGGAATATTCTCTTTCTTAAAATGTAAAATGCAACATAAAAATTTATGAAGCAGATTACTGCAGGTGTAACTGCTCAAGGGTGCAGTGGTCCCTTTGTAACTCGGTTTCCACAGCCAATGCCCTTTTACACTTCATTTTATAGTCAATGTGATGCCTCATTGAAAAAGGAATATTAAAAATAATTTATTAAGATTAAATTGCTTCTTTATAAGGCACAATTTTCGCTTTCTTACTTTAAAAGAATTCTATTTCAATTTGGTTCCTATGCAATTCCTAACATGAATTTAGAGGCTTAATGGAGTAAGGATTGAAAGCTAATATCAATAAAATTATTAATTTTATATTTGAAGAATTGGTTTGTTTAGTTTATGAGAAAGTTTCAGTGATCAGTCATTCTTGCTGGTCAAACAGCAGTCTTCATTTATCACTTGCCGGTGTGAATTGGGAAAAGCATCTTGGAGATTACCCAGTAATGAAGGGCCAGTAATGAATAAAGATACTGTTATCCATTCTATTAAGAAAGAACAGATGCTTCTCCTAGTCAGGTTAATTTTTAAAAAGTACTTGTAACACTCAAATCTTCTTATTAACTGCCCTGATTGTTTCTTTGTTTGCTTGTTTGCTTGGTTGATTGGTCAACGTGAACCAAGATAGAATAATCTAAGGAAACATAAATGATAAAATGCTTCTGTAAGATGAGGCCTTCTGCATATATATTATGGCCGTGTAGCTTGTGCTTCCTGTGGGTCTCCTAACAATGAGAGCAGGGCTTTCTCTGACTCTTCTGCCTGCCTTTGGGCTTTTTTTCTTCCTACTGGGTTGTCTCATTCAGCCTTAATATGAGAGGAAGTGTCTAGTCATATTTGCAACTTGATATACTATGTTTTGTTGATATCTCTGGGAGGCTTACTGTTTTCTGAAAGAAAATGAAGGAGGAGTGGATGGTTGAGGGCCTTGGAGGGGAGGAGGGGAGGGAAACTGCAGTCTGGATGTAATATATGAGAGAATAATAGATAAATAAATTTTAAAATAAGATTGGCCTGTAAACAAGTCTGTGGCACATTTTCTTAACTCATGATTAATGTAAACGGTCCTACACTATGATAGACAGTGCCACCCTTAGGCTGATGGTCCTTAGTTGTATAAGAAAGCAAAGTGAGCATACCCTGGGAAGTAAGCCAGTAAGCCTGGCCTCTGCATCAGCTCTTGACTCCAGGTTTTTCTATGACTTCCCTGAATGATAGGTTACAAACTGTAGCATGAAATAAATTCTTTCCTCCCCAAGCTGTATCTCACCATGATGTTTTATCACAAGAGTATAAAATCCTAAGATAGAAACTGGTACTGGATCACAAGGTATTCTGTGACAGACCTGATCATGTGATTTGGGGAAGACTGTGGAAGGATTGTAGAACTTTGGGTTAGAAAAGCCACTGAGTCTTCAGAGCTTAATAAACTGTGGGAAGAACTTACAAGATAATGCTGAGAGCAGGGAAAACAATGGAGGCCTGGATTCTTTCATATCAAAGAGAAGCAAAGACTTCATCAAGACTATTTATGTGGTATTTTAAATTAAGAACCACTATGAAGAAATTTTTGATTTATTGGGACATCAATGCTGGTTAGTTAAAGCTGAGAAAATATCAGTGATTTAATATCACTGATATCAGTGATAATAAAATCAGTGAGACCAGTATCATTGATGACCATAAATTTAGGCATATTTCCTTGGGGTCAGCACACATTAACTGGAGTCCAGATGGGGCAAAACCTGTACCTCATTCTGACAACTAAACTTGCTAGTGTTTAATAGTCATCCAGGTGATAAGACTTTTAAAAACATGAAAAACTTTTGAAGGAGTCATGGAAAGACAATATGGCTTGGCACTGTGTGGTAGGGCTGTGGTCCCTGAAAAGAAGCCATTCAAGATGATAAAGGCTCAGCAGAAGTCCCAACACTGAAGGTGTCATGGAAATAAATTGGGCCTTGGCACCTAGTGCAGGATCAGATACCATGAAATAGCCAACAGAGGTTATTAGTGAAGGTACAGATGCAGTAAAGACCCCAGCATTTTGGAGCCAGTTCTCTGGGACAACCAAGCAGGTCAGCAGGAGCTATTGAATGAATGTAGCCTGAGCCTATAAGATAAGCCACATGTGCCTTCAGTAGAAGATTCACCTCTCTGCCCCTGCCCAAGGCATTTGGCACCCAGATCATAAGTCTCAGAAGTCAGAGCCTGCTTAACATTGTAGGACTTTTGTTTTTATTTGATTTGATTTGATCATGACTGAGGCCACAGTAAAAAGACTTTGAATTTTTATAGAGATCTTGGAATATTTTAGAGAGGCTTTGAACTTTGACAAAAAAAAATGGATGTTTTAGAGAGAATGGACTTTTAAAATGTTTGAATTTTTGAAGACTATAGGACTTTTATGAAAGTTTGGAATATACTTGATGATCATATATTGAAATGAGATCTTGGGATGAACAAGAACAGAGGTTGAATAATATATCTTTGTGTGTCAAGTTGACAAGTGGTCAATTGTTCTGGTTGGGTTTTTTTGTTTTATTTATTTATTTATTTATTTATTTATTTATTGTAACCATAGGCTTTTCCACTCAAACCCCTATTCCAAAAATAATGACTCTGAGAGTTAATTATTTATGAATAAATGCCTAGGGGATACACTTTGGCTTGTTCTCACAAGCTCATAACTCAATTATCCCATTTAAACTAGTTTGAGTCTGACATAAGACATAAAATGGCACTGTAGGCATAAATTTTTCTCGATCTAAGTGTTCTAATAAGTGTTCCATCCCCTCTCTAGCCCACCACCCACCAGAGACAATAGAAGAGAAAATTATTAGGACACAGGGGAAGTAGAACTGTTTAGAAATAGTTCTTCCTGTACAAATCCACTATTTGTTGTCAGGATATCAGCACTTCAGTCCAGTAGCAAACACCAAATACTAATCAGCAGCTGCAATCCAATCCTGTCAGCAGACACCACACATGAACCAGCAGCTGCTGTTCAGTCCCCTTGGCAGTCACAACACACAAACAAGCAAGGGCAGTTCAATCCAGAAGAAACCACAAGGCTTGCCAACCAGCCTGAGGCCACAAAACAGGAAACTCACACAAGTTCTCCGATGAGTTTCTCTCTATGGAGTCACCACGAACAGAGTTCAGCAATTCAATGTAAGACAAACCAATACATTCCTGTGGAACAGCAAGGTGGAGCAAAGGAAACTAATGTTTGTGCTCCAACTCTCTGTGGGGTCATATTTATATTCCTTCTGAACATCATGCACCCTTTCACATGTTTGTTATATCAAAACACGCTTTCACCTGCTTTGGGAAAATGTTCTTTCATGTGATTACTTAAGCAAGACCTCCTTTAACCTGTGTGACCCAGTAAAACATTATTTGGCCTAACTGACTTTCCAAAGAAACCAGAAGTTTTCGCTTCTTCCCACCTTCTATTTCCTGCTTTAGCTGCTAAGCCATCATCTTTTTATTGACAGATGATGCTTCCACACAATATAAAAGAGATTCTATCTATAGTTTTGGGCTTTTTGGTTTTTGTTTGTTTATTTATTTGCCAGCTTGTCACAAGCTACAGTTGTCTGAGAAGAGGGAACTACAACTGAGAAGATGTTTCCGTAAGTCTGGCCAATAGAGAAGCCTGCAGGGTATTTTTTTAAATCAGTAATTTATATGGGTAGGCCCATATCATAGGGAGCAAGACTGCTCCTGAGCAAATGTTTCTTAGTTGAATAAGAAAACAGGCTGAACAGATGGTAGGGAATACACCAGTAAGTAGCACTCTTCTATGGCCTCTGCATCAGTTCCTGTCTCAAGACCCTACCTAGAGTTTCTTTCATGACTTCTCTAAATGATAGATTTAGGGAACAACAATAAATTGCAAGTACCCACCAAGTTATTTTGGGCCATGGTGTTTTATCACAGCAATAGAAACCCTGACTAAGGTTCTGGCCAAAGACAACATCTTTGGGGTTTTAGCATTAGAAATTTTACTTCAAGCTTTATTTTAAAACATTAACAAAGTTTTCCAAACTAGGAGTGACAAAATAAAGTACCTGTTTTATAGACATAAAATCAGAGCTTTTTTTCTTTCCTCTTTCTTTCTGTTATTTCTTCTTGATATGTTAAAATATATGAATAACCTCAAAAGAGAGATAAGAAAGAAAACTGGAAGGAATTAAACAGATGGCCACAAAATTCCAGGAAGAATTAATGAGATGATGTAAGTTTATATAAGTTACTAAGTGTTAGAGCTACAAGGAACTCAATAAAGAATATTTGTTGGGAGATCCTACCTGACTCTCTCATGCGATGCTTTGTCAAGGTAACCTAGATGTTACAACAGAGCAAGATAAATAGCAGAATGAAGAAGATAAATTAGTGAACATTGACATTTAAAAGATATTTAGGAAATCCTGGTGATTCAACATATACATGGGTACACAAAGGACAGAATTAAGAAAAGGAGAAGGTGATGGAGGAAGGAAGTAGAGAAGTATGGAAAAACAGAGAAAGAGATGGGCTTGCATTCTTTCCAGTCAAATTTTTTCCTATGGACTTAGACTGTTTAGAGATTTACAAATGGCATCTTCAAATTTACATATATGATCATATTATCAGTGAGTCCCTACATAACAGAGAATTACTGTTTCAGGGAATGCTGATATCCTATCCAGAGCCTTTGCTGTCCTAAGTGCTGCAAGAGCAGAATGTTAAAAAGAAATAAGACGACAAAGACCACAAAGACCTTAGACAGCAGGTTGGTTATGGATTATTTGACAAGTTGCTATTTAAAATAAAATGTAAAGGATGTGTTGTAGTTAGCCAGAAAAGATAAAAGAAGGAAAGAGTATTTCCCATACATGGAAAGCTCTTGAAAAAAAAACAAGAATAAGGCGGCGGCGGCGGTAGCAGTGGCTGCTCCAGCTGAAGGGCCATCAGCAGTGGAACCAAGGCGACACAGGGTCCAGTTAGGCCCTGCGCCCACGACCACTGACCTTCGCTGACCAGCCGGGCGGCAAGCAACTGCGGTTCTGCGGAGCCTTTCGCTGCACGGAAGCCACTTCAGAACTCGGCTGCCCGCCAGTCAGGAGAGACTCACCGCCATCTTGATCCCGGGCTCCAGAGATCAGTCAGACTGAGGTACACAAACATAATCCTAGGCCCAACACCGCAGGGGTCTGAGCCAGACGGGCGTTGGCCTGCACCCAGGCCCTGGGCTGTTCGAGTGGCCATCGGGGCGCCAACCCAGCCAGGAGTTTTTTTTTTGCCCCGGCCGGTGCACGCGCCGCCATTTTGCCTACAGGAGCCAGAGTGCTCGGGAGGGCAGAGACTGCTAACAAGCGTAGCCTGAGGCTAACAAAACGGGGGTCTAGGCCCCAAAAGGCACAGGACTGACCCCAAGAACTGGGCGGCTTGATGGGCCATCTGTGTGTCAACCAGCCCAGGAGGTTATTAGCACAACAGACTCTCCCGGTGCTTTCGCGGAGCGCGGACGCGCACGCCCGCCATCCGGGTCACCTGGCGGACCCAAATAACAGACATAGCCCTAGGGGAACTTTGCTCGGACCTTGGCCTCCCAGGCGTTTGCCTGGACTCAGGGCCCAGGCGACAAGGCTAACCTAGTGTGCGCCAGCCCGGTTGGGGAAATCGGCTGCCCAGCGGAGTGAGCGGAGCACAGGGGAGGTCACAGCAACATTCACCTTCGGAGCTCCCTGGGGGTGCACACGGGTTCCACCTGGTCCACAGACACAATCTGGGGCAAGGCCTCAGGCAGAAGCCCCCAGCTCAAATCTCTCCGCTTCAGATCAGCCTGGGTGGCCGCCACATCTCCAGGTCCCTCAAGAGGCTAGTGGGGGCTTCCGGGCGGCCAGCTGGGAAAAGTCGGTGTGCTCCGATAAATCCTGCGGGCCCCAGCGGGAGCCTTCAGGTGCCTGCTTTGGGATCTGAACAGCCTGGAAAACAGCACCCTGTCTATAGGCAGTGCAGAGTGTAAGCTGTGCACCAGAGGCCAACGGGGAAGGGGCAGCTTGCACTGGTGAGTCCAGCAGTGACAAGACCAAGTAACACCAGTGAGAGCTAGATGGCAAAAGGCAAACGCAGAAACGTCACTAACAGAAATCAAGGCAATATGGCAACATCTGAACCAAATTCTCCTCTACCAGCAAGTCCTGGATACCCCATCACACCAGTAAAACAAGATTTGGATTTAAAATCACTGGTCATGATGCTGGTACAGGAACACATGAAGGTCATTGAGGAGAAAATGGATCAAAAGTTAGAAGCCCTTGCAAGGGAAACACAAAAATCATTGAAAGAAATCCAGGAGAATACAAAAGCCAACAAGGAGGAAATGCAAAAAACACTTAAAGAAATACAGGAGAACTTTGCTCAACAGGCTGAGGTCATGAAAGACGAAACACAAAAATCTCTTAAAGAAATACAGGAGAACTTTGGTCAACAGGCTGAGCTCATGAAAGAGGAAACACAAAAATCTCTTAAAGAATTACAGGAAAACACAAACATGCAAGGGAAGGAGCTAAGCAAAACCATCCAGGATCTAAAATCAGAAGTAGAAACAACTAAGAAAACTCAAAGGGAGACAACTTTGGAGATAGAAAGCCTTGGGAAGAAATCAGGGGACAGAGATGCAAATATCAACAACAGAATACAAGAGATAGAAGAAAGAATCTCAGATGCTGAAGATTCCATAGAAACCATGGACTCAACAGTTAAAGAAAATGCAAAGTGCAAAAAGCTTGTAACCCAAAATATCCAGGAAATCCAGGACACAATGAGAAGACCAAACCTAAGGATTATAGGCATAGATGAGAGTGAAGATTTACAACTTAAAGGGCCAGCAAATATCTTCAATAAAATTATGGAAGAAAACTTCCCTAACCTAAAGAGAGAGATGCCCATGAATATACAAGAAGCCTACAGAACTCCAAACAGACTGGACCAGAACAGAAATACTTCCCGTCACATAATAATCAAAACACCAAATGTTCTAAACAAAGAAAGAATACTAAAGGCAGTAAGAGAAAAAGGCCAAGTAACATATAAAGGAAGACCTATCAGAATCACAGCAGACTTTTCACCTGAGACTATGAAGGCTAGAAGGTCCTGGGCAGATCTCATGCAGACTCTAAGAGAACACAAATGCCAACCAAAACTACTATATCCAGCAAAACTCTCAATCACCATAGATGGAGAAACTAAGATATTTCACGACAAAACCAAGTTCACCCAATATCTATCCACAAACCCAGCCCTAAAAAGGATAATAGGAGGACAACACCAATACAAGGAGGGAAACTCCACCCTGAAAAAAGCAAGATAGTAACCTTTCATCAAACCCAAATAAGTTAAGCAATCAAATTTAAAAAATAACGTCAAAAATGATAGGAAGTAACAATCACTATTCCTTAATATCTCTTAACATCAATGGACTCAATGCCCCAATAAAAAGACACAGACTAACTGACTGGATACGTAAACAGGACCCTACATTTTGCTGCTTACAGGAAACACACCTAAGGGTCAAAGACAAACACTACCTTAGAGTAAAAGGCTGGAAGACAATTTTACAAGCAAATGGTCTCAGGAAACAAGCTGGAGTAGCCATTTTAATATCAGATAAAATTGACTTTCAACCCAAAGTCATCAAAAGAGACTCTGAGGGACACTTCTTGCTGGTCAAAGGAAAAATACAACAAGAAGAACTCTCAATCCTGAACATCTATGCTCCAAATGCAAGGGCACCCTCTTTCATAAAAGAAACTTTATTAAAACTCAAAGCACACATTGCACCTAACACAATAATTGTTGGTGACTTCAACACTGCACTTTCCTCAATGGACCGATCAGGAAAACAGAAACTAAACAAGGACACAATGAAACTAATTGAAGCTTTGGACCAATTAGATTTAACTGATATATATAGAACATTCTATCCTAAAACAAAAGAATATACCTTTTTTTCAGCACCTCATGGTACCTTCTCCAAAATCGACCATATAATTGGTCACAAGACAGACCTCAACAAATATAAAAAGATAGAACTAATCCCATGCCTCCTATCTGATCACTATGGAATAAAAGTGGTCTTCAATAGCAACAGAAACAACAGAAAACCCACAAACACGTGGAGATTGAACAATACTCTACTCAATGACACCTTGGTCAAGGAAGAAATAAAGAAAGAAATTAAAGACTTTTTAGAACACAATGAAAATGAAAACACAACATACCCAAATCTATGGGACACAATGAAAGCAGTGCTAAGAGGAAAACTCATAGCCCTGAGTGCCTCCAAAAAGAAAATGGAGAGAGCATACATTACCAACTTAATGACACACCTGAAAGCCCTAGAACAAAAAGAAGCTATTTCACCCAGGAGGAGTAGAAGGCAGGAAATCATCAAACTCAGGGCCGAAATCAATCAAGTAGAAACAAAGAGAACCATACAAAAAATCAACAAAACTAGGAGCTGGTTCTTTGAGAAAATCAACAAGATAGATAAACCCTTAGCCAGACTGACCAAAGGGCACAGAGAAAGTATCCAAATTAACAAACTTAGAAATGAAAAGGGAGACATAACAACGGAAACTGAGGAAATCCAAAAAATCATCAGATCCTACTACAAGAGCCTGTACTCAACACAACTGGAGAATCTGGAGGAAATGGACAATTTCCTTGACAGATACCAAATACCAAAATTAAATCAGGACCAACTAGACCATCTAAACAGTCCCATAAAGCCTAAAGAAATAGAAGGAGTCATAGAAAGTCTTCCAACCAAAAAAAGCACAGGACCAGATGGTTTCAGTGCAGAATTCTACCAGACCTTCAAAGAAGAGTTAACACCAATACTCTTCAAACTATTCCACAAAATAGAAACAGAAGGAACACTACCCAATTCCTTCTACGAAGCCACAATTACGCTGATACCAAAGCCACACAAAGATCCAACAAAGAAAGAGAACTTCAGACCAATTTCCCTTATGAACATCGATGCAAAAATACTCAACAAAATTCTTGCCAACCGAATCCAAGAACACATCAAAACGATCATCCACCATGATCAAGTAGGCTTTATCCCGGGAATGCAGGGTTGGTTCAATATACGGAAATCCATCAATACAATCCACTACATAAACAAACTCAAAGAACAAAATCATATGGTCATTTCATTGGATGCTGAAAAAGCATTTGACAAAATTCAGCATCCTTTCATGCTTAAAGTCTTGGAGAGAACAGGAATTCAAGGCCCATACCTAAACATAGTAAAAGCAATATACAGCAAACCGGTAGCCAGCATCAAACTAAACGGAGAGAAACTTGAAGCAATCCCACTGAAATCAGGGACCAGACAAGGCTGCCCCCTTTCTCCTTATCTTTTCAATATTGTACTTGAGGTACTAGCTCGGGCAATTCGACAACATAAGGAGGTCAAAGGGATACAAATTGGAAAGGAGGAAGTCAAACTATCATTATTTGCAGACGACATGATCGTCTACCTAAGTGACCCAAAGAACTCCACTAGAGAGCTCCTACAGCTGATAAACAACTTCAGCATAGTGGCAGGTTACAAAATCAACTCAAGCAAATCAGTGGCCTTCCTATACTCAAAGGATAAGCAGGCTGAGAAAGAAATTAGGGAAATGACCCCCTTCACAATAGCCACAAACAGTATAAAGTATCTTGGGGTGACTCTTACCAAACATGCGAAAGATCTGTATGGCAAGAACTTCAAGACTCTGAAGAAGGAAATGGAAGAAGACCTCAAAAAATGGGAAAACCTCCCATGCTCATGGATCGGTAGAATCAATATAGTTAAAATGGCCATTTTGCCTAAAGCACTATACAGATTCAATGCAATACCCATCAAAATCCCAACTCAATTCTTCACAGAGTTAGAAAGAGCAATTATCAAATTCATCTGGAACAACAAAAAACCCAGGATAGCTAAAACTATTCTCAGCAACAAAAGAAAATCTGGGGGAATCAGTATCCCTGACCTCAAGCAATACTACAGAGCAATAGTGTTAAAAACTGCATGGTATTGGTACAGTGACAGGCAGGAGGATCAATGGAACAGGATTGAAGATCCAGAAATGAACCCACACACCTATGGCCACTTGATCCTCGACAAAGAGACTGAAAACATCCAATGGAAAAAAGATAGCCTTTTCAACAAATGGTGCTGGTTCAACTGGAGGTCAGCATGCAGAAGAATGCGAATTGATCCATCCTTGTCTCCTTGTACTAAGCTCAAATCCAAATGGATCAAGGACCTCCACATAAAGCCAGACACTCTGAAGCTAATAGAAAAGAAACTGGGGAAGACCCTTGAGGACATCGGTACAGGGAGAAAGTTTCTGAACAGAACACCAATAGCGTATGCTCTAAGAGCAAGAATTGACAAATGGGACCTCATAAGGTTACAGAGTTTCTGTAAGGCAAAGGACACCATCAAGAGGACAGATCGGCAACCAACAAATTGGGAAAAGATCTTCACCAATCCTACATCAGATAGAGGGCTAATATCCAATATATATAAAGAACTCAAGAAGTTAGACTCCAGAAAACCGAACAACCCTATTAAAAAATGGGGTACAGAGTTAAACAAAGAATTCTCACCTGAAGAACTTCGGATGGCGGAGAAGCATCTTAAAAAATGCTCCACTTCATTAGTCATTAGGGAAATGCAAATCAAAACAACCCTAAGATTTCATCTTACACCAGTCAGAATGGCTAAGATTAAAAATTCAGGAGACAGCAGGTGTTGGAGAGGGTGCGGAGAAAGAGGAACACTCCTCCACTGCTGGTGGGGTTGCAAATTGGTACAACCACTCTGGAAAGCAGTCTGGCGGTTCCTCCGAAAACTGGGCACCTCACTTCCAGAAGATCCTGCTATACCACTCCTGGGCATATACCCAGAGGATTCCCCACCATGTAATAAGGATACATGCTCTACTATGTTCATAGCAGCCCTATTTATAATTGCCAGATGCTGGAAAGAACACAGGTATCCCTCAACAGAAGAGTGGATACAAAAAATGTGGTATATCTACACAATGGAGTACTATTCAGCCATTAGAAACAATGAATTCATGAAATTCTTAGGCAAATGGATGGAGCTAGAGAACATCATACTAAGTGAGTTAACCCAGACTCAAAAGGTGAATCATGGTATGCACTCACTAATAAGTGGTTATTAACCTAGAAAACTGGAATACCCAAAACATAATCCACACATCAAATGAGATACAAGAAGAAAGCAGGAGTGGTCCCTGGTTCTGGAAAGACTCAGTGAAACAGTATTTGGCAAAACCAGAACGGGGAACTGGGAAGGGGTGGGAGGGAGGACAGGGGAAGAGAAGGGGGCTTACGGGACTTTCGGGGAGTGGGGGGGGGGCTAGAAAAGGGGAAATCATTTGAAATGTAAATAAATTATATCAAATAAAAAAAAAGACAAAAAAAAAAAAAAAAAAAATAAGTGAGATTACTAAATAAATAAATATTTGAGAACTATTTAAAATACATTTTCTTTGCATTTCCAACAAATTGAATTTTACCTCATACCATTTCTCCTTTATTAAAAAAAATAGAGCAAAATAAAAAAAAAAAAAAAAAAAAAAAAACAAGAATAAATTATCTTTGATTAAACAATAACAAAAAAAAAATTAACAACAACAACAACAAAAAAGGTGTAATTATACAAGCTTGTAATCTAAGTAAGCACTTTGCAAATCTGAAAAAGATTGATCCTTGAAGCTCCCTTTGTTGGCGGGGTAGCCTCATCTACTTTGCAAGTTCTGGATCAATAAGGAAACCTATCCAAAAAAGAAAAAAAAAATAGGTGGACGGCAACTGAGGGTTGACATCCAAGGTTCTTTTCTGTCCTTCCCGTGCACCCACACACACATGCACATTAGAACCTCTTTTTTATTGATTATCCTAAGCTAAATATGGTATTTCATGCAATTAGGAATAAGGTGGTCCCAACACAATAAAATTGAAACAGAAAGAATGCCTTGAATTAAAGGCTACCCTGAGCTACATTGAGTGTTCCGGGGTACCCTGGGCTAAAAGAGTGGGATCTTATCTCAAAAATTAAAAGGGGGGGGTCATCATTACAAAAGATAGCCTCAAAAAGGTAGATCATGACCAAAAGCAAGAAGGGGTTTATTTATCTAACAGTTTACAGTTCATTAATAAAGAAAGTCATGGCAAAAATTAAGGTTGGGGCCTGGAGGCTGAAACTCACCAGAAAAAGAAGCAAAGACCACAGAGAAACACTTATTGTTCACACTGTTCATTGCTAGCTCAGTCTGCTTACTTATACTACTGAGAACAAAGTGTGCAGGTGTAACACTACCTAGAGTGGGCAGAACCCTCTCTCATTAATCATTAATCAAGAAAATGACTCACATATGTGTCTACAGGCTGATCTGATGGATGAATCCCTAAATCAAAACTCCCTCTTCCCAGATGACTTTAGGTTGTGTCAAGTTGACAGAAAAACCAATTGGCAAGCATTCAAAGTTGAAAATAACTGTCTTAGTTCTATCTGGATATAAGTCTAGTCAGTAAGGCTGTCTTGCCAATGTCTTTGAGGTGGATTGTTTGCAGTGAAAAATAATGCAGAACTCTGGACTGTAGTTTGGTTCTTCGGTTTAGAAAATATGAGAAGTCAGAAAGTAAAAAGCCTCTCTGAGGCTCAGTTTCCTCCTCTACAAACAAGGAAACTCTAACCGAGAATTCCTGCTAAAATTGTTCCACTGGACAGAGCTGGAATCGCTTAAAAATGGTACACATGAAAAAAGATCAACAAAAGTCAGTTCCTCTCCTTTCTGTGCATTTATTTGGGTTGGCAAATGAATCAGTAGGGCTGATGTAAAAAGCAGATAAACACCAAATTTCACGTTGATGTTTTATGGCTCTATATATAAAGTAATTTTCAAAGTAAGATTAAACTTAATTTGTTAAATCTGCTTCCCCATTAAAGAATGGTTGCTCTTTGCTCTCTCTCTCTCTCTCTCTCTCTCTCTCTCTCTCTCTCTCTCTCTCTCTCACACACACACACACACACACACAGAGAGAGAGAGAGAGAGAGAGAGAGAGAGAGAGAGAGAGAGAGACTCAAATAAATTGTCTATTTATACTCAGGGTCAACTTGGTTTCATGGGCCATAATAAAGAGTCAATAATTTTCAGTTCATTGACTTAGCCATTGGGTAAGCCAAATCACCCATTAAAATACCATCATCTGGTTATTTAAATTGCATGCATAAAGAACAGCTAAAAATGAAATAAAATTGCATCCCAGATTATATAATTGGATTTGGCATTAGTTTGTCTTGTTGTAGGTTTGAGCTTGGTGTTATCAATTTCAAATGACAAAAAAATGAAAATGTGTTCCCTCATGTGGTTCAACCTATGCACAGTACATTTACACAATAATTATAAGTCTTTAAAGGTAGATATACCTCCTGATAAGTAGTATCACTGCATCTCAATGACCTAGGCCCTGCAGTTGAAAAAGCCATTTCCATAGAAGATATTAGATGAGTATTTCTCTAACATTTCTTTTTAAAGAGCAATCAGCAATTATTATTCTCTTCCAAAAGCAAGTTATAGTATGTTGAATCTAAAAATCATTTAAAATATTATTTAACTGGTGACATCATAGATTTGTGGCAGATAATACACAAGTTACTAAGTTCACATTCTATAAAGCCAAACTGCTTTTGACAAATGGAGAAACTGAGACACACAGAAATGCATAAGCTTCCCATCTTATGCACTTATTAAGTGGAAAAATTCATGCATTTATTAAGTGGAAAAGTCAAGACTGAAATCCAGTCAGTACTAACTGCAACTTCATCAAAGGATGGCTGTAAAATTTAGTAAGTTGTGGGATGTCATTAACACCTGGTATTTACAAGAGGTTTTTGTTTCGTTTGGTTTTGTTTTGTTTGTTTTGTTTTGTTTTTTCATGAAAGACATTGTACATGGCAATAGTTAAAGAAAAACAATAAAGATGAAGGTATATGAAAGAACAAGTAAAGAAAAACTATTCACTAGCTTAACCATCCTCCTAAATTTGGAAAGAAAATATTAAATGTAACTGATATAATTGTTTTATTTTCATGCATGGTTGCAAATATAGGAAATATTTGATATTTGGTTAGAAGGTGAGTTCTACAAAGAATTCCCCAGAATCGACTCAGATTACTCACAGTATCTCTGTGGCCTTGATGATCACACAGTCTCACTGGGACTCAATTAGATAATTTTACTATGCCTACAAAAGACTGAAGTGAGCTAACATGTTTGGGTGTACAGCAGTGTCTGTAAGTAGTAGGTTTTCAATGAATGCCTTATATTGCTGTTAGTATTTTCAGAGGACTTCATAGCACTGTATAAAAATAATTAAAATTCAGAAAGAAGGTAGAACCATTTCTAATGTTAATGAATATACTCTTACATGTATGTAGAAAACAGACAAGCTACTTTGCCACTGTGAAAAACACATTTTACCTTTTCAAGGTGTACTTAGAAAAAAGATACAGTAACTTCAGGTTGGGATGACAATTTAGTAAGAAAAGTACCACATATGTACAAGGACCCAAGTTCATATCTTCAATACCCATATTAAAATTAATTCATTAATAATCCAGGAGTAGTGGATCTGAAATCCCAGCATGGAAAAAGTACAGCTATCTCTATGGAGGTCTCTGCCTATGCCCAGCCTATGCCATATTGCTGAGTTCCATGTTCAGAGAGAGAGACAGACCTGTCTCAAAACAATAAGGTGGAGTGTGGGAAAGTGAGGAAGGTATTTGAGGTCAACCTCTGGCTTCCACAGGCATGCCCACATACATGCACATACACATATACACACATTTAGTGTGCGCATGTGCAAACACACACACACACAAAGGAATAGTGGAGTGAAAGATGGAAGAGAGAAGGGGAGAGAATATGGCCATAGAGGGGTAAAAATCCTAAAAGATGAAGAAAACATTGAAAAAGGATGGTTTGCAAGTACTGCATAAGATGAACAGTGATTGATTCATTGTGCAGCCCTCCCAGGAAATCGTTTATCCAAGGTCCTCAGGCATTGCTGCTGTTCCCAACCTACAAATCACGTTAGACACCATCTTTCCAGAGCTAACATGCCTAACCCTTCTGTTTGCAAACACACTCTCTCTTTTTAATTTGCAATCAAACCACCATCCTGCTTATCATGCTCATACAAATAACAATATGTAATTATTTCATTTGTTTGTCTAATTTTTTCTCCTACCAGAACAAAAGCTCAATTAAGAGTGAGATCGCTCTACATTGCATCAACTGCTCATCTTCCAGCATACTTCAGGGCTTGATACATACTGAACACAACGAATATTTGTTTCCTAGGTTAATAAAGGATGCAAAGACTTTATATTCTATTCTTATTTGGTGCTTTTTAAAAATAACATTGATTTTGTCAGGAATCTCTTCCAACACGTAAAGTAACAGATACACCTGGTTATCATTTGCCATAGCACGACAGCGTTATTTGACACTGTTAGAAATTCTGGAAATTCAATTTTGGATACTAAGCTTTCCAGTGTCTATCAGTGCAACTTCCACCACAACCATCCATTCTGTGACAGCCAAATTCTGGTTAATGCACACACAAACACAAACACACACACACACACACACACACACCTGCACACACCACACACACAATACAGACACACACTGTGAAACTTCCAAATTTGTATTTTTATCATTGCTATCATTATTTTAGTTTTTTCTTGAATTCACTTTTTTTTATGTTTTTGTGTGTTTTGAGGTTAAAATACAATTACATCCCTCTCCTCCCCTGCCTTTGATTTCCTCCTTCCAACACCTCTCAAGTATCCTTCCCCTGACCCCCTTTTGAATCCATCAACTCTTTTCCTATAATTGTTGCTTATTACATAAACATATATTATTGCATATATGTTGTAATATGTATATTTAGGGGGGAGAGGAGTCAGAGAGAGAGTGGATCAGCTTTGTCTGTATAATTTTATTCGCATGCATGTTTCCAGGGCTGACCATTGGGCATTTGTAACCAACTTCCTGTTCCTCTGGCCTTTACATGCTTTTCCACTACTTCCTCCACAATGGTCCCAGAGCCTCCATGGTAGAGATGTTTTGAGGATGTATCAGTCAGAACTGGGCTCCACAAATCTGTAATTTGATCAGTTGTTGTTTTCTGTAATAGAAAACTACAATATTATAATACCCAACTACAGTCCAGAATTCTGCATTATTTATTATATTATCTGTTGCAAAAGGAAGTGTCCTTCATGATGAGTGAGAAATACATTTATCTGTGAGTATAAAATTAAAGATCTAGTGGGGTGTGGCAGTGCATGCTTTTAGTCCTAGCAGTTGGGAGGCAGAAGCAAGTAGATCTCTGTGAGTTCCAGTCTACCCTGGTCTACAAAGTGAGTTCCAGGACATCCAGTGATGTTACACAGAGAAACCTTGTTTAAAAAAGGAAATAAGAACAAACAAAAATCTAGACTATAATTAGGAATCCCACTGGTTTAATAAAGTGGTGATTGTAGGTTCTCCACTGAGATCTATAACTTCACTAGTCCCAGATACTCAGCTGTTTCCAGTACCAAGAATGGTTTCTCTCTTGTTATATACATCTTAAATCCAACAAGAGAGCTGTTGTTTGCAGTGATTGTTGTAGTTTGAATGAAAATGGCCCCCATAGGCTCATATATATGAATGTTTAATTCCTTGTTGGTGGAACTATTTGAGAAGGATCAGGAAGTGTTGCCTCATTGGAGAAAGTGTGTAACTGGGAATGGGCTTTGAGTTCCAAAAGTCCATTCGACCATTCCCAGGTCTCTGTCTCCTCCCCTCCTCTCCTGTCCCCTCCCCTCCTTTCCCTTCTCCCTCCCTCCCCACTCCCCTTCCATCCCCTTTCACTATCTACTATCTCTCCTTCCCTCCATCCCTCCCTCCCTTTTTTCCTCCCTCCATCCCTCCCTACTTTACCTATAATGGTTATTGTAAGGATGAAAGACTCACACTCTAAACCATAAGCCCCAATAAACTCTTCCTTTAGTAAGTTGCCTTAGTCATGGTGGGTTTTGTCATAGCAGTAGAAAAGTAACCCAGACATCCACCATTGTACCTTTCAGGGCCATGCTGTTTGCCATCACGATCCACGAACATCAAAGCTGGATATTACTGTTTCTTGCTTCCCTCCTTTTGGAAACTTGTGTACCAGAAGATGGTGACTTTTGGTACCATGAAAGTTAGTCCTCGGGGAGGAGGCGTTCAGGTCAGATCCAGTTCAGGTCCTCTAGGTCCTGTGTCTGAAGCACATGGTGTCTTCAGCAATGAGGAACTATTTTCCACCAAGATCAATATCAACAGTCCATAATGTTTTAGAAATCTGATAAACAACTCATAAATGGAATTATCATGCCTGGTGTTGGGGTCTTTGTGAGTCTGTGGTACATGGGAGGGGAATTGTCAACCCAGAGGGGAAATATTTATGTAAGCTACACATGTATACACAGACTTAAATCTACTCTAGCAATTTTTATGTACCTGTCTTAGTTAGGGTTCCTATTGTTGTGAACAGACAACTCTTGTAAGGGACAATATGCAATCATAGCAGGGAGATGACGGCTTTCAGGCAGGCATGGTGCTAGAGAAGGAGCTGAGAGTTGTCCATTTTTATCCAAAAAAAGCCAGGAGCTCACTGGGCAAACTCAACCAGCTAGGTGGTGGGTCTCAAAGCCCACTCCCACAGTGACACACTTCCTCCAAAAAGGCCACACCTACTCCATCAAGGCCACACCTCCTCAAAGTACCATTTCCTGGGCTGAGTATATTCAAACCACCACAGTAGCTACCTTATGACATTTTCATATGACTCTTTCTTACTGTTATTTTACCCTCCTTCTGTATCTCCCTCACCCTCCCTAATTATAGCACCCACATTTTCCCACTCCCCCCTTCATATCACTTGTACCCTGACATTTTCCTCTCTATTTCCCCCCAAAAAATAGTCCATTTTTACTTTCCTGGTTTCTGCAGTTATTCTAGGTTGTATACCAATATCTGGACATTTGCATCTGGGGACCACAAATAAGTGAGATCATGTAACATCTATATTTCTAGATCTAAGTCACCCTACTTCACTACGACCTTCTCTACTTCCATCTTTACCTGGAATAATTTCTCTCTCTCTCTTTTAATATTTTTTACAACTGAATAGTGTTTCAAAATGTGTCTATACCATTGCCTATTCATCAGTTGAAGAGCATTTATGTTGTGACCATTTCCTGGCTATTAGGAATACAGCAGGAATGGCTGAGCAAAGTGTTTAGGGAGTAAGATGTCAAGTCCTTAGGGCATATGCCAAGGAGTAATACGACAGGGGATCACAGAGTGGATTTATGTTTAGCTTTTTGAGGATTTTCCACAGTAATTTTCAGAATGGCTTCAAGTTTGCAATCTCAATGACAGAAAAGGTATGGTTTCATTTCCCCGTGTCCTTTCCAACATTCTTGGCAGTTTTTTTTTTCATTCATCTTTCCCATTCTGATTGGGATAAGATAAAATCTGAAATTATTTTTTAATTTCCCTTATCTGCTACTGCTGAGATCTCTTTTTTTTTGAAATATTTCTTAACTATTTTTATTTATTCTTTTGAAAATCTCTGTTCAGGTAACAAATAGAAAGGATTGGTTTGGTTTTTAATTCTTGGGTTTGTTTTTTTTTTCTTTTTAGTTATTTTAATAGGTTCTGGACATTATTCCTCTATTAGATGGATAGCTGACAGATATTCATTCCCATTATGTGGACTTTCTCTTCACTCAATTGATTTTTTTGGTTTAGTTGTGAAAAAGCTAATAATGCTTATACTTTAATATAGCAGTTTCAGGGCTTAGAGTTTGGTTTAGGTCTTTGATCTACTTAGAGTTAACTTTTATGATAGGTGATGGAAATAAGTCTACTTTCATTCTTTTACATGTAGACATCAAGTTCTCCCAGTACCATGTGTTGAAGAGTTTAAAGTAGCTGCTTATAATGTTCTAAATGTATTTGATAATTGTTGTAACAGTTCCCTGTTGATTTCTGACTCAATTAATGTTGGTCCTCTATTTTGGTTAACTGGACCAAGGGTCTGTTAATCTTGCTTATCTTTTTATAGAATAAGTTCTTATAATCACTGATTATTTTAATTGCTGGTTTTGGGTTTTTTGTTTGTTTGTTTGTTTGTTTGTTTGTTTGTTTGGGGTTTGGGGGGTGGGTTGAGACAGGGTTTCTCTGTGCAGCCCTGGCTGTCCTGGAACTCACTCTGTAGACCAGGCTGGCCTCGAACTTAGAAATATGCCTGCCTTTGCCTCCCCAGTGCTGGGATTAAAGGTGTGCACCACCACTGCCTGGCAGTTGTCTTTTTTTAATTCTTATAATCATTGATTCTTTGAATTGTTGGCATTGTTTCTATTGCCTTAGATTCTCCTATGATTTTTTTCCATGCCATCAAACAGGTGTAGATTTAATTTATTCTTATTTTTCCAATTTTTTAGTTGTGTTTTTATGTTCATTTAGTGCCAATATATTTTTGTTTCTTTCTTGATTTCGACTTTGACCTATTCATTATTCACAATTATATCAGACTTTCAAAAAAGATCTATAACCAATCCTTCTGTGTATGTGGCCTTACTCTCTTAGTTCTATATCTTATATGGACGGAGCAGCTTGGGACAGAAGAAAGGCTATGTGGGTCTAGTTGGACCTAGAGGTTGGATGTGGCTTAGGTAGGATGATGTTAGTTGGACACTGAGCTGGAATGCAGGGTATGTATTCTGGTCTAAGGTAGAGATTTGAAAGTAGATCTGGGAATCTTTCTGTTGAGACAAGTGCAAAGAGAGGAGCATTAGCAGGATTCATCCCTAGATTTTAGAGAAGGATCTGGATGGGTGAAAAATCTTGGGTCACGCAAGTTCATGTTTTTAATAGAACATACTCCATCAATTTCTGAAGATAAAAAATAGGACAGTTTAAAGGCTCTGCTATATATTACATCTCAATATTCAGTTGCCCAGGAGCCAAATGTAAGTCATTGTACTGTGAACCAGGGAAACTTGAAGAAAAATGACAGTGTATGCATTTCTAAAAAATAATTATGAATTATACCAATGTAAAAATTGGACAAAGTTGCACACTTAGATTGTATATGATCTTGAATATCTGAATATCTTGAATGATCTTGTATATTTGAAGTAGTCATGTTCTATAAAAAAAAATTCAACTATTGCTCCTATGGGAAATTAGGTTAGGTTTCTATGAGCTTCAGAACATTTTTCCATAACCTCATACCATTTGCATTTCTGTTTCAAGATGCCTCGTTAGTGCAATGCTGATTCCATTCACCACCCACAGCACTAGAACTGAAGACTGACCTTACCTGTCCCACGAAGCACATCACATCTTGCTTGTGAAACTTCACTTAGCCCTTCAACATCATGGCCAAGAGCCATTTTAAACAGTAAAGTCACCCCTCACAAATTTATAAAATACATGGCACTAAATAGATCACCAAACAAGCCTTTTGTGTACAGTATAAGATTTGAAAAATGTAACACAGTGCCTGGTTTAACCTCAGCTGGGAATGCACACGTTTTATGATACAAATTTTTCTATTGATTTGTACATATGCACTTTCATGTAATATATGCATGTGTGCATACATACATATCCAATGGCTACAAAAAACACCTCTGCTGTTGGACTGGGGGTCAAAAATACATTTTTTTGTAGATGAATTTACAAATTCAAACTCATGAATAATAAAGATTGGATGTATGTGTTTCTATATAATATGTGAATTGTATACAGCATAAAAAATTATCCCCAGAAATGAAATCTGCAGGGGCAACTCTTACTTTGTATCCTATTTGCCTATCACATAAAAGAAGTGCGGAAGTGTGATTGAAGCGATTAAAATAAAGAAAAGAATAGAAATCTACATGTTTTTATCTTTAATCATGCTCTTTGAAATCTTGGCTGGAGGCTTCTTCCGTGAAATCCGGTTTCTACTGCTTTGTGTTCTACTAAAATTTAAAACATTGTTGCAGTTTCTAATGTTCAACACTGTCCTTGGCAAGAATATAGAATAACTAAAGAAATATGAAGTAGGAGTCAGCAGCCATTCTAAGTGATAAACATCGTTAATATTTGGGTGCATCTCTTCCCAACTCTTCCTGATACGTTAGTATACAGGTATGTAAACCTCATGAAGACTGACATTAAAATTACGCAGTTCCCCTTCTGCTTTCACTGTTTTTATGAGTGTGATCTCAATGTACCTCTCATTGTGTTTTAGGTTTTTTTCCTACTGTTCTCCTTCCCCTTCTAAGGCTGACAGATGCCTAGAGGCTCAGCCTGTGACTGCCTTGGCTGAATCAAGGCATATGAGGGCCTCTACTGGGGAAAATAAGACGACTGCTTGAATTCCTTTCTCTTCTGAAGAGATTCTCACTTAGCTAAAGAATAATTTCCAAAAACAACACATGGAAGCTCTCACTAATTCATATTGCCTATATTATAATTGACCTTTGAGTAAGTGTATATTCCATAGCAATTCAGCTCCATCAAATGTCCCCAGGAAATATGCGCCCGACTTAAAGTTTTAAGATGTATATGTTCGTAACTCCAGAAGCCAGAAAGTTGAAGCCCCCCAGTTCAATCTGTCCTGACACTCCTGCTTTTCAGGACAATGAGAGTTAATGTGGACACTTCTGTCTTCATGAATTATGAAAGGTAATTCTGGACAGAAGGAAGGAGCAATTTCCACTCTTTTGCTCTCTTAGGTGTTGCATTATTATCTTACAACAAGCAATTACTATGCAAACTTAATCACCTAAATATGTCCATATAATTCTATCATGAGAGAATTCTCAGAAAGCCTCAACTATTACTGAAAATGTCCAATTTTTCTTTTCTACTACTTTGTTCTTGGCCCTAAGACAATAATCACATAGTCCCCAAACCAAAATAAAATGGAGGCAGTTGCAAAGAATTATGTGAATTGTATCCATTTAAAATATCATAATACACATATAATTTGTTATGTAAAAACAATTAATTAACCAGCTCATAAAGAAAGTGTCATAAACAGAAATTTTAACTGTGCTAGACATTGATGAGTGCTAGAATTTTAAAATTACTATGTATTCATTAGCTAATTGTTAAAATCAAGATAGACTTAGATTTTTAAACTCAAAATATAGCCCAAAAGTTTGTCACTAAAGTGAATTAAAATTGACACAGATAGTTTTTAAACCTTGAATTAAAGCAAACATTTTTCTCATTCCCTAAACAATCCAAAAAAAAAAAAAATCCTATTCCTTTTACAAATGAAAGAATTTCTTCTTGCTGTGAACAACACCTAGAATTTGGATAAGTAGAAAGGGCTTAAGCAAGCAGGGGGGAGGGGTGCTGAGCTCCTCTGTAGCCTTCCATTCCTCAGGGGCTGGCTTCACCTCATTGTTTCCTCACAGCATAGCTTTTGTTTTTTTCTATTAGAAGGTTTATTTTATTTCTATAAATTTGCAAATCATTTTTCTTTTTTATTGGATATTTTATTTATTTACATTTCAAGTGTTATCCCTTTTCCCAATTTCCTCCCATCCAGAAACCCCCTATCCCATCCCCCTTCCTCCTGCTTCCATGAGGGTGTGCCCCCACCCACCCACCCACTCCTGCCTCCCCACCCTAACTTTCCCCTACACTGGGGCATCAAGCCTTCACTGGACCAAGGGCCATCTTTTGCTACATATACAACTGAAAGCTATGGGTCCCTCCATGTTTATTCCTTGGTTGGTGGTTTAGACTCTGGAATCTCTGGTTGGTTGATATTGTTGTTCTTCCTATGGGGTTGCAAACCCCTTCAACTCCTTCAGTCCTGGCTGAGAGCATCTCCCTCTGTATGTGTCAGGCTCCAGCAAAGCCTCTCAGGAGACAGCTATATGAGGCTCCTGTCAGCATGTACTTTTTCACATCCACAATAGTGTCTGTGTTTGGTGACTGTATATGGGATGAATCCCCAGGTGGGGCAGTCTTTGGATGGCTTTTCCTTTAGTCTCTGCTCTACACTTTGTCTCCAAATTTCCTCTCATGAGTATTTTGTTATCCCTTCTAAAAAGGATCAAAGTGGTCTTTCTTCTTCTTGAGCTTCATGTGGTCTGTGAATTGTATCTTGGGCATTTCAAGCTTTTGGACTAATATCCACTGATCAGTGTGCATGCTATGTGTGTTCTTTTGTGATTGGGTTACCTCACTCATAATGATATTTCCTACTCCATCCATTTGCCTAAGAATTTCATGAAGCCATTGTTTTTAATAGCTGAGTAGTACTCTATTGTGTAAATGTACCACGTTTTCTGTATCCATTCCTCTGCTGAAGAATATCTGGATTCTTTTCAGCTTCTAACTATTATAAATAAGGCTGCTATGAACATAGTGGAGCGTGTGTCCTTGTTATATGTTGGAGCATCTTTTGGGTATATGCCCAGGAGTGTTAATAGCTGGGTCCTCAGGTAATAATATGTCCAATTTTCTGAGGAACCACCAGACTGATTTCCACAGTGGTTGTACCAAATTGAAATCCCACCAACAATGGAGTATTTCTAACCACTCACTGGGTATATTTGTTCCTTTCACTGGGTTATCAGCATATACAAAAGGGATGGTTGGTAAGCTACCATTTTTCCTTTTCTTTTTACTAGATATTTTCTTTATTTACATTTCAAATATTATCCACATTCCTCATTTCCCCTACAAAAACCCCCTATTCCAACACCCCCCCTAGTCCGCTGCTCACCAACGCACCCACTCCCACTTCCCTGTCCTGGATCTCCCCTACATTGGGGCATCAAGCCTTCTTAGGACCAAGGACCTCTCATCTCATTGATATCCAACAAAGCCATCCTCTACTACTTATGTGGCTAGAGCCACAAGACTCTCCATGTGTACTCTTATCAAGCTACCATTTTTCAAATAATCAACATGTTATACAGGCACCCCCATGGATGCTACACTGCCTTGAGTTGCGCTGCCTCAGTAGATCTTTTGTACTCTCAGGAAAGTGCAGGTCTGTACACTGCCAGTGCTCCACATCACCATATTTGATATTTGCAGGCATTTTCACATTTGGTACATTTCACCCACATCCATTCATACAAAAATTATACAAGACCATTATTAACGGTGCGTACCTTGAAAAGCCTAACTAAAACTTCATATACCTTACATTTCTCGTGGTGAAAGGGAAGCTGATTAGTAAGTACAACTAAAAGCCTGTGGTAAAGACTACAAGGCTGACAGAAGTTGGCCTCTATGAAAACCTGGAATGTCACAAATCCAAAACCAAACTACCTAGGGCTATCTATAGCCCCATGTGATTTCTACTTTTGGAAAGTAGTGACCTAACAGACCAGTAGCTTTCCCCATCTCAAGTTAAGAATGTCACTAAATAACATCTAAAACCTATTGCAGAGATTTTCCAACTTTGCTATAACCTGACTACCTCCAGTCCCTACCAATGTATGTGCTAAATGCCTTAATTTATTCCGTATTTTTGTGTATCAAAAGTTTATTAAACAACTGTATTGGAACATGTCCATTGAAGTAACTTGCAGACATAACCACTCATATAAGTGGCTCAGAATAAATTTTCTACTATTTCTTTGATATGAGAGGTGTGTTTTGCATCACCATAAGCCAATTAGGTAGCACTGAGACAGATGAAATCCAAATATGGGGCTATACTTCCTCTTCTGGGGTTCAAAGTCAAACCTATCTTTCTTAATACACATTCACTGAATTGACACTGAATATAATAAACTACCAGATCTGTATCTGAAAACAGAGGAAATAATTTCTTGATTGGGATCTTGATGGGGCTAAAAATAATAAAATGGCTCATTTGGGACATTCCTGGAGTATCACACATGCTTATTCTATGACTATAACAAGTAAACTTGGGCCATGTAGCATTGCCGTGGTGTGGACCAGAACCACAGCTCCATACTGCCACCTGCAGCAGCCTGAGGTGTTGTTTTTAAAACTTTATGCAGGTGAACCTAGAATTCTTGATTTCACTTCAATAATGTAATTCAGAGGGATTATGTGGAAATATAATAGATAGATAGATAGATAGATAGATAGATAGATAGATAGATAGATAGACAGAGGGTTCCAGGTGAACATCTCATCACCAAATGAAGCTTCCAGTACTAGAAATCATTACATCTAATCAAGTTGTTGGTCTAAAGGGTCCCATAAGAACCCTAAAGCAGGCCCAAAGTCATTGGTTGTTCTCCACAAACTAACAGTAAAACTCATTGTTGAAGACAACATATAGAAAACCAATTGAACATAATGAAGTTGAGCGGGTGCCTACAGAGAGGATTCACCACTATGGATTAGTGTTCATGTCACTGGAAGGAACTCAACACACTACCAAAGGAAAAAGGTAAACACCAACCATCCAGCTACAAAACCTTAAATCTATAGTGATCACCTGCCTACCAGATACATTGATACAATGGTGGCACAAAACTTGTGGGAATAACCCAACCAAGATCTGATTTGATTTAAGGCCCTATGCATACTGCCCTAGTCTCTGCAAGTTCATATATGCATCACTCCTGCTGTGCTTAGAAGGCCTTATTTCCTTGGAGTCCTCCATCCCCTCCAGATCTTACAGACTAGAGGCTTTCTGCCTCCTCTTTAGTAGAGTTCCTTGAGCCTCAAGGGGAAGACCTTGATGAAGACATTTCATTTAGGGTTGAGCGGTCCAAGGTCTCTCACTCTCTGAACACTGTCTGGTTGTGGCTCTCTGCATTTTCCCTTTCTGCTACAGAAGGAAGCTTCTCTTATGTTGGCCAAGCAAGGCACTGAACTATGAGTATAGCCGAATGTCTTTAGGAGTCATTCTATGGCGACGGTCCTTTAGCAGAAGTTAGTATTTGGTTTTCTCCTTGGTCACTAAGCTATCTAGTCACAGGTTCTTGACTTCCCAAGCAGTGCTGGGTTTGGGTTCTATCTTATTCCTTGGGTGCCTATTTATTTTCTAAAAGAGAGACAGAGGATGTGGCTATAAAGGGACAAGGATGTTAGGAAGAACTGGAAGGAGCTGGTAGAGGGAAACTATAATCAGAATATAATGTATGAGAAAAATCTATTTTCGATAAAAGAACACAAAACAGGACAAAACAGGAAGTTCAGGACAAGGCTGGAGGAACAGAGTTGGAGTTACCAAGAAGAGACTTGACAAGAATTTACACAGGGAAATTGTCAGAAAGAGATAAGATACTCACAGGAAGGAACAGTGTGGATTTGACCTCCTTAAAATGAAGAAAGGCAAACCTATGTGTCTTATTAGTAGCTAATTTTGGTGCCGCTCAAATTACACTCCCAAGGGTTTCTAACAAGCTTGTTTTCCCTTCTTTTTCCATAAAGATTACAGGGCATCTCCTGAGATTCACTCGGATAGGATTGTAATCTGAAACTGAAGACCATGGGTCACAAGGAAGTTGTGACATGTCCTTTATTCTAAATGGGGTTTCTTTTGTGAGTCCTAGAAAATTATGGGTTGATAGCTGAGAAAGAAAAAAGGTCAAATATGCTTAAGACTTGAGCGTGGCTCATTGCCATTTTAACATTCTTATTTGAAATATTTCCGTATGAAAGGACATTATCTCGGTAGGCAACCTTTACAGTAAATGCTATTAATTATGCTGGATTCTTGACTCTGCTGGCAAGAGGTTTCAACCAGAGTGGGAAGCTCCTTTTCCTTCCCCTGCCCCACAATTGCTCCCTGCCTTTCTAACTTACCTCATCCTAACAACCGGTAAAGCCATAACAAAATATTTGAAATCAGTAGCTTCACCATGTTAGGTTATAGGCAAAGCAGGGCTATGGGGTAATTATAAATAGCTATAATGAAACAAAATGGTCATGGATAGCATGGCAGTACACTGACTACAGAGACTATCAAAGTCAAAGCAGGCCTAGATTAGGCAAGTTGAGTGAGTTCTGGTTGTTTTGGGTTCTCCAGAGTTCTTTGTATATTTGAGATATTGATCCTCTGTCAAATGGATTGCCAAGATTTTTCTTTCATTCTTCAGGATATCTCTCCACTCAATTAACTATTTCCTTTACAGTACAGAGGCTTCATAATTCCACGAGCTTGTATTTGTCAAGTGCCATCACTATTTTCTGAGTGGCTTAGAGCATTGTGAGGCCATGCCTCGCCTATGCCTCAACTTTGAAACCTGTTTCAATACTCATCCTCTAATAGTTGCAAAATCTCAAGTCATACAACAAGGTCTTTGATTATATGGAATTTACTTCATTCAGGGTAAAAGTAAACAGGCGAGAAGGCTTACATCACAGCTATTGTAATAGGAGACAAAAAGCCATGCTTAATTCTACTGAACACAGGGAAGAAGGAGGATTTTTCAATACTGGGGTAGGAGGCAAAAATAGGCCATGTGCATTTGCTGATTAGCTTTGCAAGGTAAACAGGATTCTTTGTATCATTGTAACACGTTACAACATAGAGCAAGGTGTGTTCAAACAAGTCTATCCCCATGGCCTTCAGAAAAACTGAAGAATCTTTTAGGAAATTCTACAAACATCCCCTCCCAAAAAAAGAGTTTACAATAAGTTTACTCAATTAAGTCATCTGCGAAGAAAAGCATGACCTAGAGTTGGGAAGAAACGTGTTTGAAGTTTATTCAAGCTAAGAACATTTAGGCTGGCTTGGCCTGGGTAGTAACAATGAGGAAGGGTTACTGGGTATGGGTCCGCCATCTTTTCTCCTCATTCCAATAGTAGTACTCCTAAGAGAGTAGAAATAGAGTCTAACAAGTTTTTTCAAGTAAGAACAGGAACATGAAGCTCTATGGTTTGTTACTACTGTGAAATGGAGTTCACCCTCCAGGGATTCTTGTCCTAGGAGCTTGGTCCACACTGTGAATCCCTGCCTGGGAGCTGAAGGTATGTGTTGGGGGGAGTGGCAAAGCAGTGATTGCTACATTTATTTGATGGTTCCTGCTACTTCTTTTCTAGGAAAGAAATTGTTGTAAAAGAACAAGATTGGCCCTTCTGTGATTTTTCTCTGTCATCTTGTCTCTGTAGGTGATCTTTCACTCTTTATGTGTTACTACCATCATGATACCTTCCTCCTTCTCCAAGCTCAGTAGTTGTGATTTCATGAGGCCCCAATAACTGTCAGCTACAAATGCTTCTTTCCTTAACATATTAGCCCTCTATATTTTGCTTTAGCAATGGAAAATGGATTAAAATAGTCATACTTTTATGGGGACCCTTAAATCATTTATTATACTCAATTATATTTAACACTAAGTAGTGTTACATTTAGTATGGAAGCATATACTTTGGTGGTTTTGTATAGTTTCATAATGGCATTCATAAAAAATATTCTTTAAAAACAAAGTGTTAATCACAGATATGTAGAGCATATCTTAAAGCATGGAAATAGTTAACCAACATTTTGGGGCTTTTTTTAAATTGACCCATCTATTAAATATCACTTACTATAATAGGATGTTGATTTATGGCAATATTAGTGTGTCATGTAAGCTCTATCTTATTATATTTCGGTTAAGAAAATCTTCTAATTTTCTGAATTGTGTTGACTAGAAGTCTCCTGTGGAGACAGCCTTGTCAGTTGGTTTATTAGTTAATTAAATGCCATTTTATACCTTATTTTCTAAATTTCAGGCATCTAAAAGAACTCACTCTAAGATTCTCCTTGCTATCGGGTGTCTGCATAATTAATCTCATCTTAGAATGACTGTTACTGAGTGCACAATAGAGCAGGACAATTAATTTGGACCACATGCAATTATGTTGAAAGGTCGCTGCTACCCATGATAAAACTCTGTTCAAAGTGTGCAGGACGCACTACTGTGGTCATCCAGGGGACAGCTGGGGGGCAGAACATCTCCAAGTGCAATTAAACGGGCTATAAAGTAATCACTTGCAATTTTTCATTTTTAAAACAGGAGATATTTTGACCGTTGTGCAAAATGAATACATCTAAGGCCAATCAACTTGGGAGGTTCACTTCAAGGGGCACAAATTCCTCCATAAAGCAGAAAGGTTGCTATTAGGCCTGAGACTTCCTGTGTGAGTCTCAAGCTCCAAAAAACTTTTGTGGGACAATTGTTAAGAAGCCCTCAACACAGTTAATACAAAAAATGCTAGTTTTATCCATTCTGGGTAGTTTGAGCTATATAGCTGTAAAAGTTACAGTATAGATGTGTGGGTCATAAAGAATCCCCAGGATTCAAATGTCTGTGAATTTATCATCCTTCAACAATATTATGTTTGCCTGTTAAATGCAGATTTCTGAAGTAGATTTCACCCTGGAGGAAATTTCTAAGATACCTTTGTCACTATTAAAGGTATATGTACATTTTACAATGCTGGGCAGGTTTATAAAAATACCCATGGTTTCCCTCATTGGGGAAAGATTTTGCAGATTAAAAGAAAAAATAAAAAGTGGTAGAAGAACCAAAAGGAAGATAATCTGAGGCATGGGCAACAAAACACTTCAAAACACTTTTCTCTGTACTATCCCAACATACATGGAGAGCAAACAGGAAGAAACGTCTATATCATGAGTGTCATTCTCTGTTTACTTAATTATTCCAAGATAACAAAAAAAACAATAAATTGATTATTTACAGAGGTATTCAACAATCAAGCACACATTAAGCAAGTATCTAACTATGTGACACAGTAGTGATTGTGTGGTTAAGGCATGATCATTACCCCCATGAAATTCATTTAGGGTGGAGTTATTGAGTCCATGTGCACACCAGATAAGGGTTTGCACTGTCAGTAGAAAAATATCAGTTTGAATCTTCATCTAACATTTTTGACTAGCTGTATGAGCTTAGGCAAGCTCCCTGGACTTTGTGAGACATGGCTTTCACATTCTTCCAAGGAATATTTAAAGGTTAGCAACTAGCAAGTACTCGCCATTGCTAGTAAGAAGAAAACTAACTCAAACTAACTTTAGAAAAGGGGGCTCATTCATGTAAGTAAAGAGCAGAGAGGGCAAAGTTAAAAATCATCCTTAAGAAGACCTAGAATCCTTCTATACCACTCCTGGGCATATACCCAGAGGATTCCCCACCATGTAATAAGGATATATGCTCTACTATGTTCATAGCAGCCCTATTTATAATTGCCAGATGCTGGAAAGAACCCAGGTATCCCTCAACAGAAGAGTGGATGCAAAAAATGTGGTATATCTACACAATGGAGTACTATTCAGCCATTAGAAACAACGAATTCATGAAATTCTTAGGCAAATGGATGGAGCTAGAGAACATCATACTAAGTGAGGTAACCCTGACTCAAAAGGTGAATCATGTTATGCACTCACTAATAAGTGGATATTAACCTAGAAAACTGGAATACCCA
Organism: Apodemus sylvaticus; assembly: GCF_947179515.1. Lineage (NCBI taxonomy): Eukaryota > Metazoa > Chordata > Mammalia > Rodentia > Muridae > Apodemus > Apodemus sylvaticus. The sequence goes on from NC_067492.1 coordinate 33,739,379, forward strand.
AAACATAATCCATACATCAAATGAGGTACAAGAAGAACGGAGGAGTGGCCCCTGGTTCTGGAAAGACTCAGTGAAGCAGTATTCGGCAAAACCAGAACGGGGAAGTGGGAAGGGGTGGGTGGGAGGACAGGGGGAGAGAAGGGGGCTTACGGGACTTTCGGGGAGCGGGGGGCTAGAAAAGGGGAAATCATTTGAAATGTAAATAAAAATTATATCGAATAATAATAATAATAATAATAATAATAATAAAAAAGACCTAGAATCTGGGCTGGAGAAATGGCTCAGAGGATAAGAGCATTGATTACTCTTCCAGAGGTCCTGAGTTCAATTCCCAGCAACCACATGGTGGCTCACAACCATCTGTAAAGGAATCTGGTGTCCTCTTCTGGTGTGAACAGAGATATTGAAGACCTAAAGTGTCCAGTGTTTGAAATAAAATGACAAATGCTTCTTTACTTTCTGTTTTGTAAAACTCAGTTTAATGAGTCAGACTTCTTTCTCAGTTGCAGTACAGTAGAATTATATGAAGCTATGGGTAACATCTAAAGAAAGGACTAAGGCAGCTAAGCTGGGGACAGCAGGGAACACTCTGAAGGATGTGGGGCCCATTGCTGCTCTCCTTCTACAAGGTTCCTGTGGCATTCCCAGAAACTTTGGGCCACCCACAGTACAGCTAGATGCTTGCAAGTAAGTCTGTCATTTTATTTCACATATGAGGAAGAAACTTTTATCTAGATCCCTAGACTATTTGGTTGTTTTCTGAGGGCTAGCTTATGACCCGGTCCCTTCTTCACTCTAGGAAGACATAAAACCGGCATCTAAGTCAGCCCAGCTGTTCTTGTAGGCCACCCTAGGCAGAGAAACCATTTAAACAGAGAGAGTCGTAGGCTCGGGGAAGGGCCTAAGAACTGGCATTGCTGTGAAATACACATCTCTAAGTCTTTCTTGGGACTACTTTCATATGCCTGAAAGACCACCATCATCCTGCTACATCCACCTGCTACATTCTTATTCTTATTTTTCTCAAAGAAAGAAAGAGAATAAATTTGGCATGTAAACTCAGAACCTCCCTAAACATGATTGATCTTTTTCTTAAGTATATTATTTCTTGGACCAATCTCTATCCACTGTCATGCTTCTCACAAAATCTTAATTATATATAAACCTGCACACATCTGCTTGCATGACTTACTTTTCTTGTCATTCCCAGCAGTGATTCTAGTGCTTGGCATGGATTTATTAAATGAATAATAGATAACTGAATGAATGTATTAAACTATACGGTTTAATTAGATGCAATGTCATTTGATATTTATAAGCAGTAAATAGTTTCCCAGCTAAGTGTCGACTGTTTTCTTTGAATGTTTTACATCATTTCTCTCATCTGTTCTCCCACATGTTGATTTCTATTGCCTAACATTCCCATTTTCTAATTTTCTTTGTTGTAATTTAAAAAAAAAAAAAAACACCGTGTCTTTTAAAAACATTTAAAGATGTGATCATTGTTGTCTAAGTCCCTGCTGAGGTATGTCACTAATTTAGCATATTGACTTACCGCAATGGAAAAAACCAATGCTTCAACCCACTACTAGCAAGCTCATAAATATATTAGAAAGGACAATGGTGGTGTGTGAATACAATCCCAGCACTGGGGAGGGAGGCAAGAGAAACACTGAGCTATGTGGCAAGACCATGTCACAGAGAGGTGCATGGAGGAAGGAGGAGGAAAGGGGAAGGAAGGAAGGAAGGAAGGAAGGAAGGAAGGAAGGAAGGAAGGAAGGAAGGAAGGAAGGAAGGAAGGAAGGAAGAGAATAGAAGATGAGAAGACACCGGAGAGAGGAGCAGGGAAGGAAGCAGAGAGAGACACAGAGGGAGTAAGTTTGACTTTTCATGTCATTTGCCCCAGTTATCAACAAGCATGGGGGATAGAATGAATGACAGCATCATAAGCTTTTATCCACATCTCATGGTCTGTCTTCCTAAGTATGGAGAAAATTTAGATTGTTCCAAAGGAAAGACAGTAAGAGTGGATGTCTCTGGCACATGAATCCACTGCATCGAAGTTTCTTAGGGACCATGAGTCCGACTGTTAGAGTTTATTCCTTTCTCCATGTATCATTTTAACAGAAGACAAATCCAAGTTATTTCAAACATAAAAAAATCCATCCGGTCCAAAAAGTGGCTTGCATTAGCAACTTCAGCCTGCTGACAAGGCTTCTTTCAGAAATCTGTAAGCATTATTCTTGTGCACTTGATTTTTTTTTATTTCCACAAATCTTGCCCCACTTGAGGCTTTTATCCTATAAAATTTAAAACTGCCAGGCCAAATGTTGATTTAATTACATTCTAAAATATAAGTTATCGAAATAGCTATTTAACTGGGCAAGTGACAGGGGGAGAAGGGTGGATGGCTGTTGCTTGGTTTTTAATGTTCTGTTGAAACCAGTGGTCGAGATGCAGTGTCAGAGTGGGGAAGAAGCTGTGGATAGTGAGGAATAGACCGAATGGTATTTGAGGAAGGAATTTTAATGGGAAGAAAGTGAGAGCTTTCAAGTGAATTACAAGTTTATATATACATTTCCCAGATGACTCTGAATTCTTTACAAGAACTGACATGGGTTGGATAAATATATTACAGTCCTCTTCACCTGAAATGAAAAACTACCAGACAGGAAAGGCATGACATTCAGAAAATATTAAAAGAATCAACATATGCTAGGGGACATCTTGCAATGCCTGGGTCTCTAAAGCTGGTACATTACTGGATACCCAAGACAACTTCACAGAAAACTTGAAATTATTCTTGCTGCTCTTCCCTTGGTGGGTAAGTGCTCACTTAAAGAGGCTTTCTGGATAGATTACAAGGCAAGATGGCAAATCTGTTTTCAAGCCAAAGGCAGAACGTATAAACAATTAGAAAGTACACGCCAGGCAGTGTGAAAAGGCGGTCACCAACACTGTGGCAAGTGCTTCGGGTAAGCATTTGCACCTGCACACCATTTGTACCTTCCAGGCAGAGTTGGCCTACACTGAGGGCAGTTGCTTTTGCCCTTCTTCAGGATTTCTCACTAGGCAGAGCAAAGGGATGACTTTAAAATGAGACAAATAACAGGCACACCATCAGGTTAATCAGCCAAAAACAACAGTGCCCAGTGTTTTCTGGCTTAGAACCTTCATCATAGTAGATTTTATGCCTGGTCGCAGACACTGAATGGCTTACTTCCAAGTGTTTGCAAGGTGTGCTGTCGCATCTCTGGATGATCAGAGAAAAACTAGTTTAAAGTGCTGTCCAGAATTTATTCATTGTATTATGAATTCATTAGGCATTTTAAATAGCTTATTTTTCTTCCATGTGTATGCATGTTCACCTTCATAGAGGTATGAGTACCATGTATATTCTGCTGCCTACAGAGTCCAGAAGAGGCCACTTGAACTGCAGAACTGGAACTACATATGGTTGTGAACCACACAATATGGAACTGAGGACTGAACACAGACTCTCTGCAAGAAGTGCTTTTAACCACTGAGCCACCTCTTGAACAATAATTAGACATGATATTTAATATAAGTTAAAGAATAATTAGTAAGTTAATTAATAAGTAATACATTAAAGAATAAAACCTTAAAAGGGAAGCAGAGTGATGGCCCAGTGGTTAATAGCACTCTCTGCACTCACTTAGGACCTGGGTTCAATTCCCAGCACTATATGGCAACTCACAACAGTCTGCACCTCCAGTACCATCCCTCAATTGACCTCTCTATGTGGTGCACAAACATACAAGCAAACACATCTATACACAGAAAAAAATGAAAACACTACGATGAGGTAAGAAGAGCAACCACCTTGTCCTGTTGCCAGCCCTCTTTCCTAAGGAAGCTAAGAAAGCATCAGCTTTATCTGACTCCCTAACCATAACTATGAAAAAGAAACTACTGTACTAAAGGCCAAAGGATAATATAATTAGAAGCTAGCTGACAAGTGTGATAGACCACACTCTAAGTCCTGACTCTGACACAGACTTAGTAGTGGCCAGAAACCTTCATGGAGTTCTGGGTAAGCTTGGCATAGGCCGTTTATCATTTTTCACTTCCTATATTCTTTTCCCCACAAAATTTGCTCATTTGTTTTTAGATATTGACTTGACTAAAAGGATTTAACAAGGAACAGACAAAAAATACTCTACCCTGATCTAGCTAGTCTGAATCAGCTGCCCACCGCCTATGACTAAGGTTCACAGATGTTTGCTCTGAAATTATCTCTGGAGAAACAATAATCTTGATTTAGAAACTGTATATTTAAAAAGAAGAGCAGAAGAAAAAGAAGTAGGTAAATGAGGAAGGTTGGGAGATAATAGATAGATAGATAGATAGATAGATAGATAGATAGATAGATAGATAGATAGATAGATATAGATAGCATACAGACAGACAGATAAGTAGGTAAATGAGAAAGGTTGGGAGATGATAGATAGATAGATAGATAGATAGATAGATAGATAGATAGATAGCAGATAGATAGATAGATAGATAGATAGATGATAGATAGATAGATACATATATACATACATACATACATACATACATACATACATACATAGAGAGAGATAGAGAGATAGAGAGATATAGATAGATAGATAGATAGATAGATAGATAGATAGATAGATAGAATAAAAACACTACCCTGCCCTCCATCTTTAGCTCTTTCAGCTATTTATAGTGATTCCTGTACTGTTTTCTTCTTAGAAGGATTTTAGTCACTGGATATTCAGGCATTTGATCGCCAAATCTCAAAATCTACTCCAATCTCTATATGTTCCCACAAAATAAAAGAGCAGGCCTTCCAGGGATAGCCACAAAATACAGCAAGACACTCTACAATAAGCTCAGGCATATACCATCACATCAAAGTCTGGACTAGGCAACCTAGTAGGAAGAAGAGGCCCAAAGAATACCAAACTACACAACCATAACCATATATCCTGCAGAGGACCTAGGTCAGACACCTGCAGGCTCCCTGATCTCTGTGAGCCCACTTGTGTCCCCATTAGTTGATTCCATGGGCCATGCTTTTGTGGTGTCCTTGATCACTCTGGATTCTCCACAGCACCCCCTGAGCTCTGCCTAGTATTTGGCTGTGAGACTGCATCTGCTCCCATCACTTGAGTCTTTGCTAGTAGTACCCTCCTGGATTCCATGGAGTTTCGATTGCATTAAGTTTCTACCTCACACCTGACCTGCTCCCCCACCCAATTCCAGTCATTTCTACCAGCATTCTTTCCTTCCATATCCCTTGACCTGATCCTTCCAGTTCCCAACCCCACCCACCTGAAAAGTCTATTCTATTTCCCCATCAAAGGAATATCTTTTTATCTACCCACCCCCTTGAACTCTCCTTGATATTCAGCTTCTCTGGGTCTGTGGATTGTAGCATGACTACTATTTGCAACCTATACCCACTTAATAAGTGAGAACAAACCATATTTGTGTTTTCTGAGTCTGGATTCCCTCACTCGGGATGATTTTTTTCTTGTCCCAATCATTTGACAGCAAATTTCATTATATCATTTTGGAAAGGTGAGCTCAAAGGGCTCTGTTCTTTGGAGGTCCTGACTTCAATTTCCACCAACCACATGGTGGCTCACAACCATCTATAATAAGATCTGGTGCCCTCTTCTGGCCTGCAGGATACATGCAGGCAGAACACTGTATACATAACAAATAAATAAATCTTTTTTTAAAAAATGGTTGAGTAATACTCCATTGTATAAATAAATTGTACAAATGTACTGCTTTTTTATTATCTTAAGTCGAGAGACACCTAGGTTGTTTCCAGTTTCTGACTATGGTAAATAAAGCTGCTACTAAACATAGTCGAGCAAGTGTCCTTGTTATAGGATGGAACATTCTTTGGGTATATGTCCAGGGGTGGTATGGCTGAGTGCTGAGGTAGATTGATTCCTAATCTTCGAAAAAGCCATATTGATTTCCAAAGTGGCTGTACAAGTTTACAGTCTCACCAGCAATGAAGGCGTGCTCACCTTGCTCCACATCCTTCCCAGCATATCACTTGTGTTTCTTTATCTTAGCCATTCTGAGAGGTGTAGGATGAATCTTTCTTTTAAGTGTTTCTCAGCCATTTCAGATTTCTTTGTAGAAAATTCGCTGTTTGGATCTATGCACCCCTCCCATGCTGTTTTTTGTTTGTTTGTTGTTTGTTTGTTTGTGGGGGATTGGGTTGGTTTTTTGTTGTTGTTTTTGTTTGGGTTTTTGGTTTGTTTATTTATTTGTCTGTTTGTTTGTTGTTTTTCAAGACAAGACTTCACTGTGTAACAGAGCCCTGGCTGTTCTGAGCTCATTTTTTTAGACTGGGCTGACTTCACATACACAGAGTGTTCTTGCCTTTCCCAAGTGCTGGGATTAAAGGTGTGCGCCATGACACCCCATTTTTTTAATTGGACTATTTAGTTTATTGATGTCTAGTTTCTTGAGTTCTTCATATATTTGGATCTTAGTTCTCTGTCATTTGTGAAGTTGGTAAAAATCTCTTCCTATTCTATAGGATGATATTTTGTTCTGTTGGCAGTGTCATTTGCCTTAGAGAAGAATTTTCAATATCATGAGGTCTCATTTATTAACTCTTGTTCTTAGTGCCTGTTATATTCTTGTTCTGTTCAGAAAGTGGAAAGTTCAGAACGCATTTAGAGTCAATGCATTCAAAGCTATTACCCACTTTCTCTTCTATCCCATTCAGTGTCTCTCATTTTATGCTGAGGTCTTTGATCCACTTGGACTTGAGTTTTGTGCTGGATAATAGATATGGACCTATTTGCATCGTTATACATACCAACATCAAGTTAGAACAGCACTGTTTGATTCCTTCCTTTCCAATTTAATCTCTTTTAGTTGTCTTATTGCTTTATCTAGAACTTCAGGTACTACACTGAACAGATGTGGAGAAAGTGGATAGCCTTGTCTTGTTCCTGGTTTTAGTGGAATTGCTTAAAATTTCTCTGGACTTAATTTTATATTGGTCATACACTTGCTGTGAATTACCTTTATTGTGTTTAGGTATGTCCCATGTGCCCCTGATTTCTCTCTAAGAATTTTCAGTAAGGAGTGATATATTTTGTGAAAGACTTTTTACTGTCTAATGAGATGACTATATAATTTGTTTCTTTCATTTTCTTTATATGGTGGAATTGGCAGATTTTTGTTTGCTTAACCATCCCTGCATCTCTGGAAAGAAATTGTCCCTTTTACCTCCTTTGGCCAAGGTGGATGATTCTTTTAATGTATTCTTGGATTTGGCTTGCAAGTATTTTATTTTATATATTTTGCATCTATGTTCTTGAGAGAAATTGGTATGTAATTATTTTTTCTTTGTTGTATCTTTGAATAGTTTGGGTATCAGGGTATCTATGGCTTCATAAAATGATTTTTGCAATGTTCCTTCTGTTTCCATTTTGTGGAATAATTTGAGGAGTATTAGTGATAGCTCTTCATTGAAAGTCTGGTAGAATTCTGTGCTAAAAATATCACTGCTTGTATTTTCTTGAGGGGTAGAGGTCTGTTTAAGTTTTTTGTTGTTTTTTTTTATTCGATATATATTTTTATTTACATTTCAAATGATTTTCCCTTTTCTAGCCCCCCACTCCCCGAAAGTCCCATAAGCCCCCTTCTCTCCCCCTGTGCTCCCCCCACCCCTTCCCACTTCCCCGTTCTGGTTTTGTCCTATACTACTTCACTGAGTCTTTCCAGAACAAGGGGCCACTCCTCCATTCTTCTTGTACCTCATTTGATGTGTGGATTATGTTTTGGGTATTCCAGTTTTCTAGGTTAATATCCACTTATTAGTGAATGCATACCATGATTCATCTTTTGAGTCTGGGTTACCTCACTTAGTATGATGTTCTCTAGCTCCATCCATTTGCCTAAGAATTTCATGAATTCATTGCTTCTAATGACTGAATAGTACTCCATTGTATAGATATACCACAGTTTTTGCATCCACTCTTCTGTTGAGGGATACCTGGGTTCTTTCCAGCTTCTGGCAATTATAAATAGGGCTGCTATGAATATATTAGAGCATGTATCCTTATTACATGCTGGGGAATCCTCTGGGTATATGCCCAGGAGTGGTATAGCAGGATCTTCTAGAAGTGAGGTGCCCAGTTTTCTGAGGAACCGACAGACTGATTTCCAGAGTGGTTGTACCAATTCGCAACCCCACCAGTAGTGGAGGAGTGTTCCTCTTTCTCCACATCCTCGCCAACACCTGCTGTCTCCTGAATTTTTAATCTTAGCCATTCTGACTGGTGTAAGGTGAAATCTCAGAGTTGTTTTGATTTGCATTTCCCTAATGACTAATGAAGTTGAGCATTTTTTAAGATGCTTCTCCGCCATCCAAAGTTCTTCAGGTGAAAATTCTTTGTTTAACTCTGTACCCCATTTTTAATAGGGTTGTTTGGTTTTCTGGAGTCTAACTTCTTGAGTTCTTTATATATATTGGATATTAGCCCTCTATCTGATGTAGGATGTAAGATCTTTTCCCAATTTATTGGTTGCGATTTGTCCTTTTGATGGTGTCCTTTGCCTTACAGAAACTTTGCAATTTTATGAGGTCCCATTTGTCAATTCGTAATCTTAGAGCATACACTATTGGTGTTCTATTCAGAAACTTTCTCCCTGTACAGATGTACTCAAGGGTCTTCCCCAGTTTCTTTTCTATTACCTTCAGAGTGTCGGGCTTAATGTAGAGGTCCTTGATCCATTTGGATTTCAGCTTAGTACAAGGAGACAAGGATGGATCAATTCCCATTCTTCTGCATGCTGACCTCCAGTTGAACCAGCACCATTTGTTGAAAAGGCTATCTTTTTTCCATTGGATGTTTTCAGCTCCTTTGTCGAGGATCAAGTGACCATAGGTGTGTGGGTCCATTTCTGAATCTTCAGTCCTGTTCCATTGATCTGCCTGCCTGTCACTGTACCAATACCATGCAGTTTTTAACACTATTGCTCTGTAGTATTGCTTGAGGTCAGGGATACTGATTCCCCCAGAATTTCTTCTGTTGCTGAGAATAGTTTTAGCTATCCTGGGTTTTTTGTTATTCCAAATGAATTTGAGAATTGCTCTTTCTAACTCTGTGAAGAATTGAGTTGGGATTTTGATGGGTATTGCATTGAATCTGTATATTGCTTTTGGCAAAATGGCCATTTTAACTATATTGATCCTGCCAATCCATGAGCATGGGAGGTTTTCCCATTTTTTGAGGTCTTCTTCCATTTCCTTCCTCAGAGTCTTGAAGTTCTTGTCATACAGATCTTTCACATGTTGGTAAAGTCACCCCAAGGTACTTTATACTGTTTGTGGCTATTGTGAAGGGGGTCATTTCCCTAATTTCTTTCTCAGCCTGCTTATCCTTTGAGTATAGGAAGGCCACTGATTTACTTGAGTTGATTTTATGATCTGCCACTTTGCTGAAGTTGTTTATCAGCTGTAGGAGTTCTCTAGTGGAGTTTTCTGGGTCACTTAGGTAGACTATCATGTCATCTGCAAATAATGATAGTTTGACTTCTTCCTTTCCAATTTGTATCCCTTTGACCTCCTTATGTTGCCGAATTGTCTGAGCTAGTACCTCAAGTAAAATATTGAAAAGATAAGGAGAAAGGGGGCAGCCCTGTCTAGTCCCTGATTTTAGTGGGATTGCTTCAAATTTCTCTCCATTTAGTTTGATGCTGGCTACCGGTTTGCTGTATATTGCTTTTACTATGTTTAGGTATGGGCCTTGAATTCCTGTTTTTTCCAAGACTTTAAGCATGAAAGGATGCTGAATTTTGTCAAATGCTTTTTCAGCATCCAATGAAATGACCATGTGGTTTTTTTCTTTGAGTTTGTTTATGTAGTGGATTGCATTGATGGATTTCCGTATATTGAACCAACCCTGCATCCCTGGGATAAAACCTACTTGTGATCATGGTGGATGATCGTTTTGATGTGTTCTTGGATTCAGTTGGCAAGAATTTTAATGAGTATTTTTGCATCGATGTTCATAAGGGAAATTGGTCTGAAGTTCTCTTTGTTGGATCTTTGTGTAATTTTGGTATCAGCGTAATTGTGGCTTCGTAGAAGGAATTGGGTAGTGTTCCTTCTGTTTCTATTTTGTGTAATAGTTTGAAGAGTATTGGTGTTAGATCTTCTTTGAAGGTCTGATAGAATTCTGCACTGAAACCATCTGGTCCTGTGCTTTTTTTGGTTGGAAGACTTTCTATGACTCCTTCTATTTCTTTAGGGGTTATGGGACTGTTTAGATGATCTATTTGGTCCTGATTTAATTTTGGTATTTGGTATCTGTGAAGGAAATTGTCCATTTCCTCCAGATTCTCCAATTGTTTCGAGTATAGGCTCTTGTAGTAGGATCTGATGATTTTTTGGATTTCCTCAGTTTCTGTTGTTATATCCCCCTTTTCATTTCTAAGTTTGTTAATTTGGATACTTTCTCTGTGCCCTTTGGTCAGTCTGGCTAAGGGTTTATCTATCTTGTTGATTTTCTCAAAGAACCAGCTCCTGGATTCATTGATTCTTTGTACGGTTCTCTTTGTTTCCAACTGATTGATTTCAGCCATGAGTTTGATGATTTCCTGTCTTCTACTCCTCCTGGGTGAATTGGCTTCTTTTTGTTCCAGGACTTTCAGGTGTGTCGTTAAGCTGCTAGTGTTTGCTCTCTCCATTTTCTTTTTGGAGGCACTCAGGGCTATGAGTTTTCCTCTTAGCACTGCTTTCATTGTGTCCCAAAGATTTGGGTATGTTGTGCCTTCATTTTCATTAAATTCTAAAAAGTCTCTGATTTCTTTCTTTATTTCTTCTTTGGCAAAGGTGTCATTGAGTAGAGTATTGTTCAGCCTCCATGTGTATGTGGGCTTTCTGTTGTTTTTGTTGCTAATGAAAACCACTCTTACACCATAGTGGTCTGATAGGAGGCATGGGATTAGTTCAATCATCTTATATTTGTTGAGGTCTGCCTTGTGACCAATTATATGGTCGATTATGGAGAAGGTACCATGAGGTGCTGAGAAAAAGGTATATGCTTTTGCTTTAGGGTGAAATGTTCTATAAATATCTGTCAAATCCAATTGGTTCAAAGCTTCAATTAGTTTTACTGTGTCCCTGTTTAGTTTCTGTTTTCCCGATAGGTCCATTGAGGAGAGTGGAGTGTTGAAGTCCCCCACAATTATTGTGTTAGGTGAATGTGTGCTTTGAGCTTTAGTAAAGTTTCTTTTACGAATGAGGGTGCCCTTGCATTTGGTGCATAGATGTCCAGAATTGAAAGTTCTTCTTGGTGGATTTTTCCTTTGACCAGCAAGAAGTGTCCTTCTGTGTCTCTTTTGATGACTAGGTTGAAAGTCAATTTTATCTGATATTAGAATGGCTACTCCTGCTTGTTTCCTGTGACCATTGGCTTGTAAGATTGTCTTCCAGCCTTTTACTCTAAGGTAGTTTTTATCTTTGACACTGAGGTGTATCTCCTGTATGCAGCAAATTATAGGGTCCTGTTTCCTTATCCAGTCTGTTAGTCTATGTCTTTTTATTGGGAAATTGAGACCATTGATGTTAAGAGATATTAAGGAATAGTGATTATTACTTCCTGTAATTTTTTATGTTCTTTTTATATTTGAGTGGTTATCTTCTTTTGGGTTTGATGAAGGAAGGTAACTATCTTACTTTTTCCAGGATGTAGTTTCCCTCCTTGTATTGGAGTTTTCCTCCTATTATTCTTTGCAGAGCTGGGTTTGTGATAAGATATTGTGTAAATTTGGTTTTGTCATGGAATATCTTGGTTTCTCCATCTATGGCGAATGAGAGTTTTGCTGGGTATAGTAGTCTTGGCTGACATTTGTGTTCTCTTAGAGTCTGCATGAGATCTGCCCAGGATTTTCTAGCTTTCATGGTCTCTGGTGAGAAGTCTGGTGTGATTCTGATAGGTCTTCCTTTGTATGTTACTTTGTCTTTTTCACTTACTGCCTTTAATATTCTTTCTTTGTTTACTGCATTTGGGGTTTTGATGATTATGTGACAGGAGGTATTTCTGCTCAGGTCCAGTCTGTTTGGAGTTCTGTAGGCTTCTTGTACATTCATAGGCATCTCTCTCTTTAAGTTGGGAAAGTTTTCTTCCATAATTTTGTTGAAGATATTTGCTGGCCCTTTCAGTTGTAAATCTTCACTCTCATCTATACCTATAATCCTTAGGTTTGGTCTTCTCATTGTATCCTGGATCTTGGATGTTCTGGTATACATGCATTTTGCATTTTGCATTTTCTTTGACAGTTGGGTCAATGGTTTCTATGGTATCTTCAGCATCTGAGATTCTTTCTTCCATCTCTTGTATTCTGTTGTTTATATTTGCATCTATGGCCCCTGATTTCTTCTCAAGGTTTTCTATCTCCAAATTTGTCTCCCTTTGTGATTTCTTAGTTGTTTCTACTTCTGTTTTTAGATCCAGGATGGTTTTTCTCAGTTCCATCATTTGTTTGTTTGTGTTTTCCTGCAATTCTGTCCTGGGACATCTGGATTGTTTCCAGCTATCACTCCGGAAAACCCAACAAGCAGCTGAAAGAGTCAGATGCAGATATTTGTGCCCAACCAATGGATATAAGCATCTGAGCCCTCCTGTTGAATTAGGAAACGGCTGAAAGAAGCTAAGGATAGGGGTGACCATGTAGGAGGACCAGCAGTCTCAATTAATCTGGACCCTGGAAATCTCTCAAACACTGGACCACCAAATAAGCAGCATACATCAGCTGATATGAGGCCCCCAACACACACAGAGCAGAGGACTGCTGGGTCTGTGTTCATTCAGAGATGATCCACCTAACCCTTAAGAGACTGGAGACCCCAGGGAGTTTAGAGGTCAGGTAGGGACATCCACGTGAAGAGAGTGGGTGGGGAGGAGGTACGAGGTGTGGAACAGTTGAAGGGTGGATGGGGTAGATAAAATATGGAATGTAAATTAATTAAGTAAGTAAGTAACTAAAAAGGAAAATTGCTCATTTCTTTTAAATTTTTCAATTTTTTGGAATATGCTTTTTTTGGTTTTTTTATTCGATATATTTTTTATTTACATTTCAAATGATTTCCCCTTTTCTAGCCCCCCACTCCCCGAAAGTCCCATAAGCCCCCTTCTCTCACCCTGTCCTCCCCCCCACCCCTTCCCACTTCCCTGTTCTGGTTTTGTCGAATACTGCTTCACTGAGTCTTTCCAGAACAAGGGGCCACTCCTCCTTTCTTCTTGTACCTCATTTGATGTGTGGATTATGTTTTGGGTATTCCAGTTTTCTAGGTTAATATCCACTTATTAGTGAGTGCATACCATGATTCACCTTTTGAGTCTGGGTTACCTCACTTAGAATGATGTTCTCTAGCTCCATCCATTTGCCTAAAAATTTCATGAATTCGTTGTTTCTAATGGCTGAATAGTACTCCATTTTGTAGATATACCACATTTTTTGCATCCACTCTTCTGTTGAGGGATACCTGGGTTCTTTCCAGCATCTGGCAATTATAAATAGGGCTGCTATGAACATAGTAGAGCATGTATCCTTATTACATGGTAGGGAATCCTCTGGGTATATGCCCAGGAGTGGTATAGCAGGATCTTCTGGAAGTGAGGTGCCCAGTTTTCTGAGGAACCGCCAGACTGCTTTCCAGAGTGGTTGTACCAATTTGCAACCCCACCAGCAGTGGAGGAGTGTTCCTCTTTCTCCACACCCTCTGCAACACCTGCATGCTTTTTTAAGAATGACCAAATGATTATTTTCTGATTTTTGTTAATTTGGATAATCTCTGTCTTTTAGTTGCAATTCTTTGCATTGTTTTCTTGTTTCTACATGATTGATTTCAGCCCTCACTTTATTTCCTGTCATTTACTCATCTTGGGTGTGTTTGCTTCTTTTCATTCTTGAGCTTTCAGGTGTGCTGTTAAGTTGCTAGTGTGAGATCTCTCCAAATTCTTTATGAAGTCACTTTGTGCTATGAACTTCCTTCTTAGCACAGCTTTCATTTCCCATAAGTTTGGCTATGTTGTACATTCATTTTCATTAATTTATACGAAGTCTTTAATTTCATTCTTTATTTCTGCCTTGACCAATAGTCATTCAGCTTAGAGTTGTTCAGTTTCCATGAGTTTATTAGGTTTTCTGTTGTTTCTGTTGTTGTTGACATCCAGCTTCAATCTGATAAAATGCAGGGAGTTATTGCAATTTTCTTGCACTTGTTGAGACTTGCTTTGTGACAGAGTTCATGGAGAATTTTGGAGAATGTTTCAGGATGTAATGACAAAAAGTATATTCTTTTATGTTTGAGTGAACTGTTCTGTAGTAATCTGCTAGGTCCATTTGGTTCATAATATCTGTTAACTCCATTATTTGTCTTTTTTAGCTTTTTTGTGGTTGACTTGCACATTGGTAAGAGTAGGGTAATAAAATCTCCTACTATCAATATGTCTGGGTCAATTTGTGATTTAAGCTTTAGTCATGTTTCCATTATAAATGTGGGTGCCCTTGCATTTGGGGCATTGATGTTGAGAACTGAAATGTCATTTTGGTAACATTTTCCTTTATTGAGTATGAGTATCCTTCCCATCTCTTTTGAATAATTTCGGTTTGAAATTTACTTTGATGGGTATTAGAATAGCTACACCAGCTTGCTTCTTAGGGACATTTGCTTCCAACCTTTTACTTTGAGGTAATTTCTATCTTTAATGGTGAGAAGGGTTTTATGAAAGCAGCAGAAGAATGGATCTTGTTTTCACAGTGATTCTCTTGGTCTGTGTCTTTTTATTTGGCAATTGAATCCACTGATATTCAGAGATATCAATAACCAATTGGGAATTTTTGTTTGGCTTTATTTTGATTTGGGGGTGTTGGTTTGGTTGGTTGGATGTTTTGGTTTTGGTGTAGGTAACCTCCTTAGGTTGACATTTTTCTTCTAGTACCTTCTGTAGTCTAGATTTGTGGAAAGATATTGTTTAAATTTGATTTTATCATGGAATATCTTGTTTTCTCCATCTATGGTAATTGAATGTTTGCTGTATATAGTACTCTAGGCAGACACATATGGTCTCTTAGAGTTGGCATCATATATGTCCAGGTCCTTCTAACTTTTAGTCTTCATTGAGAAGTCAGGTAAATTTCTAATTGGTCTGTCTTTATGTTACTTGGCCTTTTTCTTTTATAACTTTTAATATTCTTTCTTTGTTCCCTGTGTTTAGTGCTTTGATTATGATATGGTAAGCAAATTTACTTTTCTTGTCCAATCTATTTAATATTCAGTAAGCTTCTTATACTTTTATAGGCATATCCTTCTCTAGGTTAGGAAATTTTTCTTGTATGATTTTACTAAAAATATTTTCCGAGCCTTCACACTAGGAATCTTCTTCTATTTTTAGCATTCTTAAGTTTGATCTTTTCATAGTGTCACAGATTTCCTGGATGTTATGTGTCAGCAACATTTTAGAATTAACAATTTTTGACTAATGAATCTATCTTCTATCATGTCTCCAGTGCTAGGATACTCTCTTCCATCTCTTGTATTCTGTGGGTGATGTTTGCATTTGTACTTCCTGTTTGCTTACCTAGGTTTTTCATTTTCAGAATTCCCTCACTTTGTGTTTTATTGCTTCTATTTCCATTTTAATGCCTTGAATAGTTTTATTCATTTCCTTCAACTGTTTGCTTTTCCTTACCTTTCTTAACATTCCTTGAGAGATTTACTGATTTCCTCCAATTTTTTTATTGCCTTTTTTTTTTATTTCTTTCAAGAATGTTTTCCTTTTTGAGGCTCTCTATCATCTTTGAAAAGTTGGTTTTAAAGTCATTTTATTGTTCTTTGGGTATATTATAATAGTAAATTTGGGAATATAAATTTCTGTAGTTGAATGGCTGGGTTCTAGTGGTGAATATTGTCCTAGCTATCCTTGACTGTTCTCTTACACTGACATCTAGGCATCTGGCTTTGGAGTAAACAAAGGTCTAGATGCTTATTTCTGGGTTTGTCTAAGCTAGAAGGGTATTTTCTTCCTTATTTTCTGCTTCCTCTCTTGTCTTCTGGCTGAGTAACCTGTGGTTGAGTGGAGGGTCTCTTCCTGAGTTAGGGACTGAACTTCTGATGGTCTAGGTGGCCTCTGGACCATCAGGATGATGTTGCCCAAGTTCTGGGCTGAAGTTCTGTTGATAGGCAGTTCTGTTGATCTGGCTGGGGATTCTCTGTGGTTTAGGATGCTGTTCTGGCTTCTGGTGGGGTAAGAAGCTTTTGCTTGCCTTTCAGGGAGCTGGCCTGACCTCTGTGGTTCAGGATGCTATATTTGCCTCTGGTGGTAGTATGGGCTGGGATGTGGTGATGAGAAGAGGAGAGGCAGTTAGAGTTATACTGGGCAGGTGTGGATGGGATCTTACCTTCAGTTCAGGATGTTGACCTGGCCTCTGATGATGCTTTTTTATTAATACATGTAGAAGAGAAACAAATCTAGTAACCTTTATTCAATTTTTAGTTGTGAGAAATGGAGTAATGAACTGTGGGAATTATATCACACTGTAGAATAGATTTCAATAATGCTTAGCAGAGCTTTCTTTCTGCTTGCTACACCTCTGTCTCAGTGTTTCCATTGCTGGCTATCTTTACTCAGAATTAACCTTGCGCTGATGGGAGCCATGGTTTCTGGAGGCCTGTGAGATCATGAACTTCATCACCCTAGACTGCTCTATAAGTAATGACTGGAGTCAGGGCACAAATAGATTGCTTCCTTTCCTCAAGGTGAAACACCTCCATGATCCATTCATCAGAAGAAACACCTACCCGGTCTGACAGAGTGGGGACACTGACAGATTTTGGCCATCCAAGGCAACAATAAAGCTGAACAAGACGGTTGAAAATAACCATTCGGTACTTTAAACTTTGACCAAATGAGTTCACAATGTGGCATTCATGAAATATAGAATGGGCTGTTCTTCTCACTCTATAAGTCCTCCCCAGCTTGCCCCCCTATATCACACACACATACACACACACACACACACACATATATACACACACACATACATATACACACACACATACATATATACACACACACATACATACACACACACACACACACACACATATCCCTATGTAAGCACACAGTCCATCTCTGTTGGAAAACTGGTTTACCCATGTAAAGACAATGAAAACCATAGCTTTGCCTCCACTGCTAGAGTGGGGTCACTTGATCTAAGTTATTATCAGCTTTAAAAAAGTCAACAATCATGGTGGCAAGCAAAGTGAACAGTGGGGAAGAGTATTCCTACTAGCTGAGATCAGAGTCTTGTTTTAAATAAGCGGTGGACGTAGTCAGGGAATTAAATTCTGAGAGACAACCACCTAAGAGGTTTGATGAGGCCAAAACATATGCCAGACAGAATGCAGGCTTTGTGCATACAGAGCACAGACAAAGAGGAGTGGATTCAACACTCCAACCCATGACTCACTAGTGGAACTACATAAACAAAGAAGCAGCAAATAATTATACCAGAAAGTAAAAGTCACATCGCACTTTAGTTTGGTCTTGTCCCAATTAGCCTTAATTGCCACATTGACACAACCTACAATCATCTAAGTGTAGAATCCTCAATTGAGGAACTTTGATCAGATTGAGCTGTGGTCACATCTGTAAACGACTGAATTGGTTGCTATTTGATATAGAAGAGATCGGCCCACTGTGGACAGCACTATCCCTTAGCAGGTAGTTCTGAGCTGTATAAGAAAGCTACCTAAGCATGAGCTATGAGCTAGCCAGCAAGCAGCCATCCTCGATTGTCTCTGCTTCGATGTTCTACCTTCACATCCCTCAACAATGGCCTGTGACTTGAAAGTAAAAAATGAAACAAACACTTCCCTCTCTTGAGTTGTTTTGATCAGAGTGTTTTATACAGCAAGAAAAAAGGAAAGTAGAACAATCTTGAAACAAAGGACATCCCTCAACCAACTCAAAAAAATCCACCATGAGTTGATACAGATTCTGCTGTCTTGGGGTATTTAAACACATCTCAGACCAGCCTGTAACTGATCACTCAACTATGTGAAACCCAGAAATCCAAGGCTAAAATATGAACTATGAAAAAGAACTGAGAAGAAGTCCCAGTGGCCACATATTGCTGAAACTATGGACTTCACAGATCTAGCTCTGGCAAGTTCTCAAAACAAACGGCAACCACTCTCAGTAGACAAACATTCAGAATCCAGTTATTGCAGTAAAACATTCAGTATTCAGCAAAAGATCATGGAACATCCAAAGAAATGAGAAAGCATGGCCCATATTTAGAAACAAATCAATAGAAGCAATGCATGTTCTTGGCTGCTGAGGTTAGCAATGACTTCAAAGGAGCTGTTAAATATGCTCAAAGAACTAAATGAAGCCATGTTAAGTAAGGAAAATGTTACCATCACTTGATGAATGAAGAGTTAAAAAGTCATTTTTAAAAAAGTATAAAATTTTGCAGCTGGAAATTCAATAACTGCACATTTTAAATAGGGATGCTCACCAGTAGACTTTTAGATGATTGGATAAACAGCAAACTTGGTGATAGGCCAATGGAAGGCAGGCAACTCAAAGGACAAAGAACAAGAAAGGGGGAAACAATGAAGAGACCCTCAAAGGCCCATGGGAAATAACCAGCACTTCCTCTCGTATGTAATGGGAGCTCTGGAAGAAGCAAACAAAGAAGGGGAAAGGCAAAGATCTGAAAAAAAAATACAGTATGTAAAAACATCCCCCCTGGGCTGAATAATACAAATGTACAAAACACAGTGAAAAGTTAACCTTTGGCAAAAAGTTAACCAGCATAACCAGCATAACCCAATCAAGAAAGTGGGAGAGTAGTCTCACAGTAACAATATAAATATGACAGAAGAAATATCTAGTAGAAATGTTATATGCATAAATTAAGGAAATGTTAGCACAACTCTATGTCAACAACCTAAACTACGGAGATGGAATGAACAAATCCGTGTGAACAGTGAAATTTCTAAATCTGTCTCGGAAAGAAAGAAAATTTAGAAGAATAAAGCATGTAATTTGAATTATTCATTTAAAATATCTCCCACCAAAAAGGCATAAATTTAACCAAATGTTTAAAGGAAAAATACTAACCCTTCCCACAATCTTTCATAAAGAATTGGATACTTTCAATCCAGAGTAAATGATGCTATCTTTGACTGAAGGCAAACAGAGACCACTAGAGAAAATCAAGGATAGATAACTTACTTGCTGAGGTACACTTACTTTGCATAAAACCTTGCATACAGTCCCCCAAAACTTGAGATCTTTTGCTGAATACTGAATGTTTTACTACCATAACTGGACTCTGAATGTTTGTCCACTGAGAGTGGTTATTGTTTGTTTTGTTAACTTTCCAGGACTTAAATTGGTGAGGCACACTTGTCATCCTAGCACTGGAGAAGGGAGACAAGAGGATTGATCCATGGAGCTTATCAGGTAACCTGCCTTGTCTAACTGGCAAACTCCAGGCAAATGGAAGATCCTGTCCACAAGGATGTAGGTGGTATAATAACAACTGATTCTATCCTACGACTTCCACACACAGACATAGACACACACAAAGATACACACACAGACACACAGAAGCACACACATATTTAGGTATATGCATGTACACACAGGCAAGGAAGCAAAAATCAATAATCCTCATGATCCTAACTCCCAAGATCGTTAATTACAAACTAACTTCAACAACATACAAACACAATCATCCATTGTGTGATGTGAAACTTGTCCCAGAAATGCAAGGTGTTTGATTTGACTTCTAGATCTCAATTAATATGCGATGCCATGTTAGTCAAAGAACAAACAGAAAACATCTAACCACATCAACAACCACAGGAATAGCATTTGGTCTGCCTTCTGGAGACTGTTGTTGATGGTTTTCCGAAATGACATTGGAGAATATGAGATTGAAGAAGGGGGATATCATGGGGGTAAACTAGTCAGCTGGATCGAAAAGACCGAAAGTGCCAATATTCTTGTATAAGGTAACAACGTAGACTTGTGACAGTCAAGTGGGGTGAGATCTACGCCAGCATGATAAAAATGTATATATATATATATATATATATATATATATATATATATATACATTTTTATCATTTCAACACATTTGAAGTCTGTAAAGTCCTTACATCGGATACTATGACATCATAAATTAAACTTGGGATGTGATGCAATTAGTGAAATTGTACATTTCTGTCACCAGTGATTTAACGTTCTCCACGCTATGGGAAGTTCCAGTCAGGAAGCCTCAGATTCTGGATCTATATAATGATTGTAGTAACGGCGCCTGTCGGAATGAACGATGAGGGGCATAATGCAGAAGATCCATGGAAAATGCATAATACATATTTGGCCCTAGTAAGAATTAAATCAATTTTAGTTATTTTATTATTCGATGCCATCTCAGTCTTTTAATATTAAAAGTTTCATATGAACTTCTGCAGGCTCCTTATTCAGTTTTTGAAACTTTCTTCTCAAATCCATCTCTTACTTTAGGTCTCCATCCAATATGAACCCCATTCTAAACTGAACAAATCAACTCACATGGATGGCACACAGCCCACCACACGGAAAATACTACGGCATCAATAAAGTTAAGTGGTTCCTTACACAGCACTTTATATTCAGCAAAATGTAATTAAAGTGATTTAAAGATAGCGTGGATTTTTGACAGTTGTCTCCTAAGGTGCTTGATGTGTTATTAAAACATGTTTCATTTTATCAGCTGCAAATTCAAGAGGAATGCTCTTTGCAATTCAAAAGAGACCAAAATCTCAGAATAAAAAATTCATTTTCAATCCCTGCAGAGTTCATTATGAACAACACAGGACTAGAAATTAAAACATTTAAGCGCATTTAATAAGGTTCTATAATGAAATGACATTTATGTTCAGCAAGATTCTCGGCCTTCCCTTTTCTCTTTTATGTCTCTAAGTTCCATAGTTAGGGAAAATGCGACCAGCTGATGTGAATTAATTGGTTAATTATGACGAGATTCACCAGCAAAGTAAAGAACTGAAGCAATTAACTAGATTATTAAAGTTTAGAAGAGCCCCCCCACTTCTTCTGTATCTTGATATCCCTATTAAAGCAGTTTATAATTGTTGTGTTAATTGAGATGTTTATGATCGTGAGATCATGCATTCTTGGAAAATAAAACTGGAATATTTCAGCAAGCATCAGCTAGTCAGAACTGAAAATCAAGGCCGATGAGTTAGAAAGTTACTTAAACTTTTTTACCTCACACAATACACTGTGCTTAAAGCAAGCTGAATAGAGTGCATAGAAATGTTCATGTCAATAACGTATCTTTGTCTAGTCATGCATGGAATCAGCTTAAATGGTACAGTATTTGTTTCAACTTTGTATAAATTATTTTTAAAAGAATATATTATGAGTTGGATATGGCTATTAGGGTTAAATATATACGTATATACTTGTGAAACAGTCCTCAATTTTAAACATCGCTCATTCCCAGAATCTTTTTGTAATTGAAAGTTAACTCCCTTGATCAACTTCCTACATGAAATATTTCAGTCATATTTCACTTTTTATAAACAGAGAAATCGAACTATAAGTCTAATTGAGAAAAGAAAAAGGTAGCAGAGGACGGCCTTGTTGGACATCAAAGGGAGGAGAGGTCACTGGTCCTGAGAAGGCTGTTTGCCCCAGTATAGGAGAATGCCAGGACAGGGAAGTGGGAGTGGGTGGATTGGTGAGCAGGGTGAGGGGGATGGGTTAGCGGATTTTGGAGGGGGGACCAGGAAAGGGGACAACATTTGAAATGTAAATTAAAATATACCTAATTAAAAAAAAGATGGACACAAGTTTTGCCTCTGTATTATTCTAAACAGCATCTGTAACATACTAGAATTAAACGCCAGAGACAAACAGATATCAATAATCAAATGAACTATGAGTATGAGACTGTGATCCTGGTGACAAATTCTTTTTCCTGTATGACTTACTTAATAATTTCAAAGTATGACTTAATTAAAACCAAATTAGTTTAAGATAAAAAAGATACATTATTCTTACACCTAGCGGTTATAGTTTTCCAGTTCCAGATTGTATCTTTTACACAGAGATGCTTCTTATATTATTGGAGAGGATTGTTGACTGCTGTAAAATCCTCTAGGCTAGATTTCAGGCAAACATTTGAATACTAGACTTATCAGAAATTCAACTTGCCCACTGACTCTGCTGTGTTTGATATAATCTTAGACATGTTGTCCTTTTATAATGTGCTCTAGAATGTCTGGACTTTACACAGTGCGTTTACAGCAATGTGAGTAAAAACAGGTGCCTGTTTCAAACAATTGTGAGGGGGTTTTAATACAAAATCTCACCAAACTGATATAGGTCCAAATATCCCCTCCCCAGACAGTAAGCTTTGTCTGGAAAAATGTGACACTTGACTGGCCTAGGCTGTGTGGCATATTGACAACCCAGATGTGACAAGGAGCTCATTTGAAACTTGCTGTGCTAGTCAGATGTTTTGAGATTATCCTGCCATGCAAAGACCTTAAAAAAAGGGATACAAATTGGAAAGGAAGAAGTCAAACTATCATTATTTGCAGACGACATGATAGTCTACCTAAGTGACCCAAAGAACTCCACTAGAGAGCTCCTACAGCTGATAAACAACTTCAGCAAAGTGGCAGGTTATAAAATCAACTCAAGCAAATCAGTGGCCTTCCTATACTCAAAGGATAAGCAGGCTGAGAAAGAAATTAGGGAAATGACCCCCTTCACAATAGCCACAAACAGTATAAAGTATCTTGGGGTGACTCTTACCAAACATGTGAAAGATCTGTATGACAAGAACTTCAAGACTCTGAAGAAGGAAATGGAAGAAGACCTCAAAAAATGGGAAAACCTCCCATGCTCATGAATCGGTATAATCAATATAGTTAAAATGGCCATTTTGCCAAAAGTAAACCAAACAACCCTATTAAAAAATGGGGTACAGAGTTAAACAAAGAATTCTCGCCTGAAGAACTTCGGATGGCGGAGAAGCATCTTAAAAAATGTTCAACTTCATTAGTCATTAGGGAAATGCAAATCAAAACAACCCTAAGATTTCATCTTACACCAGTCAGAATGGCTAAGATTAAAAATTCAGGAGACAGCAGGTGTTGGAGAGGGTGTGGAGAAAGAGGAACACTCCTCCACTGCTGGTGGGGTTGCAAATTGGTACAACCACTCTGGAAATCAGTCTGGCGGTTCCTCCGAAAACTGGGCACCTTACTTCCAGAAGATCCTGCTATACCACTCCTCGGCATATACCCAGAAGACTCCCCACCATGTAATAAGGATACATGTTCTACTATGTTCATAGCAGCCCTATTTGTAATTGCCAGATGCTGGAAAGAACCCAGGTATCCCTCAACAGAAGAGTGGATGCAAAAAATGTGGTATATCTACAAAATGGAGTACTATTCAGCCATTAGAAACAATGAATTCATGAAATTCTTAGGCAAATGGATGGAGCTAGAGAATATCATACTAAGTGAGGTAACTCAGACTCAAAAGGTGAATCATGGTATGCACTCACTAATAAGTGGATATTAACCTAGAAAACTGGAATACCCAAAACATAATCCACACATCAAATGAGGTACAAGAAGAAAGGAGGAGTGGCCCCTGGTTCTGGAAAGACTCAGTGAAACAGTATTCAGCAAAACCAGAACCGGGAAGTGGGAAGGGGTGGGTGGGAGGACAGGGGAAGAGAAGGGGTTTTGCGGGACTTTCGGGGAGTGGGGGGGCTAGAAAAGGGGAAATCATTTGAAATGTAAATAAATTATATCGAATAAAAAAAATTGGGGTTTACAACAACAAAAAATGAATTTTTCATTCACATGTGATATCCACTGTGGCTCTATTTCTGCCCACATTCAAGATGTGGACCAAAATGCAACTACTATTTGGGGATATACCATCTCTGAGGCAGAGGGTCAAGAACAAGAAATGAACTCTGCTTTATTGGTTATTTTCTTTATTTACATTTCAAATGTTATCCCCTTCCCCGGTTTCCCCTCTGAAAACCCTCTATCCCTCACCACTCCCCCCTTACCTCCCTAGCATTCCCCTACATTGAGGCATCAAGCCTTTACAGGACCAAGAACTCCTCTCACTCCCCGCCCCCATTGATGCCAGATAAGACCATCCTCTGTTACATATGCAGCTGGAACCATAGGTCCCTCCATGTGTACTCTTTGGTGGTTTAGTCCCTGGGATCTCTGGGAGTTCTGGTTGGTTGACATTGTTGTTCTTCCTGTGGGATTACAAACCCATTCAGCTCTTTCAGTCTTTTCCCTAACTCTTTCATTGGGGTCCTCATGCTCAGTCTGATGGTTGGCTGCAAGCATCCACATCTGTATTTGTCAGGCTCTGGCAGAGCCTCTAAGGAGACATCCATATCAGGCTTCTGTCAGCAAGTACTTCAATAGTGACTGGGTTTGGTGGTTGCATATAGGATGGATCCCCAAGTGGGGCAGTCTCTGGGTGACCTTTCTTTCAGTCTCTTTGTCCCTGTAGTTCCTTTAGACAGGAGCAATTCTGGGTCAGAAAATTGAACAGAGGTGTGTAACAATGAGGAATGGGGAACTGGAGGTAGCCAACAGAAAGTCCCAGATGACAGAAAAACAAGAGGCTCCCAGTATCCAACAAGGACAACATTAGCTGAAATACCCAACAAAGGGGGGGTGAAAACCTGTAGGGACCATATCCAGAGGAATGGCCCCCTGCTGAGGAAGAAGTTCTTAATTCTTCTCTTCTTTTCCAGAGCAAAGCAAAAAGCACACTAAAAGCCTAAACATGGTATCCAGGAATTCTTTGTCCCTACAGAAAGAATCTACTTCTATTGACAATATGTGGGGGTAGGTCAAATTTAGGACAATTCAATTTAGGACCTTGTTTATATTTAAGTAGACAAAAGTTGAGTCTCCGTGATTTCTAAATGAATTACAACATATTGCTAACATAGTCATTGACTCCCGTACCTTGACACTCAATCTAGACTTTGAACACTGAGTGTTTCCTCTGTGCTGAAAGGTTGACACTAATGTTACCTATGTGAACAATGAGAGCATTGAGCCTGACTTTCAAGCTAGTAGTGTGATATGTAGCAACATTAAAGCAAGGGAGAAGAGTATGTGCTCTTCTTGGAGTCCCTTATAATCAAAATGGAAAATTGTATCAGATTGTCTCATTGGGCAGAAAAAAAAAAACATAAAAAAGGGTAAAATGGGAAGAGAGCAGATTCTCACCGTGATCTAGCAGTGAGAAAATTTAAAAGTTCTCAAGAGAGAGCAATAAGAGAGGCACATTCAGAACCAAACATGCACATTCCATTAAGTTTAGAAAGATCACTTAGCATTTCTTTCAAATAAGCAAACTCATTATTGAAGGCGATCTTTCATGCTACACACATTTGCAACACTCTAGAGGCAGAGGCAGGAGTTCAAGACCAGCCAAATAAGGTAAGGGCTAGCAGACCCCTGTATCAAAAAAAAAAAAAAAAAAAGGGAAAGGGGGAGGAGGACATCACCCCCCCCAGGTCATTTCTACATTATTTCTGGATGAAGGAAGTATTGTTCTTCATACTCCGTGTATTTGATCTCTGCCATTGCTCACCTATTAATGTCTAAGATCTAATTGTTCTTCATACCAACAGACATATGTAGCCATATAGATCTATGTGTATAATTGCTTATATTATGTCTATATAGTGAATCTACTTATCTAGCTGCTTCAATAGTGTTCACTGCAACTTGTCCTTATTTAAAAATCTACTGACTATACATGAGGGAATCTCCAGACATTTTCGGTGTCTCTGCTTTCCCTAATTCTTATCTTTTCATCATTGCCACACTGTCTCATTTCCTCCAGCTAGAAATACTTTTATCAAAAATGGCACCCTGAGATGAACTGGAGCACTGTGCCAATTAGTTATTTCATGGTGGGGAAACGGCTCAAATTAAAGAGCTAAGCAGCATCGAGCCCACCATCCATGTCGTGCCAAACACAACGAACGCTTCTGCCCGGTAATAAAGCTTTTAGGAACTTGGGCATTCTGTGTGTGACAGCTCCGCATTGAGAAGTCATAACATGTGACTGCCAGCTCCAGGGTCACCATGGTAATTTGGCTCTCAGAGAACCATGATGAAGAAAGAAAGCATTGTTACCAAGAAAAATGTTTCTTCCTTTCTTTTTTATTTATTTATTTTTTGTTCTTGCAGCTGGTTGTTGTATACCAGAAAATAAATAAGGGCGACAACAAGAAAATGGAAGTTAAATATGAATAAATAACAGCTGTTCTTTCTCAGTGGGATTGATAATCACAGGGCCACTCTGTTTGTTCTGCATTATCTAGAGTTTATAACCAATTCCTTTTTTTTTTTTTAAAGACTTTTGGCATTTCTTTTTTTTAATTTTTTTTTTACTAGTTTTCTCAATCAGCCTCATTCCCCCATGAGTCTCTGAAGTGGGTATTTTATTTGGTTTTGATTGCCCAACAAGCTGTGAACAACAATAATTTAAAAATTCCTCACTAACTTACAGAGTTTCTCCAGAGATTCTCAAACCTCAAACCTTTTTAGAAGATGCATTCACCTGAGGATTCCGAGTGCACAGGTTTGGAGATATTAATGACAAGCCGGCTTGGTGTTATCGTCACCGCCACGTCTGACACTTTCACAGTTAGTAATGGTTTCCACAGATATTTGGTAGTATGGAATCAGACTTGGCAAGCAGAGTCCAGGCATTCTTGGAATGGTTAACACCCCATTTTTCAGGGGACAGTTGCTCACTAGTCTGTGGGAATTTCTAACACATCACAAAGTAAGAGAATCATCACAAACCCTCCTCCTTCACCTAATGGCATCAGAATTCTAATTTCAATGCAGCTAGCTGACTACTCTCCACCTCTCTTCTTCTCTTTAAAGTTGGTTTTCTACCTGAGATACCAGAGCAACCATTCCAAAAGCAGATACATATTGCACAACTAATTTTTCCTTGAGAAATCAGCATGGCGGTGTCTGAATGGCTTAGCACTGGAAAAGCTTTCTGTACTCACTTTTTCGTGCCATCATGAGACACATCTTGATTCATATGTTGCCCTCAGCACCAAAGAGACTCAGCTACTATTTCTGCTGGAACTTGAGGGATGACTGTCTTCAAATGACTCCCTATTCCAGTTGCTTCTCTGTTGCAATGATAAGGCACCATTACCAAAAGCAACTTAGGATGTAAAGTCTTTGCTTGGCTTACAGTAAAAGTCCATTACTGAGAGAAGTCAGAGCAAGAATGCAAGGCAGGATCCTGTTGGCAGGACCTGAAGCAGGAGTCATGGAGGAATGCGACTTTCTGGCTTGCTTCCCTTGGCTTGTTCAGATACATTTCTTATAAAGCCCAGGCCCTCCTGACAAGGTATGGCATGACCAGCAGTGAAATAACCCATCTCACATCATGTCAGCACTCAAGAAAATGACCCACAGACATGCCCACAGACTAGTCTGACAGAAGAACCTCCTCAGCTGGGATTCCCTTTTCTCAGATGACTCTACTTTTGAGTCAAGTCGACAGAAACTTAACCAGCACGCACTCTGTATGTGGCTAGTTCTCATCTTTAAAGATCTATGAGGAACCTCAAGTACCAGAACTTCCCAGTCCTTCAGCAGTACTTTGTATATGTATGCATATACAATCTCAAGTACACCACTTTCCTTGGTCCTGCGTGTTAAAACACTTATTGAATACCTACTATTTTCTTTTAGTTATTATTATTTATCATTTTATCTGTTTACATCCCAAATGATACCCCCCTTCCCAGTTATCCCTCTACCAACCCTCCTTCTCATCCCCCTTGTCCCCCTACCCTTTGCCTCTATGAGACTTCTCCACCCTTTCACCCACTCCCGCCTCACCCCTCTAACATCCTCCTACACTGGGGCATCAAGCCTCGCTCCCCTCCCACTGATGTCAGATGAGGCCATCCTTGGCTACATATGTGTCTGGAGTCATGGCTCCCTCCATGTGTACTCTTTGGCTTTCAAAGCACTATACACACTATACTATTTCCAACAAATAAATGTTTTGTGAAAGAAGGGTCATATAATCCAGGCATTATCATGCTGCATTCAAACCCCTAGCGTTGGCAGCCACCCTCACCCATGTGCATGCCTTTTGTACCATAGCTGACGCCACCTGCACCATCATTTCAGGACTAGCTTCAAGCATAGAAGAGAAAATCTTTAGGGCAAATCCCCTGTAATAAGTACCTTCCTGTGAGTTTTCTCTTTAATCAGGATTCTGTAAATGGATCCCCATTTTAACAGTGAGTGAATTAAAAATTAAACTGATATGTGGTATATATGTTGATCAAGGGGGATATAAATATGTAAATAATTCAAGGTTTTTCATTTTCTCCAGAAGTTCTTATTTAGAAGAAACTGAAAGAGGCATTCCATTTCAGCAAATGTTTAACACAAAATAATTAAAACTAAGATAATCCTAGAATAAGATGGAGGAGCAGAATGCTGGGCGCTGCAATCCTTTTTATAACATGCACCAATTGTTATTTACCTCCAAGGTAAATCTACATGTCACCTGCACCTTTCTTCACCACTCAAAATGTTTCTGCCATTGTCACTTTAAAACAATCTCTAACATTCCCATTTTCTTCCACCATTTGACAGGTAACACTCCAGTGCTTCAAAGAACAGCTCTCTCATTCATTCAGAGAGATGCGCTAAATCTTTGATAAGGCCTTGAAAAGGGACAGAGTCTTTTAATGTGTGATCAAACTTCAGTACCTGACCTATTTAATTGGGTGGCCAAAGGGAATTGAGAGCCTGTCAAAGCTAGGAGTTTGAATGAACCATGACAGGACCCTTCTTTCTCAAAATGTTTTACTTGATGGAAATAGTGGGATGCGTGCAGAGCTTTGAATATAATAAGTGTTCAATAAATGTTTTAATACTCAGAAAATATTTGATTGTATTGGTAAGATGGGGATAATTTGTTTCTAAAACCTACCACAAGTTGGGGTCAAAAGTAAATATTAATAGTTAGAAAAATATTGTGTGGGCCTAGATGATATCACTTGGAATTGGATTCATTCCCTTTTCTCGGCAGACAAGGAGACATCACTGTGTCTGTGAAGTCAGTCATCCTGGTGTTTCTAACCATACAAAGTGAATTCTGGATATCCTACTAGATTGTACTCCTGGGCCTCTTTGTCCATTACAAGTTTCCTAATAATATTCTGAAGGGAGAAGGAGAGGAGAAAGGAAGGGTTGAGGGGCAGGAGAAAAGAACAGGGAGGGAAAAGAGGAAGAAGGGAGGGAAGACTAAGGGATGGAGAAGCTGAAGACTCTTACTTGCATATGAGTGTCCTGATGTTCCAACAGATTACCCAGTCCTATGTACAACCTGACTTTCCCTGTAAACATGTACCTGTGTAGCACTCATTAAGAACACTGTGTCTACACTGTAACTTGGGGGTAAATTAACTATTTGGAGGATGATTTGTGAAGACTGAATTATATGTATAAATGTCATGTTTAGACTCTACAGAAAAAAATGGATCATTGGGCTGAATATACACTGAAATAATCTATACAGAAAAGTTCTGTATATGGAATTGACATGTAAAATGCTGGAGGTTGACAAGCTCAAAATCTGCATTCGCCAAGCTTGCATGGAATTAACTTGTATAAAAGATACAATGTCTGTTTCTCTTAAATTCAAACTCAACTGGGCATCCCGTACTTTTGTCTTCTAACTCTTGCAGCACTTAGCTTAAGTAACTGTAGAATGAGTATATTGCTGGGTAACTGTGATGACTCTGCTCCCTTGTGTGTGTGCTGCATCTGCAGGTCACTTGCAGCAACGAAGGCATAAGTGGTACCACAAGACAGAATAATAAACCTATTGATGAAGACTGTCAGCTCTGACATTTGTCTCAGTCTTTGAGGATGCCCAGCTGGTATAGGATAGAGCTTGGAGACTCTCTACATCCTTTTCATTCTGCCTGCAAGATAGAGAAAAGGCCCATTCTGTTATCTGCTCAACAGATGGCCTACACATTGCATCAAATGCCCAAGCTCTCTCTGACAAGCAGGTACTTCATGCCAGAAAGAATTGGGTTTGATTTCTGTGGCCAGAGTTAAAAATAATGGATGAGTTTCTTAATCACAGTACTTTATATTGTTCAACTAAGTCACAAGCAGTGATACAGAGATAGTGTGTAGGTTTAATCCATGTCTCTAATGCTTCAATTCTCTGAACCTCTAGGCATGAAGTCGATATTTACTTTATTTTGTTTATACATCTTAATAATAATAGTTTACAGTAATGATAGAGACTGAATGGAATGATATATGTCAAGTGACACTGCTGTACCTAATAGGTAAAAGGGGGCTTACTGTACTTATCCACTATTGATTGAAGCTAACATGCACCAACTAATGCCAGTTTGGGACCATTTTAATGGCTTCTGGGCTTATCTTTGTGCTGTGCCCTTGTCTTAATTAGAATTTCCCTTGCTGTGAACAGACGCCATGACCAAAGTAACTCTTATAAGGACAACATTTCATTCGGACTGGCTCACAGGTTCAGAGATTCAGCCCATTATTATCAAGATAGGGGCATGGTAGCATTCAGGCAGGCATGGTGCAGGAGGAGCTGGGAGTTCTACATCTTTATCTGAAGGCAGTTAGGAGAAAATTGACTCTTCCACACTGGGAAGAACTTCAAAGCCCACCTCCACAGTGACACACTTCCTCCAATAAGGTCACACCTACTACAACAGGGCCACACCTCCCAATAGTGCCACTTGGTGGATCAAGCATATTCAAACCACCACACTCCCCTGCTGTATTACATCCTAACATACTTCTGGATGGTTTCTGTTTGCACAGGGTGGTTGGTTTACTGTATCTCAACAAAAAAGTTTCCTCAATACCTCTGAAATGATAACCAGTGGCATGAGCATGCTGTCAGATGCCTTTCTTCCTGGATGGAAGCTCCTTGGAGATAGTGTTTTTTCATCCCCCTAATCTCAGTGTCTAGGAAATGTTGTGGAATAAAAAAGTATAAAAACAAGTATTGATAAATGCTTCCCTGGCACTGATTGCCTCATACATGGAAATAATTAGAATTAATAGAAGCGAGAGAGATGGCTCAGTGGTTAAGAGCACTGGCCGCTCTTCCAAGAAGTTCTGAGTTCAATTCCCAGCAGCCACATGGTGGTTTATAATCATCTATAATGGTATCGGATACCTTCTGGTGTACGGGCATTCATGTGATATACATAAATAAACAAATCTTCAAAAAATAATACTGGAAGTATTAAATTTTAAGGCTAGAGATATAACTCAATTGGTAGAGTGCTTGTCTAACATTCACAAAGTCTAGGATTTCATCTCTAATATTACATAAACCATCTGTGGTAGCAATGTTTGTAATCAAAACACTGGAGAGATGAAAGCAAGATGGTAAGAAGTTTGGGATTATCACAGCTACATAATGAGTTCAAGACCAGCCTAGACATGAGACTTGTCTCAAACAAAAATTTAAAGTTATAATGATACTAAAAATAATACTAAGAATATAATCTACAATAATGGATGGAGTTTTTGCATGTATGACAGCTTGCACTGTTTATTATATAATCCCCACAAACCAGTCCAAGAGATTTCAAACATTTATAACATTCCAATTTGTAGATTAGCAAAACAAGGTGTTGAAAGGTAAATGGTTTTGCATATTCTCACATTAAGAATGATGAAAATCTAATAATAGAACTGACTAAAAATCATTACACAGAGTAATAATTTTCTATTTGGGGGCTCTTACCTCTAATAAGCAAAGCAAATATCAAAATGGAAATATCTAAAAAGTTATTACAAAAGGAAATCCATATAAGCAGCACAGAAATGGATTCTTGCCAGGAGAGGAGCACAGGAAATATTGGTACTGACTGAAGTCACTCTTGCTTGGGTGTGACTGACCTAATGGCACACCTCCCTGTTGGTATTAATATGTCAGGAGCTGGAGATAAAGTGGTTTGCTGGATCATGGCATCTTCTTTTTCCCTGAGAACACCTGCTTTACTTTCAGTTCATGTATGGGTGACTTTGGGTGTTTATATCAATGTTCAAAAGAAGCATTGCCTCAATAGTTATGCTAACCTATTAAGCATGTTACGCTCCAGTCTCCCATTGCCCTGGTTTGCTCTCTTTGAAAAGTTCTAAAGTCCAAGAAGAATTCTAAATTCTAAGAAGAAACCAAGTCTATCTTGTTATCTCGCTTGCATTATCTCACAGGAAAATGATGCTGTGCCTACAAGTAAACTGCTCTTCCTCTTAATTGTCTATATTTTTAAAAATATAAATCCTGCAGATGGGATGGATCCTCCACTCTTTGTCCCTGCATTTCCTTTTGACAGGATGAATTCTGGATTAATATTTTTGAGGTGGGTGGGTGGCCCCATCCCTCAACTGAGGACCATGCCTATCCACTGAATATGGTGTCTACAGGTTCTTTCTCCCATTTGTTGGGTATTTCAGCTAATGTCCTCCCTGTTGGGTCCTGGGAATTTCTTGGGTCTCTGGCATCTGGGACTTTCTAGTAGCTACCCTTGTGCCCCCCACATACCCTGCTACATACTTACTTTCAAATTCCTGACACTCTGTATTTCTCCTCCATCTCTTCCCATATATCCCATTTGCAGACACCAAACCCAGTCACTATTGCTGATGCCAAAAAGTGCTTACTAACAGGAGCCCAGTATAGCTGTCCCCTAAGAGTCTCTGCCAGAGCCTGATCAATACAGATGTGGACGTACACAGTCAAACATCAGACTGAGGGCAGGTATCCCAATGGAGAAGTTAGGGCAAAGACTATAGGAGCTGAAGGGGTTTGCAACTCCACAGAAAGAAGAACAATATCAACCAACCAGACCTGGGTCCCAATGCACCCAG
Source organism: Apodemus sylvaticus (assembly GCF_947179515.1). Taxonomy (NCBI): domain Eukaryota; kingdom Metazoa; phylum Chordata; class Mammalia; order Rodentia; family Muridae; genus Apodemus; species Apodemus sylvaticus. The sequence continues at coordinate 33,772,464 of NC_067492.1, forward strand.
AGACTAAACCACCAAAGAGTGCACAGGGGGCACCCATGGCTCCAGCTAGATATGTAGCATAGGATTGACTGCCTTTTTTGGCATCACTGAGAGGGGATCCCCTTAGTCCTGTGGAGGCTTGTTGACTCAGGATAGGGGAATGCTAGGGTACTGAAGCAGGAGTAGGTTGGCGGGTGGGGGAGCACCTCATAGAGGTGGGGGTGGGGAGGACAGAGGATAGGGGGTTTGTGGAGGGGAATCTAGGAAGGGGAATAACATTTGAAATGTAAATAAATAAAATTGCCAATAAAAATATATACGTCCTGTCTTCCACAATATTCCAAATTATTGGTGAATTAACCTGGGGGAAACTTCGATGACAAGATACACACCCTCTGGAAATGTACATAGGAACACAGGCACACATACTACCGAGGAACCTTTACTAGTAAGGGGTATGGCATTCAAGGTGTATAGTGCTATAAACACATCTGTATTTTGAAGGTAAAAATGCCCCCCCAAGCTCCCTGGTACGGATTCTAAGCCTGAATCCTTTAAGAGGAACAAAAGCACAGCTTCGATATACAATAGATCTTTTCTCTTGAAACCAACTGCTGGACTCCCCGGCTTCATGGGGAGATAAATCTATTTAAAAATTGACACGGAGGAAGTGATTTTTTCTTTCAGCATAAGCAGATTATTTCCTAGTCTCTTTGTTCTTTACATAGGGTTTCTGTCACTAGATTTAGCTTCTAAGTAAACACAATGTATTCATTACTGTTAACTCCTGTTATTAAAGTGAGTACACTATTTAGAACTTTTAAAGTATAAATAAAACATGTTTGTTTTAAAAAATACTAAATGCATAAATAAAATACATGCAATAAAATTATGCATTTTGATAAAATTTAAAACTATGCCTGTAAGAACACCAACTTCAAATCTTTACAATTGTTAGTTCTAAATTAAATTTTAGTAATTGGGAGTATGTTGAGAAAATACTCTGGTATTAGTTTTTCTGAGTTCTTATGAGTACTTACTAAAAAAACAAAGTAGAGTAGCAAAGAGAAAAACCATTACTGGAAAGTTTCCTAGAGCATTACATGGAAGAGTGTAGATCTGAGTTGGAAGCTCAAACAATCACAAACTGCAAACGTTCTCAGTCTAAGCCATTGACAGAGCATGCTCAGCAAAGTTGTTATAGGCTGACCCGAAAGGTTCCAATGGGCGGTCATGCTACATACATGCTACATACATGTCTAGAATCTGCATATGAGAGAAAACATGTGCTGCTTATCATTCTTGTTTTTCCCTGTCTGTGCTTCGCTCCTCCCAGCACTAACCTTTTCCACAAATCATCATCTTTGTGTAGGAGAAAAACAAACTCAAGTTAGAACTTCACACGAGGATTGAAAACAGTAATAGTCATCACAGTTTGGGATGGGGATGTGTGTGGCTAATCTGGAGGCATACTTACTCTGTGTCCCACATTTATATCACCAGAGGCTCTCCTTGTCTGGATCCTGAAAGAATTACTGTTGAGGAATACTGTGGGGAGCATCATCCTGTAGTTTCTCTTTTAAACAACCTGCTTAGTTCTGACTGCAATCCCCTACCTCTCTGTGTCCTTTATTTTTCTAGCCACTTTTCAATGACAACTGTCTACACTTATTCATTTATAGTAAATATTTTCTGTAAGCAATCATGAGCCACTTTTGACCTACCATTATATTTAGGACCTATGAAAAGTGATGGATAGTACAGTTTGTCCTCATCTGAAGACCAGGGTCCCTATGAAAAGACTTCACGTTTGGTTTCCTCAACAGAAATGTCTATTCACAAGATGGGCTAATCCAAGGTATCAGCCAAAGCTTGGGTTTGATCAAAAACATTAAGCTGCTGGATATATCTTGCCTAATGTCTTAGTCAGCATTTCTATTCCTGCACAAATATCATGACCAAGAAGTAAGTTGGGGAAGAAAGGGTTTATTCAGATTATATTTCTGCATTGCTGTTCATCACCAAAGGAAGGCAGGACTGGAACTCAAGCAGGTCAGGAAGCAGGAGCTGATGCGTATGGCATGGAGGGGTGCTGCTTACTGGCTTGCATCTCCTGGTTTGCTCAGCTTGCTTTCTTATAGAACCAGGATTACTATCCCAGGGATGGCACTACCCATAATGTGCTCTCTCCCTTGATCACTAATTGAGAAAATGCCTTACAGCTGGATCTCATGGAGGCATTTCCTAACTGAAACACCTTTCTCTGTGATAACTCTAGCTTGTGTCAAGTTGACACACAAAACCAGCCAGTACATCTAGTGAAAATATATGCAGTTTAAGTTTTAACTGCCAACTTTTTAAAAACCTTTCACCTTCCATCTTTCTCAAATGGAGCGGTGAGGCCCTCCAGAAGGCATGAACATGGAATTTAGAACCCAACACACACATTTCTACTAGAAAGAGGTGCTGGGAAGACAGCAACACTTTAGCTGCCCACACATTTATTAGGAAATAGGATAAAGAACCACACAAGACCAGCAAAATTAACCTCAGTGGGCAAAGAGTGACATATTTAAACAGGGAACCCTGCTGCAATGGACCCTGGGCCACTCATCCGGGTCCAATGTTTTCTAGCTTTCTGTTTAAAGCAAGATACAGAGGATGATAAAATGACTCATTTCCAGGAAAACACCATTTTGATGACAATACGTTCAGTTTGATAAACCTAGATGTAGTGTGTGCATGTGTGTGTGTGTGGTGGTGTTTTATTCTTACATCATCTTTCAACTATGACTAGATGTGTTCTTATACAATTTGGAAAGGATTACCTGCTTTAAATATAAAATACATGGTAAATCTTGTTTGTGAGCTTGATTGAATCTGGACTTAGCGAAGAGACAAGACGCTGGCTAGGTCTGTAACACCATATCCAGGAAGAATTAGCTGAAGAGAGAAAGACCCTCCCTGAAAGTAGGCGGGCCTTCCTGTGGCGACTCAAGTATTAAAAAGGTTCAAAAGAGGAAGCTTCACTATTTCGGCTGCCTACCCTTGCCTCTTGCTAGTGTCATCTACCCTATTGTTGCCAGTGATACTGCCATCTGTCAGTGTCATTGAAATGCAGCTTTATTGGCTTTCTAAGTCTTCAATGTCAGTTTGGAATTGCTAAGCTATCCAGCTTCATTGTCTGAGCATCTGCTCTTGAATGTGAAGACTGTCATTGTTGGAAAGATCACATCATATAAGCCCATACTATAAATTCCCCTTTAATCCTATATATATATATATATTCATTCATACAATAAACTCCCCTTTGATCATATATATGTATATATATATATATGTGTGTGTGTGTGTGTGTGTGTGTGTGTGTGCATTCTACCAGTTATATATATGTATGTATATATGCATTCTACCAGTTCTGTTTCTCTGGAAAGCCCAGACTAATACACATAGCATGGCATGATGCACAGTGTTTACTTAATGAAATTGCATCATTTACTTAGGCAAATGCATTACTTGAATGATCACTTGATCCAATAATAGCACAACTACTGGAACTGACAATATTATTAATATAGGAAGAAATAATGAGTACAAAGCAAGTCTATCTTTTATTCAGACATTGTAATATGTTCTCTGCTAACATTTCACTTTTATCCCCAGTGGCCATGATGACCTCATGTGCTGACCCAACTGGACAGATAGTGAAACTGAGAAGCAGGGCACTTAAGGGTCGCTTAATGATAAATCACCAGTAAGTGGCTGAGGTAAGACTTGAGCCTACACATCATAACTTTGTAACACTCTTGTGGGGGGGCTTCATCAAGAACTCTGGCCCAACAAGTTCTTCATGAAGACACAGTTCTTTAAGTTCTACTTAAAGACACAGTAGGATAGAATACAATGGCTTCATCATTCTAGTAAGAAAATTTGTGACAAGCAAAGACATACACTAATACCAGGGCAGGGGGGAGGGGTGATATGAACAGCAAAACTAAAATTGATTTTATAATAAATAAAGGTATACATTACGGTGAGCCATCTAGAGACAGTGAATCTCAATGTTGGGCTTCATCTGCAACTTACAGTCCGCAATATCCCGAGAAGCCATGTCATCGTTGGGCTGCCTACTGGTGATAACCACAGCAATGAGGTACCAAAATGTTCCAATTGAGGTCTACAAACGTCTTGGGGTTCATATTCCTAGACCCAGACTGCTAATTATATTATCCCTAAACACAAATTACTTATGGATGATCTGCACTAAAAATCTAAAACTCAACTTATGTTAAAAAAAAAATCTAAGTTTAAGACCAAGAGTGTTTTCCTGGACCCAGGGATGCTTCCTTAACCTTCTACCTAAGCCAGTGGATCTCAACCTTCCTAACACTGTGACCCTTTAATACAGTTCCTCATTTGTGGTGACCTCCCAACCATAAATTATTCCATTGCCACTTCATAACCATAATATTGATACTGTCATAAATTAAAATATAAGTGTCTGAGTATCTGATATGCAGGATATCTGATATTGGACCTCTCTGAAAAGATCACTCGATTCCAAAAGAGTTATAACCCACAGGTCGGGAACCACTAATCTAGGTTCATAAGCAGTCTATTTGTTAATATATCATTAATCCTCCCTGTGGAGTGCACTACCTGCTGAGACTCTGGCCTAGGCAATCTCTTCAACTAAAACCTGTTCCCTTCTGTTCCCACTCTCTGTGTCTGTCTCATATCCAGGCTCTGAGCTGCACCTTGACCTGAGACTCTAGAAAGGTGATCTAAAGGAAAGCCGTTCTTAGTTTATGCCAAATATCTTCTTATATCACTGGAATTGTGCTTATTCATCATTATTTAATGATCTACTTCCCCTAGTAGAAGGTGAGTGTCTTCAAATTAAAGCTACAAATCATTGATATTTGTTTCACATAATCTATTTCTGTCTCACTGTCTCATATATAAGGAGATCTGGCTGAATAAATAAAGGACTTGTTGAAACATGTTTTTGTCACCATCTAAGGTTGCAATGATTTCAGTTGACGGTGTCCTCAAGTCACATAATGTGTTCTTTGGTTTTTGTCTCAGACAGCATTAACTAGGTATGTCCTCTGTGGTATAGAAAGTCACCTTTAAAACTGAGAATATAGTAAGAACAAGAAAGGGGTGGTAATCACTTATACACTTGTATGAATTAATTTAATAAAAATCTCTGATCTCAATAAAGAAATAAATTAGATTGGGGCTAGGAGAGAATTATTTGTGGCCATTAAATCTTCAGAAGTTTAGATGGGTCACAGCAGGGTGCTGTAGTCATGATCCAGTGGTCAGTAAAAAAAATCTGAATTTCTAAGAATTGGCCTACAAGATCATTCTTTAAAACTCCCCTGAAGCAAGAGGACTGAACTCACTGAATTCCATAGCTAATTAAAAGCTTTCTATTTTAAAATATTTTCTGAGTTACAAAAAAAAAATAATAATACATTACTTAGTTTTTCCTGCTCTTCAGCATGGCCCTGCTCTCCCTCCATATCCTTTCCCTCCCCCCATCTGCAATTTTGCTCTATTTGCACACAGTTGATAAAGTATTTTTCTACCACAAAGACAATTTTAAAACATCAATTCAAATTGTACCACCAATATATTTTGCTTTGGCTTGCTGGAGAGGGACATGAAACGAAAGAATCCTCCTGCCTGCCCTCTAAAATGATTGTGTTTTTGCTATAACCTAAAAGCACCTTTAGCTCAGTTTAGTTTGGTAGCCAGATGCAGCCATTCAGTCAGCTTAATAAATAGCTATTTATTAAGACTTGCTATTTATTGGGATAGATGGTAAGCTAAGCGCAACCTGCCAGTGACTCAGAGAAAGAGAAGAATCCAAAAAAGAAAAACTAGACTCTAGACTCTGTCCCAAACACAGGCAAGAGGGAGGGCTTTGAAAACCCAAGAAATGGGGGGGGGGGGGGCGGAAGAGCTAAACACCTGGGGTGAAAAGCTGAGCGTGTGCAAGGGCCAAGGGTAAACAAGCCAAGATGAACACAGCTTTAGCTACACAGCCCTAGAAGCTGAAAGGAGAAACAAAACTTATCCCAGAGCTGAGCCAGGTATCCCCAAGAACAGGGCATCCTGCCCTCACAACAATCCCACAGTCTTCACAAGCCACAAACCCAGCATTGGTGAAACGTATTCCTCCAACAACAGAGGATAGGAATCCCATTTGTCACTTGAAATAACTCAGACAGTGGCCAGGTGCCATCTTGAGAGAGAAGCTATGACTTCAAACTGAATTCCTTGGGGCACTGGGGACAGGACACAGTCATGGGCAGGAACACTGAACTGACCCTGCCATAGCCTCGAATAACCGAAGGCTCCAGGGAGCCGCTGTGGAGAGCAGGGAAGCTGGACACTGACAAGTCAAGAAGGGCAGGAGTCACGACCACTGAAATACTCCACCCTCCGTGGCCAGGAACCGACAGAATCCACTGTGAACAGCCCTGGCATTTGATGACCTGTACCTTAGGTAACCAGATGAAGCCACCTAGTTCAGCACTGCAGAGATCCAGAACTCAAGCTCCAGGAGAATGATTAAAATTCACAGCTGCCTTTGTGCCTCCCGCTGGGAGACCAATACTTGGGGATTTGGAAAGTTCTAAGATTCTCCTCTCTCTGCCTGTGCAGATCTCAGTGTCATGGTTGCTTCTGTGCACTCCCCAAAGCACTCATAAAAATGTGTCCTTGTTAAAATGCTACCTAGCCCAGGAAGTGTGATATGGGGAAGTGGAGATGGAGGAACCTGCCCACAGCACTGCAAAAAAATTTAAATGTGGCCAGAAGAGGATCCTTGTATACAAGGGAGAGACACTACAATGCAGAGCCAGCTGTGGGGAACATCTGTCCTATACAGACTCAGCACCAGCATAGATCACTGGAATATAAAGAAAGAAAAGCTAGAGCTTCTCATGGAACCGTTGAAAAGCATTTAGAAAAGACAGTAATTGTTTCGAAGCAGCAGAGACAGCTGGAGCCGGCTAAGGTACCCTACTGTTTGGCCTGCATGAAGGCAGAAACAGCATTTCTGAATGACAACTAGGGCACAATTGGGAAGGGCAACCCCAAAGGAGCAAACAGCAAAGATAAATCAGTCAAGGCCCACAAGGTCATGCAAACCTAAAGATAGAGGCAAAATATCCCTTTGAAATCTTCACTATGACTGCCTGCCTAACAGCACAATGGAACTCCCCTTGGAGTCAAGAGCAGCATCCCATCTGGGTATTGAGTCTTATTTCTCAGGGTGAGTACTAAGCCGGGTGATGGATATCATGCTATGGTGTGCCTGCCTAGAGCCTTGGCTTTTCTCCGACTCTTTCGCTGTCATCACACCATACAGCACAGCATGGCAGAACAGAGGAAACTTGAGATGAGGTCTGGGCAACTGTGATTTCTATCCCTTTTGTCACATCAGCTGAAGTAACCCACAGTAACCTGCCTAGTGTTCCTATGCATACCTCTGTGGAAAGTGGAAATGGCAGTGATCTTAATGAGTGACAGTGAAGGTTAAAATACTTGCATTGCAGATCCTCAAAGAATGACTGTTCACATTGCTAGTATTATCCAAAGCTCATATATAAAAATACGTGGAAACAACAATAAGGAAAGCGGGTGGTCCATCTGCCTGTTGTTGTTGATGGTGGTAGTGGTGGTGGTGGTGGTAGATGAGAGGATGGGTGGGTGGGTGGGTGGTTGGCTGATTGGTTATGCTTGGTTGATTGGTTGGTTTTGGTTGGTTAGTTGGTTAATTTGGTTTTGTTTATATCAACTTGATACAAGATAGAGTCCTCTGAGCAGAAGGAATCACAGCTAAGAAAATAGCTCCATAAGATCTGGCTATAGGCAAGTGCTTTGTATATTTTCTTAATTAGTGATAGGCCAGCCCAGCTATGCCTGGGCTAGAGGTCCTGGGTTCTGCAAGAATGTAAGCTGAGAAATCCATGAGGAACAAGCCAGTAAGCAGCACCCCTCCATGGCCTCTGCATCAGACCCTGCCTCCAAGCTCCTGCTCTAGTTGAGTTCCTGCCCTGACTCCCTAATAAACAATAAAGTAGAAATGTAAGCCAAATAAATCCCTTCTACCTCAACTTACATTTTGAGGTAGAAACTTGCTTCATCATGGAGATAGTAACTATGACTAAGTCACTGGGCTTCAGAAGAAAACAGAGTTTGTTGACAAAAGTATAAGACTTGTCCAGGTTCTAATCCTGAGTTCCCAGAAGCCCCTATTTTAAATACCCCTTTCCACTGTAAAACACTAACAAGAATAACTAAGAATGAGGTGATATCACCATTCATTTATTCTTTTAAAAAAAATGACTGTTTTGACGATGAGAATAAAAAAAAATACTCCATATTCAAAAGTAGATTTAAAGCCTATATGTTAAAAATCAAAATAAACCCAAAAAAGATATCTATGTTTATTATAACAATACAAAGTGGAAGCAAATTAAAAATGGCCCAAATAGATTCTTGTCTTAATGTACTACACATAAGACATAAGTCATTTCTGGAAAGGGATACCCTCTCAGAGGCAAAGGGGAAGAGGAGTGGGAGGAAGAACTCTATGAGAGGGGATGGTGAGGGGGACAACATTTGGGATATAAATAAATAAAATAATTAATTAAAATATTTTTAAACTTATTGCTTCTCAAATTGCATTCCTTCATTTATATAAATCTTTCTGACACAACAAATCTAGGGTCAACATTCTACTTAAACCCTTTGATCCATCCATTGGAAAAACTGTCTAAATAATTTCATCAAACTATACTCTTTGCTGCAGATGTTGTATCTTACCAAGGTGTATATTACGCTATTGCCACAAGCAGGCATCTTGAGACTCCATGTGTATAATTTTGTATTTCCTTCAATTAAGTGAAAAGTTGGGGTGCCTAGTGATATCAATAAATTGCAGGCCAAAATTGTTAGGAAAAAGTTACTGAGGTCCTTGTTAAATTGGTGATTTAGGTAATCTGTGGGTGTCACTTCATTACTCCATGACCTGATGGACTTGCAAATACTATACAACAGAAGTTCTCCTAAGCAGCTGGATTGATGCTTTACGTTTGGAAGCAGAACATCAGTAAAGGTCAGTGGGACAATATGATTTATTCAAATACAATACTATGTGAGCTACTTTTCTTTCCAGAATAAATGGCAAGCATTTTGTATGTGTCTTTAGATTCTTGATAGACATATCATTTGACGTGTTTCGTTGTTTAATGCTGCTTTTTAGAGATGAGAGAAAACAATCTATCTGCACTTCGTGGCCATGTCTAGCTCACCAAAGAAGGTAGGGACCTACAGCAAAAATCAATTGGTTAATAAAATAGTTAATTGACTAAGTGCTTGTTCTGATGGGCCAAAGGCATGGACAGTCACCACCCAAGTACGGGTGCTTAATTAAAGTGGCACTGGCTAAGCTTAATGAAATTCTGCCATGTAGATAAAAATTAATGCTGGAAAGACATCTGCATTTATTATTATATTGCAGAAAGGAAGCAAATTAAAAGTAGCCCAATTAGGCTTTAGTCTTAATGTACTTCACATAAGTCACTTGTGGCTAGCACAGCAGTTACAGGAAACTCTAAAAATCATTGGTTCTCAAATATGAGGCCCCATTAGTGGTGTATTTCACATCCTAATATGGCATACAAATATAAGCAGGGCAATTATCTGAGACTGTTCCACATTTTATAAATTGTGTTTTTATTACAGATAGTGAGGATGAAGTCGGGCGAGAATGTGTATAGGAAAGAGTTGGCAAAGCCACCTTTTTTCAATAAAATGAAAATATGGCTTCAAATCGTAACTAACCCAGCCTACATCTTCTAGTGCCTCTGTGATAGCAACGTGGCTGAATTGGAGAGACATCATAACTCTCTCCTGAGGAGGTTCCCCCTTACTCGTGCACCAGGTGCTCCAAAACAACACCGTGCTGGAGTAGAGGTCCTGGGGAGCAGATACGCTGAAGCTGATGATGTTATGTAGCCTTTATACAAACTCAAGTCAAAGACCCTCATGACTAAACCTATATTTTTCCAGAGTAGAAACGCACGTATCTAAATGAGAAAAAACTATCTGTAAAGGAACAACAGTCATCCTGGCATCCTTGTAGACCCTCATGCAGCCAACACTTCTAAGTATTGTTCTACAGCTGTTACTGACCATGTTTAAAAATAAGCTAACAAAATCTCAGAATCTAACTATCTAGCTCAGATTAGTCTCAAACTCACAATCCTCTGGCTTCGTTCTCATGCGTTTCAGAGATGATAGCCGTGTACCACTATGTGCAACCAAAAGTTCTTCTAAGATGCACAACAACAGCAGAAAAGATGTGCAACAAAAATTTTTATATTGGTTTGGTTGCTATCTGGAGGAAACCTGCTCCTTTTTTGAAAGGAAATGGAACGGGAGTGGTTCTTGGGGAAAAGGAAGGTTTGGGTGGGGGGGCTAGGAGGAGTAGAGGGAAGAGATACTGCAATCAGGATGTAGTGTATGAGAGAATAGATTTTTTTAAACGTTTTACAGAAAAAGAAAGTTTATTTCTTTGCAGATCATTCTAAAACAAAAAGAGATTAATTTAAGTTGTTGGAAGAATATTTTAATGTAAAAGAAGAGGTCTTAACATTCCAGATGAACGATGATGATCAGGCACCGGGCACCAGTTTCTATAATTGCCCCTGAAGCCAGAGAGTAGCTCATGTCAGGCATGTGTATGCATGATTCCCTTGAAGTTAAGAAGTTGACACTCAAAGAAAATTAACAGGTAGATGGACACAAAAATTCTTTTTTTTTATTTGATATAATTTATTTACATTTCAAATGATTTCCCTTTTCTAGCCCCCCCACTCCCTGAAAGTCCCGTAAGCCCCCTTCTCTTCCCCTGTCCTCCCACCCACCCCTTCCCACTTCCCCGTTCTGGTTTTGCTGAATACTGTTTCACTGAGTCTTTCCAGAACCAGGGGCCACTCCTCCTTTCCTCTTGTACCTCATTTGATGTATGGATTATGTTTTGGGTATTCCAGTTTTCTAGGTTAATATCCACTTATTAGTGAGTGCATACCATGATTCACCTTTTGAGTCTGGGTTACCTCACTTAGTATGATATTCTCTAGCTCCATCCATTTGCCTAAGAATTTCATGAATTCATTGTTTCTAATGGCTGAATAGTACTCCATTGTGTAGATATACCATATTTTTTGCATCCACTCTTCTGTTGAGGGATACCTGGGTTCTTTCCAGCATCTGGCAATTATAAATAGGGCTGCTATGAACATAGTAGAACATGTATCCTTATTACATGCTGGGGAGTCTTCTGGGTATATGCCCAGGAGTGGTATAGCAGGATCTTCTGGAAGTGAGGTGCCCAGTTTTCGGGGGAACTGCCAGACTGCTTTCCAGAGTGGTTGTACCAATTTGCAACCCCACCAGCAGTGGAGGAGTGTTCCTCTTTCTCCACACCCTCTCCAACACCTGCTGTCTCCTGAATTTTTAATCTTAGCCATTCTGACTGGTGTAAGATGAAATCTTAGGGTTGTTTTGATTTGCATTTCCCTAATGACTAATGAAGTTGAGCATTTTTTAAGATGCTTCTCCGCCATCCGAAGTTCTTCAGGTGAGAATTCTTTGTTTAACTCTGTACCCCATTTTTTAATAGGGTTGTTTGGTTTTCTGGAGTCTAACTTCTTGAGTTCTTTATATATATTGGATATTAGCCCTCTATCTAATGTAGGATTGGTGAAGATCTTAGAGCTCCTACAGCTGATAAACAACTTCAGCAAAGTGGCAGGTTATAAAATCAACTCAAGCAAATCAGTGGCCTTCCTATACTCAAAGGATAAGCAGGCTGAGAAAGAAATTAGGGAAATGACCCCCTTCACAATAGCCACAAACAGTATAAAGTATCTTGGGGTGACTCTTACCAAACATGTGAAAGATCTGTATGACAAGAACTTCAAGACTCTGAAGAAGGAAATGGAAGAAGACCTCAAAAAATGGGAAAACCTCCCATGCTCATGGATCGGTAGAATCAATATAGTTAAAATGGCCATTTTGCCAAAAGCAATATACAGATTCAATGCAATACCCATCAAAATCCCAACTCAATTCTTCACAGAGTTAGAAAGAGCAATTATCAAATTCATCTGGAACAACAAAAAACCCAGGATAGCTAAAACTATTCTCAGCAACAAAAGAAAATCTGGGGGAATCAGTATCCCTGACCTCAAGCAATACTACAGAGCAATAGTGTTAAAAACTGCATGGTATTGGTACAGTGACAGGCAGGAGGATCAATGGAACAGGATTGAAGATCCAGAAATGAACCCACACACCTAAGGCCACTTGATCCTCGACAAAGAGGCTGAAAACATCCAAATGGTAAAAAGATAGCCTTTTCAACAAATGGTGCTGGCTCAACTGGAGGGCAGCATGCAGAAGAATGCGAATTGATCTGTCCTTGTCTCCTTGTACTAAGCTCAACTCCAAATGGATCAAGGACCTCCACATAAAGCCAGACACTCTGAAGCTAATAGAAAAGAAACTGGGGAAGACCCTTGAGGACATCGGTACAGGGAGAAAGTTTCTGAACAGAACACCAATAGTGTATGCTCTAAGAGCAAGAATTGACAAATGGGACCTCATAAAATTACAAAGTTTCTGTAAGGCAAAGGACATCATCAAGAGGACAAATCGGCAACCAAAAATTCTTACCATTGAACTGAGTATAGGTTCCCCAGTGGAGGAGCTAGAGAAAGGACCTGAGGAGCTGAAAGGATTTGCAGCCTTATAGGAGGAACAACAATATGAACGAACCAGTATCCCCCAGAGCTCCCAGAGACTAAACCACTAACCAAAGAGTACACATAGAGAGACCCATGGCTCCAGCTGCATATGTAGCAGAGGATGGCCTTGTTGGACATCAAAGGGAGGAGAGGCCCTTGGTCCTGAAAAGACTTGATGCCCCAGTATAGGGGAATGCCAGGACAGGGAAGCAGGAGTGGGTGGGCTAGTGAGCAGGGGGAGGGGGGATGAGTTAGGGGGTTTTCAGAGGGGAAAGAAGGAAAGAGGATAACATTTGAAATGGAAATAAAGAAAATAACTAATAAAAAAAGAAAAAAGAAATCTTTCACATATGTAATGGAACAATAACTAATCTATGATATCTATCCCTTGACATCAGTACTTAAATACACAGTAACATATGAAGAAAGGTTAATGGAATGAAGTATTTTGCTGTGCATCTGAGGGTCTTCCATCTTTAACCTTACTCCTCGTCTCCTCCTATTATTCTGATAACTACAATAGGTCAATCTTCAACTGATCACAAATCCTTTTTTGAATGGACATTATATCTTTTCATTGTACAAATCCCATAGAACTTCCAGCTCTGTCCTGGGTGACCAGCTTAATGAATATTTCTCAAGAAGGAAGTTAAAGGTTGTAGAAAAGAAAGCCATCCTTTCTCCATTGTTACGGGATGTTAAAATGGAGCATTTCCTAATAGAATAACCCAATTTTTATACTTACTGATGGTAGCTAACTTAAAGTTAATTGATTTTTACAAGGTCACAGAAGCAGGGAGTGGCAGAGCTAATTATGTCAACAAACACCAAGCAGTACCTGGTATGTAGCAAGGACTGAGATTACAATGAAGCTCTTCCATGACTGAAGTCTGTCCTTCCCCTCAAACTGAGAAATGAATTTAGAATCGCCCTTATTAGAGTGTAACCTCCATAGAAGTACCCACTCTACAACTGAGCATTATTTATAAGGTTTGATGACCATTTGCAAAATAATTTAACGAACCATAAATCTTCAGACAATATAAAAATCTTTTGTCGATTCTGAGGTTCTTAAGAATCTTTCCAGATTATCTTAGGGAATGTCAGTGACTGCTGAATTACTCCAGGACTTCAGAATTCTGATAAGACATAATTCTTTCTCACCACGGTGGCACGCGTTTAAAGAACTGCTTCCAGCTGGGTTCTTTATGATTGCTTTCTATGTAAGCAAGAGTCTACTTCTTTTTCAGATAACACATGTTTGGGGTGAATTCTTTGCATCCTCTCCTCTCATTTGGGTCACAGGCAGACATAGCCTGAATCTCTAATTGGCCAGGCTATCCCCGAGTTACCCAATAAAACATCAGTTGCACTAGCATATATGTTTGTCACATTCACAGTCCTGTGTTGCATTTTCTAAAATAAGGCTTCTCCACACCGTTATCAGCGAGAATTCCTAAAGAGCTGGTTGGTATCAGGTTCAGAGTGCTTCTTTTAAAGACTTTTACAAAGGTATGCATGGGAACGCTTTTTCTCAAAACCCTGTCCTGACAAGCTAAGTACTCACAGTTCTTTGTCGAAAGAAAGGTCTTTCATCTTTTTCTTTTACTTCCTCCTTCTCTTCAGGAAGGTTTCCCTCCTTGGAGATAGCCTCCTTTGGCTTGCAATATACCTATTGTATAGCAGGCAGGATTTCACACTCTCTCCCCTACCGTTATCCCTTATTTTGAGCAGAAGAAAACTGTTACCTTTGTGAACTGCTTGAGTGTGAAGAAAAGCCACACGCTGCTTGTTTCTGAAACATGTATTCATCATTTACAAACAATTGTTGAGTACCTAACATAGGTGGCAGGGCTGTATAACAAGGTGTAAAGATAAACTGTCCCTTAGAGTTGGGGTACATGTATGCTGAAAATTACATTGATAGACAAAACCCCGTTCACAAACTCAGCATTAAAAAAGAAACGATTTTTAAATGTTCTTACCTTCAATACGATATGTTGGCAAGGTGATGGGTCTGTTAATTAGTTTGAGTGAATCTTTTTGCAGCATACACACAGATTAAGACATCACATTGTGCTCTGTAAATATACACAATTGTTGCTTGTAAATGAAAGAAGAGATAAGTTGGAATTGGTAAGATTAAATAACTCCCTGAAGGTCACATAGACAGAAGTTAATACACTGGTTCTTGCTCGAAATTCTCATGATCTTTAGAGAATAACCAGCTGCTCAGAACTGACACCTACCAGAAAGGATACTTGGACAGACATAGGCCCGCGACCTCAAGGGTGAACATAACACATTGTGTTCTGCCAGAGAAAAAGCAAGCAAAACTAAGATATCAGATTTAACCAACTAAAATGTAAAAATATTTAAATAAAAGGGAGCATCTTCAGCTGATAGTTTCATTTTTCAGATATATTATATATTTATACATGATGAACGAGCTATGTTTTTGAGGCTCTGTAGCCCAAAGTGGCCTTAAACTCACAGAAAACTTCCTTCTTTGGCCTTACTGGTCTCCCTGAAGTTACTGGGTAAAGAATTAACCTGCCCCTATGCCTCACAATATGTTGCATTTTTTATTAGATATATTCTTTATTTACATTTCAGATGTTGTCCCCTTTCCTGGTTCCTCCCTCCCCCAAAAGTACCATAAGCCATCTCCCTTCCCCCATCAACCCTCTCCTGCTTCCCTGTCTTGGTATTCCTCTACACTATGGCATCAAGTCTTTCCAGGACCAAGGGCCTCTCCTCCCTTTGTTGTCTAACAAGAATCCTTTGCTGCCTATGTGTCTGGTGCCATGGGTAACTTTATGTGTACTCTTTGATTGATGGTTTTGTCCCTGGGAGCTCTGGGAATACTGGGTGACTCATATTGTTGTTCCTCCTATGCCACAATCAATCCCTTAAGCTCCTTGTGTTCTAGCTCCTCCATTGGGGACCCTGTGCTCAGTTCACTGGCAGGCTGCGAGTGTCCCCTCTGTATTTCTCATGCACTGGCAGAACCTCCCAGGTGACAGCTATATCCAGCTCCAGTCAGCAATCACTTGTGTGCATCAATAATAGTGTCTGGGTTTTGTAACTGTATATGGATGGATCCCTGGGTGGGGTACTCATATTGCATTTTTTAATTACTCATATATTTAAAACTTTTGTTTTATAGAAATGATAGAGCTCCCTTCAAATGTTAGACTGAGCAAAATTTTAGATGGCATGATCAAGAAGGAAAACCTCTACTGGAGGCTGGGCCCAAGTAGCCTCCAGGCCTCCATCTTCTGATGTGCAAAATGAAAGAGCAGGCTCTCTCAACGGTTTGCCTACTTGCTACCTGAACACTTTCCTTTCCACAGATGCACAACGGGGTCAGAAGGAAATCAGTGCTGTGTATCCCCAACCTACTTATCCTCATCCACACTATAACACGAGACACAAGAGCTGTTTGTATCAGCTCTGCATATGGTCCTTTAAACTAGCTCTAAAGAAAATATTCCAGTCTCAAATAATAAACATTAAAGGTCAAATTTGATCGCCATCTGGCTATAAATTTCTAAGTCTAAAGCTTCTTCAAACTCAGTGAGATAAGGAGCAATGTGTCTAGGGCAGAGATCAGGAATCGATCATTCTCCAGAGCGTGTAGACTAATAAACTTCTTTTTTTTAATAAATAAATGAAATGAAATGTATGTGAGATTGCTACTCTGTGACAGCCTCAACATGTCTTCCCTACCTAAGGTAGCTTGGACTCTATGTTCACCATATCAGCCGAGGCCAGTGCTTGAGAGGATTACCTACTTGGGAATAGTCTAAGCTATATAGTGAGTTAGTAACCACAAAGCGAAGTACTGTGTCCACATTGGCCACCTAGTTTCAAATACATACCATTATTTCATTAAAGAAGTCCAAATAGTGTAATCATTGCATTCAAACAGAGTCCATGAGAGCCCGAGTGTTCCTCTAGAAGTGAACCCTATTGCTTGCAGGTAGTAACCATTAAGAGAGGCTGGCAAAACATACCAAACATGAGCACTTATTGCCCCTCGTTTGCCCTTAATCTCTCCATGGGGGCCTTTTTTTTAGTTTTTTGATTTTTTTTTTTTGAGACAGGGTTTCTCTGTATAGCCCAGGCTGGCCTCAAACTCAGATATCTGCCTGCCACTGCCTCCCAAGTGCTAGGATTAAAGGCCTGCGCCACCACTGCCCAGCCCATGGGGTCTTTTAGACTAACTCTTCCTAACAGTGCAGCTGGCCAGCCCATAGGTGCACCTCTTCATCTGAGATCCTGGGTGAATTTTTTCTGAGTGATATATTTACTCTATTTTCCTAAGAATGAAGTGTGCATGTGCATACACACATATTCGCATGTGTGTGTATGTACATACATATACACACACACACACACACACACACAGAGAGAGAAGTTAATGTAGATATGGTGAGACTTAATCCCTGCTGTTCATTGTTCAGTGCATCAAAAGGAGCCTGCCAGCCACTTCTCTGTGAAAGCACTAGTCTCACTGCAAGGTCAAGAAGAGTCTTCTTGCTCTGGCTTCCTGCATTAGCTGTCTTATGTTTGACACCTCGTGCTGAGATGCCTTACTTAGCGTGAAGCTCTGCACTAACTTAGCTCAGTCTGACGAGGCACTTGGAAGAACCAAGTGGAAGCTGTCTTGAAACTGCAAAAAGAGCTATGGGGTCAGTGTAGTCACTTTGTAAAATATCAACCTGGTTAATGAAGGGGCCAGGAAAGTCCAACTCACCAGTGTACAGCTGTCGTTTGATCCTGTAAGGGAAAAGAATTAATGCTTTTATTTTACAGTGAATGTGCTTAGTAACACTGAAGCCAATATTCTTTCTATTCCACGTTGTTTCACCTTCAAATGGTAGAAATTTGCACAGAGCACAAAGGGGAGGATGGGATTCTCCAGAGAAATAATGTGTGTGTGTGTGTGTGTGTGTGTGTGTGTGTGTGTTTATGTGTGGTATTGCAATAGGGGAACTGAACACACCTAGGGATACAGAAGAATGCAAACATGTCTGAAGAGCGCACATGTGAGCAAGGTTCAAACCTATGTCAGGAACTGTGGATTTATGCTTGAGAATAATACTGCTTAAAACACAAAAAAATCAACAATCCAGTTGGACACCATATACAAAATGTTTCATAAAGTTCTTGGGGCATTATTAGTGCTTAATGAGTGATCATAATTTGATATCAATAGACACTAAGCCACCATACACTAGCTGGTCCGAGGTCCCCAACACATATACAGCAGAGGATTCTCTGATCTGAGAGAAGATGTGCCTAATCCTCAAGAGACTTGAAGCCCAAGGGAGTGGGAAGGCCTGCTGGGGGCCAGGGTTAGGGGCGTGGGGACATTCTTGGAGAGAGGAGGAAGGGGGAATGGGATGAGGAACTGTTGGAGGGCAGAACAGGAGAGGACTAGACTGTATAAAAATAAAAGCAATTTTAAAAAAGAGGTGAAATATATTACTTTTACTTAAAAGAATGGCATTGACAACACATTAACTAAATTAACTTTTATAAAGCTTACTCAATGATCACACAATATGCTTATTGTATATTTATTCTTTTAGTATACATACAATTCCATGAATTAGACACTATTATTGTGAAAAACAAGGGAACTTGGGTAGACATGGGTGAAACACCATGCCCAAGATCAATGAGTTTTGGTAAACACACAATCAGAATTTAAACCGAAATAATGGATTCCTGAACTCATGTTTTAATCACCAGGCTCTATGGTCTCTCCAGATCTTGGATGGGAATTATAAGTAAATTTTTAAAAATTGATGACAAGTTACTTTGAAGAGAACTAAAATAATCAAGCCATACAATCATAGAGGTATTAAAGAACAGGAGCTCTTTTAGAAAATTACTGAAATCCCTGCATCCAAAGGAGTGACAGGATTGGAGCAGAAGGAAGAGGGGCATAAGAGGATCAATCAACTGGTCTGATGGGTCAGGACTCACACACAAATACATTCACATATACCCACATACACCCATACACACACATAGAAACACATACGGACATGTGTATATACACACACAAACACATATATACATTTTCACACACATACATGGTCTCACATACCATATGCATCATATACATACACACATGCACACACATACATTTACACACATTCACGCATTATCAAAAGGTACATACATACATACATATATACATACATACATATATACAGACATACATATATACATACATACATATATACATACATACATACATACATACAAAATACATACACATACAAACACACAGTCTCTTTCTCCTGTTACATACACACACAGAGGTGAGGGGAGAATCAGAGAAATAAACTGAATAAAAGCAAATAAATTCATTTGAAGTCCTGGAAGGAAAGTATGCAATGAAATGAAGATTCTGACTAAAGAAGCAATTGGGGCATCATCATGTAAACTTGTTCTAGGATCTCACTAATGAAAAAGGACAAGAAAAACAAGTGATGCGAGACTGCAAGTGGGGAACAGAACTGCCACTTTTCACACGTGTCAGGACTCCAACCGATAGGCAAACTCTTCAAGCACTGGGGAGTATAGTTAAACAGCTAGACACAAAATCAGTACAGAAAAACTATACAGCAACAAAATGCAAGTGTGAATCTCCATAATAGTGTTACTCACACAAGCATTCAAAACCCAAATGCCTAAAGATAGAATTAACCAAGGAATATACACAATTACCACACTGAAAATAATAAAATGTTATTAAAACTAAAGAAATGTTAAGACGGCTGGAGAGATGGCTCCACAGTTAAGAGTGTGTGTCGCTCTTGAGCAGAGGACCTGAGTTCAGTTCCACACACCCACATGTGGCTCCAACTGTAGGGGATCTGACACCTGCAGATTCTGTGGGAAGTTGCACTACACATGCACATACATATACTTAATTTAAAATTAAGCCAATGTTTTAAAATGGCTCTTAAAATACAAACAGGAAGATTTACAGATAAGCCATTTGTGGTTAGAAAATGTCCAGATGTGAGGCGGTGGTGGCGCACACCTGTAATCCCAGCACTCTGGGAGGCAGAGGCAGGCGGATTTCTGAGTTCGAGGCCAGCCTGGTCTACAGACTGAGTTCCAGGACAGCCAGGGCTACACAGAGAAACCCTTTCTCCAAAAAAAAAAAAAAAAGAAAGAAAGAAAGAAAGAAAGAAAAAAGAAAAAAGAAAAAAAAAGAAAAGAAAATGTCCAGGTGTCATTTGTCCCCACAGAGCCACATATTGCAGCAGCAAATCTCAATCAAAAGTCCTTCAAAGGTGTCTGTGTGTGCACGTAAACTGACAGTTAAAACTTACAGGAAGAAATGCAAAAGAACAAAACTGTCATCACCGCCTTGGAGAAGGGCAGACGTGAAAATTAATTTTATAGGAATTAAGAACAGTTCAGTATTAGTTGAAAGTCAGAGACACTGACAGCAGAAGAAAGACATGCTTCCTGACAAGCATGCTTTTGTAGTACACTGGAGAAAGGTTAATCTGCTCAGTAACTAATACTGGCTCATTCAGACATTCCCAGGAGGAAAAGCATTGCCCTCAGCTTGAACCTCAAGTCTTGCACAAAAAATCATGCCAGAGAGACTTTTTACTTCAATGTCCAAAATACACACGCACACATACACATACATATACATATGTACATAAAACTTTGAGTCAAAATCATATTGGGGTGGGCTGGAGAGAAGACTCAGCAGTTAAGAGCACTGACTGCTCTTCCAGAGGTCCTGAGTTCAATTCCCAGCAACCACATGGTGGCTCACAACCATCTGTAATGGAATCTGATGCCCTCTTCTGATGTATCTGAAGACAGCTACAGTGTACTCATATACATAAAATAAACAAATACATCTTTTTTTTTAAAAAGTATATAAGGAATAACTTACTACTTTGGAATATACAGAAACTCAGATCTCCCAACCACAAAGGAAAATGGTCATAAATTTTACAACATGGAAATTAAGGACTTGGACTCATCATGAGGCATATGAAAAGGAAAGCTGAAAATGGAAGAAATATTTGTAATATATATGTAATAGCTCAACCTGTGTCACCAGAAAAGGTGAGTGCTGGTCACTAGTACCTGGAAATATGATTTAATTTGGAGTGTGAATTTCTGAAGTTGTAACCAAGTGAAATCTCTTCAGATGACAGCATCCTGGACTTAGGGTGACCTCTACATTCAATGACGTGTTGTCTGCATAAGAGACTAGAAGATACTTACTTCGGACAAAGAAACATGTGGAAAGGGAAGGTTCATGTGTGGCTGCAAAATAAGAAAAGATTCCCAGCCTTCAAATTCTAAGACAAAAGAGTCAAATTCCCCAAGAGGCCTCAAGTTCCCAGAGCTTCAGGCTGTAGCCTTTGCAGAAAGTTGTTGGAAACAACCCTGAAAAACTCACCTAACATACAGAGAAAGTGCTTGGTCAAAGATACATTTGCTAAGTGTGTTTTTGCTGGTTATTTTAATCTATCCTCACAGTAGTCCTGCGTCGAGGCTCCTGTGTTCATCTTAAACACAAGACTACAGGGAATGGAGAGAGATTAAAATATTTTGCTTTAGTCTGGAATTCATGCCACAGTCTTTTTTCTTCAAAGTGCCTGGTCTATGCACTAGATATTTCATAGAGAGTATCAGAGACCTTGGAGCTGTGTACATGAAGAGTACAAACAAACAGAGCAGATTAGGAAGAGATAAAACCCACACTATTCACAATAGATAAGAAAAGAATGTTGTTTTGTGCTCTCTTAATTGAAGAAAAGCTCTGGGCACCTGTGGCTGCACCTCTAAGAACAGGATCAACTAGCTGAAGGTCTATAAAATGTCCCAGTCCTCCAGTTCCCAGCTCCATTAATTGCCTTGCCCTACACAGTCCCCAAACCTAGGTCTTCCCAACATTCAGATGAAATCTAATCAACAAAGATCAGCATAAAATGTCATGCATTTTGGCAAGACAGATGGGAGCCTAAGTGGGGACCAAAAACTGCTCTTCTAATGCTCTCAGTCACTGCAGACATCAAATCCAATAGTGGAAGTGACTGACTGCTTATTAGCAAACAGTTGTTATTGGGAATGGTCCAACGATTTAACCGGAGAAAAGGGCCTCTTTTCCTGAAACCCGGCTTTCTCTATCTGGTGCATTTTCTCATATAGAGTTTTAGCTCTGGGTCTCAGAACACTTTTAAAACATTGCGTTTCCACTCCAAAGCATGTGCACTGCATTTCTGTTGACTATTTAAATCTCCTCTAACTTTGCAGTAAATTGAAGTGATCCAACAGTTCCAGGATAGAAGGATAAAGTCTAGCCCAAGTGGGGGGAGCATTAAACCTCCTTGCAAGTCGAGCAAAAGCAGAAGTGACAGCCTGGTAGCAGTTTAAAATTACTCTGAGGACCACAACTGCTAATTAAAATAGACTTTCATGGTAACAGATGAACATCTGGTATCTTCTATTCAAAAGAAAAATTAAAGAGTTTACATTTCATTTGTAGTAATGAAAAACTTAGATATAAGGCTTACAGTGTTTTAGTTTAGGCTTTGCTTAAGTTGTATTTTCTTTCACTATGCCTTCCAACTGTATGATGTTTTCTCTATTGTCATTTTTTAATAGCTACAAAATGTTCATAATAAAACAAATCTGGCAGAAGTCAGAACCTATGATTCATTTACAGTCTCTCTAAAAGCTATGCATTATCCTGTTCCTGTCTCAGGAGAAATAAATTGAAGGAGGATTATCCTAAAGACGGTGTTTTGATGAAATGCATTTGATCTGATTCTGCAAAAGCATTCTTGGAGGAGATCTCTCCTAGATCAGAGAAAGGAAAGAATAAAGAAGGGAGGGGGAGAGGATGTGAAGGGGAGAAGGTAAAGGAAATTGGAGAAATGGAAGAAAGGGAAGGAAAGAAAGAAGAAATGAGGAAAGAATAGATGATAGACTATAGATAGATAGATAGACTAGAGAGAGAGAGAGAGAGAGAGAGAGAGAGAGAGAGAGAGAGAGAGGATGCTGGTAGTGATCATGACTGAACACGAATTTTTATTCTATACTTTTTCCCTATTCTATCTGTGATTCCTTAAGGGATTGTGTACACCAAGCATTCTCTTTCTCCTTTTAAAAAAAGATTTTTATTGATTGATTGTTATATGTAAGTACACTGTAGCTGTTTTCAGACACACCAGAAGAGGGCATCAGATCGAATTACAGATGGTCATGGAGCCACTGTGTGGGTTGCTGGGATTTGAACTCAGGACCTCCGGAGCAGTCAGTGCTCTTAACTGCTGAGCCAATTCTCCAGCTCTCGCTCTAGCAACAGCTCACTGTAGCTGTCTTCAGATACCCCAGAGGAGGGTGTCAGATTTCATTACAGATGGTCGTGAGCCACCATGTGGTTGCTGGAATTTGAACTCAGGACCTCTGGAAGAGCAGTCAGTGCTCTTAACTGCTGAGCCATCTCTCCAGCCCCCACCAAGTATTCTCTTATCACTTAAGTAGACAAAGATGATAACAATCCCTCCCAGGGCTGTGTCTTCATCTTTTGAGATGAACTTGTTCTTTACTACCTCCTTGAATGCATTTATAGCTCCCTCCCTTAGTGACTGTGCATGTGTCTCCATTGTGGTAACCATGGTACTCATCACTAGTTAGTACTCATCACTGACAAATAACTCATCAATAAGCACTGGTGCTGATTGTTCACTCCCATGTCCTTCTTCATGTTTTCCTATGTGGACTTTGATAGAGTCCTTCTTTATTTCTGTGACACAGATTAGTAGTTAACATAGAAAGGACAATACACAAAATATCATCATGAGATTCAAATACAAGATCATCAAGAAGCCAATGTCAATCATTTTTACAACCAGTCACTGGATACTCTCTAATTGATCATGAAAAATCACAATTTCCCTCCGTGCTTAAATCCATGCTCTTTTTCATATCTTTACTATTATCTAAACTGGAAGAATTCAATAGTGACAAAAGCTTTTACACACTTCCTGTCATATGCACAGGAGCCGTGTACACCTCTAGAAAAGCAAGATTTTGCCATTCTGGAGGACCCATTCCTCAATGACATTTTGTGCTTTGGGTGGTTAAAAGTAGTGGGTGCTTTTATTCCTTTCCTAGACCCACAACCACCTGCATTTTGACTCAATAGCTTCAGTCTGTCTTTACTCTGCTTCGAGAGTGAGATTAGGGGGCAAGGTCTATGAACCCAAGGAAGCAAAACCAGTGAAGGGGAAAGAAAAGCAGCTGTGTGTTATGACTGTACTGTGAGTCTTCTGTGAGATAGCAGTGTCTTCCCTACCTTAGAACAGGGAGATAACAGAGTGTGTTCCTGGGAAGGTTTTCTAGGATGTCCCTTGTTCCTCAAATGAAATAGCTGTGATGTTTGCCTGCCTCATGTTATTATCCTAGCGGCAAATCATATAGACCCATGTGTGCCTGTTAACAGTGAAGCACAGGGACCTAGCACAAACCTTCTCTAAGCAAGCCTTGTTCTCCATCACTCCTCACTGACAAAGCAAGATGTCTAAATTTCAGTCACTCGGCCGTCTCTCCATCTACTTACATAAGGAGATGGAAGATCAGAGAACTTTTAGAAGTTGCCTGGTATCTCACATCTAACACCAGCCGCAGGTAAAATCCGTGATTTGTGACTTAGCCATTCATGGTATTTTTCACTTTGTGACCTAAATCATTAAGATATTCATATATTTTAAAGTTGCATATCCAAACACAGACACACCTGATGTTTAGGAGACTGGATGGACTGGACACTATACACACAGAGAAAAGTGATCTTACTCTGTCACACCCGTTGACTCGTGATGGAGGTTTTTAGGTTCACGTGGAATTTATCAGAGGGAGCAGTTAATTTTATCCAAACTCTAAATAAGGCTCACTATATACTAAGATTTCTTCAAGCCTCTCCAGTAAATCATTGGAAATGAAACCTGGGGTCTGTTCTCAATACCATTCCTCATCCAGCTGAACTATCCTGCTTCTCTTGATTGAATGAGAAGTTCTGTGTGTCTAGCACCATGTCTAGGCTATGCAGTAATAATTCAATCCTCGCTCTTGCTTGTGTGGATAAGATCACCAGGATTTTTTTTTTAATCCCTGAGATGTTTATAGTTTTGCATATACATATGTGCAAGACCTTAGATTGCTACTTGGGGCTACAGAGAGAAAATGCATCCTTGGCCCCTATTTAACAGGCCACCTTCAATGTTAAAGAAGCCTCCATGATTCAAACAAAGCACACATACATCCACACTTACTTCTGAGTGTTCAGCAGTGAAAATTCCCCATTCATCTTTTACCCCTTGCCCCCTCTACATGGCCCTGACTCTTTATTCTCTCTGGCCGAAGTGATCGGGTTATAAAGCCAAGTTAATGCTGTTAGTGCTGGAATGACTTTTCTTACGCTTGTGTATTCCACAGCTCTCACAAAGTCAGGAGGAATTACTGTGCATTGAGTTCACCTTGCCAGAAAGATGACAAACAGAGGGAGGGAGGGGCAGGGAGCTCAGGCGCCCAGCTGACCCGTTCTTTAACCTTTCCCTCTGGAAGCCATTCTTCCCTCTGTGGGTGTCGCACAGGCCAGAGGCACAGCTAACTCTGCCCTTGAGATACAAAGGAGAGCAGAGTTGACGTCAGCTGTTTCTTCCAGAGCAAACAGTCCACCAACTCCACAGGCAGACAGCTTGCAAAATTGTCTTTGTAGGACTGCCGAGGTCTCCTTTTCCCGTCAAGTTCACTTTGTATTCGTTCAGCAAAGATGTGCCTACTGCCGAGTGCACCAGGGGACATTGTGTCAGAGTCGTGGCAAGCCCACTTCATGGGTGATTAGCATTCTCTGACCCAACCACCCATTTTCAATCACATGCAGCGGTAGACATCTGGCTGCAGCAATTACTCCTATCCTTCAAAAACGTCCCCTGCTCAACACCACTGGATTAACTTTGTTAAATTGCTCTGCTTCCAATGATATCTTGTGTGGAACCACTGATGCAAAGTCTGTATCAAAAATACATAACACAACATGCTCTCCAAAAATATGACATCTATATATCTGCCCTACTTTTGTTACCATCATAATAATAAAATCACTCTGACCAAAAACTACTTGAGGAGGAAAGCCTATAGGCTACAGCCTATCAACAGAAGAATTCAATGCAGGCAACTGGAGACAGGAACTGGAACAGAATCCATAGAGGAACACTGCTCCCAGCCTCCCACAGTAAGACCCATCATAAATAGCCTAGACTTACCTAGCAAAGGAATGCACCACCCACACTGTACTGGTTCATTCTAAATCAATTCACAACCAAAAACCACATCCCCATGCACATACCCATAGGCCAATCCATAGGAGGCATTTCCTCAACTGAGGTTCCTTCTTCTCAGGATTGTCAAATTGACAACTTCTATGTGTATCCCCATTAAGAAGCAGAGAATAAGATGAATAATTACTTGCCTTTTTTTTTATTCTTAGCTTTGCCAGAATTCCTAAATATAGATCCTTTGATTTTTGTTGTTGTTGTTGTTGGACATCTACCATGTCTGAAGCACTACACTAGAATGGTGCACTCATCAAAAGATAGCCTACAAGAGTGACCCCAACTGAGAATTCCTGGTCAGCCAAATACCTATACAATTTTCAAACTGGCATTGCAGAGACCCAGGGCCATTCTTATGAGCGTGGGAAGCATTATTCTAGACTACATGTAGTTCAGATCAAGATTAATGATCTTTAGACACTGAGATATGTTTGAATCCTGAGTTTCATGTCATGGTTATTTTACTTTACTCAACAGTCAAGCTCCTCAGACTAGATGGTTTATTCTCTCCTCATTTTGGGGGCTATGGTCAAAAACCAGAAATTGACAGGATTGGTTCTTTCTGAGGACTGCAAGAAAATGATCTATCCCAAGTTTCTTTTCTCCCCGTGTCCCTTCCAATGTTTTTTCCCTTCTGATGAAAATGCCAGTCATAGTAAAGTAGGGTTCACCCTAATAACTTCATTTTAACCTGGTTACTGTGATGGTGAATCTTCATCATCAGCTCGATTAGAGTTGGAATGATCTGGGAGATGTCCCTTTGGATATGTCTGTGCGACTGTTTCCAGAGGAAGGAAGACTAACACTGAAAATGGACAGCACTATCCAATAGCCCAGGGTCCTGGACAAAAAGAAAGAAGGGGAGGGAAGGGTAGTGGAGAGGAGGGGAGGGGAGGGGAGGGGAGGGGAGGGGAGGGGAGAAGAGAAGAGAAGAGAAGAGAAGAGAAGAGAAGAGAAGAGAAGAGAAGAGAAGAGGGACAAATCCAGCAGAATAATCTCTCTCTCTCTCTCTCTCTCTCTCTCTCTCTCTCTCTCTCTCTCTCTCTCTCAACAATAAGACCCATCATATAAATAGCCTAGACTTACCCAGCAAAGGAATGCACCACCCACACTGTGCATAATAATATCTCTCTCTCTCTCTCTCTCTCTCTCTCTCTCTCTCTCTCTCTCTCTCTCTCTCTCTCTCTCTCTCTCTTTTTCCTGACTGTGGGTGTAATAAGACCAGATAGGTCATCCTTCTTTTGTAGTGTTTACACCACACCATATGGATTTCACCTTAAACCAAAAGCCAAAATAAACTCTTCCCCCGTAAAGTTCCTCTCTGTTAATTGCTTGGTGACAGCAATGAGAAATCAATATCTCATCTTCAAATAAGATTACATGCTGAGGTATTGAAACAAAGCTTTGACATATGACCGCAGACTGATGGCACGGCTGAGAAGTACTGATGACCAATCAGCACTCTTCCATTATTGTCTATCCTTCATCTGGGTTTCTCCTTTTTTTTATTGGATATTTTCTTGATTTACACTTCGAATGTTATCCTCTTTCCTGATTTCCCCCTGGAAGCTCCCTATCCCACCCCCTTCCCCCTGCTTCTATGAGGGTATTCCCCCACCCACCCACTCCTGTCTCCCCACCCCAGCATTCCCCTACACTGGGGCATCAAGTTTTCATAGGCTAAGGGCCTCTCCTTCCATTGATGCCCAACAAGGCCATCCTCTGTGGCTGGAGCCTTGGGTTCCTCCATGTGTACTCTTCAGTTGATGGTTTAGACCCTGGGAGCTCTGGGGGAACCTGCTTGGTTGGTATTGTTGTTCTTCCTATGGGGTTGCAAATCCATTCAGCTCCTTACTCTTCCGCATACCACTCCTGGCTGCCACCTCTTCCATTCCTGAATACCACACTTACTACACGCCATGGTTAAACTAGCTTTCGGGCTGTTACATTTCATCTCTTGATTCCAGTCTTCTCTGGCTATCACAGAAGTTGGGATCTCTCTAAAATCTCAAGCGTGTCATCTCACTCATTTAGTCAAATCTACCTTCAAAATTAAATCTAAACTCTCTGGTTTGATTTACCAAAACCACACACACTTTGTTTGCGTCTTTGGTTTCACCTAAGACCATTTGGTCCTATGGAATGTTAAATACCAAACAGCAAAATGACCCCTTCAGCCATCACAATAATGCTTTGGGAGGTTACCTTGTTGAGCAAATACTAAAGGAAAGAATTTATTGAGGTTAGAGAACCTGCCTGGATGCACACATCTAGTAACTTTATAATTGAGAGTCAGACTAAGTTTTCAATAATGAAAATGGTACATATCATGTGTTAGACACTAGACTGAGTCCTTTGTAGCTTTCAATTGTTGTGATAAAATACCATGACCAAAAGTAACTTGAGTTCATCTCATCTTTCATTTCCACATCAAATTCACCAACGGAGGAATTCAGGGCAGGAATTCAGGACAGGACCCAAAGCAGAAGCCATGGCAGAATGACGCTTACTGATGTGTTCCTCATTGCTTGTTCAGCTTGCTTTCTGGGATCACCCAGGACACCTGATTAGAGTTGGTACCACCCACAATGGGCTGGATCCTCCCAAGTCAATCATTAATCAAGAAAATGCTCTGAAGACATGCAGGCCACTCTTTCAGAGTATCTTTTCCCAAATTATTCTAGTTTGTGTTTACATAAAACTAGCGACCACAGTTACTCAATACTTCTGTCCCCAATGTGATGTGAGTATCGCCATATTTCTTATTTTAGGGATAAAGAAACTGAGATTAGATCTTAACTAAACAGCTTGTGCTCACACAGCCAGAGACTCACATGGCCAGGAACTCACACAGCTGTGATATAGTTCCTTGTCTATACAGCTGGTAGCTGGGATCCCCTGAGAACCCCTTAACTTCTCCACATCTCATTTCCTCTTTAAATTTTAATTGTTAAATTTTTAATTGTTTTAAAATTGTAATTTACCAACCAAAGAATACACATGGAGGGGCCCATGGCTCCAGCTGCATATGTAGCAGAGGATTTTGGGAGGGGAGGCCCTTGGTCCTGTGAAGACTCAATGCCCCAATGTAGGGAAGGCAGGAGTAGGTGGGTCGGTAGGGGAACCCCCTCATAGAAGCAGGGGGAGGGGGATAGGAAAGTGGATTTGTGGAGGGAAAACTGGGAAGAGGAATAACATTTGAAATGTAAATAAATAAAATAACCAATAAAAATAAAATTGCAATTTAAAATACAATTAAGACATCCGCCTTGAGAGGACTTTTAAAGATTAAAGATATGCTATCTACATGAAGTTTTAAAATAAAATAAAAGTATCAGTTAGTCTTTCTAGTGAGAAGAGTCTGGGCCAGGCTGAAGCATAAGATAAAATAAGAGATATAAATCTCCAAGCTTGACAGTAGCTTAAATGAATGGAGTAGGAATGAGATCACCAAAAAGTTAAACACGGATCCATGCAAATGATTTTTTTCATCTGAAAGGTTCTGGGGATAAGGACTGTGAAGTCAAAGACATGGCTGGCCTAGCATTCAATTCCTTAAACATACTCAGCCTAAAGCAATTCGAGTTGACAGGAGGATCAAAATGCCACCATACCTATTTGCACATCTTCTTGGTCCAGTCCCTCTGTACCAAATACCCGACCTTCTAAGATGTAAACCTAGCACTGGAAGGGTGGTGAGATCTCCAGAGGGACCGCTTTAGCGTCTGATTCTGATGTGGTGTAAAGTCCACGTCCACTGTATTTCACAGTTTCGTTTGGAGATCATTCACAGGATGACTCCTGGGGTTCCCGATCCAGCCAGGGGAGACAAAAAGTGACAATTTGACTTGCAGAAAATTTAATTTTTCTATCTAAGCTGGCAAGTGCCATAACCACTTGGGGGCCTCCCATCCCCAGCTGCATTCTGTGAACTAGACATGAAGACAGGAAGAAAATAAAACTATCAGTAATCTCCCTATATCCCTACAGAGATACTGCAGCAGTTGCTGGAAGCAAGAAAAATGAGTGCAAGCCCATGTTTTACAGCTGCCAGAAATCCCACTTTTTATTAGCTTTATTTTGTGTATGAGAGAATATAGGTATTCCATGTGTGGGCAGTGCCTACAAAGGTCAGAAGAGGGTGCCACATGTCCTGGAACTGGAGTTACAGATGGTTGTGTTTTCTGAGAACTGAAACCAGGTCCATTAGAAGAACAAGTGCAGGATCTTCCGGAAGTGAGGTGCCCAGTTTTCTGAGGAACTGCCAGACTGATTTCCAGAGTGGTTGTACCAATTTGCAACCCCACCAGCAGTGGAGGAGTGTTCCTCTTTCTCTACATCCTCGCCAACACCTGCTGTCTCCTGAATTTTTAATCATAGCCATTCTGACTGGTGTAAGGTGAAATCTCAGGGTTGTTTTAATTTGCATTTCCCTGATGACTAATAAAGTTGAGCATTTTTTAAGATGTTTCTCCGCCATCCGAAGTTCTTCAGGTGAAAATTCTTTGTTTAACTCTGTACCCCATTTTTAATAGGTTTGTTTGGTTTTCTGGAGTCTAACTTCTTGAGTTCTTTATATATATTGTATATTGGCCCTCTATCTGATGTAGGGTTGGTGAAGATCTTTTCCCAATTTGTTGGTTGCTGATTTGTCCTTTTGATGGTGTCCTTTGCCTTACAGAAACTTCGCAATTTTATGAGGTCCTGGGCATATACCCAGAGGATTCCCCACCATGTAATAAGGATACATGCTCTACTATGTTCATAGCAGCCCTATTTATAATTGCCAGAAGCTGGAAAGAACCTAGATATCCCTCAACAGAAGAGTGGATGCAAAAAATGTGGTATATATACACAATGGAGTACTATTCAGGCATTAGAAACAATGAATTCATGAAATTCTTAGGCAAATGGATGGAGCTGGAGAACATCATACTAAGTGAGGTAACCCAGTCTCAAAAGATGAATCACAGTATGCACTCACTAATAAGTGGATATTAACCTAGAAAACTGGAATACCCAAAACATAATCCACACATCAAATGAGGTACAAGAACGGAGGAGTAGCCCCTTGTTCTGGAAAGACTCAGTGAAGCAGTATAGGGCAAAACCAGAACAGGGAAGTGGGAAGGGGTGGGTGGGAGAACAGGAGGAGGGAAGGGGGATTATGGGACTTTCTGGGAGTGGGGGGCTAGAAAAGGGGAAATCATTTGAAATGTAAATAAAAAACATATCGCATAAAAAAATGCTTGTATATAACAGCCTATATAAAAAAAGAAGAACAAGTGCTCTTAGCCACCACGCCATCTCGCCAGCCCCAAGACAGCCTACTTTCTTATTCCCACTGAAGTTCCTTCCCACAGCTTACTTTTAATCAAGCAGCCAGAATTCTGAGTTATCAAGCCCCCATGTTTCATTTCAACTTAGATTTAAAAGTGTGTCTTAAACACTGTTTATTGATTGCTATAGTTGGCATTATGTCTTCCAAAAGGGACGTGTTGAAGTCCAGTGTCTTAGAATGTGACGTTGCTTAGACATGCGAGTTTTGCATACTTAAATTAAAATGAAGTTATTAGAATAAGCCCTAATCCTTTGCCTTGCCTTATTGTATCCTGTCCCCATATGTTTGGTTGTTTTATCTTGGAAGTCTGCTTGGTTTCTGAAGGGAAATGGAGGGGGAGTGGGGATGAGAGGAAGAAAGGAGGACGCTGGGAGGAGTGGAGGGAGGGGGAGCTGGGAGGGGGTTGTATTGCATGAAGGAAGAGCCTATTTTCAATTAAAAAGAGCATCACACATAATCTATTATGGTCATGTTATATGTATTTGTGTGTGCAAATATATGTGTATTATATATATGTATGTATGCTATATATGTTTAAGTATATTAGATATATTAGATAATATACATATACATATATTATATTATATTATATTATATTATATTATATTATATTATATTATATTATATTATATTATATCATATCATATTATAGTATATAGATTTTATATATATCCACAGAAACACAGAAAAAGTAGGAAGATGTGAAGAGTCATCCAGGAGTTACTTGAGGCTAAAGGCAGGAACAGATGCTTCCCAAGTGCCTTCTGCTGAGCCTTTTACCTCATATTTCTGATCTCTAGAAGAAAAAAATTTATTGTCTAAAGATTCCCAGTTTGCAGTGCTTTATTAGAATATATTCACAACCTGAGCCCTATCTTCATTTTATCCTTGTCTTAGAGTTTCATTCTCTGACTTTCATGTATAAATCACTCTGAATAATCTTCTTTATATCAAGATATATGTGTGTGTGTGTGTGTAAACATTGTTTTCTCTTTCTCTTTTCTCCTTCTGGCTCCATGTTCAAACTCCTTCTGTGCTTCCCCTCTCATATCGATGGCCTCTTTTTTATTGTCATTTATAAATACAGATGTATGTGTGCCTATATACACAGCTATATAAATAAAACCTGCTAAGTCCAGTCTTTTACTTGTATGTATGCAGCTTAAGAGCTGATGACTTTGCTTGCGTTGGATAACCAATTGAGGGTATGACCCTGGAAGGAGCTAATTCTCCCTCTCTCCATAATTATTAGTTGTCTGCAATTATTGAATTAGGAAGGAAATTCTGTAAGATTGCCCCCTTTCATGTGAGCATGTCTATTGACATTGATATTGATATTGCCATTGCTCTGGTCATGTCTATGCATTCCTTTCTAGGAGAGACCATGTCTCAGCAGACTTCCTGATCCTCTGGCTCTTACAGTCTTCCTGTCCTCTCTTCTACTATGCTCTCTGAGCCATAGATACAGCAGCTGCAGTATACCAGTACCCACTGGGGCTGAGCTCCTCACAATCTCTGAATTTTGTCCAGTTGTAATTTTTGTGATGGTCAATGTTTGCTGTAAAAAGAAGGTGCTTTGATGAAGGTTGATAGCTACATTCTTCTGTGTATGCAAGGATAAGACTTGGAATGTAGGTAGAAATTATATTAAACCTCAGATTATCCTATCTGTATTATTTTTGTTCCCTTCCACATTCTAAGCAGAATTAATACCTACTCAATCTCTCACAACTGATCTCTTCCTCTGTGTGTGTGTGTGTGTGTGTGTGTGTGTGTGTCTGTGTTTACATATAACCACAACATTAATTTTATAAAACAAAATCTATGACCTCCTTCTGGCACAAATTGTGTTTCCTAAATGAATTAGCACATTTAGTGAGTGAAAATAAATCTAAAAAATAAAAACAGGATTACTTTAAAACAAGTGATAGCTAACAGGCCAAAGGGCTTGCTCACAGGACTAACGGCCTGCACTTGATGCCCAGAGCTCACAGGGTGGATGGAGAGAAGTGATTCCTGAAAGACCTCCACCCTTCACACCATGGCACACAATAGAACAAATAGAACAAGAATTTTAAAACAAGTGGAAAGTGCAAATAGCACATTCTAAGATGCACCTCACAAGTTTGGGTACCTGTCCTACCAAGATATAATTCAAAGCTGCAGGCCGATTGGAGAACTTCCCAGGGGGTTCATAAGACCCTTCCTTTCCTCTTATAATGGAACATCTCAGAGCATTTCACTCCTGTTACATTTCATCAGACATACGAGTTTGCGGAAAACTCTTCCGCATTCATTCATAAACTGGAATTTCTTGCTAGGGCAGGCTCCATGGGCTTCTTCCCAACTAGGTGGGAAAGAATTGATCAGACACAAAGAGTACCTGGTGACATGTCAAGAATGTCAAAGGTAATGGCAGAAAGCTTGTCTGTGCTATTTGCCAGCTCCTGCTGGCACCTTCGTGCCTGGAAAAATCAGCATTAAGGGTGAGAAAGAAAAGCTGCTTCTCCCTGCCCATAGCTCAAAGGTCGGAACAGAATAAATGCTAATATTGCACAGAAGATTGCCTCTGAAAGGTTCTTTCTCCTTGGGTCCTTATTTAACATGCAGATGTAGCAGTGTTTATTTATTTCTTCTTAACTCCTATGGCTTGCAAGTGAATGTATGTATCTCTTTCACATTAACATGAGGAGAACCTCAATCTCGGATCCCACGGTTGAAAAGGCACGTCACGAAAACAGGATATGGCCACAGGAAGGTCACAGAAGAAAGATGGGTAGGGAGAGTAAAAATATTCAATACTTCTATGGCTGAAAAACTGAGTAGCCCTGATTCCAGACATGGAAATATGTTATGAGCTGCGGGGCTCAGGGAAAAAAGAAGGTTAGTGAAGACACCGAAGAGGACTTTTGCTCAACTGTAAGATAAGCTAAATTCAAAAGAGCCCTTTCTTGAGCTGTAATCTGTTAGAAACAGCTCATTCAGGGCTGCTTTAAAATAAGTAGGGGCTGGCAAGATGACTCATCAGACCAAAGTGATGGCCTGAATCTGGTCCCTAGAATCTACATAATGGAAGGAGAGAACTCAGGGTTCTCGGCAAGTTATCCACTGACCTCAACACAGGCATGCCACTCCCTACTCTGTCTTGTAGAACAGTACTATAAGAAAGCCAAATACCCAAAACATAATCCACACATCAAATGAGGTACAAGAAGAAAGGAGGAGTGGCCCCTGGTTCTGGAAAGACTCAGTGAAACAGTATTCAGCAAAACCAGAACGGGGAAGTGGGAAGGGGTGGGTGGGAGGACAGGGGAAGAGAAGGGGGCTTACGGGACTTTCGGGGAGTGGGGGGGCTAGAAAAGGGGAAATCATTTGAAATGTAAATAAATTATATCGAATAAAAAAAATTAAAAAAAAAAAGGAAAAAAAAAAAAAAAAAAAGAAAGCCAGCCTTCTTCGAAGGTGGATCAAAATACCCATGGCTCGCAACCAACCAATAGACTGAGCATAGGGTCCCCAACAGAACAGCTAGAGAAAGGACCCAAACAGCTGAAGAGGTTTGCAGCCCCACAGGAGGGACAATACTATGTACCAACCAGTACACTCCAGAGCTCCCAGGGACTAAACCACCAACCAGAGTGCACATGGAGGGACCCATGGCTCCAGCTACATATGTAGCAGAGGATGGCCATTTCAGACATTAATGAGAGGAGAGGCAATTGGTTCTATGAAGGCTCTACACCCCAGTGTAGGGGAATGCTAGGTCAGGAAAATGGGGGGGGGGGGGATAAGAA
Organism: Apodemus sylvaticus; assembly: GCF_947179515.1. Taxonomy (NCBI): domain Eukaryota; kingdom Metazoa; phylum Chordata; class Mammalia; order Rodentia; family Muridae; genus Apodemus; species Apodemus sylvaticus. The sequence goes on from NC_067492.1 coordinate 33,807,820, forward strand.
GGGGAAGGGGAATGGGATAGGGAATTTTAAGAGGGGTATCAAGGAAAGGGGATACCATTTGAAATGTAAATAAAGCAAATATCTAATAATAAAAAAATAGGGGCTGAGAGATGGCTCAGTGGTTAAGAGTATTGGCTGATCTTCCAGAGGTCCTGAGTTCAATTCCCAGCAACCACATGGTACCTCAAAACCATCTGTAATGGGATCTGATGCCCTCTGGTGTATCTGAAGACAGCTGTGGTGTACTCGTATAAATAAAATAAATCTTTAAAAACAAAAGAAAAAAGAAAGAGAGAGAGAGAGAGAGAGAGAGAGAGAGAGAGAGAGAGAATGGAAGAAAGCCAGCTAATACTCCCCTTTCTAAAAATGAGTGGCTTCTTAAAACATTATCCAAGATCCATCTTGTCTCTTTTAAACTGATCTCAATTTCTGAGGGGACCCTTAAAATTTGTAGACCGACTTACATAATGAATCCCAGAGATACAGATTTATCTCTGACATGAAGATCTTATCCTTCTCAAGTTATATTACGGCAAATAGCAAAAAAAGTATTGTTAGGAAATAATGATGAGTTTGTAGCACTCTTCCGCCTCCCACCTTTTCTCTTCTCTAAGTTTTGCTCTTTAATCTTCACCTTCTCCCACCGCTGCCTCTAACTGTTCCTCAGTAAATCTAACTAAGTTGTTCCTCGAGTCCCGCTGAGTTCATCTTTCCTTCCTCTGGGAGCTCAAAAGCCAGATTGTTTTTAAGTTTTAATGTTCTCACTATCTAGTGGGAGAGCACTAGAATACCACGTGACACAATAGCTGGACTAGGCCATGGCCTGTGTGAGAATATGATAAGGATACTGAGCCACGGGCGAGCAGAGATGGGCCCTTTCCCCTTGGGACAACCCTGGAGTGGTTTCTGCAGTCAGTAATGCTATACTCCATTTACATATCTTACCATACACTGACCTGCACAAACTCAAAATGAGAGTCGTTGTTCTGAACCTGGAAAATCAAGGAGAAGTTATTTCCTAAGTTCTAAGTAAATACATACCTGAACCTCTGATCATGGAAGCCCTAAGTTCTACTTCTGTTCCTACTGAGCCTGGGAGGGTTATTTCTTTTTATTCTTGTAGTCTTTTTCAAATGTCACTAACTGATGGCAGCCACATTGAACCTCTAGCACTGCACATGGGCTCTGAAGAACAGCTAGAGAGGCAGAGAGAGTGAAGGGAGACAAGAACACATACTGAGCTCCACAACTTGAATATGGTGAAAGACTAAAAAAATCCCATAACTGAAAAGCTGTCTGACTGAATACCAGAGTCCACAAGTGAAATATCAGAAATTCAATAAAAGTCACAGACTTCCAGTTTTCGACTTGAGAAATATCCAGGACATATTTTAAGCAGTTTACAGTGCATGTAGAGTTCTGATGATTTAGGTGTGGTATACGGTGTCATTGATGTGTATAAAAAGACATGGAGTGTGGCTGTACAAGATGAGATCAAAAGCTTTTGTTATTTATGGCCTTAATGGGAAGGTGATATAGCAGTTACCTCTCCTCTTTGCAGCACTGTATTTTATTTTTATTTTTTATGTATTTTATATTTGTATGTATTTCATATTTTATATATTATTAGTCTATTGTTTATATTTATTTTATTATACTTATTTATTTTTAAATAGCATTCTATTCAAAAAGCAGTCATAGTATTTGAGAACAAGGTTCCAGTGTCTATTAAACCTAAGTCCCTTCTTAAACCACCATGAGTAAGTTGCCAATGCTTCCGGCCCTTGGATTCCTCAGCTGAGAAGTAGGAAGAATTCACAGCAGCTGATACAAACTACAGGTCTCACAGTTAAGAAATCGATGCAAAATGCTCACCACAGATACCTCTCCCCCCCCCCCCCACACACACACAAACACTTAAAGGTTTAATAACAAATACAATTATCACTTAACAGAACCAATTCATAATAATGTTCTACAAAATCATAATTTAAATTATGTGGCTTCTTCAAGTCCAAGCTCTGATGTCCGTCTGTAGCACTCCCTGGCTAATTTAAAGATGCAAACACCATTCACTACCTACTCCCTATCTGCTGCTATGGGCAATCTCCCTCCCTTCCTGTTTTCTTCTCCTGAATGCTTCCCTGCTCCCATCTCCTTAGCATCAGGCTATGTACCACACATACCAGGCAACTTCTTTATTCTATTTACTGTTTGAATTCATCAAAATATCAGGACCTCAGGGAATGGGAAGTTGATGTTAACCTCTGAGCACTCTGAACCTGCAACAGTATTGGCACGCAGTAGAGGCTCCGTGAATGTCTACTGATTGAGTAAATAAATGTTTATATGGAGTGTGTAAAAACCTGATGGATGGCACTTGCTAGACATGCGCCTTCAGTTTGTTCTTTTAGAAGAAAATTCCTTAATCAAAAATTGCTACATACATAGTGAAGCCCTATGGGATGACTGAGTAGAAATGAGCCCAGCAGAAGCATGGGTGAAGAAAGGGTCTCTCTCTTACCTCATCAAGGACAATAATGAATAATTGCGATGCCAGACCGGCTTCTTTCTTATTTATTTATTTATATTTTAAATGTTGACTTCTTTTCCAATACCCCCTCTAAGAGTTCTTCACCCATCCCCCCCTTTGCCTCTGAAACCATGCTCACCCATCCCCCAACACACATACGCATTCCCCTCATCCACCCCCTCACAAACACACACACACTCACACCTCACCTCCCACCTCACCCACCCCTTCACCCACCTCCCTCACCCATCCACCCCACCCATGCATTTCCCCCCTTCCCTTCATACAGGATTAAGCACATCCTCTCCCACCGTGGCCAGTCAAAGCAGTCCTTGGCTACATATTGCCAGGGGCCACAGACCAACCCATGTATGTTCTTTGGTTGGTGGCTTAGTCACTGGGAGTTTCCAGAGGTCCCAGTTAGTTGATACTGTTACTCCTTCTAGAGGGTTGCCATCCCCTTCAGTGCCTTCAATCCTTTCCCTAACTCTTCCATAGGGGACCTCGACCCCAAGGGCAAGCATTATCACTGATGCCATGTTGTGCTTGCAGACAGGAGCCTAGCATGGCTGTCCTCTGAGAGGTTCTACCAGCAGCTGACTGAGACAGATGGATGAACCACATGATAGACAGAAAGAAGAGTCACATGATAGAAGAGTCACATGATAGAAGAGTCACAGAAAGAGGAAGCAAGACCACAAAAGCCAAAAGTGAGACACGAAGCAGAGCTACAGCTCTCAGCTCCAAACCCCATACTTGATTGTCAGTAACAAACCCCTCCATCAACTGGCTAGTTTTGTTGGATGATTAGTTGTCTGTTATTGCATCAAATCAGTTTCTGGTCCTAACAATCCAAAGAGCTGAACTAACACCTGGAAACTGGTTAGCTAGAATGACTACCCAACATTCAACTAAAAAAATTAATGCTTGAAAGCTAGCTAATTATAACAAAAATTGTGCACTGATTAAAATAGCTATTATTATAAAACTTTTGCTTTATTTTTATTCATCTAAGTCAAACCATCCTATGAAGTACAAGATATTTTTAATTACATGTAAATCAATTTTATGTGTATTTTTGTATATTAAAAATGCTTTAGAATTTGTAAGTTGCATTATGCTTTGTATGTCTTACTATAAGGATTCATAGGAAAAGTCTGACTGGCTTAGAGGGAAAAGTACCTGACTAAGGTCCTGTTTGAGATGTGGGCAGACCCATTGTAGACACAGAGCTCATGAGGATGAGGTGTGGATCACTGTAGGAAGCTGGGGCTTCTGAGCCAAAAGAAGAAAGGAAGCAGGGGAGGCATCACCCCAGGGAGGCATCACCCCTGAGGAGGCACCACACCCAGGGAGGCATCACCCCTGAGGAGGCACCACACCCAGGGAGGCATCACCCCAGGGAGGCATCACCCCAGGGAGGCATCACCCCAGGGAGGCACCACACCCAGGGAGGCATCACCCCAGGGAGGCATCACCCCAGGGAGGCACCACGCCCAGGGAGGCACCACGCCCAGGGAGGCACCACGCCCAGGGAGGCATCACCCAGGGGAGGCACCACACCCAAGGAGGCATCACCCCTGAGGAGGCACCATGCTCAGGGAGGATCACCCCTGAGGAAGTACCACACCCAGGGAGGCATCACCCCAGGGATGCATCACCCAGGGGAGGCACCACCCCCAGAGAGGATCACCCCTGAGGAGGCACCACCCCGGGGAGGCATCACCCCCCTTATCAAAACTGCTCACCTATAACTGGGGGGTGGGGTTAGAGACAGGGGTATGGGATGTGTGGGTGCTAGCCATATCTCCTTCTCTTGGTACTTTGGTGAAAGCAGTCTTGTGGTTTTGTTTGTTTTGTTTTGTTTTGTTTTCACAAAACAAATATTTGCAAAACAAATATTTGAGGAACATCCCACTTTGCCATACTTGATATCTATGTCTTTGTTCATTTATTCATCAAGAAAATGGAAATATTTTGCCACCTCCGTCTATGGAATAATAAATAAGATGATGTCACTAGGAAGTTTCAAGAGTTATTCTGAATGATTGCCCATGATGTCCTTGCAAATTAACATTATATTTTAAAACAATTGTGAATTTTAATAACACTCTTATGTGGAAATTAATTGCTTTTGAGAAGGAAAAGATGTAGTCTTTTTCAGTTATACCTTCAGGGATAATGCTCAGATTTTGATGCTTTTTTTTTTTTTTTTACCTGGGAAGACGATGAAGGTCAAAATGTTAATTTCACTATCATTAATATTGTGATTCTAATTATTACCATTACACATTTTTTACAGTGTGTTTCATCTCAGAGACGTGCAGTAACTAACTACTTTGTCTATGAGCTGATTAACTCTGCCCTGAGTCAGAAGAAAAATTCTAAGTGAAAAAATAAAGTCAATTGTCATAATGGGGTTCACATATCTCCCCAAGAAATGAAATGAAACAGACGTGGTTGGTTTCACCTTCTTTCGAATTCTATATCATCTGGGCAGAACAGAAAGTGACTAAAAAGTCCTGAAATTATCTGCCCAGAATGTGAAAAGTGACAGTATCTGATCCAGCAGTTCCAGCGAGTGCATTCAATTTTGAAAGGCCAGTTAGATAAGAGAATATTGGCACAACTCTCCAGATATCCGCTCCCCAATTAACAATGTCATTTTCTGTTTTTCTGAGTGGAGCCTGGGAACCTTGCCTTGGCATTGCACGTCTCTGCCTGGAGTTTATCCTTTGCACAGATGGCAACCGCCCCGGTGCCATAACCTTGGGAATCTGTGTGGACAGGAGAAAGAGGGCAGGATCGGAAAGAATCATTTATGTGGCATACAGTTATTCCTCGGGGCCTGCCATCTTCAGGCTCCCATGAGCCTTTATTTTGGTGCAAAGACAGAAACACACACACACACACACATCAAGACATTCTAACAAAAGTCAACAGGGTGGATTTTCTATTTGACTCTATAGCGCACAATAAATAAAGAAGCAAACAATGATAATGAAGAGCAAAACTTTCTGCTGCGGAATTTGAGACCTGGGATTGGACCTCAACCATCCAGATTCTTCTTTCACTTTAGTAGAACATAGATGTGGCAAATGCTGAGCATAGGATGCTTGGGTGGAAGGACAGATGGATATGTGCACCACTAAGAACGGCATATCCAGTACACTCTTTGTCTCAATGAGCTTTTTGTTTGCAGCCAATTGTGAATGAGTTCATAAAGTAGACTAAACTATAGTAGAGAATTACTTCATGGGGGTGGGAAATAGGAAGATGGGGAATTTGTCAGTCTAGAGTGGTTGTTATAGCTTGCAAATGCCTAACCTCAAATGTCAATATCTGTCCTCTTTTACCATTTAATGGCTCAGGTTGTAGGCTGCTCAGGAGCCTACAAGCCATTTGAATTCTAGTTGATAATCTATTTTCTACTCCCCTCTTTTCCTGATAGCTAGTGCAGGAGCAATTTACTTTGTGCTTAGACTGATTTAGGAATACAGAGACAAGGGCCATTTTCTGTGACACGTTTTGCCCCCCTGGTCTATAGAAAGGCCTTAACAAAGACATTCAGAGTTTATAGGATCACAGGCTTTGATGTCAATTTGCATGTGACCATCAGACACCAGCCAATGAGTCTACTTTTGGGTCTTCCCGGAAGGCAGGATGGATGCTAAGTCATCAATAACTGGCAGCAGTGACAGGACAACACAACCATCTGATGAGAACTCGATGGAACTTGACGCTAGCTAGGGCTTATCTCCACTGAACAGCTGTGATGCTCCCTTGTAAAATATGCCTTTGCAGTGAAAAGTAGTAGTGTCTACTTGTTTAATTGATGGGAGTCCACGCATTCCAATTTCATCTGGACAAACCTTTTTGAAAAGGAAAAGGGACTCTCTGAATATATTTGACAATAGGGAAAGGGCTAATGTGTCCCATAACAGAGAGATTCAGTTTTTAAAAGATAGTCATAAGTTAGTTGACAGATATTTGAATATTTGTGCAAAAAATATTCAGAACAGTATTCCTAGCAGCTCAAAAGGGGAAGCAACATTTTTAAAGTGATCTGTTTATGCAGATTGGTATGTCATGTAATTGATACAGTAGAACTTCCTACTCTGCCAAAAAATTTTTTTTTATTTAGAAATCAACACTAAAGAGATACATACTATATTATTTTATTTATGTTGAAGTCTACAAAGAGACAAATACTAATGCCAAAAAAACCCACATGAAAACAGATCCTACCTGGGGCAAAGCTGTTTCAACACCTTATTCGGAACATAATGAAAATAGAAGCCACTGAAGTGTATCGAAAAGAATCTAAGAACAATTACCAGTAAAACAGATGTGAATTCCCACATACAAAGGAGCCACCTTGTCCTGGCTCACAGGAGTCTGTCAGCACATGACTGGGGAGCCTTTTCTTATTTCTAAGTGGTGTCACAGGCACAAAAGAAATCAAATGATAAATTGACAACCACCGTGGGAGTCTTAAAACATAGACAGAGAAAACCAAACTCATTGAGTTGATAACGCACAGAATGAAACACCTTAATTGAGGACTTTTAAGGTGTTAGCCTACCCAGGAAGACTTTACTGGGTACCAGCTTCAGACCTGCACTAACCTGTCGACAGAGGACAAGAGGGGATAGAGGTCTGTCTTTAAATGCAGCCATGTATCTATATCGTCATATCTCCACATTGGTCCCCACTTCCATTTCCTTTAGGAAATCTAAAAAAAAAAAAAAAAAAACAATTCCTTCTCTCTATTTAAGTACTTACTCCAACTTAGAGCTTTTTTAGCCACTATTTGTTTCTTACAATATTGTGAATTCCTGAGAACAGGGCATTAAGTCATTCATCTTGTGTGACACCCAACACACCCAGTTACTTATTCCTTAAGTAGTATGCCTGTTGGCAGCCCTGAACCTTTTCATCACACACTGCTGTGTTTTAACTCCAGCACCTATGGAGTAGCTAATGTAAAGTTCTACAGCTCTGTGCATCTTCTGCTATGAAGAGGTAATGGCCCCGGCAGTCTTAGATCTAATATATGATATAAAAGATGTTGATCATGAATTAAACCTGTGTTCAAACTTTATGTTCGTTTGTGGCCTCGGGATCATGCAATCTAGCTTACCATCAGCCCTACCTCATCTAGAAACCAGATGAAGTCTTAGGCCTTTTTAAAGAGGGAACAGATATGGAAAGGATGAGATTTTATCTGATTCAGTGTCTTGCCTCCAGTATCCTAGAAGCAGCCATCACCTGAGTAAATACCAAAAATATCCAAAAAAGATAAATTCTAAAGTCTCTTGTGAAGTTACCAAATACAGCAAACTGTATTCTCCTTAGACAATAAACCTCATATAGGATCTCACTATAGCAAAATAGTCTCTGTAAAAACTGGCAAGGCAAGCTGGTTGGAGAGAGAGCACTCGGTACGTTCCAGGGACCGCTTTCTCCCTTCTCTGGTGCATTGTAGACCGAGGTATGGCTGCAAATAACAGGAATGTACTCCAACACCAGCGCTCACTTGACGTGACAGGACAGTAATGTCTCCAAGATATAATGGCCCAAACAGACTTCTTGGAGTCCCTCTTCCTACTCCCTATCACTCCTTCTGCCATCAAACAACCATCAAAAAAAGTTGGGTGTTGTACAAGTAACCTATACTGTAACCTGAAAAATCATAGAGTTTAACATTTTTCTAGGTATGGCTATCTGCTCTTTGTAAATTATTCAGTATATAACATACCACTGGGAGAATCTCTGGGGCTTGACATGATAACAATCAAAACAAAACAAACTTTTAAAGCCAGATGTGTTCAAACTCTTTTTTCCATGAGCATATATTCAGCTTAAGATTTGTCCAGGACTGATGATGCCGGCTTTCCTCATTCCAAGTCTGGGCACAAAAGACAAAAAGCCTCCATTATGAACATTTAATTGAGCCACGTGATTTTTGTGTCACTGTGTACTGTGAAAAACTCTGCTTCTTCCAATTGGAAACATTATTCTCAGTTAAACTCATGAAAACTCTTTGAGTCCATTCTTTTCTACCATTTGGGGAAATAGTCTAGATTCTGGCAAATTGAGTTGCTAAGTAGAATTTATTTTTCCCCATGTAATTGTTTTATTTTTCCTTAAAAAAAAAATAAGGGTGACATGGAAAATGAAGCAGGACAAGAATAAATGGCTGTCAACTCAACAAGCCTTAAGTAAATTTTATGCCCGGGGCTGCCATTGGTATTCAATATCGCTAGATATTTTACCTTGAATAATCACTGATGGACATTGATTTTGTCTTTGCTCTTCACAGCACAGCAAAATTAATGTGAAAGTCAGCCTCAAATGAGTCCCTGTGGTGTCCTCCCATCTCTGCTGAGAAGCACATTTCAAATACAGAAGAAATGGCAGCCAGCTGAGTCCCAGTGTATCTTGTATTGTAACAATTAATGGATATGAATAGCCCTCGCAGGACAGCTCAGATTGCCTTTATATCAACTTTGGAGGTGAGAGTCTGAGGCAGTTCACTGAGGTTAATATGTAGTAGTTTTATGACTTGATTAATCCTTACCAATTAAAATGATGATGTTTCTCTTTTTTCCACATTATATTTTCATAATTACACTTTTGGGCATGTGGATGAAACTAGGAAATGTCAACAAGGGGGCAATAATTGTATAGCAGCTTAAAGATAGGAAAAAATATTTTCCTGAATGCAGTTTAAAAATATCAGGCTAGGGACATGGCTCAGTAGCTACGAGGACTTGTTGCTCTGGCAGAGAACCCAGGTTTGATTCTCCAAACCCATTTAATTCTGTCATTCATAATTCTAGTTGCAGGGAATCTAACACCCACTTTTGACCTACATAAGCAACAGACACAAAAATGGTACACAAACAAACACGCAAGAAAAATACTCGAATACATAAAATAAAATGAACTTTTTTACAAAAAATAAAATCACTTTTCAAAAAAAAATGACAAGATAAGATTTAATGTGGTGTTCAGTGTGAATTGTGGCCATGAGCATCATGAGTGGACTGTGTCTTTATCCTTGCACCAAGGGAGCATGTTTGGATGAGATGTCCATATAATCTTAGTATTAGAAAGTTAGATACAGGAGGATCTCCAGACTGACGCCAGTCTGAGATACATAGAAAGACCATGTTCCCTCTCCCCAAGAAAGTCTCATTGCTGACCTGCTGTATAGAAAGTGCCTGAAACTCTATATCATCATTTCTTTGTTCAGTCTAATTCAGTCCATATGGTAGAAGGCTGGTGAAGTTTGGACTAAAAATAGTGCATCTTCGAGACAGGGAAGACAGCATCTTCATCCTTTCCCAACCTCCCAGCATCCTACTCATATGCAAGCAGAAGAGGGTTGAGGAGGTACTGAGAAAAATTTGAAAATTAAACAATAATAGTGACACACACCTGCAATCCCAGCTCTTGGGAGGTGGAGGCAGGAGGATCAGAAATGGAAGGCCAATCTCTGCTCTACAGTGAATCCAAGATTATCTTGGTCTACATGAAACACTGTCTCAAAAAATGAAAAATTATGGAACAAACAAAAGCTTTATATTTATGTGGCAAATTCAGTTGATGCCTTATTCTAAAACCCTTGTTTTTATTTCTGAGCCCTGTACTTATCAATAGCATTCAATGGAAAACACATTCCATTCTGTACTAAACAATTTTTCTATTCCTAGACACAATTGGACAGTCACTATCACTAAGTACAGTCTTCAATTAAAAGGATCAGGACTTGGTGGAGAATACTCAGTATCCTCAGATCTTGGGTGGAATAACTCTTGAGTACAAAACTACAATGTCCACCAGAGTTCCCTACAAGGATTGATCCTGGGATCCCAACACTGATGGTCTGCTGAAATATATCTGTATTTTCTTCCTCCCTTTCTCTGTATCCTTTACACTCTCTTTCTGGTGCCTTGTAGAATCACCTTCTGAGAGTGCTACTAGATGTATTCTGTCAAACATTATATTTTTTACATAACAATAATTAATAATATCCATTAATAAGTAGTAAAGGAGCAGGAAGTAAGGAGGTAATAAAGATTCTTTTGAGAAATAGATTCTCATCTGAATATAGGAAATCATACAATAAGACATGTCTTGGGGTTAGCACTTCTCAGGATAATCATTTTGTCTAGCTGACCTGTGTTTTCAAAAGCAAGGAAACCACAAAGCTATGCTGCTTGGTCCCTGTGCCTGCAGCTCAACACCTTTGCATCTCGATGTGTTTGCAGGGGTGTGTGGTAGCTGTATAGATCTCCCATAGGCGTTTGTATTAATGGCAACTGCTCTGGGACTAAATCAGTTTGCACAAAAGAAAGAATCCTCTACAAAGTTAATCAGACTGCTTTCCCAGAGGAAAACTACCAATCCAATCATTTATCTCCAATACTATTCCAGGCTGATCATATCCCTTGAGCTGTCTACACAACACATACTGAAGAGGAGATTTGGCAATTGTTTGGTATAATTTAATCAAAATGGATAGCAAGTCAAATAAAATAAGGCATAAAGTTGCCCAGGGACTGGATTTCAGCTGTGTTGGCTGCACTGCCCAATTGTCTCTCTAATCTCTCAAGTCTTTACCTCCCTTAATGGAGTCCGTTGTAACAGCGTTGTATTTTTCTTGTTACCATTTTCACAATCAACAGAGTTCTGATCAATTGGATTGATTTTCTCATTCCCAGTCCATCTCAGCATTTTGAAATGTATTCTGTCAAATATTAAGCCTAGACTGTCAGAAAGCTGCCATTAATAAGTAAGGAAAAGGGAAGGAGCAAAGAAATAATAATTAAAAAAAAAACCCTTGAAGAACACACTGCTAATTAAATTTACTACTGGTCGTGTGACCTTGAAGAAACTTCATGATCCCTCTGAGCCAGTTTTTTTTTTTCATCTGTATAATGGAAATAATAATTCCCAATTTTCAGGGGGGTTTTGAAAATTAGAAAGAAAATAATTAATGGCTGCTGGAATATTGCAAGTGCTTAAAGTTATAATTTTGTTTTGGTATGGCTCAATCTTTCCAGGCTAATTTCAAGTCCAGTTTATTAACTGCCTCTGAAATTGATTATACCTCTTTGGAAGGCTTTGCTCTTGTGCGCCTCTCAATCCACACAGGACCAGTTTTTAGCCTAGGCTTTCATATGCTCACAATCTAGATCAAGTCAACAAATAAGAATTTGAATGGACAGTTCCTGAGGTAGAAGCAGAGGTGCCTATTTCCATTAATGAAATGTTTTTCACAGAAAAAAAAAGTATAACTTCATATGCCTAACACTGTAATAGAATGTAATATGTCTCAAGTTTGGAATAAAAGCGAATTTTAAAATATTGTAGTTTGGGGAATTATGTTTTATAGTTCATTCTACCAAATTTCCAGCCATAAGAAATAGCTTTATTTAGTTTTATTTCTGTGGCTATAATGAAAGAACCTTGGTGGAGGGAGAAGAGATTTGTTTTACCTCACAAGTCTAGATTACAATTCATCCTTACAAAGTTGTCAAGGCAAGAACCTGAAGATCCTAGCTGCATCCACAGTCCAGAGCAGAGGCAGAATAAATGCCATGCTTGGTGCCCATGCTTAATGTCAGCTGCTTCTCTTCTGTTGCTCAATCCAGGGTCCTGGAATGGTGCTGCCCACCTTCAGGCTATGTCTTCCTAGGACAACTAAGGCAATCAAGACAATCCCTCACAGACGTGTTCAAAACCAATCCCATCTATATTTAGATTCCTTTTCCAGCTGATCATAACTTGTGCCACGTTAATAATTAAAGCTAACCACCACACTATAATACTATTCAAAATATCAAATGAGATAATGTGATTAAACCACTTAAGGGCACAAATCACAACTAACACAAAAAGACCAAAAGAAATGTGGCAACAACAAGAGAACATGAAGAGAGAGACCAAATCGTTTGGGTTGACACTCCATCTTAGAGAACCTGACCTAAGTCTGAACTCAAGTAAACTAACAGGCTGGTACCTAGCACCAGGTTTCAGGTTACCACACAACAAGACCTCCAGGTTACAAGCCCGCCCCTGGCACTTCACTTACTAACAACCACCAATCAGGATGAAAGCAGATGTTAAGTTTATGGTTTGGCTGCCAGCAGCAGCCAATTAGGTTAGCCACCACCCACCACCCCTATTAGATGCTTGCCAGGCTAGAAAACTCACTCCTCAATTGCCATTTCCAATAAAACCTTGTCCCAAGGAGAATTCGGGGCTTTTCCACTGGAACCATCCTGTGGGTCAGCCGTGAGTTAAGTCCAAATTTGAGCTCCAGAATAAAGATCCTAGTGTGGGGGCTGGAGAGATGGCTTGGCAGTTAAGAGTACTGACTGCTCTTCCAAAGGTCCTGAGTTCAAATCCAAGCAACCACATGGTGGCTCGCAACCATCCGTAATGAAATCAGATGCCCTCTTCTGATGTGTCTGAAGACAGGTACAGTGCACTTACATGTAAATAAATAAATCCTTAAAAAAGATCCTAGTGTGATTGCATTGGATTAGCTCCTGATTGATCTTTTGGGGGTTACGATCACTTCCTAGTACTACAGAATATATATTACTTTTTTTACTGCAACATGGTACAAGTGGACCGACATATAGTATTTTAGCCTACTGTTATACACCAGGGGTGTTGAAGTTGTAACATTTCCTTGTGTATTCAAAGTACAAAGACCTCACTCTTTGTGAAGTAGAATTTTAAACACCGTCTTTCCCTCCTTCCCATAAACTGAACCTGTTCTCTGTCTTGAAACTAAACAGTAGGGAAATATTCCCAATCACTCATTCTCAGTGATTTAAATGAAGATGTTTGATTCTAGGGGAACTAAAGCAAGCTGAGCTTAGGACTTGTTTTCGCCCCTGGACTCACGATGAGATGCATTCCATGGCACATAGACCAGCTTGTAAACAGGATGGAGGGAACAAAATGCATCATGCTATGTAGAAAGTGTTCCTAAGTTTTGCAGTTGGGATAAGTGTTTCCAGAAGCCGTGTAATACAAGGAAAGGAAACCCAGTCTACCATTTTTGAAATCCATAAGATTATGACATTTTAACCACAATCACATAACTCTCTCATTCTCTTGTCAGTCTCTCTCTCTTTCTCTCTCTCTCTCTCTCACACACACACACACACACACACACACACACTCCATACACAAATATACATATACACACGTAACACATAAACATACACATATACACAAATACACATATATACACAAATATATACATGCATACATATACATGCATAGACACACACATGAGATTGCAGTTGGTATTTTATTTAATGTGCCTTTCGCTTCACATTAATTTTAAAACTTTCCAAGCAACTGATTGGAAAGTCAGAGTTCTGCTGAAAGAACCTTTTATTTTCAATTAGTGATGCCCATTAGATAAATGAATATGAGAATTTCCACCCTCTCCACCCTCAAATTAACAAGTATGCTAACTACATTTGGGTGATCAATCATTTAATAATTCACAAGAAAATAAATGTGACATAAAAGATAATTGCAATTTTGTTCTGTTTGCTTTCCTTCAATTATAACTGGAGAAGAAAGTTGGCCCTGTGGGTTGTTTGTCGGGACAGAAATGAATGTGTGGCGAGCTCATTTTGTAAGCACAGCTCGGTGTGGACCCCAACTCTGAAAATGAATCCAGCAATCATGATCCTGTATCTAAATATTCCATCCTGGATCCCGAAGCCTGGAGCCAGGCTGGAAGTCACGACTCCTTTCCTATTTCAATAACAACCTAGTGCCTGGCATCTACCAGTAGGTACCAAAGCCAAGTTCTCTGCAGGAAAATGAGTATTAGGCCTTGTGGCATGAATAATAATTAAATTTGGCTGGTCAGTTACACTAGATATGACAGTCTGTTAGAGAACTTTCCATTAGAGAGCTGAATTTGGACCTACATGAAATATGGATACAATCTCAGAATCATTTCTTGAGAGCCATCAACTCATGGACTTGCCTGGAGTTCCTGAATGCCTGCAAATGAGCTGGGGTCTGTCATTTTAAATAATCCTCCAAACAATTAAGCTTTAAAGAGAAAGAAAGTTCACAAAAATGCTTTGTCTATGCTGTGGCCCTGAAATTCTCTTCAGGTTTAACTTTGATATCATCATTTTAAGGATGGAGGTGGAAGTTCAAATGGTATCAATAACTGGAGAAAACTTACATTTTCTAATGGTAACCGTGACATGTGCAATCCTATGTTTCTCAACAATATGATGCCTAGTCCTTCTCCCTTTATTTTAGGTAGTTCTGTGACTACCTTAACAAACATAACGAGGCCAACATGATGCTGACTCTGAAGATTGGGTCACACAAAAGACCATGCAGGTTTTTCTTTGAGATGCTCAGTCCAAGAAGAGCTAGGTACGAGTGAGAGGTCGAGCTACTCACAGCTCACAAACAGGAGCTCCAGTGATTAACTCTGACAAACTTCCAGCTGACAGCCATTATGAGCTGTCAAGCACGTGAGGGTGAACATTCAGACCAGCTGAGCCTTTAGATGGTTCCCATTCTGGGCAACAAACATCTAACCGGAACTACATGAGATCCTCCCAGTAAGGATGTCCTAGCTTAGCCTTTAAAACCTTAACACCAAACTCTGAGAAAAAAAAAACCTAATAAAATAAAAATGTTAACGCCACAAACTCAAGTGAAAATAAAAATAGTATTTTAATACACTAAAAACTGAGGCATTAATAAATCAGACATGCAGCTAGCAAGTAATAAATCCAGGGTTTGGAGCTATGTGTTAAACAGTGATATGTTAGCCCCATTTCCATTCCTATGACAAACAACTGAGGCAATCAATTTATAATTTAAAAGGTCTACATGGAATCATACCTGTTGAGACTTTAGACTGACCATGATCAAATGACACAATGACTTGGGGTCTGTAGCAAGGCAGCACATCATGGCACTGAATGAATTGGTAGAACAAAACCACTGGAATCATAGCCATAGAGAAAAGAGAAAATATGGACAGCATTCCATTATCTTATTTAAAACCATGTCCCCAATGACCTAAGGACCTTCCAGTAAGACTCATCTCTTATTGGTTTCAGCATTTCCCAATAGATCATGGACTATGAACCAAGCCTTTAATGCATGGCTCTTTAAGGAACATTTGTCCAATAATAGTACTAGAGGGGTGTGTCTCACTTCTACCATTGTTTAAGATACGGAATTTCACTAGAGAAAGCACGCAGCTTTCAAGTCACTGTTCCTTTAGTAGTTGGATAGATAGGTTGATCCAAACAAGATTAAAGTAAAGTAAAACTATGATGCAGGTGCTGGATTAGCTCTTTCTACTGCTCCGATTACATACCTGAGGCAGCAGCCTTTATGAGGTAAGTCATGTTTCATTTATGATTCTGATGTTGAAGATCCAAATAGAATGGCACCAGCATCCAGGCAAGGTCCCTTGACCAAACTACAACATGACAGAGAAGCGAAAGCGAAAATGGACAGAATTCATCCTGAGCCAGGCAGCTAAGGGGAGTCAGGGACCAGGCTTGTTGTTTTATATATAATTATCTGCTCAGTGGGGGAATGAACAAGGACCCCAAAAGAGCTAATTAATCCCTTCTGAGTATTTTAACTCCAATTACCTAGCCCTCTTCTGTAATCATACTTTTAGGGCTACTTTATTGGGTTCTTATATCTACTACCCTTCCAACCCTTATTCCTCCTAAATCCCTTCCAACCCCCACGAACACTAAGTAGGAGAGAAAGAAGGTTAAAGGAGAAAGAGTGAATATATCACTTTAGCCTACTTCTTGCTGATTAGAAGCTTCTAGGTTCCTAGGGGCAAGTACAATCTTCATCATCAGGGTATCCTGAGCTAGCAATCAACAGCAAAAACATTGGCAGGACAACAGGGACCAGCAGGGGCAGCAACAGCTACCACAGGCCCTCTTGGGGCTCTCACTTTTATACCTTCTCAAGATTTCCCAGAATTCCAAATGTAAACTATATGCAGCTGGCAAAATTCATTCCCATCCTAGAGCAGTAGGCATGGTTAGCTGCTGTGACTGTCTGAAGCTGCCCCATATCCCAAACCTGGGATTAAAACAAAAATATAATCTGTGTGATTAAAAACATAGCTGGGTTTTTAAAGAAACCAAAATTTACACTATACTTTTCCATTACACTCTACCTCTAAAATGTCCTTCTAAATTTTTTAAAATATTACTGTATTGGGGACCAGAGTTTCCAGAATGAACTTTTGGGGGAACACACCCAAAGCATAAACAAACCACAGTGAATGCTAAGGCATGACACTAAGTAAACCATTAAGCTAAACTATGACCCTGACAGAGACCATCAGGACACTAAGATCTAGCTCAGCTCTTAGTGACAAATAAGGACAAAGAGATGTATCAACATAAAGATTGCCTACTAATCCCATACACCTCAGCTTATAGCTCAGAAATCAAGTCTGGCAAATGAATGAATAGATTTAAGTCTCCACAGCCATCAGCATGGACAAGAGGGGTGATGGGTATAGAATATGAGGAAGAGTAAGCAATTTTCATGAGAATAAAGCGAGACAATTGAATCTGTCCTTATCAAAAGCCCTCATAATATATGCTGAGTATCCACAGTGCACCAAACAAAGACTGAGCTGAGGGATAGATTGGCACTAAATTTCTACCTCAAGAGCATTGGCAGGTTCTCTAAGGGTGAGGCAAGCATATGTGAAATGCAAGGAATGATAACACAGTTATTACTCTACACATGCCTTTCTACAAAAGACCTGGCATCGTGAAAACAAAGAATGAACAATCTGGATGTAGAATAGCTAGTTGAACGTTTCTTTAAAAAAAAAACCCAAGCAGATGCTATTTTTATAGCAAAGTGGTCAAATTAATTTTCTTCATTTGTGGGAGAGGTGAGGCACTTTGTTGATCACACAGTCACATTTGTTTGAAGAGCCTCTTGATTTAGAATCAGACTGTTCGCTCATTGGCTGGTAAAGATGGGGCTCAATGAAAGGGCTGGACGAGAACCGAAGTCCGGGTTCAAGATAACTCTTGAAATGGAGAAAAATAGGATTAGATAACTAACCCTATCCAAAAAAAAAAAAAAAAAAAAAAAAAAAAAAAAAAAAAAACTACCAGTAACATATTTGTTAAGAAACCTAACTAACAATACTAAAAGAGAGGGGTCTGGAGAGATGGCACAGCAGTTAAGAGAACGTGCTGTTCCTGCAGAGGACTCGGTTTAGTTCCCATCACCTACATGGTGGCTCACAGCCATCATTAACTATAGTTCCGAGGAATAAAAAATACTAATGCCCTCTTCTGCCTTCGGCAGGCAACAGGCATGCGTATGGCACATATCAGATGTGAAGACAAGCATTCACCAAATATAAAATAAAAATAAATAAAAATTTAAAGGAAAACACAATACAGAGAGAAAGCTTGTACCTGAACTGTTAGTTTCGGCTTTCCTTGATTAAGCAGAGCCCGAGCATGAAAATACAAAAATGAGTGAGCTAGAGTAGAAAATACTTTTATTAGGAAAATACAGATATCCATGGGGTGGGGGGGTAAAAACACAACCACATCACGATCTTATTATGATATTTTTCAGACAAGATCGTTTTCACTTAAATCTTAAAATAAAGGATATACTTATGTCAGTCACCAACTCCGTTCCAGGCATTTTGCAAGATATTTATTGTCTCAGTCAGAGTTAATAACGCTGTGATGAAGCCCCTCACCACCAAAAGCAATGTGGGAAGGAAAGGGATTATTTGGCTTACACTTCCACATCATAGTCTAAAAGTCAGGACAGGAACTCAAACAGGGCAGGAGGGGTGCTGCTTATTGGCTAACTCCTATTAGTCTGATCAACCTGCTTTCTTATAGAATCCCAGCCTGCCAACCCAGGGGTGGCACCCAAAATTGACTAGGCTCTCTCACATTAATCACTAATTAAGAAAATAGCCTAAAGGCTTAAAGACATTTTCTCAGTTGAGGCTTCCTCCTCTCAGATGGCTGGAGCTTTTCTCAAATTGACAAAGAAGAGATTTTGTGGGTGGTCCAGGAGTGGGGTGGGGATGAGAAAGGAGGGAACAGGTGCAGGATGGAGAGCCACATATAAGGCAAATACAACGTACCTTGGGGATTTTTTTCCCCAAAAACAACACAGAACTTGTAAACTAAACAGAATGAGCCTTGAAAAGGCAGCTCCCCCTGAAGCCTCTTCCAGATGCGAAATGCTGTTGGAGTAGTTGCAGAAATGTCCCCTCCACTCTCACAGCCTGCTTCATGCTTTCTAGAGAGGCTCTCTACGCTTTTAAAAATAACATTGCTGTAATTTTATTTTAACCATCTTTTAGGGGCGTTGACAAAAGACCTAGTTGTTTATAGCTTTTAACTTAAAAAAAAAATCTCTCCAGCTGTGTTGATTCTAAGGGTTTTATTTTTTCTTCTTTTTTCTTTCTGCAGATTACTTATTCCAGTTTACTCTTTTGTATCCAAATGGTGATGGGCCACATTGGTTAAGCATAAAAAACAAAACAACAACAACAACAAAAACATGTTATGATCATAAAAAGAGAAAGGCCCATGCGGAGGCAGCCCCTCCCCCTGAGGGACCAGACATACATTGGCATAGTATAAAACAGAGTTTATTCGGGGCATGCGGAGGGGAGTTATGAAGGTAGTGGAGGCAGAGAAAGGCAGAGAGGAGGAGAGAGTAGAGAAGCAGACGCCGGCCATGACCACCGAGAAGAGGGAGGGGAGGAGAGCCCAAGAGGGAGAAAGAGAGAGGGTAAGAGGGTGTGAGAAGTTAAAAGAGGGAGGAGGGGCTAAGCAGCCCTCTTGATAGTGGGCCAGGCCTACCTGGCTATTGCCAGGTAACTGTGGGGTAGAGCTTAGAGGGAACCCTAACACCCTACACCACTCTTGTTTCCCCTTGCTTTCTTTTTCAGCAAATCTCTATGCTCCGTTGATTATGTTCCCCCAGAATCCATACACTGAAGTCCTATAAGCCCCAGTGTGATAGTATTAGGACATGGGGCAGAGAATGGAATATAGGACAGAGCCTGGTGAATAGGATAGGTTTGGTTCCCATGAGAGAGGCTCTCAGTTCTGTCTTCCTTCTCACTGTGGAAGGAGGCAGAGATCTGGGGTCAGGGGCAGGCCTTCCTACCAGGCACTCAGCCTGCCAACAACTTGACCTTGGACTTCCCAGTGACCAGGTCTGGGTGAACTAAATATCTGTTTGTCTGAAGCCACAAACCCTTTGAATTATCATTAAACAGTCAGAATGGGCTAATACACTTGCTGTGTCTTATGAAGACACGTATGTAGACTGCCCGTGTATATTCATGGCCCTAAAACAAAACCATGTAAGTTAAATTCTCATCTCTACTACCCATAGTAGTAATTCCATGGGCACATTGATGAGCCCGTGTGCTTTACCTTCCCTATTGGAAGAAAATATAATTATAATATCTCCCTCATAGGTGCCTGAAGAATGCAATAGGCTAACATTGCATTTATATAGTGCTCTGGGAGATTCCTAGTACATACCACTTCCTTCATGTGTACTGGATATTGTAATTCTTAGGATGGAAGATCTGAAAGAACAGGAAGTCTTGTCACTTCTGTAGTTTGGCACTGGCTGCACAGACTGGCATAATAATTAAGAGCTACAATGAACAAAAATAAAGGGTACTAATGTCCAAAGTAGGAAGATTATTGGAGGTCATCTAGACAGAAAATTCTGTAGTGAATCCAGGCTAGAGGCTTTAACATCATCTAAGGACATGTCATAAATGCAAATTCTAAAGGACTAGAGTATAGTTCAAGGTTTTGTTGTTGTTGTTGTTGTTGTTTAGATATTTCCTTTATTTACATTTCAAATGTTATCCCCTTTCCTCCTTTCCCCTCCAAAATTCCATTATCCCATCCCCCCTCTCTCTGCTCACTAACCCACCCACTCCAGCTTCCCTGTCCTGGCATTCCCCTACACTGGGGCATCGAGCCTTCACATGTTCAAGGGCCTCTCCTCTCACTGATGTCCCATCCTCTGCTACATATGCAGCTGGAGCCATGGGTCCCTCCCTGTGTACTCTTCGGTTGGTGGTTTAGTGCCTGGAAGCTCTGGGGGTACTGGTTGGTTCATATTGTTGCTCCTCCTATGGGGCTGCAAACCCCTTCAGCTCTTTGGGTCCTTTCTCTGAGGACCCTGTGCTCAGTCTAATGATTGGCTGAGAGCATACCCCTCTGTATTTGTCAGGCACTAGCAGAGCCTCTCAGGAGACATCTATACCAGGCTCCTGTCAGTGTCTGGGTTTGGTATATGGGATGGATCCCCAGATGGAGCAGTCTCTGGATGGCCTTTCTTTCAGTCTTTACTCCACACTTTGACTCTGTATCTCCTCCTATGTGTATTTTGTTTCCCCTTCTAAGAAGGGCCAAAGTATCCACACTGTGGTCTTCCTTCTTGAGCTTCATGTAGTCTATGAATTGTATATTGGGTATTCCAAGGTTCTGGGCTAATATCCACTTATCAATGAGGTAGCTCCAGGTTTGAATCCTTCTCTAGCATATGCAAGGCCCTAGTTTGGATCCATGACAGTGAAAAAAATTACTGCTCAAAAACTCAATCAGGAAGTCTACTACTGAGCCAACCAATTGCTGTCTTTTAAAATAGTGCCAGAAAGTGCCTCTGGTAACTACATAGTGCCTATTGCATAATAAATACATAGTTTCAGGAATGTAATGTGCATAATCTGATTTAACACTGGCATAATACTGTAGGATAAGGATTTTTATTCTGATTTTACAGATGAGGACTTTAAAGTTCAAAAAAGCTAACTGCCAAAAATCACATATCTGACAAGAGGAAGACCTCCCTGTATAGATCCCAAGGACTTCGGATTATAAAAGTCAAAACTGTGTTCATTCAGAGATGATGCATCTAACCCTCAAACTGGAGGCCCCAGGGAGTTTGGAGGTCAGGTGAGGTGGGGTGTGGGAACATCCACATGGAGACAGGAGGCATGGGGGAGGTATGGGATGTGGAACAGTCAGAGGGTGGACAGAGGTTAGGGGAAATAAAATATGTAGTGAAAAAAAAAGAGATTAAAAAAATCAAATCTGAATGATGTCACTAGTAGCTTTCCTATAAGAATCTAAAACGTGTTGGATTCTGTCTTTAGAACACAGAGGGTTAAGCTGTAGCTGGGAATATAGTTTTCAGTGTTGTAATGGGGAAATAGAAGTTGGTCATGTCAATCAGAGTTATAGCAGGGTGTAGACACCAAACAACTTACATTAAGACATCCCTGCTGTGGCTTGGGATCAGGCCTTTGCTGCCAATGAAGGTCAATTAATCACAAAGTTCAGCTAGATAATAAATTGAGCTTCTGCTGATAGTACCTGCACATCTTTCGCTAAACTATGACACTCAAAAACACTTCTATTGTCTCTAAAATGTCTGTCACTATTTTGTTTCATTGAGTTATACGAGAGCTGTGCCCTTGAGAAATATAAATCCATCAAGGAATCGAGGTGCCTCTCTAATGTGCCTCTGAGAATGGCTGAATATAATGACCATATGTGTAATTATTCATCCCCTAACATGCCCTGTGTCCTCTGAGAAGTCACCATCTTAGATCAGCAAGCTATAGCCCAAGGGCCAAATCTGGTACCTGCTTTTGTACAGCCCTTGTGCTAGACATTTTTTTTTAATTTTTACATTTTAGAATGAATTTAAAAGAGCAAGAGGAGAATGATATTTCAGGGCATCTGAAAATTACATGAGATTCAAAATATTAGTGTTCATAAATAAAGCAATTGTAACATAGCCAAGGTCATTCATTTCTTTGATGTCCATGGCTTCTGTCACATATAACAGATAAGTACTTCTCTCAGAATTAAGTGGCCCAGAAACCTGCAAATGCTTCCTTTCTGGTCCTTTAAGATAAATGTACAGACTACTGACAAAGATTACTTCCAATCCTCTAGAAACCCTATGAGCAACACTGTTTGCACAAAGGCCCTCCATCTCAGGAAGGTAATTATGTTACTGTGGTGGTTCAAAAGAGAGGCCCACAAAGCCCTTGACATCCATTCCATTAAAAGACAAGGTCTATATCTCCTTTCCTGAATCTAGAAGTTAAAAGGATTTGTTGGTCTATCTTCTATCATTATAACAAACCGCTGGGATGGGTAAAAAGAAGAGGGTTGTCTTAGTTCCAGTTGTAAAGGTTCCAGTTCATGATGTATCAACTGCATTGGGTCTGTGACACAACTGCACATCCTATTAGGAGCACATGGCAGAGCAGACTCAAATACACCATGAGCCAGGAAACAAAGAAGACTGAGGAGAGAGAGAATCCCACTTCAAGTACTTACTTCCAGTGACCTAAAAACTTACTACTGGGTCCCACCTGTTAAAGACATCACCACCCCTCCCATATTGCTACTCTGAAGACTAGACATTGAACACATTGATTGGTCTTTGAGGGACACTCAGTAGCAAATGGGAGGGTGGTGCAGTGACTACTCCAGGGAAACAAGGTGGCAATGGGTGGACTATACCAGGCTCTCTTGTCTACATAGTGAGTGCAAGAAGAGCCAAAAACCTACAGAAAGCCATTATCTCAAGAAACAAAATAAAGAAGTAAATGAATACAAATTAATGAAATAAATCACACATGATAATAAAGTTCACTAAAACAGAAAAGGGAAGCAGAGAGGTGGTAGCAAAATGAGTTGCCAGGTCACCACGATGCTCTGAAAAAGTAGAGGGTCACAACAATTTTAAATAGTAGAACCTATAACTTGGATTCTTACTAAAAACAGTTCAAGCCTGCCTTTAGAAGCATTGAAGGTGTGGCTGCCATGTCACATATGCATCAGTAGGTGGCAGAGAGGAGAGAGGCTATGTCTATGTTCAGTGAACATCTGCAGGATTAGTAACCTAACATTTCCCAAAACGGTCAAGCCTGAGATGACCATCAGGCTGGTGCCATGCAGGCCTTGGGGAGAGGGCAGACCATGCCTAAGATAATTCCTGCCCCAAGCCATAATGCATGAGTAGGGCATAGCACTCCTGAGCCCATTCCTGAGATGACACTCAGAGACCCTGGACATCACTAAGAGGAGCAAGTAAGTGATGGATAAATTGAAGAGAACAAGGCACAGAAGGATGTGGGCACAAAGATATGGGCACAATGAAGAGAGGCAGAATTAAAAACTCAGGGTTATTGAGGAACAGCCTGATGTGAGTAGCTGTCCTACCGATCCAAAACTCCAGGATCTCCATGACACAGAGCAACAACAGAATATCCAAGAGGAGTCCCAGAGACGTTCCAGTAGTGACAGAATAGCAGAAGTCAGAGGCCTCGAACCAGACCAACGAGTCGTTGTAATGAACATTTGCAAGCAAAGAAGTGTGGACCAAAGGGTATACTGTAGAACACGCTATGGTAACTACAGCTTCCACAATAAGACTGCTTTTTTTTTCCGTCTAGAGGGAGACTTCAAGGTGTAGAGTGGGTACAAGGTGAGGGGGAGGATAAGTAGGATTGGGATACAAGATGTGAAATTAATGAAGAACTAATAAAAAGTTTAAAACGTGAAATATGACTACTAAGTGAAAAGTTAGAAGACCTTGGGCAGGGTAGGAGCTCATAACTGGTATAGTACTGATCCCACCAAGTTGGATGAATACATTACAATATCTATGCCTATCTATGGTGGCCCTTCCATTGTGACATTTTGAGCTTACAGCACTGGCTTTCCAACTTTGACCACAAAAAAAAAAATATTAAAGTTGTATTGTCTAAAATAGTCCCGAGAAGAAACTTTGTATTTATTTTCTCTTTCAGGTCCCTACTCAAGTTTTGGATCATGCAAATTAACCAATTGTTATTTTTTAATAATTATTTTTAAATTTTTCACTGTGAGATGGATTTACATAAACATTCTTTTAGAAACTTTCTAGGTTGATGATCCCACTGGGTTTTACTGGACAGGATATGTAGCAGAGCTCACCAGCTCTTGTAAGGGAAGCCAGTCAAATCATTAGAGTTGCAAATGCCACTGTCCTTGAATATCTTGACAGTCTACAGCATAGACGTGAGAAGTTGTTCACCTCCAAGCCACAGCATTTGTCATTCTTTCTGTCATTCATTCATTTATTCATCCACTCATTGTGGTGCCAGGGCCTCGCTCACAGTAGGCAAGTACCCTACAGTAACCTAGGTTCCCACCCTGTCTTTCTGTTTTCCGATCAGCTCTGGCTTCTTCCTACTTTCCCAACACCCGCTTCTCATTTGCCCCGTTCTCGCCATTTATGTATCAGTAGAGTTCTAAGTTTTGAAAAACATAGGATATAAATGGAATATAAAAATGGAACATAAAAAGCCGTGATCTTGAACAGGGATCCAGAGTGAGCAGAAATTCTGAAACATTTAGAAACATTAAGTGTAAAGCAACCATTGTAGAGGCAACCTGGGAAGCACGGACTTTCCATTTAGATGAACACAGAGGAAAGCAGCTCTGGGCTGCTGAAGGGCTGCCTTACAGGGCAGCAGGGCATCTTAGTTCACTCAATCCAAGATTCAGACAGAAAGACACATCTATCTTTTTACTGCCTTTTAAATATGTAAGACAGAACAAAACGCATACAGCTTACTGAGCAAGAGATGCAGAAATAACCAAAAGGAAAAAATAGGAAGAAAAAGCTGTCAATTCTCGTCAAGCGAGCAATCACAAACATGCTCCTGGGTGAACCTTGTGTCTTTCTCCATCTTCTTTTTCTCCATGACTTGATGTGTGAAGGGAGACACTCATCCATGCAGACACTTGACTACCGTCTGCTTAAACAGTCTATTCAGGACTACTCTCAACTGGAGAGGTTTTGCGACTTCTTACTGTGACGAATCGCTACAGTCAAGTTACTTGGATCCCATCACCCACTAACTTCTCCCTGTAGGTGGATAGAAACTTCAACTTCTTTGGTTTGGACATCATGTTCTCAGCCACCTCCGATGGAATCAAATCCTTTTCACTGTAGGGACAGACAAAACCTTCTTGAATAAAACAAGCTTACTTACTCTAAAAAGTGACTATGACTAAGCCAAGTAAGACTCAGGGATGGTTGGGGTCAAGTTCAAGACCTAGCAAGGACAACTCTCAAGGGCCCCTTATTCTCTGGACAAGCTCACATATTGTAGAATCCACAACTGGTTGGATCATGGCCACTTACACCCCAGAACTAAGGAAGCATTCCTAAAGTGGTCAGGACTTAAAAAAAAAAAAACCTGGGTTAATATTTCCCGTATATATCTTCATGTACTACACTCCTATTGGAGTTTGGGGCAAGATAACATAAGAAAAATCTTCAATTTTATATGAAACAGAGTAGCGCATACACAGAATGAATGCAGCAGGAGTTAGGTGCAATTAGTCTTCATCTCAGAGGCAGTAAATTGGCTTAAGTTGAATTTCTACAGCAATTATCACTTTTCCTCCAATGTCCATTTTTTATACTTGTTTCTTTGTTACCCATCTCCCTCAAGGAAAATAAATGTATCTGAAGATTG
Organism: Apodemus sylvaticus; assembly: GCF_947179515.1. Lineage (NCBI taxonomy): Eukaryota > Metazoa > Chordata > Mammalia > Rodentia > Muridae > Apodemus > Apodemus sylvaticus. Next base: position 33,834,006 of record NC_067492.1, read on the forward strand.
TTTCAAATTAACACCATCCTCTACTTTATTAAAAAAAAAAAACGGTGTTTGTGGGTGTACATAAAAGCTATGAAAGAAATACAAAAATCCTGTGTGAACAAAATGATTTAAAATTAATTCCTCAATGACACTCCTCATCTACTTTGAAAAGCTTGATTCCTTCTGAATTTATGCGGCATTCCCAAGGTAGACAAATACACATAGTTAGAGAGCCAACTGTGGTTCCCAGGGGCTAGGGAAGGTAGGAAATGGCGTGTGATTTTGTGGTGGATCAGAAAAGTTGTTCTGGGAGATGCTGTGTTCTGGAAAGGAATCTGGTGGTGGGAGCTCCTCATTGTGAATGTGCTAAAAGTCAACAAAAAGTGCACTTTGAAATGGTTAGAATAATGAATGTTTTATTATTTTTAGTATGTGTGTGTATATGCATGTGTGTATGTGTGTGTGTGCACACATGTGTGTATGAAGGTTGGGGGTTGCCCCCACAGAAGCCAGAGGAAAGCAACGGGTCTTCTAGAGTCAATGATAAAAACAGTCGTGACCCACCCACCAAAAGTGCTGGGATCCAACTCAGGTCTTGCAGAAGACCAGCAAGTACTCTTAACCACTGACCTATCTCTCTAGTTCTTTGCAATGGAGAATTTTATTTATGTAACATTTATCTTAAATAAAAATAAAACATATCTTGCCTGTAGACATGATTTTAAAACTCAGCTTTAAAGTCTCGAGATCATCTAAAATCCAACACATTCTGGAAGTTTCTAATGTTTCCTCCTATAGCCATGAAAAAAAATGAAAGCAGAGAAGAGCAAATAGTTGTCACTTAGGTCAGAGAGGTTAACCTCTTCCATGGCATTCCCTGAGGCCTGAAGGAAGGGATTTGATACAAACATCCCATCAATGGCTGAGGGCCCAAGGTCTCTCACTTTCTGCGTATTGTCTGGCTCTGGGTCGCTGTGCACATGCCCATCTGCTGCAGGGGGAAGCTTCTCTGATAATGGACTAACAAGGCCCTCACAGAGGCCGGGACACGTAGAGAGCTTGCTCATGTCTGCATCCATGGGGGTCTAGAGTTAAAAAGAGAAGTGGACAGATGCCCCATTACTCCCATCCCAAGAGGCTATCTCCAATTGACAACTACTTGCAAAGAAAAATTCAGTTTCCTCCAAGAAAATGTCCCTAGGGAAACAAACTCCTCTTAAAGGTAGGCCGCATGTCCAGCAATAGATGGCCAACAGAAGATGAACTCAATAGCGTCTTTGAATGTTCTTTTGTCTTATATGCCATGTCAGGATCTTTTCTTTCCTTTTTTTCTTTTTTCTTTTCTTCTTTTTATTTTCTTCTCTTTTATTTCTTTCTCTCTTTTTACCCTGCTGGTTCTTTTCATATATATTATGGCTTCTGGTTTTGTATTTTTATGGGATTCCTGAGTATGTAAATGAGGGTCTCTATGTCTTATCTATTTCTTGTGCCTTTTCTTGGGCTCATTTCTTTCTATTTGCTTGTCTTATCCTAAATGTATTTGTTTTTATTTTATCTTATTATATTTTATTTTATTGTTATCCCTTGGAAACCTATTTGTTTTCTAATAAGAAACAGAAAGGAGGCAGAGCCAGATGTGAGAGAAGGTGGGAAAGAACTTAGAAAAAGAAAGGGAGAGAAAATTATAAGGAAAATATATTGTATTTTTGTTGTTGCTGCTGCTGCTGCTGCTGTTGTTGTTGTTGTTGTTGGCCAATGAGGTCCTGTGGAGATCCCTAAACAACCCAGGCTGATGATAGGACAGAAGGTTGTCCTCTGAAAACTGACAGCAGCTTCCAATTGCCCAGAACAACTTCTAACAGGCTTGGAGCCTTCATCCCTACATTGTAGTCTCTTTGATGCTAAAAGGTACTCTTCAGGTTATGGGAAGAAAACCTGAACAACCCAGCCACAAAAACAAAAATAAAGACAAAAACAAAAACAAAAACACCTCCATCATCTACAACCTGTCCTGCCTGTATGATGTGCTAGGGCAATGATGGAGGAAGGCTCAGAATTTCTCGGAGGGACCAAGCAATGTTGGGTCTATGTAGCATAATTTTCCCCAATTAATTTAAATATTAATACAACTGCCTGTGATTGGGCAGTGGAAAAGGAAAGTTGGCAGAGATTTTTAGGGGAGGGAAAAGGACAGGGAAGAGAAGGAAGGAAGATGGAGGAAGAGAAAGATGATCCAGATTTTGTATGGTTTTAAATAGCCACAGGTAGCTATGAATATCTTATAAGGGATGGATAATTACAAGAAAACTTGTCTTATTTACATGGGCAATTTATATCAATATCAATTGGCTCTGAGTTCATTGGGTGGGTATTTTGTGGGGTGAATTTACTGATATAAATCTAACTTATAAATTACAAGCCTCTAGAGTTTGATTTTACTGGGTTGCTGGGATTTGGGGCCACTGACCCCAGCGGGTGGTGACTGGGAATGTGAGCAGAATTCTCAGCAAGAGAACTTCCAGATGGACATCGGCTGCCTGGGGTTAGCCATGGAGGCAGCAGCGTTGCCTGGCCCGAGAGTAGCCATCGATAATTCAGGATGGTACACTTTTTAATATTTCCCGCAACTGGTCTAATTTAAGACCCAAGCCACAAGAGAGAGCCCATGCTCTACACTGCCTGGATGACCAAGAACCAGAGGCTGGATAGCTCAGAGACCTAGGGTAAAATCACAAGCAAACAAAGAAACAAAAATATCAAAAAAAAAAAAAAAAACCAAAACCAAAAACAAAAACGAAGTGAAATAACTTTTTATGCTATTCTGCTACACATAGATGGTGACTTGTCCAGTCATCATCAGAGTGGCCTCCTCCTGCAGCAGGTAGGAGCAGGTGTAAATGAAAGAGAACTCTCCTCTGCTCTCCTACAATACTTAGCGATCATTTTCCCTTCTCTCCATCCCTCCCAGTTCCCCCCATACACCTCCCCTATCCTTCAGATTCACTGACTCTCCATTGCCTCTTTAGAAAGAAGCAGGACTCTGTATCTAGGCTTGACAAGACAACCCAGAAGGAAAAGAGCATCAAGGGCAGGCAAGAGTCGGAGACAGACTGCCTCCACTGTTAGGAGTTCCACAAAACCACCAGGCTAACAGCCATGACACACGCACAGAAGACCTGGCGCATGTCCGTTCAGACCCCGTGCTTGCTGCTTCAGTTTCTTGTGAGGCCACGAGAGCCCTGCTTAGTTGATTCAATGGACCATGTTTTTCTCTGACTCCTGTCATCTTTCCTCCTCCTCTTCCTTAGAGTACACTGATCTCTGAGGGGAGGGACTCGATGGAGACCTTCAATTTAGACTCTCTTTCCACATAATGTCTGGCTGTGTATCTTTGCACCTGCTCCCTTCTGCTGTCAGCAGAAGCCTCTCTGATGACAAATGGACAAGGTACCAATCTATGAATATAACAGAATATCATTAGGAGCCATTTCATTGAGTGTGTGTGTGTGTGTGTGTGTATGCACACGTGCATGAAAGCGCACCCCCATGATTGTTGTGATTGGTTCCACCCTAGATCTCCAGACTACCCAGTCTCTAATACCTATTTTCAATAAAATAAAACTTGATATATTTTAATTATTTTTCAAAAAGAGATGCTAGTGTCTCTTCTAAACAAAAGTCACAATAAATACCCTAGACCACTTTTCCTCAAAACTGTTTTTGAATAACTTGATTTTTTTCATAATAGAATGAAAATATTTTAGGAAAATTCATTTTCAGAAACTACATTAATATCGGTTTAAATGTATGAGTAATTATAAAAGCCAAGAAAGTACTCACTATTTATTTACAGCAACAAATTGTTACTTGTAAAGTTTTATTGAGAGTTTCAGACATTTATATAATGAGGTTCATTCATTTCAACCCCAAGTCCCCTCCTTTCCTCCCCCAACATAGTAAGCCCTTCCTCCTTTCTGTCTTACCCAGCTGTGACTCTTGCGTGCTACAACAAGAGAATTTTGCACTTGTCATCATTTATTCATTTCAAATTATCATGATTTTCTCATGGCCGCCACAGTGTTCACACCAGTTTCCCCACCCTGGCTGTGCTGTTCCACACAGTATTTCAACTCCTTACGGCAGAGTGCAAGACTTTCCCTCATCTCCATGGAAGACAGTATAGACAATGGCTGCAAGAGAGAGAAAGTGGAGCCCACAGACAAACAAAAAAGCAAGCAGAGATGCTTTGTGGGAGATAATGAAGTCCTAAGTTTAAATCTTGAGTTCCTTGACTAACAGGGATCCCTTTAAGGTTCTCGGCCACTTCTCCTTAGCTCATGAGTCTGGGCTGTATCGAGCGAGTGTCGCGGGTCCTGGAGGAAGATAAAGGTGACATACTGGGGTCTTACCCACAGATTTGGATCCAACTCCCAATAAATAATGTGAGTTGCTTTAAAATATTCTTAGTATTAGCTAATTCGTATGTAAGTAAAAAAAAATTAACAATTATTTCACAAAAGTATCATAATCCGTAAGTGTAATTTTGTTGGCAAATTTATTAGCATGAGGGAGAGTTTATATAAAAGTCTGCCCATCACCACCAGGAAGGTGAATACAGCTTCCCCTCCACTACACATTCTGTCCTTGTTTATCTATGAACCTGGGCCAAGGGCATGTTATAATGTTTGAGCTTTATATTAAATATTTATCCCATTGAGTAGCTGATAACAACCATCCCGATGGCTAAATTTGTAATTATTGAATTTATATCCACTGTCTTAGAATTTTCAACTTGCTTCTAAGATTTTTTATGCATCCCTCTTTATGGTTTATGGTACAGCTCATAGTCCATTTTTGCAACCCTGTCGTAGCCTGTTCTTTGCCTTTAAACAGATCTCAGCTTCTCCCGATCCTCCCGTTACAATTCCAACTCATATTAATGAGCCAAACATTAGTCAACTGAAAAACTGAAGAGGACAATCCTTACGCTTCCATTTATCTTTGATAAAAGATAATAAGTTGATTCGCAGTCCGTGGCTCAGGCATGGATGTGGAGCGTGTGTTCCCAGCAGGCGGGGCAGATGCCTTCTGTGTAACAGCTGTCTCTTTGTACTCTAACTTCAAGCACAGTATTGTGCTAAAACAGCAAGCAAAGTAATAAAAATGGGACAATTCTATTTCTCCCACTGTGAGCTTGGACATGGGAATAGAAAAAAATAAAGAAAAAAACTGATTTTTTTTTCATCAGTGAAATGAAGAAACTTCCCCCAAAACAGCTGGGGGAAAAGGGAAGGTCTGGAAGATGATCTTTCTATTTCTTCTTTGCTAAAGAGAAACCCTAATTATGTCTGGCTTGCCTTCTGATCTATTGCCAATAGCATCTGATTTCTCTGAAATGAAGGCAAAGAGATGCTGACAGCTGTACCCAGCACGGACACTGCCAAACTGCAACAGACACTGTAGCCCAAGGTAGACAGCAGTGTCACCCATAATGAGATCCAAAAAACAACTTGTGCCTATCAGAGTAGTAGAGGAAGGCAGGGGGTGGAGCATTTGGAAGAATCTAACCCTACCGTATAGTACTTTGCTCCAAAACATGTGAATCACATATTGGGCTAAGTTACTGGATCCAGGAAAAGATCATGATATCATATGAAATACAGGAGAAATACATTTTTACATAACCACATTGTCAGGCTATTTCACATGGTAACATCCAAATGAACTTCACAATAACTTTTTGAGCTAAAACTTTTTAATTGACAGAAACTTTATCAAGCTAACCTATAGGAAGAAAAGAAATGTATAGAGTGTGGCCATTACCATTAGAGGTCACTGAAGTCACTCCTGTCAAACTTAACTGTGCTGTGCTTAGACAGAATCTTGCTCCCAAAAAGAGGAGTTGATTAAAAGAAGAAGAGATCCATCCCATACACAGTCACCAAACCCAGACAGTATTGTGGATACCAACAAGTGCTTGCTGACAGGAGCCTGATAGAGCTGTTTCCTGAGAGGCTCTGCCAGTACATGACAAATAAAGACGTGGATCCTCACAGCCATCCATTGGACTGAGCACAGGGTTCCCAACTGAGGAGCTAGAGAAATGACCCAAGGAGCTAAAGGGGTTTGCAGCCCCATAGGAGGAACAACGATATGAACCAACCAGTACCCCCAGAGTTCCCAGAAACTAAACCACCAACCAAAGAGTACACATGGAGGGACCCATGACTCCAACTGCATACATAGCAGAGGATGGCTTTGTGGGACATCAGTGAGAGGAGAGGCCCTTGGACCTGTGATGCCCCAGTGTAAGGGAATGCCAGGAGAGGGAATCAGGAGTGGGTGGGTTGGTGATCAGGGGGAGGGGTGGGATATGGGGTTTTTCTGATGGGATAGGAGGAACAGGGATAACATTTGAAATGTAAAAGAAGAAAATATCTGATAACAAAATAAAAGAGGAAGAAAGTCTTGTGCTATCTCCCTGGTTGATTTTCTCCACTTGATTTTGTAAAAAATCATGGTTTCTCCTATGGACTCTCAAGATCTTTCCATCCCTTTTGCTAACCACACAACAAAGATATTTACAGAGAGAAGTACAGTAGAGAGGAGAAATGACAGGGAGGTAATAAATGAGGAAACAAGGAACGCAAAACTGCATTGACCTACAAGGATACCCAAACTTGTACTGTGGAATAAACCAGCCACAGGTGACTCCTAGCTGCACCCAGGCACCTCCAGGTGCTTAGTAACCAGCCACATCCTAGGAGTACCTAGTAGCACTGAGGAACATAGATCCAGAATTTCCCCTCTCCCACAAGTTCTATTGTACAGCATCAACACATACAAAAGAAAAAACAAGTTACTTTTAAGCTTTAATTTTGCAGGCAAAAATAATGATATAATATCGCCCATACTTGGAGAAACAGAATTGAAAAGGAGAAGCAGCATGTGGTTCCTTCTGATTGGGGATATACTGCATCCATAGAATCCCATGGCCAAAATAGAAAGCCAGTGAGAGGGGCAGACAGCCTTGAATGGACAAATCTGCCATGCCAAAAAGATGTGGCACATAAGATTGGACCAGGAAAATGAGATCATGAGATGTGGAATAGGAAGCTGGGTGAAACGTAGAGTTCATGGACAGTCTTAAACCTGGGGACCAGAGGTATGCTCCTCAAGATCATGGATTCCCACCTGCCTGGATGTCACAACCATCACTGTCAGTTTTCACCTGAACAAGAATAAAGTGTACTCTGAATATTGTGATTGACTTGATTTCCCCACCACCTTAATATGCTCAGGTCATATGTCAGAATGCAAAAATAAGAATTTTGTTATGAATTAGATGTCACATGGTGCGTTTTCTCCTAGTTTTCTTAGATGAGCGAATGCACCCAACTGGAGCTATTTGAGTAGGTTGAGAGGTCCCGAAAACAAATAACCGTGACTTTAAAGTGGAAATGTTAAACTTTTTCTAACCCTAGATACAGCATAAACTGTGAGACCAGATGTCACTACATGATTATAATCTGAAAGTTTTGTAAATTGGAAACTCTTTGTGCCCTGAAATAAAATTCTTTTTCTCTCCCTTTCCAGATAGATCAGTACACTGTTATGATATCAGAAACTTCTATAATTCATGATAAAGAAACTAAAATTAAGGATGAAAGTCAGTACTGTAGAGGGAATATTTTGTGCAATATGTGGAAGCATTTCACCTGCCAATAAAAAAGTCATAGCCAATGGGCTAAGGCAGAATTAGAAGGTGGGACAACCAGCAGGGAGTGAGGGATTCTGGGAAAGAGTCAAGAGAGTGAGATTTGCCCCAGAATACTGAGGAGATAGACCCATGAAACTAGACTAGAGGTAACTAGTCACATAGTTATATAAACAGGTTATATAAGTAGAAAGAAAGTCAAGAGACAAGCCAAAGCTTATACACTGAGCACTTATTAATAAATAATTAATCTCAGAATTTTATTTTGGAGAACAAAGTCACCAGGTAAAAAAGCTCATGACTACACACTATTTTCCCTATTTTTGAGATCATACAGTGACTTATGAAAGAAAACATAATTTTTAACTCAAAGAAGCTAAAGACATGTTCCAATATCCTTGACAAATATTTTTAAATGTCAGATTTCAAATGTATTTATTTCCACAGTAATATATATTCATTGGAGATAATTAGAAAATAAAGGGGAAAATAGAATCAGAATCAATATTCTAATATAATTATACAACTTAGATACAATGCTATTGGCATCTTGATATATAGCCGTTTGTTACTTGTAGCTTAAATAAATATTATCCAACATTTAAGTATTTAGGTTTACAGTTATTTTCCCAGTGCCATCAACATAAAATCTTTGTTAATATCATTTGCTGTTACATAATTTTAAATGTTGTTTTAACCATAACTTTTTAAAAAATCTGCCTCTTCATAAATATAAAGTAACAATGGTTCACAGGATACAATTTTGTGCAAAGTTTTGGTACTCAGTAGCTCCATGAACTGAAGGCTTGACTGTTTCATGACTTGACTCCATGAAATCTTAAGCTACTGAACTTCTCTGCCCTTCAGATTCCTGTTGGCAATCTTGAATTCATGTTTCCCCAAAGAATTAGAAGAAAGGCAAGGACATGGCATAAAATAGCACTCCTTCCCATCATAACTAAAGGCACTGCACTTAAAGATTAGGAGATAAAGGAACCAAAGGCCAGCAGGGGGCGCAGAGGGGGTGGTGAGGACCAACCACCACTAATGCCACCATCACTACCACCAAGGATTACACAGATGGAACAGAACATTTGAGAGAAGAGCCTTGACAGATGTGAGAGGAAACAGGCACAATTTCAATGATACATAAAAGGTTGTGAGTCTCATGACCCATCCCTAGCAAGCATCTAGCATTCCTTACCTCTCCGACCTACTTCATTACTGGGAAGCGCTCTCTATCTTAACAAACTCTCTGGCTTAACCACTGTGCATGTGGAACTGGCCCAGTTCCCTGGTCTGGGACAGGAGATGCTGGAAATCCCATCAGGTGAACAGTCAGCCAGAAAGGAAGATTTGTGTCAAAACTTTTAAAACCTTTACCTCAAAGGGGCCCTTCCTTTCCTCCTCCTGCTCTCCTCCCCTCTCTCCCTCCTCTCTTCCCTCTCTCCCTCCATTCCTTCCATCCTCCTTTCTCTTTTTCCTTCCATTCTCCCCCAAAGCACATAGAGACCATGGACCCAGATGCAGGGGTTTCATGCTTGCAGCTGGAGCTCATGTAACAGGAACCAGAGAACAGAGCAGGGCAACTTGAGAGTCAAAAAACACTCTCCTCACTTCTTACTAATGCTCACCCATCTCATCAGCCCATCCATTTCTTCCTTTCCTGCCACCTTCACTTTCCTCTCAGCATTTAAAACCCTTATATCATACCCCTGCGGCAGTAATGACAGTAGCCTGGCATCATTATGTCCCATTCATTTCAATCTCTTTCACGGATTAGCATAAGGCTAGGGTAAGTAAACAGACCCTCACTCTCAGCCTGCCATCAATGACATCAAGATTCACAAGAGGATCACAAAGTGCAGCCCCTGACATTATAGTGTCTATCTGTTTACCAATGTGTAAATGGGCATCAGCAATCAATAGCAAACTGAGCACAGGGCTAGACCATTGGAAACACGCACGTAATCAGTAATTGAGCATGTGCACATGTAAAATCTGTGCTGATCAAAAAGGGCTTCAACCACATGAAGAATGCCAAGCAAAGATAACTGCAGGCAGGCATGTGGAGAATTCAGACTAAAGGTGGCAGGAACCGTATAGACAACCAAGGTGTTGCTTATTGCAATGGTACTGGTGAGATGCTGATGGCCACTTGACACTCCATTTCCACAACGCACGTGGCCAACTAAGTCCTCCAAGCACCACCAGATACCAAACTTTCCCCTGCTAAGACTTTACTCACCAGATCCATCCTCCACTTCCCTTTGTTCATCTCTCTTCACATTCCCCAAGGCACAGAGAGAGATGGCAGGTTCAAGCACAGAGACAGCATGCTTGGGCATGGGAACAAAGCAGTATCTATCGTAGTTCCCAAAGCTCTCTAACAGTGTTACAACACACAGCAAGGGGCCACCAAGCTCACATTCAACCTTCAGAAACAATGCCTGACAAGGAGGAGACCCAGTGGACTCAGTAGACCCAGTGGACCTAGAGACATAAGAACAAGATTCAATGAGCACAGACATAATCTAGGGTTGGTTGGGTACTGTCTAGGTGCTTGGATGCACAGCTAGGAGTATGGGGCACACATTAGGCCAGGGTACAGATTCTCACACTTCTCATGACTGACTTTGTTAAACATTTCCCTATCACTGTAGCATGTTGCTATGTTTTGATTATGTCTGCTTTGTCATATCCTACATAGTTCCAGTCTTTCCTGTTCCTTTAGCATAGACAGGATTTAGTCCCTCTGGTAGTAAGACATTTCCTTGAGCATGAGGTCCAAATGGGGAGTGGAGGGGGATGGAGACCACCACCTATTTATACCTTTACCCTGGGCAGTAATCTGTGACCTCCCCCTGCCCACTGCTCTCAAGAATAGAAGGGAGGAATTGTGACTCCCCACTGCCCACTGCTCTCAAGAATAGCAGCCAGCAACCACCAACCTCCTGAAGAACAAGAAGAACCGGTTTCCAGCCTTCAGGGGAGGGGCTTGGTCTGCCTTTGTTGCTTGGGAAAGAAGGATTAAAGATGGAGACTTGAACCAGAAGCCATGTGTTTTGTGTCTCTCCATGTGATTTCTCTTGCCCCCTTTTCTATATCCATCTTTCCTTCCAGAAAACCCGAATGTGAGAGCTGGACTCTTCAGTAATCCAAAACAAAACAAGATCCACTCAGGCAAGCCTCTTCGCTGATCATAGCAACCTATTAGCAGAGGCATTTATTCAAAGAGTTCCTTAAAAGAGAGACTTATTTCACTGAGGTAAAAGAAATGCTGGCAACTGGGACTTTGTTCCATCATTGTGGAACTTAGTCTCAGGAGAAACACTCAGGCAATTGGTTCAAACTCTGACCAGAGTAGTAGTCATTCCAAAAGGACTGATGACTCAAACCAACATTTCTAACCCTTCTGAGGCCTTGTTAAGTATTCTACATATGGGTAAGAATAAAGGCACCTCAACAACCACGGAGGCCCTTGATATTTTGTCTATCTATCTCCTGATGACCATCCTGGAAATCTCACCTTCAGTTTCCCTGGAATCCCCACTATAACGCCTCAAGAATTAAAATAAATTTCATCCTAAGAATCTTTAAAAAATTAAGAAGAAAAAGCTAATTATAATATTCCATAATACTATCTGGCCTTAATAAAAGCTAAGTGATGAGGAACTTGTCTAAAGGATGGGAGTGTAAACTATGCTGCAATCTTACAGATAGGCCTACTTGGTAAAACTCAAGGAAAATCCTCTGAAGTGTTCAAGACTTCACAGTCCTCTACCAATGTATGGGATTATGGGTAAGAGGAACAAAACAGGAATACTCCTAATATCCTGGATGACCTGTGTTTGTGTTCAAATTCTGACTTATTTTTCAAATGATAAACAATAGAAAATGGACACAGATGCAAGATCTCCTCCTACCCCACAGAGATCCACACCAACTCATATCCTCTCATTTGTCAGAGGTAACAGAGAAGGGGAACCAAGTCCGACAGTAAATACAAGGAAAGGGTTTTCTACACACTCTCCACTCCTAAGCTAAGAGCACTCCACTTAAGTGCCTGAACCTTAGGGAATAATTATGTTCCATGTTCCTTTCCAGACACAGCCTTTTAAGAATCCAAGAAGCAAAGAAGCTTCACTGAGGACTTGCCCAACTTACTAGTAACTCTCAGACCCTGTCTCTAGCTTATGGTTTTATATGGAAGACCTGTACTTAGTCTCTAGCCCTAAGGAAGACCAGAGGATGGGGAAGAAGCTAAAAAGCCAGGTGGATTGAACTATTTAATCAAAATCCAAATCAAGTTCTCTTAGAAACCCACTGCTTGGAACTATAAGCTTAGCAGGAATCCATAGATGAAGGATGATAATAAAGTCTCATTGCAAGGGTAAAGTTGTATTCTAAAACCCTCAAGGAAGGAAAGCAAACCCAGCCAGATTTCCAAAGACGCTAACTGAAGCTCATAAAATAGTCAAGAACCTTGCTTGCTCATCCCTAGAGGAGCAAGCTCTTCTTGGTCAGTATCTCATTACACAGTCAGTCCTTGACATCCTTAGAAAACTTCAGAAGCAGCATCAGGACCTCAAACTGCACAAACTCAGCTGCTAGACATTGCCTTCTTGGTCTTCAACAACTAAAATCTGAAAGAAGACAAATGGGGGCAGAGAAAAGTGATTCAGATGTCTGCACCTGCCCTTGTAGATGCCTTTTGCTGGGACTATTAAAGGAAGTGCCCCTCTAATAAGTATCAGAGATCATAGGAAAGGCCAGACCTGCTTCCCAATGCACAACCCATGTAAGAGGGCATCAAATGCCCCCTGCAGAAATGTCTATTATGTACGGACCTAAAGGTCTGCCATTTTCAGAGAAAGAACAGCCCAACCTCTGATCTGATCACCTTACAGAACAGAATAAACCCACCAAAAAATAGACCACCATGCAGAAATACCCAAAGGCAGCATTATCTTTTCTCCAAAGATAGAGATGAAAATATTCTTCTTGATTTTAATGTTTGTGTTCTGACTTAATGTAATTGTGTTACATGTGTTATGATGTGTTACATGTAATATGTCTCTTCATAAAACTGTGACATTCTGTGTCTAACAGAATAAGGGACACAACTCAGTCTAGTCCTAGAAATCCAAAATTAACTGAATAGCAAAACTTGTGCTCTTTTCCTTTTTACATTTTAATTACATATTAAAATTTTTATTTGGAACACACCTAACTTAAAATTTGTGTGTATGCACATACATGCATATGTGAATATAAACTCAGGTGTTTTGAGGATATACTAAAATCTCTGATAAACATACACAGGTTGAGAACCTTCTATACTCTAAACTTCTGAAAACCTATTAATATGGTATTGTTGGGTCTATAAGCATATTTCATAAAACTTTAAATGTTTATTTCAAATGATGTTCATTGAGTCACAAGATAAAAATTTTATTAAGTTATGAAATTTAGCCTCTTAGATTTTAATAGGGATTTTCTTCTAAAACAGATTCTTTAGAAAATTGAAATTTTCAGGTTGGAGAAATGGTTAAGAACACTGACTGTTCTTCTGGAGGTACTGAGTTCAAATCCCAGCAACCACATGGTGGCTCACAACTATCTGTAATGAGATCGGATCTTCTGGTATGTCTCAAGCCAGCTACAGTGTACTTACATATAATAAATAAATAAATCTTTAAAAAGAAAAAAATTGAAGTTTTATTTTATTTCTTAATATTCATAAGTATCTTAGTTAGGGTTTTACTGCTGTGTAGACACACCATAACTAAGGCAAGTCTTACAAAGAACATTTAATTGGGTCTGGCTTACAGGTTTAGTGGTTCAGTCCATTATCATCAAGGTGGGAACATGACAGTAAGCAGACAGATGGAGGGATGGAGGCCCTTAGAGTTCTACATCTTGTTCTGAAGTCCACTAGAAGACAGGCTTTCAGGAAGCTAGGACAAGGGTCTCAAAGCCCACCCCCCACAGTGATGCAATTCCTCCAACAAGGCTGCTCCTACTCCAGCAAAGACATACTTCCTAATAGTGCCACATCCTGGGCCAACCATATCCAAACTACCACAAAGGGTAACCAAAGAAAATGGTATAAAGTATAATCATATAAAATATGATAAGCATAGTTTATGCTCATCAAAATATTTCTAAGAAATGAACATTTTGAAAATCTTTTTATTAGGTTAATTGCTGTTGATTTCGTTTCCAGAATATTCTTAAATACAAATGATAAATGTAAGATTGTTATCAGTGATATAATTTATATGGAATGAAGGATATGTGTGTGTGTCAAAAATCTTTATGTTAAATATCTTTTGCACAATAGCAGTTACAGAACTGTAATCTAAACAGTTAGTGGCATTCGGGGTCTGAGTAAACTTATTGTGTGTGCAGTGTAAAAGGGGGCTACATCACTAAGACTGACTGAAGCAATTACTAATAGCTTACCATTTTATGGTAACTATTTTATTGTTAACTGCAATTGTAACATTTAGGTATTGCCTGTATGCCTGTGCTCTCCTCTCTAAATGCAAAAATTAAAAACAAAACAAAGACAAATTTTTAAGGTTCTTGTCTAATTTAAAACTGAAGGGGAGAAATGGTTAGTTTGAAGCCAAGCTGCTGAAACCTGCTCAGTCTGTCTAAGTCCTCACCAACAATCAGGTAATACTTTGTCCATGAGAGCTAAGTCTTTGACTTTGTGGGTAGCATGGGGGAAGAGATCTAAGGGACTGGGCAGGGAGGAGAAGATAATCAAAACATTATATGAAAAACAATTTTTAAGGAACAAAACTATGTAATCATTGAATGGCAGTATTACCAACAGAAATAATAATGAAGAACCAAAAACAATGTAAGGTTTTATATATGTGTGTGTGTGTGTGTGTGTGTGTGTGTGTGTGTGTATTTAAGGGATTAAGTCTTTTTTCTTGTTCAAAGATATTTGTCTTCCTTCTTTTTTTTTTTACAAAATATATTATTTTAACATTTTAATTCAAAATGTACATAGAAGGTCAGAATGCATGAATATCCAGATACTATGAAAACTATAAAGCAAATATATTTAATGGGACAATTAAATGAGCCCGAAGATTCACACGGAAATATTAAAGCCTTCACTTATTTCTTCAGTCAACGTATTCTCCATTACTCATGTAGAGCCAAACTTATCCTCAACACCAGATATGTTACAATGAGTAGAAAAGTTTATTCTATCATCAAAGTTGGATTTAAATGCGAAAATAAACAGAAATGCAAATCATTAGTGTTAATTATGTCAAAGCATAGTTTCAAGCCGAGAGCATAGCAAGGTGCTTGTGGTGTTAATATAGGAGGAGAGATACCATTTTACATGAATATTTATTTAAAAAAATAACTATTTTTAGAACATACTTCAAATGTGACCTGAAGAATGACAAGGTGCTGACTTTCTTGTGGGCAACTGTTTTGAAGAAATCAAAATGTTATCACAGATAACCATGTGGTAGGAGGGAAGATAAGAATACAAGGATAACTAAAGTGACTACAGTGGCAAATGACCCCATTTCTACTATGAAAGTAATAAAACTACTATCTAACAAAGACCAATCCAAAGCTAAGCTGATTTGCCATCTATTAATGGTTAGAGGTATCCAAATCCATTTGTTTTTAAATTTCTGATATTACACACACACACACACACACACACACATACAGAGAGAGACAGAGAGAGAGAGAATTTCCTTCAGTACATTTTGATGACACTCTTTCCTCTCCTCAAAATCATACCAGATCCCACCACTACTTCCCAACTTTGTGCTCTTTATAGCTCTCTTTCAAAACAAATAAAAAATAAAAAATAAAGTCTTCTTTGTGTTGGCCAACTACACCTGAGCATGGGGCCTACCCAGGAGTATATTTGGTATACCTAGTGTTATTCCACTGGGGGGAAAAAACTGATTTTCCCTCTCCACTTACTTGTCAATTGCAAATAGCTTCTGGGTTAGTAGTGGGACGTTGTGCCACTCCCCTTTCTCTGTGTCGGGTTTTGTGTGGTTTGACTGTGTGCAGGTCTTTTACATGCTGTCACAGTCTCTAAGAACTCATAAGGGCATTGTGTCTAAAGCATGCTGTTTCCTTGGAGTCACCCACCACCTCTGGCTCTTAGAGTCTTTCTTCCACCTCCTCTTCTTCATAGATTCCTGAGCTCTGAAGGGAAGACTTTAATAAAGACATCCAGTGCAGAGCTGAGTATTGTACTTTCTTCCTAATCTACTCTACCATTGCTTTCCTTCTTAAAATTGTCCTTTTTATTCTCAAATGGTCTCAATATACAAATACTAGTGTGGTTTCTGTTGCGTGCTTGTCTACAATCCAAGGAATCTCACTCCTGAGAAGGAGCTATGAAAGGCTAACTATCCTGGGATGCTCATAGTCAGGGCTTTCTTGTCTCCTGCTTTTTCTGCAGTCATCAGTAGGTGTGACCCTGTTATTCTTGCTTAAACCTTACAGCTTTAATTTGCTTGTGTCTTCTCAAATTCAGTAGTTTCAAACTAAACTTGTGATGCAGAGATATTCTAGACAATTCATACAAAAGGAGACCAAAAACTTCTCCAATCAACGGACAAACCAGAATGTGTGTATCTTAGTTTCATTTCCTGTTGCTATAATTCATGGAACATATATGCCTACACATCTACACATACACACACACTGCACACAAATAATGAATATACTTAGAAAATTAAATAAACATAACTCATAATGATATGTTATACTTTTCCATATAGACTATACAATATAGTCATCCTGTATAACATGGACATGCTGATAAACACAATTTAAGGAAGAAAGGATTTATTTAGCTCATAATTCCAAATTACAGTCCATTCTTGAAAGAAAGTCAAGATGTCAGGAACTTGACTACTTACAAGTACCTTCTCTAAAACAGTTCTAATCTTAGCAAGTAATTACATAAACTGCCCTGTTTCAGTAAAAATAGAAACCAAAACCTAAATTTAAAATACAAAATTCGAACTTGTGCATCTTGCACTAAGATACCTAGGGGAAAATTATATGTGCCTCTCTCTTTAAATATTTAACACACCTTTTCCAGAGGCCTTTCTTTGTAATGATGTTCTCAGTAGGGAAAACAATGTCCTGCCAGCAAATGGAATATTGCTGTTTATAAGCAATGTGACGGCACTGAGGGATTCAGAATGAAATGATAAACACCAAGCGATAAGAGCTGCATCCTTCTGTTGTGTTGCAACTAAATAACACGTAAAGGTAGATCCCAGTTGAGGGAATCTACTGCAGTTTTTGACTATGCAC
The DNA here is from genome assembly GCF_947179515.1 of Apodemus sylvaticus. Classification (NCBI taxonomy): domain Eukaryota; kingdom Metazoa; phylum Chordata; class Mammalia; order Rodentia; family Muridae; genus Apodemus; species Apodemus sylvaticus. The sequence continues at coordinate 33,851,035 of NC_067492.1, forward strand.
AATTTCTATCACATTTCCCAAGGTTAAATGTGTTGCCTTGAGGCAGCTGCTCAAAATGATAAAGGGGACACTGTAGGACAGTGGTGCTCTTTGTAATGTTAATAACCCTTGATTCTGATATCTGATGCAACTCTGGGGAAATCTGCTGCTTCCAGACTTTAAAATCATAACTCAGTTAAGCGCACTTTACTGCAAAAAAAAAAATTTTTTTTAATTTGGCACAAGCAATAGTACTGAGGACTACATATTTGGATAATTTCATTTTTTTTTTATCTAAGATGAATGTCCACAGGATAACATGGATAGATAATTAATGTGATCTTTTGATGTAAAAGTAGATGGCATTTTATTTCAAAATTATATATATTTACATGCTTATAGAATTCATTTTTATGATATAAACTAACCTGGGTAGTGATCATTTATCCTATTTTGTGCTTAGTTCTTAAGATTTATGCCCCATCTGGCCTCAGAGGATAAGTGAGAACATCTGTAAAATGAATACTCTTGCAAAATTAGACAAGTAAGACAAGTCTAATCAGAAAATAGCAGAAATAATAAGTGTGTTAGACTGAAACTTAATGCAGGTACAACTTTGAGGGGCAGAGCATGGGGTGTTATTTATATTCTCTATCTGCTTGTTTTTTAAAAGGTTAAAAAAATAACAAATACATTGACTCATAAATCTCTCAGCCTCACCTTTGTTCTTTCAGTAGAAAGAATCACACTAATCTATCTAAAGATAACCTTGCAGCCATTTTCATTCCAGCAAATCAGAGGAGGGGCATTTGCCCCTGGTGGACTCCCAGAAGACTTAACACTGGTGCAAAACAGTCCTTCATTTGTGGGTACGGACCTCCATGATTAATGTGGGTGATTGGGACCGTGCCATTATTCAAGCAAGCACCCTTATCACACCACCTTTGTGTCTATGAATAGGCCATCTGGCACATTTAAGGCATCAGAAGACAGCCTCCTGGGTTGCCTCTGCTTCTATAATGCTAAGCCAAATAAAAGCTTCTCCCAGATGTTAAAAAAAATATTTTTGATCCTTATTAGTTGATCAGACTGAGCTGGTAACAGTAGCAGAGGGGAGTTGCAAGAGAAACAAGAGTCTCAGAACGAGAGTGGGGCTGGGCCAGTGGAGAGCAGAGGTGATGATGGATGTGAAGCGCTGAGTAAGAGAAACTGTGGACCCTGGTTACTCAAAGATTCTAGAGAACAGCCAAAGTACCTCAGCTATCCTGGTCTCCTAAGACCTGTAAGGCCAGCCTCTGCCAAGGCTAGCTGGGAATGTCAGCTCCCCAGGCTGAGAGCTGTACCACCTGCTTCTATCAGGAGCTTCAAGTTTAACACTGCAACCCTTGATCTACAACTCTTGACTCCACAGAGGTTGAGAATCCCAGCACCACTCAAGACCAGTATTAGATGGCACCACCCAGAACTCCAGCATTAGATGAAAACACACCACACCACACACACACACACACACACACACACACACACACACACGCACACGCACACGCACACGCACACGCACACTCACACGCACACGCACACGCACACGCACACACACACACATGCATGCACACACAGAACACCACCTATGCCACCTCGTGCTGTTTGCTACCACTGCTGCCAAAGCTGAGAACTCCATACAGATGCTGCCAGATGCCGCGGATGCTAGTGGTTCACTTCCAGAGTGATAAGCTTCCGATCTTTTTACCCACCACCAGTTGTCTCTGGCTCCTAAAGCCAAAAGGAGCAAACCCTTTCCTCTCAGAGTGCAGAGTGTTCCTCTGGGTTTGTGAACCCAACCTCTCAGTCTTAGGCACTAAGATTATTAGCACTGGAAGAGAGTCTCTCCTTGCCTAACCAAGGTTTCTATGTGAGCGGAGTAAAAGGATCGCAGTCAGCTGGTTAATAACTCCCTCCATTAGCACACTGATTTGAAGTCCCTTTGAAAAGAGTGAGTTAATGACATACTACACTTAGAAACCACTGCTCTACAGGGAACAATGTGTCATTATTCAATGCATGCTTACTTTGACTCTCCATAAATGCAGAGGGCAAACAAAAATACACCACAATCTGTATTGTGGCGATAAAACTTTAGGGTCATTTTGCAAATCTCTCAGGAGATGGAGGTAAAAAGCAAACTCTGCAACACTCTCAAATATCAACACCTTTTAAATAATGGAAATTTTCCCCCTCAATATGACTCAATATGAAAAGAGAAATCATTTGTTCTTATTACGTCATTGACGGAATCGCTCCTTTTCTGCATATATGTTGTCCTGATTATCATCTAGTTATTTCCTCAGAGTGCATATATATGATAATGCTCCATTTTTATTTTGAATTGCAGCCATTTGTAACCATTACAGTTGCATTTTCAGTAGCCAAATAAGATGACATCAGAATATCTAGGTACGAATCACTGTTGAAGACACCAGAAGGATCTTACGACAAGAATATCTGTGGTTTAGTAAGGGCAAACTCATGGAATCTGTTTTTAAAATAAGTCAAAGCTGGTAGAAAATATAAAGTTTATCTGATTGCTGTAGAATGTGGGGGCAGCGGCTTGCAGAAGTCATAGAATGATAATGATAAAAGGAAGTTTGATAACATGCCAAGTATAAACTCTGCTTCTAATCCTAATCTTTAGGTTCGTCTTTCCCCAACTCTGGGGATTAAAATAAGGAATTTAACTAAATGTTAAAGTTTGCAACTAGATCAGACTTCCCTCCTGTGGTATAATTATTCCTTTTTTTTTTCCAGTGCTACAAATTAAACCCAATACCTCACACATGTAGGCAATACACACACTCTCCTACCTGCTATGCTGCATCCACAGCTCCTACAGAATGATCCATCAAGACACCTGACTGGGACAGCCTGAAGGCCTGGCCCAGTATGGTGACTCATACCTGTCTGTAATCCTGGCACTCAGAAGCTGGGACAGGCAGACCATGAATTCTACTTCAATCTGAGATACATAATTAAGACAGACACAGAGAGAGAAAGATTCTTAATTCTCCAGCGTCTACCATTGCTCTTCCAAAAGCTCTTCTGGCTGCTGAGTCTCCTGGAATGCTCAAGTTTGCCTTGTGGCATCATGCTGTCTCTCAGCATAAACACCCTGTCGTTGTCAGCCAGCCGCAGTGCACTGTGTCTTATAAACAAGCAAACACGATTATCTAATTTCAAAAGCAAAATGGACTGAACCCTGGTCGTCTTCTTCCACCGATAAACTAACTTATATGAGAATTTAGACGATTTGTCTGAGACCACAAAGCCAATAAATAATGACGGGATCATTTTATTAAGATGGGAAAACTAGTAACAGCATCTCCATTGACGCATTGAAGAAAAATGTTAAATTCTTAAATCCATATTTTATACCTTTCCTACCTACAGTTTGAAAAATGTGGAATTTCTCTATGGTCTCAGGAAGGTTTTAAAAAAAAATTTGATATAGCTTTTGTTTAATTTTAGTAATTGGGAAGAAAGTCAGCAAATAATAATTAAATAATAATAATAATGATGATAATAATGCTGACATTAATTGAACATTTACTAGGCCTAGGCAATGTTCTAATATAGGCAATTTACCTGCACCTAGTAATTGTGTTTTTACTGCTTTGCTATCATATAGCCCTATTATATATGGTGTTTACATACCAAAAAGCCAAAGCACTAGGAGGTCAGGGCTGTATCCAAACTAACCCAAGAATTCCCATTCTAAATCACTATCCTTGGGCACTGCCTCATATTATGCATGTGTCCCTATATAATCTCCCAATGCATTTCCTGGATATTATACCTCTCAGAAATATCTTTTTAGTTCTCTCTCTCTCTCTCTCTCTCTCTCTCTCTCTCTCTCTCTCTCTCTCTCTCTCTCTCTGCTGAAGCCTGAAGATGGTAATACCTAAAGACTGAAAGAAAGCTTCCATGGAGAGATGACAACTCATTGAGTAATTAATTAGAGTAGAGCTCAGGGCCAGGCATGGTGCCACGTACCTTTAAACCCAACTCCAAGAGATCCAACACCTTCTTCTGGCCTCTTGGCATCTCTCTCTCATACACACACACACACACACACACACACACATGTACACACACGTACACACACACTCATGCACATGCACACACACATGTACACACACGTACACACACACTCATGCACATGTACAGACACACACACAGGTACACACACGTACACACACACTCATGCGCATGCACAGACACACACACGTACACACACACTTACGCACATGCACAGACACACACACAAATAAAAGTACTTTTTGTTTTATTGTTAATAAATGTTAACCTTAAAAATCTTGCAAATAAATAAAAAATACACCAATCACACACCAAAAATAAGATAATCCCAAATCTATGCAACTTTTCTATGTACTTATCCTCCAAAAGGCAATCACTAAGAAATACTATATTGCGGCAGGAAAGATGGTTCTGAGGTTAAGAGCACTGAATCCTCTGACAAAGGCTCAGTGCCCAGCAGCCACATGGTGCCTCACAACCATATGAAATTCCAGTTCTTGGAGACCTGATGTCCTCTTCTGGTATCGTGGGACACCAGGCATGCCAACTGTGTGCATACATACATGCAAGCAAAACATTCATACAAATGATTAAATAAATAGACAAAGTCCCATAAACTCTAGTGAAATTATTTCTTTTCATTAGAATTAGAAAAAATTGCATAATACTTATCAGGTATGCAGCACATATTCAATAAGGATTGCTTACAGGGACACACTTCTAAAAGATAATATGGGATCAGTAGCATATAGGTTCACAGCTAAAAACGTGTGAAATTTTATATTAGAATAATTTACGATAATAAAGGAACTACTTTAAAACATAGGGAAAGAGGAGGCACAGACTCTCTGGGATGTATATACCCTGACACTCTTTCCACCCCCAGGTCTGGAAGAATAATAAGGGAATATTTGCTTAAACTGGGCAGGGCTGTGTATAGAGCACAACCCTGTGCCTATCAAAAGCTACAAATGAAAAGGAAAGCAAGCTTGCAGTAAAAATGCAGGGCTGAAATACCACAGCTCACTCCCTGTGACACAGTCTCCATACATTAGCGGCTCATGTATTACACAGGTAGAAGAGCAGAAAGCTAGGTCGGGGGTAAGGTTTTCTACCCAAACATTCCACATATCTCTATAGAGCAGCCTCTTTACACTTGCATAGGCATGTGTGTTCACTCGTAAGTTTGGCATGAAGTTTCCTCCTGGTATAGCACACCGGAATAACAGTCACCCTTTAGCTTGATAGCTGAGTTCATTTTTGCCTTTCCTGTTGTTAATTCTTTGATGGTGGGACTCATGCTTTGCTATATCTCAATTTTTCTCCAGTCTAGTATATGTTTACCTCAATGCAGTTGCTTTACTCAAGTACTTTATTATATTAATATATATTATACAAATTAATGGAATTCATTACAATGTTTACACACTCATATGCACGCATGCATATACATATATTTGTGTGTGTGTGTGTGTGTGTGTGTGTAACTGATGATATTGGCCTTCGTAAGTGATTACTAATTGACCTGAGTTCAATGTTTATCAAAGGAAATCATTTTCAGTGAGGAATTTGACTTAAACTGGAAAAGAAGTTCACGATAAACTTAAAAAGATCCGCCAATATTGTCCTCTATGTTTTTTCCACAGAATGCTGCAGAAGATATGCTGACTGTGCTTGCTGAATGCCCAGACCATGGTAACATAAGAGCTATATTGGGTATATGTTCTTGACTTACCTTAATTGTCAAATGTCCCAGGTTAGATAAATTGCCTAGCTTCAAGCTTTTAGACTTTGTGGGACAGAACATGGAGACTGTTAAGCTAGCTTAGGAAAAATTAATCTAAAGAAGAGTTAAAATGACTCTTCTCCTTATTGTGTTCAGCTGACTCAACCATAGACTGGTCTAGAAATAATTCCAATATTGAAGATTCCAATTTTGAAGATGGCTAACAATCTTTAGCCAGCTGTGTTAATTTAACATATAGTCTCCACTTTTCCTGAGAAGTAACAGCATATCTCTTGATTCACAAGGCTACCTCTCCCACCCCAGAGGCCAAGCTTTGGGTCCTTAAAGTTGTTAATTTGCAACTGAATTGGATACTTCAGGGACAAGTTAATCCTATTCCACCTTTAACTCTTGACCTTGTTTGTTAAGCAGACTGGCTGTCTCCACCAAGGCTCACCTGGATGGAGAGATTGCATGTCTGTTAAAGACACTTGCAGACCCCCCTGGCTTCAAAACTTACACAAGTGGATCTCCAAAGAGGGAGCCACATAGAACTCAGATCTATGTGTGTTTGTTTATGAACAAACATGGGTACCAGTGAGACGTGTAAGGCAAAGCACCGCATGGGGAGGTGAATTTCTGCTTCTGAGTCCCCAGGAAGTACACCTAATTGCATAGGGGTTAACGTTGAGAGCCTGTCCTTAAATAATAAGGGAGCCTATTACCCCTCCTCTGAAAAAGACGTTATACAATATTTAAGAGGAATTACGGTCAATGCTTCCCCTCCTGGTTAAGGCCCGCCTTCTTATGAAGGATATTTATCCACTTGTTTTCTACCTCCTCGTTTTCAAATTAATAAAAAAAGGGAGGAAATGTACAGAGCCATATTGGGGCAGTCATGCACATGGTCAGAGTTTGACTTTGGTCAAGGTTAACTTTGCCCAGATAGCCAGGATCCTAGAGTGGAGTGCTCGAAGTAAAGGTTAAGTTCATTGTTCCTCCAGGTCTAGGAATTCCTGAATTAAGCAGGTGACCCACCCAGCTGCCTGAGCAGTCAAGAAGAGGACCTCCAAGAGAAGTTAGACAACTTCCACCGGAACTCAGCCCGGAGTCTGGGGGGGAAGGGTTTGCCCAAACTGTTAAAAGGTCTGGCACCATTAAAGTTTCTGGCTTTGATCAGTGAATATTGTCTTAGCCATACTTCTTTTCCCCCCTTCCCTATTTATCCCTCAGCTTCTGTTCCAGCTACCCACTTTGTAATAGCTGCAGGCAGCTATGGAACCCAACTAATATCACAGAGATATGAGCTATGACACAGAATAAAAAAATCATTCCTTAATTTCTGATCTTGTCATTTTCCTAACAGGTCCCACACAATTCTCTGTACACAAATTCTTCATGCGAGAAGTTAATTCTATCATTCAGCACATTGGATAGTGCCCGACAACTAGTGTGTAGCTGTAGTCACGTGATCCAGCTACATAACGGGCTTGTGATAGAAAAGTTAATTAATGAGAAAGAGGGGGAAGAAATGAGTTGTTTGAATCAAACAGTAAAATTTTTCCAGTTTATGAGTTTTTGCCTGTGGAAATGACTCGATGCAGGTACCAAGAGTGGAAACAGGGGTGTTCCTTCCTGTGTGTGTGGATGCTGATAAAGTTCATTGCATCATTTAAATGCTTTGGAAGTCAAATTGTTTGGGTTTTTTTTCTACCAGGTGATATCAGGGCTAAGGGAGAAAAAAAACCAAAGCAAAATGTAAGTAGAAATTTACGAAAGAAAACTAGTAATTTTTTATAGCATTAAAATACTGTCTCTTCTTTAAATTATCACTGCAATATTTCACACACCGAGCTCATTCTAGCTAATCTCCCAATCTATAGGTGAAACTATTTAATCTGGTTTTTCTCTCGATGAAAAACCATTAATGGGAAAGCTTTAGAAATTATTTCCTTGTGAAGTATAAATCTGTCTCTTTGAATAAAGGATTCTGACAGTCAGTCTAGAAAGCACTAATATAGGAGAACAATCTGTCTCTACTACTGAACTTTATTTGACTGTGAGAGAAACAGTAAAAATCCTATTATGGCATATCAGAAAGCCCTGGCTCTGCAGAGGCCTTTGTGTTTCTTTACCAGAAACCCTCGTCAATCATTTAAAGTCATCGGCAGTATCTTACACCCCCCTCTTAGCCACAGTTCAGGTGGAAGTCTTGTTATACACTAAATGGCTTCACTGCTCAGATGTAAAACAGAATTTATGTTTACTATCCTTCTTCAGACACCCACACTTTCCTTCTGGAAGATAAACCTTATAACTGCTTTAAATCATCCCCTTTCTTCGTTGTGATTACTGAGAGAATGGCAGATTTATGAGCCTAAGACCATCTGTGCCAAGAAAAGAAGGCAGGGTTTTTTTTTTCTTAATAAAAGAGATTGTTCTTTGTCACTTTATAACCTCACTTATCTGAACATAAGAACCCTCCATGTGTGACCTGTAGGCATTCACTTAGCACATCATGAGTCTCCTCCACTTTCCTACTCTTCTCAAGAGGCCAATGACACATGCCCACCTGTATGCCAAATCAGGGTATCTCAACCCAGGCACCGCTGGCATTTTGGAAATTGGCAGTTGGATAATGCATCATTGTGGCATGACGCCCTGTGTATTGGAGGGTGTCTAGGAACATAGCTGGCTTTTATCCACTGGATGCTGAGGCCCATTCAAGCTCCCACTGTGAAAATTAAAAATGACAATTACAGATGTCCCCTGGGGAGGGAGGATGACTAAAGCCTCTGACAGAATATCCACTCCTTCCTCATCACCATGTCATAGAGTCCTTCCTTGAGCATCTGGAGGGCCTGAGGTAGACGTTGCACCCAACGGGCAACATCTTGTGGAGAGTAAATTTTACAGTTAAGAGCAATGCATTACATAGTATGTCCTCAAAATGACTTGGTCAGTAAATCCAGTAAAGAGGAAAATGCTAAAGTCCTGACCTATGCACTCAGGAGCTCAAGTATTTATAGCACTTTGTATTGGCTGGCTTTGCATGTCAACTTGACACAAGCTGGAGTTATCACAGAGAAAGGAGCCTCCCTTGAGGAAATGCCTCCATGAGATCCAGCTGTAAGGCATTTAGAGATCAAGGTTGGGAAGGTCCATTGTGGGTAGTGCCATCCCTGGGTTGGTAGTCTTGGGTTCTGTAAGAAAGCAAGCTGAGCAAGGCAGAGGAAGCAAGCCAGTAAGGAACATCCCTCCATGGCCTCTGCATCAGCTCCCGCTTCCTGTCTGGCTTTAGTTCCAGTCCTAACTTCCTCTGGTGATGAGCAGCAATGGGGAAACAGTGAAAGCTGAATAAACCCTTTCCACCCCAACTTGCTTCTTAGTCATGATGTTTTGTGCAGGAATAGAAATCGCAGAATTTGACCTTATAGAGCTCATGGTTACAAGCAACAGTTTTAGAATACTGATGTCTCACAAAATAACTAATGCCTCAAGTGCATAACCTTCTAAAAAGTACATTCTAGCAAACAGAGGCAGATCCGAGCATCCTTGAGAACATGGCACTAAATTATATAGTGACTATAAGGTAAAGCCTGAGTTAGTTACAGATAATTTTCATTGTCTTCATGCTTGTTCACGCTGTAAGTTTTCCTGCAGTGAATATGCATTTGTATTTTTATAAGTAGAAAAAAATATCAATAAGCTTTATATAATAAAATTCCTTTAAAAATCTGATTCCTACACATTTTAGAGCTAAGTCTGGTGTACAAAATGCCTTGCAGTTACATTGAGCCTCCTACGGGATTATTTATGGGCAACCACTGAGTCCCCCTAGAGAGCTAGGAAATAAAGTTGACATGACAGTGTTTTCCAAATTGCTTCTGAGCACACGAAACAGCAGTGGGCCTTTGAAGACCAGGCCTGCAGTTTCTGCCCAGAGAACAAGGGTTGCCCTGCAGTCCTCCCCAAGTCCCTGAGTGATTTCAGCTGTGACAGCTAAACCTCTAACAGCTCCAAGCTCTGGCCTCTGGAAGGTCACATTTGCATTGGCTAGAAGGACAGTGCAGGCAGTGCGACCTCTGGACACATTCTGTATTGCTCATTTGCTTAATTAGGGGCCCTTCCCTCCCAATTCTCCTTCATAGTCACCACCTGCTGTGTGCTGCTGGGGAGGTTCCTAGAAAGAGCAGGAAAAGAACTTCAGAGCTGACAATCAAGGCCAAGATCTTTAAAAACAAAAGACTTGCAGGCCCATGCATGTTGTCATGGGATACAAACAAAAACACAAACAAATAAAAAGCTACATGAAGCTATAATATCTCCTAAGTCATAAATGAAATCCTTGGTGTGTTTGTTAGGAATATTGGCTTGAGTGTTGTGTTGTCCAAACCTTCCAAGAAAATATCTAACAGCTACACACCTGTTGACCTCAGAGAACCCCAGCGCACTCTGTAAGTCTAACATCTTCTGTCTGAAAGATGGACTCAGTAGCAACCCCCATGAGACACATGTTACATGATAACTACTATAAACTATGCTGAAAAAAACTGAAGGTATGATAGCAACTCTGTAGTTTGAATACAATGTGGCCAACTTGATGAATACATGTATCAAAGAGTGTGGTTGTAGTGGTGATAGGCACCAAAGGAAGACTGAAGGGTGGTCTTGGAGTGTAGGAAAAGCCATACTGAGAATCAGAAATTGCAAGTTCAGCTGTGAGCTTTACAACCTTGGGGGAAACTAGGAAGATTTAAGCACATTACTTCTCTCTCTCTCTCTCTCTCTCTCTCTCTCTCTCTCTCTCTCTCTCCCCCTCTCTCTCTCTCTGAAAAATGGATGGACAGAAATCTGCCAATCACCTTTGAAACTTCAGTAAAATGCAAAATGCCCAGAACATAGACATCAGTAAAGATCTGTGAAATGAAAGTTGAGATCACTAAGAAGTTCTATGTAAGGGTCAATGTTTAGCAGTAAAATCATTTGTCAAAGTCATGGTTTCCTTATTTGCAGGCTATTACTATTTGTAATGCAAATTTGTCCCTATTTTTTGTGTCCCTACTAATTAATCTGGTCCCTTTCCTTTCTAACTGACCAACTGTTGGTCACTGGCTAACAAAAGTGAACAAAACACAGACAGAAAAAGGAGTGGAAGAGGTGATTTAATACATTTCTGAAAGACTACATTAATGTTTTCTCTGGATGGGGTCACAATATCTGAGGGAGTTATAAAAAGGAGTTTAGAGCGGGTCAGGTGTTTCAGCCAATGAAGGGCTTTCTGCACAAGCATTAGTAACCGAATTGAGATTCCCCAGCACCAAAGATTTTTAAAAGCCAGAAGAAACATCAAGATCTATAATCCCAGCACTGGAGAGGCAGAGATGGAAGGATCCCTGGAGTTAGCTAGTCAGACAGTCTAGACAGAACAGAAAGTCTAAGATTCAATGAAAGAATCTGTCATGATCAATAGATAGATAGATAGATAGATAGATAGATAGATAGATAGATAGATGATAGATACACATACATACATACACAATAGCTGGATACATAGATGATAGATAGATACATAGGTAGATAGATAGATAGATAGATAGATAGATAGATAGATAGATAGATTAGATAGACAGACAGATAGATAGATGATAGTAGAGTGGAAAGCAAGTGAGGAACATACTTGACATCAAAATGTAGCCTCCCAATGCACATGCCTACATGTGCACTCACATCCACAAGTACATTCATACCTATGCACACATGAACACACATGAACACACAAAAAGAGGAAAATTTTATTTTGTCTTTTGGTTCTTACTCAAGGTCGAGTGGCTGACTATGATGTGGTCTTCTGATGTGGCAGAGTCTCAAGGTAAGACAAAGAGAGCACACATGAACACTCTGGTCTTTCTCTGTGCTCAAACAAGAAACAGTTACCCAGTCGTTGGGTTCTAGTTGATAACTAAAGGGTTCTAAAGGTAACCCACCTCTAGACACCACAGTCCAGTGAATTTGGGGATTAAAGTCTACATTAGTTTTAGATTGTGTGACTCATAGCAAATACTAGTATGTCTAGCTCTGTTTTCAAAGTCATATAGTAAGGTTTAGGAAAGGCAATCTGCCTTGCATATTCTTGCAAGGTGTGTTAAGATTTCAAGACTCTGACCTTCATCCAAATGATTTTTAGGAATGTTTATAGAAACCAACCTTGAGGGATTAGATAATGAGGGATTAGAAAATGAGGAATTAGATAACCCCCACTCCTGACCAAGAAAAGGTCTCCTTTCACTCACTATCACTGGGCTAAATCCAACAGCCCAGAATCCCCTTCCTGTGTCACACTGGCACTCGGTGCACACATGTCCATTGCAGCTCTTCTAAGGCCCCTGATGGGTAAGCAGACAAACAGCATAAATAAACATGGTCTTCTCATTACTGTTTTAGTTTTGGGAACAAACATCCTTTGTCACAGCTTTCTGTAGTATCCATGATCCTGTGGCAGATGAATTTGTTAGCTCTGAAGTAGAAAAAGTTAGAACTCTTTCACCATTCTGAATGATAATGTTGGCCTTAAGGTCTGATCAGGCTGGGTCTATTCTTCCAAGTCTATTCCTCTGGCTCTATTCTATCTTGAGTTTCAGCCTTGTCTTTCAAGCTCTTAGGTCTTATTTCCAAGCACATACTGGTTAAGAACTGTATTCTTTCACTTATAATCAAATAAACCTGACTACAGCAATATAAAACAGCCACAGAAGAACTTCAAGGATTCAAAACATTGTGCAGTCTCTACAGGGCAGTTAAATAATCAAACCATGAGATAGGACATTTTGAAAAAGGATTGTCCTTGATAAGAAGATATACTCTGGCTGAGGGTAAAGTTTTCTGGTTTGGCAACCTGCTTAGAAATAAAGAAGCTGAGCAGAAGAAAGAAAGAAAGAAAGAAAGAAAGAAAGAAAGAAAGAAAGAAAGAAAGAAAGAAAGAAAGAAAGAAAGAAAGAAAGAAAGAAAGAAAGAGAGAGAGAGAGAGAGAGAGAGAGAGAGAGAGAGAGAGAAAGAAAGAAAGAAAGAAAGAAAGAAAGAAAGAAAGAAAGAAAGAAAGAAAGAAAGAAAGAAAAACTGTAGCACCTGCCTATAGTTCTGGTACTTAGGAGGCTCAGGGAGGATAATCATGACCCTGAACTACAGACAGGCAAATTCAAAACCAGCCTAAGTTACAATAAAGGAGAGGATATTGATGTATTGAGAAGAATGTCATAGATGTCATCAAGATAAGCTATAATGCTGTCATTGTTAGTTTATGTGGGTCTAGAAACTAGTGGATATGCAGGTCTACAGTGACCATCTTCAATATGATAAGAAATTAAGACAGAGGTTTGTGGTTCAGAGTATAGACCTTGGCTGTGCTCTTTGATGGATACCTATCTCACAATTACTTGACACTTGGAAACTAAGTAACTAAATGGTGTTTCCAAATATTGGTTCTGTCACCTAATGGTTACATTTCACTAAATTCTCAGTGAATATTGACTGGTTTACTCTCACCAACCTGACCAGCCCATCTAAATACAGGTCTTCACACTCAGGTGTGAGTTCTGATTGCACATCTCTACAAGAACAGGCAAAATATTAATAATAATGATGATGATGATGATGATGATGATGATGATGATAATGATGATGATGATGATAATGATAATGATGATGATGATGAACCCTCTATGCTGAAGATAGTGGCTTAATTTGGAAACATTTTTTTCAGAAGAAGAAAATAGAGTATAAATAAAAGAGTCCAAAATTTTTAAGTAAAGGGGGTAAATTCAAGAGATCAGTAACTACAGAAAATTATTTGTTGAATACAAAACTTTGTAAAAGAAATTATTTTAAAGCCCTCACAACAACTAAATGGTAAGTAAGTAAATGTGTGTGTGTGTGTGTGTATTTGCTATTTAGTTTGATTTAGCCTTCTAAAATATGCACATATATCATGCCATATACCACAAATATATACAGTTTTATTGTACTATAAATTAAAAACAGAGATCCTGAGGTTGGAAATTTGCTTGTGTAGAAAGTCCACGCATTAAAGGCTTAATAAGCAATAGAATGCTCTAACTGTTGCTTCACTGCAGCTTACCCTGGTTTCTCAGGTTCCTCTGAGTCTGATGCCCCCACCAAACCAATTGTCTCCTGTCTTCATGACTGCTGTATTTTTTTTCTGCAGTTAAACATTTTAAGTGATCATAAATATTTATTTTACATAAGTGTTGAAAGAGGCGGTGTCCTATCTATTTCATCCTAAAATGTCCCCCCAAAACACAGTGCTCCATACCTCCATGGACTGTCAAGCTTTGATTATGCAAATTTGATCCATGAACAACTATTTACAGGGCTTGCACACACCAACTGAGACCAATTAGGATTGAGGCATTAGAAGATGCATCAATGTATCGATCAGTGGCAGGTTTTCCCAGTTGCATCTATCCTTCTTTGTAAAGATGCGTAAGAATCTATCTAGGGATTTGCCAAATTGGTAATTCTGTTAATAGTCGCTGATCTAAGATGCTGTTGATAAGTTTGATGGGGGCAGGAAAATCCCCATTTAGCTTTTTTTTTTCAGATGTGCTAACAACTCCCGTGGACCTAGACCCACACAAACCTGACCCAAATTCTATCTTACATGATTTCACTCTTCAGTGAATGCTACTAAGCCCTACTTCTCGGAGATCCTGGCCTTCATTGTACTGTGTCTGTGGGATTTAATAGCAAAATAAGGTTTCCATATTTAGGTTGGTCTGGTTCTTTCTCTTACAAATGACAACCTTCCTAACAACCCAAACTGGTCTGAATATCTCTCAACCTTGACACAACTTTGCAAAGGACTGGATTTAACCAGACCCATCTTGCCTTTTTATTTATTCTCTATCTTCTTTATTCCTTTGTTAATAACTATCTTTATCTCAGCTTCTTCATATTACCCCAGGCATAAGAGGCCTTTACCCTCAGGCCATGTGTCCCTTGTACCTATGCCTACAAACAACTTCTAAAACTTATTGACCCAATAATCATTGGGGCCAACTGGAGAGGCAGCCATCCTAATTCTTGTGCCGGTTCTATTTTAATATAAGTATTCCACAATTTTATACATTGGTTTTTTTACTAGACCTCAAAAGCAAACTGAAAACCAATCTCTAATGATGGTTCACTTTTCAGCCACACACACTGCTTCGGTACATATACCTCTTAGCTATAGACAGTAGGAATAGATATAATATAGACAGAAAGGACCTACATTCCTTTGTCCATTTAATTAGGTCTAGGTATTTCTTTAACTACAGAGCTATCCATTCCCTTCAGAAAGCTTCCTCTCTGTCCATCCCCATGTCTATTCACGAGAATTACCAGCACCCTATGACTCCTTCAGTTGCTAGGAAGCTGCAGTACTGACCTTGGAGGGTCAATCATAAGAAGAAAGGTAGTGAATTCAAGTAGGCCAGTAAAAGGCACAAGTTAATTCTTTATAATAGCAATTTTATTTATAATAGAACTAGTAAGTTAAGTTTTTCTCACTGACATTATCATTTTATTTTTAACATTACCAAGTCTACTACAAAAAATAAAATGATCTAAAAGTTTAGGATCTATAAAATAAGAAGTTACAAAAGAGTTGGGGCTGGAGAGACGGCTCAGTGGTTAAGAACACTGGCTGCTCTTCCAGAGGTCCCGAGTTCAATTCCCAGCAACCACATGGAGGCTCACAACCATCTGTAATGGCATCCGATGCACTCTTCTGGTGTGTCTGAAGATGGTGACAGCATGACAGTATATTCACACACTTAAAATAAATAAATCTTTTTTTAAAAAGGCACCAAAAGAGTAAGTAACAATTCTGCTGCCCTTTTCTATATTTGTATAGAAAACTCTCTTGTTACAATTGAGGATGACTAACAATATAATTACTGTACATTTGCTCTTTAATCACTGAACACATACACACACACACACACACACACACACACACACACACTTCTCTTATACATGTCCCATATTTTGAGAGAAAAAAATACATTGGTAAGGATCCTTTGTGCCATCCTCCAAAAGGCCTGAAATTCTTAGCAAATGCTACTTAGAGGCAAATTTTCTATCTTCACTCACCAGATTGTCCCCTGAAGTAATTGAAACCCATAAGCCTTGGATAGAAAGCTGCTCTGTTCCATTGATTATAATAGAGCAATCTGAGCTTAGGTGACAGTACTCTTTGAGGAAGGAAGGGTTAGCTTAGCTTATATAAAGTATATACGAATGCATATTTGCTTATATGTTTTTAAAAGGTTTTGTGCCTGAGTGGCTCAGCTCCTGACTCTATAATTACATTTAATATAGTTAGCTTGGCTGAGGCTACCTGGTCTTTCTGACAAGAGACAGGATGATATTCAGCGAGTTTCATGACAGGAAAACACAATGACATCCAACCCCAACCTGCACCCCCCACCCCCACTGCTAGCCCTCTCCTATGGCCAAGACCCTGCCTGCAGCATCAGAGCCAGAACTTAATGCACCATGCTCTCGATAGAGGGAGGACGGTTTTTGTTTGTTTGTTTGTTTGTTTGCTTGCTTGCTTGCTTGCTTGCTTGGTGGAGGAGTGTTTTTGCTGTTTGTTTGTTTGCTTTTGTCAGTGATCAAAGAAGACACTATACATGAACTCCCCTTACCTTGTTTTAACCAGACTCTGAAGAGGAAGAAGACAGCAAAGGAACCCTTAAAGTTTCCTCTCTCCACAGCTGCTCATGAACTTTTTATTTGGGAAAAAGAAAATAATTTTTTTTAATTTAATTTTATTTTCTTTTTACTTATTCAACTTTACATCCCACTCACTGTCCACCTTCTGGTCACCCCCTCCCACAATTCCTCTATACCCCTTCCCCTTCTCCTGGATATCCCTCTACCCTGGAATCTCATGTCTCTGTGAGGCTAAGCACTTCCTCTCCTACTGAGGCCAGGCAAGGCAGCTCACCTAGAAGAACATATCCCACGGACAGGCAACAGCTTTAGGGAGAGCACACACACACACACACACACACACACACACACACACACACATACAGTTGTTAGGGCCCACATGCAGACTAAGCTACATACCTGCTACATACGTGCTGGGAGGCCTACATCGAGCCCATGTATGTTCTTTGGTTGGTGCTTCTGACTCTGAATGCCCCAACAGTCTAGGTTAGTTAACTCTGTTGATCTACCTGGAAAGTTCCTATCCCCTTTGTGGACTGGAATCCTTCCTCCTATTCTTCCATAAGAGTTATTGAGACTATCAGGGGGAGGAAGCAAATGAAGAAACAACAGAGCCCTTGCTTCTTCATGATCATCCATTCCTAGAGTGACTGGAGGAAAACACCAGCAACTTGCAACCCCGTTTAACATACCAGAGGTGGTATGGTGGGCTTTCTACAAGGAACGGAAGCTGGTAGAGGAACTCTGGAATCAGAGATGTTTATGTTTCAGTCCCGGTTGTGCCACCAATGCCAGCTGTGTGACTCTAAGCTTCTGACTTGAAGCCTTTAGAGCCCACTGGGCTCATCTGTGAGATGTAGGGGCACTGGTGTTAGGTAAGGGATCCTAGAATTAAAGAAGGCGTGAAAGAAAAGGGATGTGCCAGGTAATAAGACTCCAGTCAATGAGAGCTCCTTTCCTTCTGTTGCCTGGCATCTTTATCTCCTTCAAATCTGCATTAATGGGAAATACGAGTAAAAAAGTGTTCCCTGCTGTTCATTAAGTAGGTAAGGATGAAAAACACAATGAGGGGCAACTACTAAGGTTGCCTATGCTCCCGTGGGTGGATAAACCTGCACATGTGCATATGAGTATCATTGATTAGAGGTAGTATGTTATTTTAATAAATATATGAAGTTAAGAGAGTGATGGGAAATATGTTGTGGAAGAAAGCTGGAGAGAGGGCATTGAGGATGGCTGTGACCAAGATACATTCTATGCATACATGCTATTATTCTTTTTAAAAAAAAATGGAAAACACAATATAGAAAAAGAAATGCAATTAATTAAGGTATGGATTTGTAGAAGACCACGCAAATTAATAATAAGCATATTTAACAATTGTGTACTTCATAAAGGACACAGACAAAGGGTCCTGACTTTAAAAACATGACCCTGGAGCACTGGTAATCCTCCTCTCAAGGAGGTCTGCATTCTTGAATCTGGGTAGGTTTGTGATTTCTGACAGCAGCTGTCTAGTACCAACTTGATGCCCTACCATTAGTAAAATGGAGACATTTGGTACTTTGCTAGAGCAAATTGTAGAACTCCAGAAATCACTACACCTGCTGCTATCATTTTATTATAAACATTTAAATAATGACTAGCCAGGTAAACAGGCACATAAGCAAAGACTGGAGGTTCCCAGAGCAGGAGTTCTTTGGGAATTCAGCATACTGCATGATGTCCACCAACCAGAAAGAGCTTTAATCCTCATGATAGAGCACTTTTCTTTTTTGTTTCAAAGTCTCATTGCATAGGTATGATTAGCAAATCGTTGGCTGCATTATTGAACTTGGTTCTTCAACCCTTTCTTCCCTCTCCAGAGCTCAGGGGTGGGGCTAAAAGCTCCACTTCCCTAATCACATTACTGCTTTTTCTGGTCTTAAGTCTCCATCCAAAAGCTACCTCACAGTGAACTAATCCTTTACTCTTTAACATAAGTTCACATTTTTAAGGGCCTGTTATGAATAACAATAGACACTCTGATCACTCAGAAAATTCTAAGAATTTTCAAAGCTCCAAGCCAGAAACCAGAGACAAAAAAAGCTAGATAAGTTCTTTCTATATCACAGGTTATGAACCACTCCGACATACAGAGAACCGCTAAATTGATCCATGTAACTCATAAAAGGCCATACCGCTTCCATCCTGTTTGATGGGATGCTCATGTCCAGAGCATTGAGTCATCAATATTATAAAAAGTACAATTCTGTAAGAACTCCATGCTATAAAGCAACCCAGTGTAATACAGGCAGCCTGACTGACAGTCATAGCTTGTGAGTCATACCATCATGGGCAGGAAATGAGCCTTCTAGCCACCTCTAGCCACCGGGTCTCTGCTAAATCCTCAGACAATGTGAATCAGGAAACAAACAAACAACAACAACAAAAAACCTTCACTATTATCTGAATTTCTGACCCACAGAATCAGGCATAATAAAAGGCTGGGGGGCGGGGTTGATAGAATTATGAAGCAACTTCCAACACAGCAAAAATAAGCAGAACACACTAGGACATGTGGGGTAAAAAAGCACAAAAAAGCACAGTGGACCCAGGCCAATCCAGGATGGGGATTAGGTGTTGTTCCATCTAAAACAAAAAACTTTTTAGGTGGGGAAGGATACATCAGAGTCTGTGTTAAGTTTGATTTCCGGCTATAAGAAGGTTGAACTTTCGGGATGTTTGGAATCAGAGAAAATGGTAAGAGTCTGAGGAAAGATAGCAAGAACAGTTACTAGAAAGGTAATGATAAAAATACAAACCAGGATGTAAGCTGAGCAGAAAGAAGAATCAAGGCTAAATGCATGCTTGTGGGGACCAAGTGTCTGGGATATTGATGGGGCCATCCACTGGGAGCCTAAATGTTAAAGGTCTAATAGTTGAAGTGGAAGAGTCTAGAAAGTCACGCAATACAGACTCCTGGGGTGCTTTGCTAAGGCAAGACCCATGGGAGGACACGTGGTGTTTGGAGAGAGAATGAATAGCACTCCACAGACTGTGATGGCTTGTTTGCATCGCTAGCTTTGTGATGCTTCCTTTGTCTCCCATCTTCATTGATCTTCAATTCGTTGAGAGAGGCATAGCAGAGAACATCTGATGTCTTGGCCGCTCCTGTGGCTGTTTCTGCTGGATCATGCCACCACTGCTGATTCATGTTTGGTATCCTGAGACTACTGAACTGGACTGCTGGTATCCTGACAGAGACTGGAATCGCCTCAAAGAACTACTTCTAGACAAGTCCACATCCCCTTGCCCTCTTTACCATCTTTTCCCCCCTGCCTTTGGATGGTGAGCTAGAAGAGGGTGTTGAAGCATTTATGGACCCTTGTTAAAAATGGGTTTTAAAAAAATCTAAGCCTGCAATAGTAGACAAGGTATGGCGGTGAGAATATGGCGTGGGAGTAGTTAGAGTGGGAAATGATAGATTAGCAAACCGACAGCTGCTATCTTCAAATCAAGGGCTAGATCAAATCATCACCAGGAAGATGATATAGAATAAGCAAGCTTGATGATCTCTGGGGAAGACTGTATGAGAATTTCAGAGAGTGTGATGCCCAAGGAAACAAAGAAACAAAGAATGAGAGAAAGAAACATGGACTTAGTTAGGAGTTAGTGTTCCCTCTCCTCACACTGAGCAAAGAAGTCCTCCAACCACATCGCATGGCCTTTCCCGGGCTCTGCAGATAGAAATCTAAGTACGCAGTCATTTCACCATTCACATTCATAGACTGACTTAAAAAAAACTTATGAGACAATAAAGTGAAAAAGTACATAACAGAATTACAGTTCAGTACACATCGCCTCAAGAAAAAAGATATTGACTTCTTAGTGAGGAAAAAGGGAAGTCTTCAAGGACCCAGTATATCATGCTTTTGTCTGTTAAAATGGCAAGTGAGCCTCTCTAATCCAGATCTCTTTCCATGGTCGAGCCCTGAGGACAGTGGGAGTTCAGAGGGTTAGAATGCTTGATGAGTTTGGCATTCAGCATCCTCTGGAGAGTCTGAAATAGACAGTGGGGGAGTGGTGCACAGATGTATGTGTGGTATGTGTGTATTATTGCTATGATTGTGTATATCTATGTGTGTCTGTATGTATCTCTGTGTGTGAGGTGTGGTGTGTGTGTTTTGTGTGTGGGGTGTACGTGCATGCGTTTGTATGGAAGGGATGTGTGTATGGATATGTGTGTGTGATTGTGTTAGTGTATACGTATGTGATGTGTGGTTTGTGTATCTGTGTGTGTGTATTGTGTAGGATGTGTGTAAGGGGAGTCCGTATATGGTATTGTGTGATTGTATATGTATGTATGTATGTGCTATACATGTGCTGTGGTGTGTGTGTGTGTGTGTGTGTGTCTGTGTGTCTGTGTGTTTGTGGTTTTGGCATACATGGGTTTATGTGTGTGTGAGAACTGTATGTGTGTGAGATATGTGTAAGAGGTGTTTCTGTGTGTGTGTGTTTAGTGTATATATGTGAAAGGTATGTATGAGAGAGAAGTGTGTGTATGAGAGATAGGTGTGAGGTGATTGGTGAGCATTATCATCCTATTGAGAAAGGAAAGACAAGTGGCAGTCCTCAAGGGAAACTGGACCTTCGTATTTGGCATCAGTGCATCTAATCTGTAAACTGCCTCTCTGCACACAAGACCTCCTTGCTATTGTTCTGACCCTGTGCCATTATGCGAAGTGGAGAGCAATTGAAAGAAGCATTTATTGCTGCCTTGAATGGAAATCCAGAAGGCAGAATTGTTCAGGAGCTAAAAGCAATTTATTCATGGGCTTTCATTTTTTCCTGAAGTTGGAAGGGTTCCCCCTCCCCCTTCCTCTGGCTTTCCCTCTGCACGTTCCAGGGCAGGTGTGTCAGGGCTGGGGGTTGGTTTAACTCCAGATGGTTTCAAGTAATTGCACAGATTTCAGAGTTTATACAAGCCCAACTTTTATCTTTAAAGCAGTCGTTAGAAGTATATAAACAACCTTTTTTCAAAGTTTAATGCACCAAACTACCAAAGTACCATTCATATGACTAAAAATGCAATAAGAAACCTATCCACTCCAAACATTACACGCATGGGGGCAAGTAAGGGAGATAGAGAGACAGCAGAACAGTAAGTGCTAACTGGGGGTGAGTCTGCCTTCCAGGAGACATTCAAGGAGGGCTAGTGAGAGGCCAAGAATGCAGCTGAGTGTCCTGTAACACACAGGACACAATACCACGCCAGCAAGACGGTTTCTAGGCCAGACTGCCCATAGTGTGCCTTAGTCAAGTGATTAGCAGCTTGCTTTTTCTCCCTACATAAATTAAGCCTCATCACAGAACCATCATGCCTCAGGGCTGACAAGACATTCTGGTCACCACATAGTCTCTTATGTCTTGACATACTGCTTCAGGATGGCATGGTGGGTTTGTATGTCTGCAGTTTTATTAGACAGACTTGCTTGGATTAGAGAGAAATCAGGAAGCATATGACTCCATGATTGTGCTCAAAAAAAAAAAAAAAAAAAAAAGGCCGTCCTAACGCTGTGACTGGAAGAAGATAGCCCCTCAAGCTAACAACAGAAGGAGACTGCCTGCATGAGGAGACAACAAGAAAGAAAACACGTAGTGTTCCATTTGGAATGAGCTGCCTGCTGGATGCAACTCCAAACTCATCTTGTAGACTTTAGCACCAGAAGGAAAAATGGGCGTTAACCTCTAGGCAATGTTGAGAAACAGATGCCTGATGATCCCAGAGAAGAACCTTTGACCCAACAACGGGCTTCTTGCATGTGTCAATGGTATTTTTTAGGGGCTAGGTGTAAAATTGTACTTTGTATCTTGGTGAAATATGGGAAAACATCTAGATTATCCTGCTGCCTCCCTGAGGCTTCACCTCATCTGCTTGGCCACACTCCCAGCTGGAGCTCCTGATACTCAAATTCTCTCTTCCTTCCTGATACTTAGGAATTCACTGTTCTAAGAGATAGCATGGGGTCCCTTTCCCCGTCACATGGCTCACTGGGCAGAACACATCTTTGTAGAGATTTCTGCAAACTCGATCTCTGTTTACAGTAAAAGAAGCATAGGTTGAAGAAGAGGCAAGCTTGCTGTTGAATCCCAACTAGACCCCTGACCAGGTGGCTGTGGCAAGATCTGAACTTGAAATCACAATTCACCGATGGAGAAACAAGGAGACACTGTTGTTATGAGAATAAGCTATAACACACTCACATCTGCCCACACCATGCCTGGTTTGTGGTAGGTGTGTATTCAGATCAGCACCGCTGTGTTATTACTACTGGGAGGAAACAACTAAGAGCTGTATTTCCAACTATTTTTCAGCGTCTGCTTATAGCCAGGCAAAACCAAGCTGGAGGACTATTCCCTGTGCTACTGAAGCTGGTGGTAAACTGACAAAAACAGTCATATGTGGTGGAGGAAAAAGGAAACTAAAAAACACAGAGGGAGATGGCTTTTTCTGTAGGGGAACAATTTTAGCGTCAGTGCCGGTCTTTCCATAGTTCCTGGATCTTTTCACAGTGGAGAAAGTAGAAAAGAATATCCTCTGGATAAGGATGTAGAAAAAGATGGGTTATGTGAATACTTACACCTCAAACTTAATTAACTATTTTTTTTTAATTTATTTATATCCCAAACACTGGTCCCCCTCCCCTTCTCCTCTGAGAGGTTGGTCCCTCCCTTGGTTTCTGCCACCACCACCACCCTGGTGCATCAATTCTCTGCACATATAATGACTGAGGCCACATAGGCAGCCTTGTTGGGGAATGGATTCAGTCAGGCTACAGCTTTAAGAGAGAGCCTCCAATCCAGTTGTCCGGAGAACCATATGGTGACTGAGCTGCACATCTGCTACATATGTGCAGGGGCCTTGCTCCAGCTGGTGTATTCTCTTTGTTTGTCTGGTGGCTCAGGCTCTGTGAGCTCCCAGAGGTCCAAGTTAGTTGACCGTGTTAGTCTTCCTGTGGGTTCCTATCCCCTTCAGGGTCTTCAATCCTTGCCCAACTCTTTGAAGAAGATCCCAGATTCTGTCCAGTGTTTAGCTGTGGGTATCTGCAGCTGCTTTAGTCAGCTTCTGGGTAGAGCCTCTCAGAAGACAATTATTCTCCTGTCTGCAAGCATAACAAAGTATTATTAATAGTGTCTGCTGCTGGGGAGATGGCTCAGTGGTTAAGAGCACTGACTGCTCTTCCAAAGGTCCTGAGTTCAATGCCAGGTAACCATATAGTGGCTCAAAACCATCTGTAATGGAATCTGATGCCTTCTTCTGGTGTGTCTGAAGGTAACTACAGTGTACTCATATATATAAAATAAATCTTTAAAAAAAAATAGTGTCTGTTGTTTCTGTTGATGTTTAACACCAACCTTAATCCACGGTCATCTGATAGAATACAAGAAGTTATTTTGATTTCCTTGTATCTGTTGAAGCTTTCTTTGTGCCTGATTATATGGTCAATTCTGTGAGGTGCTGAGAAGGTATATTCTTTAGTTTTTGGGTGAAGGCTTCTGTAGATATTTGTTAAATCCATTTGGTTCATAACATCTTTTAGTTTCATTGTTTATTTGTTTAGTTTTTGTTTCAATGAACTGTCCATTTGTAAGAATGTAGTGTTGACATCCCCCTATATTATTGTGTGGGGTTCAATATGAGATTTGAGCTCAGGTAAAGTTTATTTGATGGATGTGGGTGCCTTTTCATTTAGGGCATAGACATAAACAAATGAGGCATAATTTTGGTGGATTTTTCTTTTGATGACTATGAAGTATACTTCATAGTATACTTTTGATAACTTTTGGTTGAAAGTCTATTTTATTCGATAATAGCATGGCTTCCCCAGCTTGTTTGTTATGTCTGTTTTTAAACCTTTTTCCAGCTATATTTTAAAGTAATGTTTATCTTTATTGCTGAGGTGTGTTTCTTATATGCAATAGAATGATAGATCCTGTTTACGAATCTAATCTGTTAGCTTGTGTATTTTTATTGGTGAACTGAGTCCATTGATGTTGAAAGATATTAATGACCAATGATTGTTCATTTCCGTTATTTTGATGTTGGAGGTGGTACTGTGTGTGTGTGTGATTCTTCTTTTGGATTTGCTGAGAAATCATTTATTTCTTATGTTTTCTTGGCTGTAGCTATCTTCTTTATCTTTGACTTTCCTTCTAGTAGCCTCTGTAGGACTGTATTAGTAGAAAGGTATTGTTTAAATATGTATTTATCATGGAATAACTCAGTTTCTCCATTTATGGTGAAACTGAGAGTTTTGCTGGGTATAGTAGTCTGAGCTGGTATCTGGAGTCTCTTAGGGTATGCAAGACATCTGTCCAGGTTCCCCTGGATTTTGGAGTGTCTGCTGAGAAGTCAGGTATAATTCTGATAAGTATGCCTTTATATGTTATTTGGCCTTTTTTTACTTGCAACTTTTAATATTCTTTCCTTGTTCTGTACATTTAGTATTTTGATTATTATGGGGCAGGGAGATCTTCTTTTCTGGTCCAATATATTTGGTGTTCTGTAAGCTGCTTCTACCTTTATAGACACCTCTTTCTTTAGGTTAGAGAAGTTTTCTTCTATGATTTTGTTGAAGATGTTTTCTTGTCCTTTAAATTGGGAATCTTCCCCTCTTCTATTCCTATTAGTCTTAGCGTTGGTCTTTTCATAGTGCCCCAAATTTCCTGAATGTTTTGAGTTAGGAACATTTTACATTTGGCATTTTCTTTGACCAATTTCTTTGATCAATTCCTTCTATTGTATCTTCTACTCTAGAGATCCACTCATCCATCTCTTGTATTCTGTCGATGATGCTTGTGTCTGTAGTTCCTGTTCTCTTTCCTAGGTATTCAATATCCATGGTTGCTTCCATTTGTGTTTTCTTTGTTGTTTCTCTTTCCATCTTTTTATATCTTGGATCATTTTATTCATTTCCTTCACTTGTTTTATTGCATTTTCCTGTATTCCTTTAAGGGATTTATTTCGTCTTTAAGGGTTTTTACCTGTTTGTGTTTTCCTGTATTTCTCTAAGGGAATTATCCTCTTTAAAGGCCTCTATCATCTTCATAAGATGGTGTTTAAGGTCACAGTCTCGCTCTTCAGGTGTGTTAGGATATCAAGGGTTTGCTGTAGTAGGAGAGGTAGGTTCTGGTGGTGCCATATTCTACTGGATTCTGTTTCATATGTTCTTGTACTTGTCTTTTGCCATTTGGTTGTCTTTAATGTTGACTGGCCTGGGTGTCCCGGATTGGAGCAGGCCTCCTGAGAGCCAGGTAGAGATGTTAGGTAGGGGATTATGCATCAGTCTGATGCATAGGTATGGACCAGAAGGAACTTGGTCCTTCTAATTTGAAAAATTAATTAATTTTCCAAAACAATGGCTTCTTATCCATAGATACACTTAATACATAATCAGGTACTGTGTGAGTGATGTATTTTTCTTATCTTTACAAATCCCACTATTTAGCAATTATGCCTCTGATATTAATGTTGATTGCCAACTCAGGATTTAGGATAATATAAGATCTTATCTTTGAATGTCTGTAAGAGCCTTTCCTGAGAGGTTTAACCAAGGTGGGACCATGAATGCTGGTGGTGTCATCCTATAAGCTGAAGTTCCACCCAGAATAAAATGAAGGATGCATGAGTACATTCATTTCTGTGCTATCCAGCTGCATACTCAGTGTGACCAGCCACCTCACCCTCCTGCCACCACTGCTAGTGCTGCCCTAGCTGCCACATCTTAAAGTCACAATGGAATGTCTCCAAACCTGTGAGTCAAAATTGAGCCTTATTTACGTGGGTTGCTTATGTCTGTTTTTTTATCACAGCAAAGACAGAAGTAACTAATACAATCCTGTCTTAGTTAGAATTTCTTTTGCTAGGCTGGAGAGATAGCTCAGGACCTTTGGAAGACTGACTGCTCTTCCAAAGGTCCTGAGTTCAAATCCCAGTAACTACATGGTGGCTCACAACCATTCGTAATGAGATCTGACACCCTCTTCTGGTGGGTCTGAGGACAGCTACAGTGTGTACTTACATATAATAAATAAATAAATCTTTAAAAAATAAAATGACTAAAAGAAACAAGAGGAACAAATAATTTACTTCATCCTATATTTCCCAAGTCATACTCCAAAGCTCAGGGTAGTCCTGGAGGCAGGAACTGAAGAAGAGGCTGCAGAGGATGCAGAGGATGCTTTCTAACTTGCTCCCCATGGCGTGCTTTCAGCCTGCTTTCTTATACCCTCCAAGACAACTTGACCAGAGGTGGCACAACCCACAGTTAACTGGTTTAACCATGAAAATGCCCCATGTGCTCACCTACAGGCCAATCTAGTGTGGGCATTTTTTCCCAGCTGAAGTTCCCTCTTCCCAAAGGGTCAACTTGACAAAATACTACCCAGCACAGAATAAAGCTCAAAATAAAGTTTGTATCAAGAGAGTAGTGGGAGAGAATAAATACAGTTATTATTTTTGGTCTCTCTAGGTTCAAGATCCCTAGAGATACCAGAACTCATTGATGCTCAAGACCCTATTATTATAAATGGTGCCATATTTGCACAATCCATACATAGACTCTGGGGACCTTTGAGCCATCTGTAGATTATGCATAATATATCATATAACTGCAGCATTAACAGTTTTGTTGTGTTCAGGGAAACACTGACTGAAGAAAAGGTCTGATTCCAGATTCATTTTTTAATATCTCCAGTCTACTGTTGGTTGAATACATTGATATGGAACCAAAAGATGTGGAGGGTCAAATGCTCTGAAACAAAGTCCTTTAACTGAATGAAGTTCAATTGTGAAGAGACTTCAGTTGTGGGAAAGGCTGCAGTTGTGTCAAGGAATGTTCTAATTATTTTAAAAGTATAGACACTAAAAACATAACCTTTAGTCTAAGAGTCTAATAGCCATTCCTTTTCTTTCAAGGCAGAGTTTCTATGTATTGTCCTGAAACTCACTCTGTACTGTAGACCAGGCTGGTTTCAAATTCAGATACAAAAGTATGTACCACCCTACCTGGCTCTAGTGACCATTCTTAACACTATCAAAACTCCAACTTTCAGAACTGAAAGAAATAAAACAACCATTACTATAGGCCTAGAGAAATGCAGCATATTTGCATGGGACAGCATCCTGTCTGAACCAGCAAAGGTGAACTTGGCATAATACCCTTGCTCTTTAGATCTCCTTTAGTCATTTGTAACACATAAATACTCCCCTCTACCATGAATGCTATGACATAAAATTATGCATATGAAGCATATATGATGACAGATATTATAAGGCTCTAGATTCTTATTTTATCTTTTCTTGAAAAAGTCTTATTGTAACTTATTATATCATGTTTGGTTGATGTCCCTAGGAGGCCTGACATTTTCTGAAAGAAACAGAAAAGGAGTGGATCTCAGGGAGGATCTCAGGGAAAGGAGAGGTAGTGTTAAGAGTGAAAGGAGAGGAGGGAGAGGAAACTGAGGTCGAGATGTAATATATGAGAGAAGAATAAAAAAATAATAAAGTTGAACGGTGTGTCTGTGGCTCCACCTCTACTTCCTTGTCAGGCTACTTACTACCTTCATACAATCCCTAAACTGAACATTTGTGCAGACCCCCAAACAACAATAGGATATGTGTCTTCATTCAGACAGACGTCCAGATAGTGGCCCATTGGACTTCAGAATAGATACCTTCCAGCCGATATCTTCCTAATGGTGACAAAACTTAGGTAATTATCCCAATTACTCCTCATCTTTCAGAGACTGTTGTATCTTTTACACCCAACCTCCCATGTCTTCTTTTAAAGCCTTGCCTGGAAGGTTCTATGGTCCAAATATCCTCAATGCCAAGGCTGGGTTTCCTGCACTGCCAATCTCCTCTGTCCTAGCACAGCTTCCTGTGTCTCTGTGCTAGTCCTTGGGTGCCAAGTGCCATGCCACACTTATTTCAGGAGCTATCAGATCTTCAAAACCACATTTTTAAAATATATCTTAGAGTACCTCATAACATCCAGTTTCATATTCTTCAGGCAACAACTTGTATCATACGCATTCATTGAATATACACAAATTCTAGATTTTAGTCAGTTTTAAAAACAGGGAGAAAAATTCTAATGCACACAAAGCTAACTTCAGACATTTGGAGAAAGCATAGTCAGAAACGAAGATGAATTTGTTCATCAACCAAAATAATTAAGACATGCAGTCTAGTTTTGGGGCAGTGGAGAGCTGAAGCAATGGTTGGGGAGGGTCTTTCTTGGGGACATAATGCATGAGCTGATAGTGAAGGGCCAGAAGAAACAGGGCATGCGGAGAGCTGGAAGACTCTGAGACAGGAGGCAGTAGACACTGAGATTCAAGAAAAAGCTGCTGCTCTGTGCTAGTGAGGCAGCAATTTCGAAGGAAGGAGAGACCAGCTAATATAGGCTAGATAGACCAACAAGTGCTTTGGCTGTATATGTTATGTTATGTTAGATATAACATAACGTCTCATTTCACCTGATGTAAAAATAGAGGACACACAAGTTAACACTTTTAATTATGTCCTGAGATTCTCTGAAGAAAAAAAGAATAAGATGGTAGCCCGCCATCTTTGCCCACAATCTATAAGATTGGGCATTCTCACTCTATATCCATCCTAGCAGACAGAGTTAAAAGATTTAGTTTAACATTTCAACAGTCTTGCTTGTTAGGATAGGTTGCCTTTGATCCTAGAATATAAGCTTAATTCCAGTTTCAAATATAAACATATTAAACATATGTGTGTATTATATGTGTGTACATGTATGTATGTGTATGTATCATGTATACCTTGGACTTACACTTTAAAGGAAACAGAGACAAGGAAGACCTTATGGTACTTCAAAATCTCTTTATTTAACACATATATTAAATTAGAATGCTTATGGAGAGTATATTGTTGACAGGAAGTGTACATGGAGTTGAGAGCAGAATAAACATTCTATTTCTACTTGAATGGGAAAATATTAAATAGCCAATAGTCTAAGGCAGTTAATTTTCCTTTAACATAACAATATCTGTTCACCAGGAAATAGTAATGAAAGTGGCTTATGACTCAGGACCACTGTAAAAATTAAATATTAAAAAACATTTGCCACAGTGATCAGCACATGGCTAGATATATTTTTGACAATCTGTATTTAAAGAGATCTTGATGTCATAAATAAATACTATTAGAATTGTGCCACCATGGATGATTTCCTGCCTTATAACCAAGGCTTGTTTGAACTACTGATGTCCAAGGATTACGGGATAGATTTTCAAATGGTTTGCTGTGGATGAGAGAGCAATTTCTTGGCAGATTACCTGAGACTGTTCAGTGCACCCTTCAGTCATATGTGTGCCTGCTTCTGTATAGTATGTTTTATTCCATCAAAAGAACTGTGCTGGACTCTAGAGGCAAAATAGATATAACTATTAATTTCTATGTACAGAGAAGAGATAGCAACCTGATTATGGTCAATACCCACAGAGAATTGGTACCACTTTCTCCCACACAAAGTAACAGTGAAACGTGATATCAAAAAATAGTGGTGACAGTTACATCATCTGTACTCTGAAAAGAAATGTGAGTTTTATAAAAAAAATTCCCTTGAATTGATCATAAATAGATGGCATTTAATGAATTTCATAAGGCTAATAATTACAATGGTGTTTATCTATCACTCAACCATGTCTCTATCCTAAGTTTGCCACACTTAGTCTTTTGGAAGCCTGATAAACTAGTCCGTTATCTCTGTTTATATATAGTATAACCATGGCTTGGAAATGACTTGTGAGTCACTTAGGGAGCTGTTAGTGACAGACAGGCATTTAAAATCCCAGCCATGCTCATGGTAACAGCCCTATACAGATATGTGGCTGTGAGCCTGTATTCAACCAACCCAAAGGTGTTGCTTCAGAATGCTCTTCAGCAGATGTCCTAAGAGAGATGACCAGCTTCGTGATTCCAGAGGCTCTGATGCTGAGCCCAGCTCCACCAGTAATCCAAAGGGAGCTTTCTTCAGTGTCGAGCATTGAATGCCAGGCTTTTGCCAAAGTGTGTAGTCCCGCTGCCTGAGAACGCCACGCTCTTTCTGTTGAAACCTGCAATTCTGTACATTTCTGTAGTGTGCTATTGCTTCTAAGCATGCTGGATTTTTAAAGCATTTTCTACAAGAAGAGGGTGGAGGGAAGCGAGCTCAGTAAATCCCAGTATTTCTACTGCCTTTGCCAAATTTGACATCTTTGAAAGTAACTGTGAGAAGCACGCACAGTCTCTGCCAACTGCATGATTTAGCAGCTATAAAATCCCTCTGAATCAAACCCATTTTGAAATAAAAAGGAGCCTGCTTGAGAATTTCATTGCACTGTTGGATGCCTACTCAAAGATCAATCACCCCTCTTCATTCTGTATTCCTGGTATATTTTTAAGTTTAATCTTTTTTGCAGCTTACCCATTTAGTTAAGGGTAGAATTTTAAAAGACTGAACACTGAGCAAGAAGGAGGAAGACATTGAGTGTGAACAAAGGGGTTTTTTAGACTCTGCACAATAGAACTGGAAAAGATGGTCTATTTTCTTTTCAGCTCTTTTCCCCAATGGTACAGTACCTAGATTCTCAAAACCTGAGTGTCCTTTCCCCTGAAGGAAAATAGTCTCTCTCTGCGGGCTGCCTAGTTGGATAAAACAGCTGTGTTTCCTACTCCACAGGGAATTTCTTTAGATGAAAGTCTTTTTTTTTTTTTTTTTTTTTAGTCTGAATATGATTGGGTGAGCAGAAGGCTAAACACATTGCTTATGGTTTGGCCTCCAATGACAACTGAAAAAAATGTGTTCATAAAATGTGGTACAAAAGCAATTAACTATCTTGAAACTGAAATAACACTGTAAATCAAATGCTGGCTATAAGGAAATGCAAAGGTGTGAACAGCACTGGGTCTCAAGAGAATGAAAATAAAAGTGCTTGGATCTGAGTCCCTGATGCTCTATGATAGGAACAGAAGCGCCCCTTGAATCTCATTTGTAGTTTATGCGACTGCATTAATTATGACATAGGCACAGGTGCTTTTTTCACATAACACACACATACTACATGTTTAAAGGTGGAAGCAAGGGAAGAGTCCATTTTTTCACAATTAAGATATTTATAAAGGACCAATATGCCTCCATCCACATATTTACTGAGAAAATGATGTCAGCTACGAGCTAAATTCTGCTTGTGAGAATTTCCTTTGTTAAAAAAAAAATTGTCATAGCTTTTTCCCTAGTTATTCACCCCAAAAGAATTGTACCTTCAAACCATTAAAAGACTCTACATACTTATGTACTTTTCTAATTTTAACTGAAAATAACATCTTATAGGCAGCCCAACTTGATTTCAACAAGATGAGCTGCTTTATCATTCTATTCAAATGGAAGTGTCATGGAACTTCTTTGACCAGGAACTGGTCTGAACTTGTGCCAGTAAGATCATGGGTGTGCCGTGTGTCCACCCTGTGCAAATCATGTTGCTGAATTGTGTCCAATGTCTTGGATACAAACTCCATCAAAACATAACATCACATAGTTAAATAAAACTTCTTGATAAAGCACAATAAACAGGGAGAGAGAGAGAGAGAGAGAGAGAGAGAGAGAGAGAGAGAGAGAGAGAGAGAGAGAGAGAGAGAGAAGGCCATGGTAAAATTAGAAATAGAAATAATTGAAGAGAAAAACATAAATTTAAATGTGGGTTATTAATGAAGAGATCATAGAGCTTATCATCTAAGATAAATAATCATGAGAAACCAAAGACCACCATTAATAATTACCTTGAGAGAATATGCAAAAACTGGAATGGATGGCTATACTTACATACTTGCAAAACACACACTCTCTAAGCAGCATATAAATAATAGAAGCATATTGAAGGGGGGTCATTTTGAAAAAATTGTGTCTTTACTTTAACCATGGTGGCATTCTGGTTACATACTATTCCTATATCCTTCTTCTTCTTTATCTGAGAAACAAGGACATCTAACTTGGATAAAGTATTTTCAGTGCACCCAAAATCACAGCCTAGGCATTACAGTTTCAATCAACCTTGTATCACCATAACTAAATACTTGACATGGGCTACTGGCGTATAAACAGAGGCTTGCATTGGCTCATGGTTCTGGATGTTCCAGTCCAAAATCAGGCAGAACTATTATTGGTGCCCCTTCTGGGGCCAGTACACCACAATGAAGACCTGTGGAATGAATGCTCAAAACTTGAGCCAAGATATCAAGTTGATATTTCCTAGGAATTTTTCAGACAGTGTTTTGGATTGCTCAATGATAGTTTTTTTTTTCCTTTTTCCCATATTAGTTTTAGGAATTTGTTGTTGTTGTTTTCTGTGATAATCTTGCTTAGGGATGGGACTTCATGTCCACTTCCCTTCTCAGGGCTGGGATCCTTCTAGATTGAAACTATGCAGGTCTTAGTTGTAGTGCAGTCACTGTTGAGTTCATACGTTGTGTCTGGAAGACACTGTTTCCACTACCCCCACTTCTCTTTTCTTCCTCCAAACCTTTCCATCTACTCATCCCTGTTCACTTCCAAATTCATGGTCTCCTTTTTCATTAATTGTTGTTACTTGTAAATCAGAGAAATAGTCTTCCCCAAGGAAGACCACACCAAGTGTTTATCCATTACCAAATAATTAGACCTGAGAACAAACATATATACTAACAACATTATACAGACTGGCCAGGTTATATTTAGGAATATATAATATGCATATAAACACTATTTGTTGAGATTATCTCTTACTGAACCCAAAGGCCACTATTTCTGCTGGACTGTCTAGCCAGAGATCTCCTAGAATACACTTGTCTCTGCCTACCAACACTGAAATACAAGAGCATATATCCAAATCAGCTTTTTAAGTGAGTCCTGGGAATTTGAACCTAGACCCTCTTGCTTTCATAGTAAATACTCTTGTCTACTGAGCCATCTTCCCCATCCCCAAGTTGTACATTTTTAAATGGATACTTGTTAACAAATCACCTCATAAAATAGTAATATAACCAAGTATTTATTTAGGGGACAAAATGTATATTTAACACTTGAAAAATTGACGTGACTTATCATAGTATGTTAGAAAAATTATACTTTCATTTCAATAGATGGAGAAAAATTGACAAAGTTCATTTTAGATTTTTTTTCAGTCTACAGACGGTTGTATAAAGAAGAAATATAAGTGGCCAATATGTAGTTTTTAAAATGCTTAACAACCTTAGCCATCAGGAAAATGTAATGTGCTCTAAGCTCTAAAAATAGAACACTGACAGCCAGAGACCTAATAGAGTTGGAAGGGGGATACGACTGCATTTGACTGATAGCAAGATCCATGTGTGTATGCACAGCACATCAAACTATCACACAGAGACCCAGCAATGTGTATAACTAATATGTATTAGCAAGGATGGCAGAAGTTTTGGACAGATACTTCGTCAAAGAAGATATAAGGATGGCAAGTAAGTACATGACAGTGTTGACTTGAATGAGCATGACTCCCCATGAGCTCCTATGTTTGGATACTTGGTCCCTAATGGGTGGAACTGTTTGGGAAGGATTAGGAGGAGGTATAGCTTTGTTAGAGGAGGTGTGTCACTGTCGCCAGGCATTGAGCTTTCAAAAGACCAGACTATTCCCAGTGTTCTCTCTGTTTCTTGGTTGTAGTTTGAGATGTGAGATCTTAACTGTTCCTGCCATTGTACTTTGCCCTGACATCATGGACTCTAACCTTCTGGAATCATAAGCCCAGTTGCATGTTTTGCTTTGCTTTGCTTTGTTTTGTTACAAGTTGCCTTGGCTATGGTGCTCTACCTTAGCAATAGAAAAGTAACTAATATGAAGCCAACCACTACTAGTCATTATAGAGATATAAACTAGAAACATGATGAGATGCATACAAAGCCAGTGTACTTGGAACTCTCCTGAACTGATGCTAAGAATGCCAAGTGACTTTGGAGAAGTTTGGCAGTCTAGTAGATTAAACCCACGTGACATGTTATATGAAAACATTATTTTAATTGGCTGTCTTCTGTGGACAGTTTTATGTATGTAGACAACGAATTTACTCATGAGAAATCCAAACTTCTATTTTAGATTAAATGCCTGTTGAATTTTATTCATAAGAAACTTTTGGGAAACAATTCTACTATGCATTTGAGAACAGTAGCTGAGAACCTTCTGTAGACTAGAACACTGCTCAGTACAATATCCATAAATTCTAAGTTTGTGGTTTTTTTGTGTTTGATTTGTTGTTTGCAATTTTTGCTAACTATACGTGCAAAGAACATTTGGGAAAATTCAAACAATTACAAAGCTCTTACAAACCTTTTTAAAAGTTTTTAGATTATTTTATGTGTATAAACATTTGCACAAATGTATATTTGCACACCATATGCATGCCTGATACCCATGGAAGTCAGAAAAGGGTATCAGGTACCCTGTAAGTAGAGTTACAAATGATTGTGAGACACATGTCTGTGTTGACAACCAAACCTGGCTCCTCTGTAAGAGTAGCCAGTATTCTAAATGGGTGAGCATTCTCTGCAGCCCAAAACTCTTTTTTTCTTTCTTTTTAAAAAATTAATCATTTTATTTGTTTACATTTCAAATGTTATCTCCCCTTCATGAAGCCCCAACTCCATACCCCTCCCCTTTGCCTCTAAGAGGGTGCTCCCCCCATGCATCTGCCCACTCCTGTCTCACCCCACTAGCACCCCCCTTCTCTAGGTCATCAAGCCTTCATAGAACCAAGTGCCTTCCCTCAAACTGATGCTAGATGAGGCAGCCCTCTGCTATATCTGTAGCAAGACCCATGGACCAGCCCATAAGGCTAAAATAGGGGGCCTCTTCATCACATCAGAACTCAAAACGCTATATTAACTATAGTATTTCCGTTTCCGTCTGCTGTGACTTAAATGACTTACCATTGCTCAAATTCAGGGGAATCAGAGAAGAATCTTCATCTTCCATTTGCACCTTTAGAAAATCGTAATTAAAAGCTAGAATGATGGATACCATTGGAAGAACTAAACAAATAGAGAATTATTTTAAAAAATTAACTTGTTGTTTCACTCTCTCTACATACATAAAACTGTGCACAGAAGACAGCCAATTAAAATAATGGATTTGCATAGCAATTGCATGACCAAGAAGCCAATAAGTTAATTAAGGTTCATTCATTTTACCAGCTTCTCTCATGAAGATAAAGTTGACTAAACAGTATAGTTAGAGATTTTTGATCTAATTTTATTTACCTTCTAAATAAATTTTATGTGTATTCAGATAGATTATATGTATACAGAAGATTTGATAACTTAGAAAAATATAGCAAAGTGACACTTATTAAGATATTTTAATAAAACTCCCTAATCAGGACTTTTTAAACCTTATGACTATGATTTGGGATGCTAGCGATAGATGAAATTATTTTCCATCACCCATTTAGAATATTTGATTACTAATTAACATAGGCAAAGAATGTAATGAATGTGTAAGTCACCTTTGAGAGAGAGCCTTTTTCAGAATTGAAAGTGATACCCTGTTGCCTTTAGCTCCAGCATCCTAATGATTTGAATAATATTTCTTTCAGATAAACCACAAGGCACTCATCTGCTGGAAATCTGGATTCTGGCTCATACAAAGCCACGAAGGTCAATGAAGCCATCTTTCAGTATTTGATTGGGAGGTAAGTGCCACTGTTCCCCCTTGAACTTGGGTTTGAGTCCTTCAAAGTCTCAATCTATGTTTAAATACAGAAAAGCAATCTTAAAGGCCAACACAAGCAATTCCAAATGGCTCACATATTTGGTCTCACATATTTCTCATGACTTCCTTCCCTGATAGCCAAATGTACTGGTTCCTACCACATACATTTCACAGACTGCAAAGTCATGTGAAAGTTTGAGCCTGGCGTGCCCCACCTCTAACACCAGGGCTCATGAAGTTCTGTTATCACCTAATAAAGTCCTTTTTCTAATGTCCCTGATCAGTCTCTGACAAACACAAAAGTGTGACATTCAGATGAGACTTCATTAACACTACTCTAATAGCATCTTTTATATGAGACAATAAACTATGATAAACATTTGAATATTTGAACTTGTAAAACTCCCTACTAAGTTTTTCTATATGATGATAGTATGGATAATCTTAGTCAATTAACTATGATCAGTTAAAGAAAATAGTCCAGCCCCTCTCCTCCAAGCCACATACTCATGAACAATACAATCTAGAAAAATACCCAGGAAGCCGTAGCAACTGGGCCCACGAAATGGATAACTGGAGTCTGGCTAGCTACCCGATCTCTCTTAATGTTTTTTTACATGAAGTGGGGACAGATGGCATTCCTGCATCCTATACCCTTGTGGTTTCATTTGTTTCTCCTGTCCTTTTCCATAATCTTTTTTAGAAGTCTCAGATTATGGCCAAATGTGGTATCTCAAGCCTGTTGATCTCAGCACTCGATCAGCAGAGGCAGGAAGATCACAGTTTCCAGAGTAGCCTGGGCTACACAAGGAGATGCTTTCTCTAAACAACAACAAAATCTCTGAGGTCTCTCAGTCTCGCTCTATGTGCTGCCCGCTCTTGTTAGCACAGCACTCTGCTTTAAGCAGGTGGGACAGAGTCACAGGCAAACTCTTCCAAGAACTGGTGTGTGGATGGCTTCTTGTAAGCTAATTAAAGCCACCTTTCCCCATATGACCTTCTCTATCTGAAGCTGTCTTTTCTGGCCTGCTCTGGATATTAATATCACTAACGGAGACAAGGCTTTCACTTCAGAATATTAAACAGTTTCTGTTCAGGACTGCTAACACATAAAGACAAACAGCAATCGGAAAACAGTTTTTAATATTGCAAAATCCAGGTTTTGGGCATTTGATGTGTCAAAACATCTCTTGCATTCCTATCTTCCACTTCCTCCAGTGAACTCAATTTCTTGTCTCACAGCTTTAACCTCTAAAATGCAGTTTTGTGCTCACTTTATTGTATGTTACATGTTCCAAGTTCTCATGAATTGGTGATTTCAATAAAGGGTATTAGCTATTTAAGTCGCTGCATTCATTTTCCACACAATTGAATAAGCAAGCATTAGAGTACTTTTGTTGGTTCATTTGATGGTTTTGTTCTTTGTGGGTTTGGGGGCATGTGTGTGTGTGTGTGTGTGCATGCATGTGCATGTATGTACATGCATGCATGTATGTACATGTGTGTCCAGTGTGTGTATGCATGCATGTGTATATGTATGTGTATGCATGCATGTATGTGCATGTGTGCATGTATATACATGCATGCATGTATGTGCGTGTGTGTCCAGTATGTGTGTATGTATGTGCATGCATGCATGTATGTATGTGCCCAGTGTGTGTGTATGCATGCATGCATGTGTGTGCATGTATGTACATGCATGCATTTATATGCATGTGTGCATGTATGTACATGCAGGCATGAATGTGCATGTGTGTCCAGTGTGTGCATATGCGTGCATGTGTGTATGTGCATGCATGTGTGTGTACATGTGCATGTCCAGTGTGTGTATGTGTGCATGCATGCACGAATGTGTATATGTGCACACACGCGCATGCATGCCCATGTGTGTATGTGTCCAGTAGGATAAATGAGTCACACATTCTCATTCCTCTTGAGTCTTCTCAGATCTCTAATGGAGAACCTTGTTACCCTCTTCTTATTCTCTCTCAGTGGGGAATCCCAGTGGCCTGACACTACTTGGAAAAAGGACATTGCACTTTTAAATCTAGAGCCATTTAAAAAAAAATGCTTTGCATATTTCACTCAACTATGTAAAAAAAAAAAAGGGTATCTGCTGTGTAGGGCAAAGAGGGGGTACTGAGAAATGGAGGCTCAAGCTGCTTCTTTCTTTCACAGCCACTGATGGGCACAAAGCATCTGTTTCTGGCCACTGCACTGTGTTTTCTCCCCAGCCTTACCAGGCTTTCTACAGCCCAGGCGGCCTCATGACACTAAAGAGCTGTCAAGCCTCTGTGTGGCCACCTATCTGCGTGCCATGATGTCTCAGCTGGAGTTTAACTTCTATTACTAGCTTGTCTTGTGACCTTTGACAAGGCTCTTAACCTTTCTGAGCATCTCTTAACATTTTTCCAGTTCCAGGCTTTGGAGGGTGGGATAACAATAGATACGACCGCTTGCCTTCCGAAGATGGCATGAGGATTAATTATTGAATGCTTGCTAAGAGCTATAGAAATGCTAAGTATTATGATTATTCCTTACTCATATTAGCATTATAAAATGTCAGTGTGTTGAGTGGGAGAGGAAGAGGAGGTTATAGGACCCTGGTGGAGTATGAGTCTTTTACAAGCTTCCCCCCCCCATCTCTGGTGAAATTACTACAGCCTTGTTTAGTTACCTTGATTAACGGCTTCGTTGTTACCAGGAGATAGCAATTAGCTCATTTGAAATGACATGCACAGCTATAATTTATGGTTCTGTATGGACCTGAAGAATCAAGGAGACCTTGCAGGGCAATCTGCAAGGCACTGACTTACAGGGGGCTGTGATTGCTCCTGAGAGTATAAAGTCTACATCCGACTGCTTTGAGTTCAAGATGCTCTCTATACAGGATCAAGAGCATTAAATTCTAAAAAATTAAAATGGGTTTGTTCCACTGAGCTTTTCCCCTGTAAACAGTAAGCTTGGCTTGAGACCCTAGGTATATTAGTAATTCATTACACTCTCACTCTCTCTCTCTCTCTCACACACACACACACACACACACACACACACTCCTAAAATGCTAAGGTATAGACAGAAAAATTTAAACAAATAAATATATAAATAAGCATATAAACACAAGATGGCCTCTTTGTCAATAATCTCTTATGGATGCATACAAATATTTGACTCTGATTGTGCATATATTTTAGTGTTTACTATCTGGGTACTTGAAAGTCTGAAATCTAGTTTGTACACATATTTTAATGCAAGGAACTGTTGGTTTAAAGAAAAAATATCTTATCATTTACACTTGGCTTACAGTAATGATTTTTTTTTAACAAATAGCCCTGAGTCTGCACATGGTGTCTAGTATTAATGTCCTTTCCTAAAGCAAAGTATTACATTATTGGCATCAGAGGACAAAGAGTCCCCAACTCTGGTAGATTGCTGGAGGTCACTGGTATTGTCCCTCCACTGGTATTCAGGATTTCACAGCCAAAGATGTCAATCTCTCAGCCCTGTCTGATGAGTCGGTAGTTTCTTATTACATAGCTTTCATCAGAGGCCCAAGATCAGATATTCACGCCGAGATTCATACAGAGCCATTAGGGTGAAGGGCTCGAGTTTACCAATCATTTTCCCTATACATGGTCAGTTTCCCCGTCACTGTGGAGAAACTGAGACACACTATGGGATATTCATACTTCGGTTATTCACCACAAAAATACCTGTATGGCCACTGTGAGATGAAAAATAGGTGAAACAAAGATCTGAAGAGACTATCCCACTGCCACCTGTGTGCCATGTATTCATATAGGTGACCTCAGAACTGTGTCTCCAATTGACTGGGACTCATAAAACACACAAGAGAAAAGAAATAGCCATTGATTTGGCAGATAGAGATAAGGGCCGGACAATAAACATGCACGTTCATAAATGTCGACCATAAGTCAGCTATGGAAATTTAAGCCACCTGCGCCTGAAGAACTCTTGTTAAGCTACCGTGTAACTATTTAGATGTCAAAGACTTACTATGCTGGGATAAATGATTCTTTCGTTCTTTCTCAGCAAAACAAATTAATCATGTTTGTCATTTTCTTCCTCTGCAAATTTCCAGACTGTTATGAGAGCATTTTATGTAGGTAAGTGTGGCACACCAGTAGAGATACAATTGTATCATCATTTCAAGCTCAATAGGTACAAAAATATGCCTCTCACTTGGCAATTCCCAAATTGCCATCAGGAAATGGATACAAATCAACTGGAAAGCTGATATTTATTCATACCTAAGAGAGATTTTCCTGTCAATAACTATGTATGAATTTTTTCCCTACTGATTTAAACAAAAGGAAGCTGCAGAAGTGTTTAGGCGATTTATTTTTTCTTCATTTATACCTCTATAGAGCGGACTTAATATTATAGGATGCCAATACATTTTGAACAGAGTAATAGTCTCAGTACAGCTATGACCTTTTCCCCTGTAATTAGTTCTAACTGAAATTAGATTCAGGGAAAGCATGGTTCCAATTAGACCTAAATCAAAACAAAACTCAAGGCTTCATTTCATATAGCAAAACTGTTGAGGAAAAAAATGAGGGTGGAAGAAGAGAGGATCTTTTCAGATTTAGTTCATCAGATTGAAACAGATGATAAAACCTGCTGAATTCTGGCCAAACTGTGCATTTATTTCCATATAAAGATATCTTAATATTTCCTATGACTCATGGATGTTGTAGTCTTATTTCAGTTAACCAGTTTCCCAATGCTCTTAAAACAAGAAATCAAAAATCTTCACAGTCATGATGAAGGGGAAAATCCATTTTCTCTACAAGAAAACAAAGGTAAATCTCCAATCCTCCCTTTGCAACAAAATTGCAAAGGAGAAAGTGAGGTAATGGCGTTGTTGGAATGCCAAATCTTAAATAGCTCTACATGTCTTCCTAACAGGTAATGAAGTTACCATATTTGTCAGTCTTCTATGACTATATTAAAATATATATTTTCACAGACACATATGCACAGAGGCACACACACAAAAATACACACAGAGACACATAGAGTGGGGAGGCTTGTTTCTTAAACATATGTGGAAATGTAGGTCTGCGCCATGCAAGAAGAGGAGAGTAGTGACCATTAGAATGTCCCAGACTGTTCTTCTTTCACAGCTCTAAGGAGCAGGCCTGTTTAGAAGGAGACAGAAGCTCCTAGAGTGCTGCTTATGCTCTGGTCAGGTGTTGCAGTTCTAGCCCAGACTCCTCTTACCAAGGAGATAAAGTTGCCTAGTGCAAGATGCCCACCACTATGTCAACCTAGAAAGGGTTCCAGCTTCTGAGAATGCCTCTGCCGTGGCTAAATAAAGAAATAAATGCGGTAAACTCCCGCGATGAGCTCAGCCTTCAAGCCTGCTCCCATGCAAGAGCTTGCTTTCTTCAGAAGCAGCTTACCCATACAGTCTAGTTCTGCACATCTCTCCATCTCTAGGCATTTTAGAAATCAAGAGGCCACTGTCTTTGAGGCAACATGAGTCTCCTGAGAACTTTGGCAACGGACCAGACAACCACAATCCTTTGCACTTTGGAAACATCGCCATTTTGACTTGATTCCAACTTTTTCTGCCTTTTACTCCATGACCCACCAACCATCACAGATGAAGAAGGTTCAAATACTTACGCTACTCTCCAAAACCTGTTTGGGTCACCCCGTTGGAAGAGTTCTGTGTCCTGATTATTTCAGACAAAGCAGAGCTCAATTTTATTTAAGCCAATGAGGAATGGTCCAGAAGGAGAGAGTTTCAGAGGTCTCATTCTTGCTTCCAGGATTTCTATTTTGTTTCTAAACTTCAGTCTGTGTAGAGTGTGCTTTAGGATTCTGCATCAAAAAGAACTGCCTTCCTCGAAAGCTCATTAACAAATGAAAGCCATCTTCCCTGGAGTGTACCAGTCCTTTAGAGCAAATCCTTTGGGGAAAAGATGCTAAAGTCATATTTCAGCTTTATTATGCTAGAGCTCCATCTTTTTCCTCTCTGGCCACTTGAGAGAGTGTTTTAAACTAGTTCTTGGAATCCCATCCTAAAACATCAAAACATTGCCAGGAACAAAGGAACCTAGCAGTTGTCTGAGAGAAATGAAAATAAAGACCTGAGAGTAGGCAAGGAAGAGGCTGCTGTGGAAGCCTTTTGAGGCCAGGACTCAGGCTTCCAAAGGTTTTGAGTTATGTGACATTCACAAGAAGCCTGAGAGTTAACTTTCTTTTCATTGTTTCCAAGGGGGAAACAGAGGTTCAGAAAGTTTAAGCAATTTGCCAACAGTTGTATGGTTTGTAGACTACAGAAGGGGCGAAAAGTAGACTGCTATGTCACTGAAGAATACCAGAGCAGTGACTCATTTCCAATTCCACTTCAGCATAGCTCTTATCCCTAGGCTGTCACTGAGGACAGGAAATTCTTAGGATGAATTGGGTACAGCGCACATTATTGAGTGGGCCGATGCAGCCTCATGACATTGGCCATACAGCCAACTTACCCACCTCCAGAACAGAAAAGGACGGTTAAAGGATGGACAATGAAGGTTGTCTAATGGCTATAGTGTATGTGTGTGTGTGTGTGTGTGTGTCTGTCTGTCTGTCTGTCTTTGTATGTGTGTGTCTGCATGTGTGTCTGCATGTGTGTCTGTGTGTGTCTGTGTCTGTGTCTGTGTATGCATGTGTCTGTGTATGTGTGTGTATGTGTGTGTATCTGTGTGTCTGTGTATGTGTGTCTGTATGTGTGCCTGTGTCTGTATATGCATGTGTCTGTGTGTCTGTCTGTCTGTGTGTGTGTGTCTGTGTGTGTCTGTATGTGTGTGTGTTGAAACAGGTTTATGTCCACAAGTCTAGAAGAAATAAGGTTTATTGAGCTCTGTTCTGTCCTTTGTGCTTTGCATGCTCTGTGCTGTTCAGTCCTAACAATATTCACATTCCGAGAATATAGCTCTCATTTTATAGGTCCACAAACTGAAACCCAAAGAGTGGTCAGCAGTTAAAGCTGTCAGGTGCAAAATCAGAAAGCCTACCCACGGCTTGAGCAAGTAAAACAGTTTCCCATGCAATGGGCAGTCTAGGGAGGGAGGAGACACCAGTGCTGAGAATCAATGCTGCCATCAGAAATAGAGTGTCTGAAGACACCGGCCCCAGTCCATATGGTCCTTCATGTTGTCTGCTCGATCCCTGGGCTTTATAAATGTGTTCTAAATGAGAAAAAAAGAGTTTAGAAGAACTCTTTTAAACAGAAAGGATGTACATCAACCAGATCTGGCCCTAATTCTCACTGCACAAAGTGATTTCTAGAAGGTCTACCCAAAACCTCATCTAGTTGGACATCTGTAAGGACATCTAGTAACCTGAGCATCCCAAACTCAAGTATAACCTGGATAAAATCAGGAACAATGTTGAGCTAATTTTTAGCAAAATTCTTAGCACAAGATTTTCCACAAAGTAAGTTCTACATATTTAATAGATGGTAGAATGAAGAAATGAAAGCGTGAAGAAATTAGGACTGGATATAGGTAGGCAAGTGGAATTATTTAACACAGAGATAAATGATTTG
Source organism: Apodemus sylvaticus (assembly GCF_947179515.1). Classification (NCBI taxonomy): domain Eukaryota; kingdom Metazoa; phylum Chordata; class Mammalia; order Rodentia; family Muridae; genus Apodemus; species Apodemus sylvaticus. The sequence goes on from NC_067492.1 coordinate 33,894,902, forward strand.
ACTGAGTTACTTAGCTGGCCTGAGTTTCTTGCCTTTAAAGGTTTCTTCCTTTTCTTATTACTATGTAACACGAGGGTTTAAATTCCATTGTGAAGGTCTACGAATAGCATACAATTGTCCTGAGCTCAGTTTAACACTGTAGTCTCAAGAGAAGAAAGCAGCCATGCCAGTTTAACCAGTCTTATCCTCTAGTGGTTTCCCTGCCTTTGACACATCTACCCAGACAAAAACAAGGGTAGCACTGTCCTTCACAGACATACACTCTTCAAGTTGTAGGACTTGATACTGCTCTTGGAATTCTAATCTTTGGCCTGAGTGCATCATAAAGAAACCCCACTTGCAAAATGTTCACTGCCTCGTATCTCCACTTATATGCATTGCCAGGCGGCCATTTTGACAAACCGTCTTACTGTGCACTTCTAAGTAAGCAGAGTCACAGATCCCCACTACAGTGAGAAGGGAGCTCCAGGCTGAGTGGGAGCCCCTTGTTAGGTATTCACTAGCACCCCTGGGTTTGGATCCTGTGCTTAGTAAGTGATCTTAGCAACTTGTGTCAACTATTGACATTATATCCATGTGTCAAGCAGTGAATAACCTCCTTTGTTTGACCTTAAAAGTCCTTAAATGCCAAATATCATCTTCCACACACAGACATAGGAGGTTGACTGGGGTTTGTCCTAGATGTCAAAAAAAAAAGAGAGAGAGACTCAAAGATCAGCACTTATAAAAATTCATTACTGATGAATATTGAAATATTGCTGGAAAATTAATCAGTATTTTTAAGCATCAAGAGATTAATGCCAGCTTGTTCTATGGAAGACAGAAATGGCCACTAGAGATGAACTATTAAAAGTGCTGATTGAGAGTTTTTAAATATATATGTATATGAGTGTGAAAATGACTAACTTTCTGAAGGTCAGTAAGGGAAACAAGGCACATAGAAAACTGGGTTGTGAGACATTCAGTAGTGCAGGAAGAAGGTTGTCTGTGGCCTTCTCCACAGTCCGACCACATGCAGAGTTCATATTGACTCTACCTGAAGTGCCTCTTTACTAATCAAAGGGAAGCATTTGTCCTTTTGCTTTAGACTAGGTCCGCTGTGAAATCAGTGGATATCTGTGGACGAGGTCAAGACCTTAAGAACCAATCAAATAGTGAAATCTCATGTGCTACCCTGAAAAAGAAATTACTGTTTTCTTATCGTGAGGATTATGACTTGTTTAAACTCCAGCGACTGTTCCATTCCTGCTCACAGAAGACAAATATTTGCTAATTAAGGATAAGAATAGATAAAAGTAGAAGGTCAATGTGCTTTTTTCCTTGCAAGAAATCACACGAGGAGGCTGATACCTTCTGAAGGCTGTTTTAGGAGACATTTAGAAATTTTTGCCTTGCCTTCTACACAGTCTGACAGTGTTAACCACACTGGCCTGCCTTCTCCGGGAGACTGTTATTGTGAGTTCCGAGGTGAGAACAAAGGATGATTTTTGTCTTGGACACCCTTGAACTGTCTTACTCAGAGTCATGGACAATCTTCGGTTCACCCTCCATAATGACTTTGTGCGGGATCCTCTGCTTCTTTCCAGCACAGCTTTGGACAAGGGTTCTAACCTTCATGTCCATTTTCTCATCTACAAAATGACAACATTTAAAGTATGTGTACTATAGGGTTATGACTATTTATCAAAGATGCTTCATATATAACATATGTAGCATAACACCTGGGCAACTCTAAATACTAAGTGTCTTAGTCAGGGTTTCTATTCCTGCACAAACATCATGATCAAGAAGCAAATTGGGGAGACAAGGGTTTATTTATCTTACAGTTCCACATTGCAGTTCATCACTAAAGGAACTCAGGACTGGAACTCAAGCAGGTCAGGAAGCAGGAGCTGATGCAGAGGCCATGGAGGGATGTTATTTACTGGCTTGCTTCCCCTGGCTTGCTCAGTTTACTTTCTTTCTTTCTTTTCTTTTCTTTTCTTTCCTTTTTTTTTTTTTTTTTTTTTGGTTTTTGGTTTTTGGTTTTTTTGAGACAGGGTTTCTCTGTATAGCCCTGGCTGTCCTGGAACTCACTCTGTAGACCAGGCTGGCCTCGAACTCAGAAATCCACCTGCCTCTGCCTCCCAGAGTGCTGGGATTACAGGCGTGCGCCACCACCGCCCAGCTTCAGCTTACTTTCTTATAGAACCCAGGACGACCAGCACAGGGATGGCACCACCCACAATGGGCCCTCCCGCATTGATCACCAACTGAGAAAATGCCCCACAACTGAGAAAATGCCCCACAGCTAGTTCTCATGGAGGCATTTCCTCAACTGAATGGCGCTCCTTTCCCTGTGATAACTCCAGCCTGTGTCAAGTTGACACACAAAACCAGCCAGTACACTAAGTATGTAATAGGATCTCTTACTTAAAACAAAGCAATCTATCCGATTTTTTCCACTCTATCTTTTCAAGTAATCAATAAACTACCTAACCATAAAAATATAAATGTTTCGAAAGTCTCAAAGGTATCTTAATGTAAAACCAATTCCCCGACATTCATTGGTCTCAGTTCCTAATAAATGGCTTGCTTCCTCTTCTTTGGAAATGCACCTGATATCATAAAAGAGCAGGGAAAGGCAGTGACACTAGAACAGTGGGAGGAGAATTAAGGACTTTGGGGAGCCTCGGAGCCCTCTATTCATAAGCCTCAGTACGTACGTAGATCTGTATCAAGGTGTCTCTCATTTGCTTTAGTAAAACCTTCCTTCAAGAGGCATTAATTAAAACATTTAGAAACCACAGCTGAATCTACAGTTTGAGGAGGAGTCAGGTATTGGAAAAGGTCTTCCTTCCATTGTGTGTATTTATTGTGGTATAAATAGACCAGCTGCTGTTTAGAATGTTAAGACAAAGTTTCCAAGATGCCATGCATCTCATGAGGACCAGAAAAGGAGTTGAGATCTACAACGGCTCTCTTGGAGACTTGCTAGGCTGGCTAGACTGGCTGCAGGGGGATGGAGGGAAAGCCTTGGACCAAGGACAGACAAGGTCCCAAAGAACACAGTGACAGGCTAGTCCAAAGACCAAATTATTGTGTCAACACACCAATGTCTATGACCTACTCCGGATATTACTGTGTCAAATGCACCAATAACCTCTGATGAGTAATTTCACTCCTGAAAATTCTCTCCTGATAAAAATGATCAGAATAGATGGTGCTCTCGCTCCCAGACCTTTATTCTGTTTTCCCTCAGACTTCTTTCTAAACTTCACTTAGTAAACTGTTCTCCAAGAAGAAATAAAAAGATAAACTCTCTTTTAAACTGTTATAATGGCTTCTCCTCCTTGTTGCAGCTCTAGGCAAACAGACCCTCAATTTAACCAATAAGCATCCTTTTCTGTCTCTTCTACACTTGCTGAGTGAGACTATCATCCTTGAATCCATTCTAATTGCTCTACTATCTAGGTCCATCTGCCATCCCTACATTTGCACTACGGGGATAATGTCCTAAGTAGCCTCCCTCCCTGTTGACTTTGCTTCCAACTAATATAAGCTCTGGGATCTTTACACAATGCATCCTCATGGTGTTGCTCATTGCTTAAGCCAACTTAAGGACTTCCACATCTTTGGGGGTGGGGAGACTCAGGAAAATGTTCCAAGGGCCCTATTAAGAACTGGACAATGCATCCTTTCCACCAACTTATACTTTTCTTTTTTTCTTTTCTTCTTTTTCTTCTTCTTTTTTTTTTTTTGGTTTTTTTTTTTTTTTTTTTTTTTTTTTTTTTTTTTTTTTTTGGTTTTTTTTTGGTTTTTGGATTTGGTTTTTGTGAGACAGGGTTTCTCTGTATAGCTCTGGCTGTCCTGGAACTCACTCTGTAGACCAGGCTGGTCTCGACCTCAGAAATCCACCTGCCTCTGCCTCCCAGAGTGCTGGGATTACAGGTGGGTGCCACCACTGCCAGGCCAACTTATACTTTCACAGTCAGTAAGTCAGATCATGCTTGTAGTTTTCTAGACATTTCCTTATTTTACTTTATTTTATTTATTTATTTCTTCTTTTCTTTTCTTTTCTTTTTTTTTTTTTTTGCCCATGTGTCATTGTATGCATTACTTCAGTTTTTGAGTTTTTGTTTTTATTTATTTACTTACTTATTTAGAGAAAGCCTCTAACTACACAGTTCAAGTTGCCTCAAACATCTCTGCCATCTTGTCTCAGCCCCCCAAGTCCTAGGAATCCCAAGTGTGTCCTCCCATACCTAGCTGCCAGGGGGCCATATGATCACTTCTCTTTCTCTTCCATTCTAGGTTTCTTCCTTTCTAAATCAATTTCAGCAATTGTGTTTGCTTAGCTTGTATCAAACAGAGTTTAGTGCATAATAATTCCTCAATAAAAATTAATTGTTATTAATTAATTTTAATTAAAATTAATAAATATGAGGGAATTCCACAACATTCGATTGCTCAAGCAATGACAACTAATCAAAATCTGTAGAAAAATTAATAAATAAGCCTTTGGCACATTTATATAGTATAGAACATAGTATTTCCTTTTCAACATGAAAAGGTTTTGAAATTTTTTTATAGATAAGAGCAAACAATGATAGGATAATGAGTGAAAATGGCAGCTCTAAACTATATTTGCAATAAAATCTCAAACATTTATATAAATAAGTGCATAGAAGGCAGAGATACAAAATGAAAAATATGTAAATATGTTAACAAAATTTATGTGTGCATATTACACCTTGGAGTACATTTCTGCTTTTCTCAAATGAGTTAAAGTAAAATAATAATAATAATGATTAATAGTAGTAATAGAGGTGTTAAAGTGTGACAGTGAATTCTAACTTCATCTTGACCAGGCCCTATAAGCAGAGAGATAAACGACAATGAGCAGATATGGCGTATTGTGTTCAGACTCTCAGGGCAGAGCTAATATTTGAAGTCAGGGGCAGCAACGTTATTCAGACACCAGCAAGACTGAAAGACACTGAACCAAGAGCACATCCAAAAAGTATGGCTCCATGAATAATCGGGGGTGCTAACATTCCCTAGAACAGCTTCTTGGGTCATGAATTCCACTAACATACCTCCCGTGAATTAGCGTAGGCCAGTGCTAAAGATAAAGAGTCAACACAGAAACAATTACCCTCAGAACTTAAGTAAACTTACTTTACAAAGATTTAATATGTGGGGTCAGAATTGGGATAATTGCAATATTTGGATATAAAAGTGAATATATCTAAAATTCTTTCAATAAAACTCATACAGGACCACAGTAGCTAGAAGGAATTAGCCCCGAGACACACACACACACACACACACACACAATTTTTCTGAAAATGTGCACAAGACATAAACAGCAGTTTAAATAACAAAAGGCATCAGTTTTATGCTTTCAAACAATGGAGGAATGAAATTATGAAAAGGGGGGAACCCATTTTTGTCACTATTCCTGCATAAAGCCAAATTTTTTAGCATTCTTGAATAGTTTTCAAACTGACATTAAATAACAAATGTTCCCTTTGAAACAGAACAATTACCTAGTTAAATTAGAGAGTGCTTTCTTAGGAGGGCTCCAATTAAAAGTAGAGGGCGAAAGAAACTTGCCTCAGCTGCTGCCGCCACTCTAGGGTTTGTTGATCAACTTTACACTCCATTTACGGCTCCATAAATCACCGATGGAATTAAAAGTGTGTGGCTGATGTGAATATGGCCCGCTCTGCAAATGAAAGACAAGGCTCACGGAAAACTTTATGCAGAAGCATGAGGCTATCACGCGAACCTTCATCCCAATTATTATCTCTGGTTCCCAACAAATGTTGAGATTACTCTCAGTGGATGTCGTGGAATTGAGGCTTTGAAACGGAGATGCCAAGCTGTAAATTACATTTCTGAATCAATTATGCCTCTATCAGAAAGGCTATAAATAACATGCAGAATTACCAGATGTGTAATTTTTTGTTACACTTGAACATTTGGCATTTAGAATGGCTGAGTGAGGGACTTGGGTTAATCTGTGAATTTCACGGATTCATCTGACAAGACGACAGAAAAGCGTGGGTGACAATTAGGATGACCTTGCCTCAAGGAGACTTGCTTGAACAAAGTCGACTCAGAAATTTGCCTGTGGTTTCCTCATAAAAGGAACGTGGATGGGAAATGACTGGAGTCTGTGGTTCCGCCCGCTGAATCCTCGAGTGTGCGTGATAAAGGGCAGGTTTGGTCTCAGATGGGTGAATAGAGAAGAGTAAAATTTAACAGAGAGCCCTTTCCTCTGACATTTTAACATTGATTTTGTTTTGTCCCCTTCTTGCAAAGCCTAAGTGAGACGCGGCTGAAGGGTTGATTGTAACCAGTATTAGCATCCCAACCTTTACACACCCAACAGTAGATTCAAGAAAAGACCTGACGCTCTCTAAGCAACCTTAGGCAGTGGCCATCCCCGTGAAAGCCTCTTATTCTAAGCTCTATTATATGGTACAACTTCTGCCTGTGGCAAGATAAGTGTTTATTTCTCTTATTTGTAGATGAGCATTTGTGTTATTAAATTTAGAAGCTCTTGGTAATAGGACTAAGGGAGATGGCTGAGTCTCTATGAAGAGCTCCTAGTTCCGCTATGCTTTCCTGAGAATTACTGTTTATGCATAGGAGCTAAAGGAGGTGTGATGCCCTCTGCAGACGAAGGTAAGTACTGCACAATCATAAACAGTTTTTCTGGTTGCGCCTTAAGTCAGTTACTACTTTCAAGAGTTTGTACATTTTTCCATTGGCATGAAGAAAGACTTTCAAATTTTAAAGGCATCAGAAAGATTGAGCAAAGCGTTGAGAACTCAACAATGGCTCGGTTTTCTTATCTGTAAAGTGAGTATGCTGTGCAAAAGAGTTCTCCGTATTATTTGGGGTTTTTAATTTGACGTAAAATAAAGTATGCGATAGATATATAGAGATAGAGATAGATATGTAGTTTTTATAATAACAATTTTGTGCAACGGACATATATTAATAAAATGCCCCTTTCAAGGGCTGGAGATATGGTTCAGTGGTTAAGAGCACAAGTGCTCTTATAGAAGATTCAGGATCAGATCCCACATGGTGGCTTACAATCATCTTTAACTCCATTTCCAGAGGCACTGACAGACTCTTCTGGCCTCTACAGACACTGCACACAGTAGGTGCACATAACACACAAGGAAATCATTCATAATTAGCTGTGGTTTGCATCCCAGTTCAGACACTCATCAACTGCAGGATGAGTTCAGCCCTCATCAACTGCATGAGCTTCAGCAAACCATAGAAATCTTGTCCCCTCATCTGCATGAGTATGACAGTGATCACCTCATAAGGGTGACACAATCCTCACCTAACTGGAATTTGCAGTCAGGAGTAACTGAGATTAAACAAGTCAAGACTTGCAACACCACCTAACAGAGAACGTTACAAAAGAAAGTCTTTTATATTGTGAATAATTTTCCATGCCTTTGGATCCACAATTTTGTGTCTACTTGACTAGACCCTTTAGGTACCAGACAACTGGCTAGGTGTTACTGTTGGGGTGAAAATCTGAACAGAACAAAAGGGCTGCTGAACAGTTGGGCTACGGCAGTGAGAGCAGGACCTTGGAGATCTTCTGTCCTTGGAAAGTACCACACATTTCTGGTTCTCTGAGATCTACAGCTATTAACTATGAACCTTTGTGTTTCTCCACCTCCATCATAGTGTGCACAAAATTCTTTTAATTCTGAAAGGTGGCTCGGTAGATAGGTAGATAGATAGACAGATAGACAGATAGACAGATAGACAGACAGACAGACAGACAGACAGATAGATAGATAGATAGATAGATAGATACTCAGTCCATCCGTGTTTAATCTATGTGTCTACCTATGTATAGTGGTCTTGTTTCTCTAAAGACCTGGGATTGATACATCCTTCCCCTTCCCTTTTTTAGCTTCAAACTTCCATTTGTATCTGTATTAGTTACTTTTTTTTCCACTGCTGTGACAAAACACCTAACAAAGAGCAATTTAAGCATGGAAAGGTTTATCATGCCTTGCAGTTCCAAAGGATGCATTCCACAAAAACTGGAGCACATGTGAGCAGGTGCTCATGTTCTGGGAGCAGAGAATGAACAGAAAACAGAACCCAGTCATCAGTCGTGCACAAAGAGAAGACTTGAAAGTAAGAGAGAAACTTATTGGAAAGAAGAAGTGTTTCACCAGGATAGGAAGGGAGATGAAGGCAATAAGGAATGAAAACATTAAAGTTCATTATATACATATCTAAAACTGTCAAGAAAATTCCTTAAGGCCCACTCCCAGGAACCCATTCCACCAATAAGGCCACACCTCCTAAAGGTCCCAGAACCTTCACAAATATTGATAACAGCTGGGGACCAAGTATTCAAGCGTATGGGCCTATGGGGGGCATGTCACATTGAAGCAGTGACAGTGCATAAAGTCTGTAATGCGAGACACACATTCATCTTTCTAGTTACTGTTAAGTCATAGAATAAAACCCAGATTGGCAACTCAAGCTAGAAGAACATTGACAGATTTCACACCTAACTCATTTTTCAAAGAAGAATCAAGATAGTGTCAAAAGGAGATGTTCTGAAAAAGGACTGCACCAAACAAACCGTAGCTAGACCTCCACCAAACGCAAGAAGGAGAATCAAGAAAAAGCACAGTTGAAATCAGGTGTGGATGGTATCTTAGCAACCAGGTGTGGACAGTGTCTTAGAGAGATGTCCTTCAGAGTCTTGAAGCGCAACCTGGGAGAAGTGGGAGCCTAGAACTCTCGCCCTCCTGTATCCTGAATTCCAATTATTAAAAAACTAACAGCTGTGTGTTTTCAGGGAGCCCAGGCAAACTCCTGCTTGTGAAGCCCAAGAATCATCATTTCTTTGTTCTCACACAGAGAAGTATTAGAGTTCGGTGGATGTGGCCTCAACAAGTACAAAAGGACCCGTGGCTTAGCCTTGGGGCCTCTGGAAGAAGAATCATCTGAATGTTTTTAAAGAAACAATACTGAAGGAGAAGTTGTCACATTAAAATGTGTTGTGGTACTTGCTGTCATAACATATACATGAAGATATGTCACGCTGAGAGTTAAACAAAGTTTTTAACTAAATCCTGGAGATCTTGTAATACTGCAGTGAGCCAACTGCATATGGTTGCCCTCAGAATCAAGCATGTGTTTTTGCCATTTAAAGTAATAACAGGAAGACATGTCAAGCTTCTGCATTAAAATACAACTGTCATCTCATATCAGATTTTATTGGTCATTTGCACACTGAACACTTATTTGCTCAAAACACAATGTTTTGCTCCTGTCTAAATGACAGCTTTGGGATGACAGAAGGGGGACAATTAAAATCTTAGAATTCATTCTTTAAAGAAGACAGTCATCAGAATTGAATCATACAAAGAAAATTGATGGGGTCAAATCTTCTCCTATGCCGATGATGATGATGCGTGAACGAATAAAAAGGAAAATGACAGGATTCTACAAATAAAATAGATGATATATGTTCAGTCAGTACAAATAGCTGAAATCAGAAGCCAGGGTAGGGAAGCTACCACAAAATGAATTTGTTTACAATGCAGTAGCAGCCAGATGTGGATCAGCTAAGTATGGAGACTAAAACAACCATTCTCACAACTTGAATATATTTAAAGACATGGATTTGGTGGCACAAACACCACATACTGATTTTGTATTTCTGAGCTAGTCTTTGGTGGGGTTTTTCCCCCTTTCTTTCTACGTTTGTGGGTAGAAATGTTTCTATGGCATTTTCTATATTTATAGGGGTTTGCCTCTTCTTTTTTCCTTCCTTCTCTTCTTTGTTTGTAACCATAAAATGAAGGGATTAAAACTCCACTGCAGGGATTGCGTGCATGTATTTTTTGAAGCTATTCAAATATTATTTTAAAAGGCAGTTTTACTAGTGATACTATGAAAGAGTTGGTGTAGACAGTTAAGTGCATAGATGTGCCTGATCAAGAAAAATGATGCAGGGCTTTAGGGCATGTGCTGAACTATTGACATTTAAAAGAATATTAATCTTCTCTGTACTCATTTATATGGCAAAGTACCTCGTGTTTAGTATTCCAACCCGTGATAGTTAAATCAGGATGCTAATCCACAGTCTGCCTGGCTTGTCTATCCTGATAAGTCCATATTATGTCTTTTCCATCTAAAGAATCGTTATAATTAAACTAATAACTCAGCAAGGATTTTTCAAAATAATTTACATTACAAGGTGTATCCACCAATGCCTTGCAGTGAGCTCGTGTTAATATGCATTATTTTTTATTGGTCACATTCCCTCTCAGCAAATACCTTGTGAGATGTATACACTTTTAAAACAACCTCTGGGTTCCTCTGGTACCCATGTCCTATGATCTGATCTGAGGTACTCAGTCTCTAAGGAATTTAACATGGCATCCCAGAGGCAGATTGGTAATTCCAAAGAGAGAGGAAAAACTGAAGTGGACACCACTGACTACCCCCTCGTCCCCCACAGGCCTTAAGGAATATCAGCAGACATCTGTGTCACACATTTATGGCCCAGTTTTTGAACTATTCATTTTTTCTCTCGGGTGCCTTGCTCATGCGTAGGTGGCAAGAGCTGAAATATGTGGTTTGGCTCAAGGAGGACATAGAGTATAAAGTGTGTAAGTAAGAGATGACTTCCAAGCAGAGTTAGTATGTGGTTTGACCTAAACCTCCACTGGTAATAATGTATTTTCTTCCCTACACTGTATCAGAAATTGGCGAGGAATAATTTAGAGGAAACTATATTTCTAGAAGTTCTCTCCACCATATCTCCAATTCTCTACCTCCGTGAAGACAGAATTCTTGAGTGTTCTTCCATATCTTGCTGTTCTCAGCAAAGAGAGCAGCCTTCAAGAATTCCCTTTACTTGCTTTGTTTCTTGTTTTGATGATGACACTGTACTACGCAAGGCCCCTTACCTCCCCGCAAGATGAATTATTCAAACAATTGGCGGGGCACACACTCACAGGATGATATTCACAGCACAGGAGTTTCCCCTCCCCTGTTTATGTGGCTAAATTAGCCGCACAAATTGGTTCTCGAGGCATTCAGAAACACCTACTCACAATTTCACAGGTTTCACACCAAATACTAGCGTAACTAAGAAAAGGCGGATGATCTCCTACTGACATGATTTGTGCAAATAGAACGCCATGTCTGAAAATAATTTAGACAGAAAATGGATTCCAGTCAACAAATATATAAAACTAAAATAAGCAGTGACCGATTGATAATTTTACTCAGCATCTGCTGGAAAATTCTGGCTTGGGGGTGGGGTAGATGTCATTATTCCTTGACAAGCACCTTCTCCAGCAGAGGGGGGTGGGGAGGAGGAATTGTGGGAACCAAAGGATGCCAGGAGAACACAGCCCACAGAATCAATTAATCAGGGCTCATGCCAGCTCAGAGGCTGAAGCAACCATCATGGAGTCTGCATGGTTCTGTGCTAGGTCCTTTGCATATATGCCAATGGTTGTTGGCTTGCTGTGTTTTGTGGCACTCCTGACAGTGGGACTGGGGTGTCTCTGACACTTTTTGCCTGCTTTTGGGATCCTTTTCCTCCTACTGGATGCCTCTCCCAGTCTTAGTGTAAGGGTTTGTGCCTGCCTGGCCTTACTGTATCTGTGCTGTGTATGTTCTGTTGACGTCCCTGGAAGGCCTGCTCTTTTGAGTGAGGGTGGATCTAGAGGACAGGGGAAGTGAGAGGGATTGGAGGGAGGGGAAGCTGCCATCAGGATGTATTGTGTGAGAGATGAATAAATAAAAATTTTACAAAGCACAAATGATGCTTTCCAACAAGTTTTAAGACAGTAGTTTCATAGTGTGTTAGAAATATTATCAATATATCCCAGACACTAGAGAATCAATAAACTGCAAACTTGTATTTTCTCCATGTAAATTGATGATATTTTACTATCAGAATATTCTGGAGGCTCAGTGGGAGAAAGCAAATGAACAGTTAACTCTTCCCTGAAGATACTGGGCAAGTGTTGGGTTCATCCCACGTGTAAGGAAGCATCCCCATTTAAGAAGTAAAATATTTTAACTAATATCTACAATAATCATTAATACTGTCAGCATCCATATGGTTCTTACAGCTCTCATACATAAAGCAATGTGCAAGATGTGAAAAAAATCTGCAAAAATATTTAGGTGATAGGGTGTTGTAACAGATTGTACTCAACTAATTTATTTCTGCATTTTTTTTCTGATACGATTGACATGAAAAGTTGAACCTTGACTCGGCTGCTCTTCAAGCATGTTGGCATTGGATCTCTCCTTGCTACTGCCCATCTCTAGAAATGACATTCCTACAGTTTTTACCCTTCACTGATATATATCATCCTCATCCTCTGAGTATGTGCTCCCTGTTCAATAAGAATTAAGGCAGTTTGAAAGAACAAACCAAACATTAATATTTCTTGAGGACAAAGCTTGAACTTTGTTCATTATTTTGTCATCAGAATGTTACAGATATTTCTATAAATTTTAATTACATGAACAAAAGTCAGATTTGTTTCCAATCCTTTACTAAAGAAATTAACCTTATGATTTCTTAATCAACACTCCCAAATGCCTTGATAATGAACTATGTTTGTTTGTTTGGGTTTGCTTTTGTTTTTGAGACAAAATTTATGTATCTCTAGCTGGCCTCTAATTCTCTATATAAATTATGACAGCTTGGAACTGAAAGAAATGTGCCCGCCTCTGCCTCCTGAATGCCAGGATTAAGGGCATGCACCACCGCACATTGATTGTAAAGCTATAAGCAGCACTTAACATAAAGAAAACAAAAGGTTTAGAAATGCTTATTGATTTGCTGACATCTTGTGTATACTGAAAGATTGGGTTAGTATTTATTTCAGATCTATACAACCCAAGTTTCCTGTACTATCTATTTTAGCCCTGCCTCTCACTGTATGAGGTTGAATTAATCACAAGGAGAAACATTTATTGTCAATGCCTTAGTAAACTGCTTTATCATCTACTGCTCAGAGAATAATGATAATGAACTGAGTGTTCCCACTTAGGAGATGATGCATATATAATAACTAGCATCCACAGTCATCAGCATTGTAAGTATTTTCAACTTCTATATGGTTCCTATAATTTAGAAAGAGTTTATACAGTTGACTTGGAAAATGGCAGGGATTCAGTAACCATGACATGACTAAAGAGATGGGGACAGATTCTTCTGATTCCAGACTCCTCTTGGGATGATACCCAAGGACCGGGAAAGGCAAGAGATCTGGGTGCATATATCTGAGATATCTTAAAACCTTCCTCCAAACTTAAGACTGCCTGCCTATTAGCCATTGTCTTCACCCCAAAGGGGCAAAATGAACAAGTCTGGAAATAGCAGTAAGTAAGGTTCACTTAAATACTGGATTCTGCATAGTGCTTCCCCAGCAAGTACATTTTATAATTATCTGGTGTGTGTGTGTGTGTGTGTGTGTGTGTACATGTGAGGATGACCTAGTGTTTCTCCTCAGGAACCACTCACTTCATCTTTTGAAACAGGTTCTCCCACTGGACTAGATGTGGCCAAACAGTCATGGCTGGTTGGCCAGTGAGCCTGAGGGGCTCCGCCTATTTTCAATTCTCCAACACTAAAATTACAAGCCTGTTACCACAATTGGCTTCTTTCTCCTTGCCCCTGAATATGGACTAGGGAGACCGAACTCAGGTTCTCATGGTTGCGTGGCATGTACTTTACTAGCCAAGATCCCCAGACCCAAATTTCTACCTTTTAACATCAATAAATTTTCAATGGAAATAAAAAAGACACTGGTGCTGAAAAAAAATGTCTTAAAACAAATTTCATCTAAGCCATTTTCAGGGAAAAAAAATCTAATAGAAGCATACTAACTTTCCCAAAAGAAAGCCAAGATCAGTGGATTCAAGAGTAAAGAGGAGAAATTTTCTTTCCTTCTTCAAAGCCTTTGTTTGCTTGCTTGCTCTATTTTGGCTTTTGTTTGTTTTGGTTTCTATTTTGAGAGGCTTGAGATCAAGGTCTCGTGCATGTTAGATGAAAACTTACACCCCTAAGCCTCCTATTGACCTTCACTGCAATAATTAATTGAATGGCTGTTAAATCAGTTTAGAATATTAATTATTATTATCCTTTATATGTATGTGTGCATTCAAATTGTTTCATTGACATTGGATTTTCACAGTGATCTTCCAGGAATATTGACTACCTATTGGACAACAAATTACAAATGCACACTTATGTGCACGCACACACACACACACACACACACACACACACACACACACATGCACACATGCACACACACACACACCCATCAAGTGACATGATATTTTTAAGAGAGAATATTGGGGTTGAGTCAAATCAGCTTGTTGTAACCTTCTAAATTGATTCTTATAGCCTTGTCAATTCCATATCTCCTAGGAGACCACAATGGATAACATCACACACATAGCACAGACCTTAGGGACTAGCTTCTTACCAGGACTCCTGACACTTGCCTTCCATTAACCCTGACTGAGAACTAAAGATGGAACAGTTTGGCTTACAATTCCCTAAGCACCACTTGTGTTCCGCTTGCCTCAAGTACAACCATACATCAGAATTACGTTTTTCCTGCCTTGGAGCCTTCTATTCAACTTAGTTCCAGGGAATTCAGGTTTTAAGAATCAGACTCTGTTCTTAAAAGCTGCCATTTAAAATACTCAAGAAGGTGGGCCAGTTTGTCTGTTCACTCTGTGTTTATGGGAACTAAGCATGATATGTAAGAAAGAGGTAATACAGAAACCACATTGCAGTTCATACAGTTGGCAAATAGAGAAATTTTGCTTAGGAAAACACTGATCCCACTATCCCAACCTTTACAACTGACACTGTCACCGCTGTTCATTTTATGTTTAGTAAATGAGTTAGGAGAAATTATTTAAATGTTTAACAAAAATAATCTTTTCTCCTCAAAATTATAAATCCATGTTATTAAAATTAGAGAGAGAAGCATTTGAGAAACATCAGGATATTGGCTAGACACTAGTCAGTATTAATTATTATTATTATTATTATTATTATTTGATCTCTTTTACAGTCCAATTGTTATTCTCCCCAGTCTCCCTCAGACAGTTCCTCATTCTAGTCTTCCTTCCCCCAACCCCATCTCCAAGAGGATGTCTCCACCCCATCCCCACCCCCATGTCTCACCCAACCAGACCTTCCCACCCCCTGTGACATCAAGTCTCTCCAGGGTTAGGTGTCTCTTCTCCCACTGAGGCCAGACCAGGCAGTCCTCTGGTGTCTATGTGTCAGGGCCCTCATATCAGCTAGTGTATGCTGTCTGGTTGGTGGTTCAATGTCTGAGAGATCTCTGGGGTCCAAGTGAGTGGAGACTGCTGGTCTTCTTATGGGGTCGCTCTCCTCCTCAGCTTTTCCCAGCCTTTTCCTAATTCAACCACAGGGGTTCCTGGCTTCTGTCTATTGGTTGGGTGTAAGTATCTGCTTCTGACTCTTTCACCTGCATGTTAGGTCTCTCAGAGGGCAGCCATGCTAGGCTCCTGTCTGTAAGCACACCATAGCATCAGTAATAGTGTTGGGCCTTCGAGCCTCCCCTTGAGCTGGATTCCAATTTTGGCCTGTCACTGGACCTCCTTTCCCCCAGTCTCTTCTCCATTTTTGTCCCTGCAGTTCTTTTAGATAGGGACAATTCTGTGTGCGTGTTTTTGGTTGTGGAATGGCAACCCCCTCCCTCCACTTGATGCCCTATTTACAGAATAGAATACTATTCAGCTATTAAGAACAAGGACATCATGAGTTTCGTAGGCAAACGGATGGAACTAGAAAATACTAGCCAGTATTTTTAAAGAGCCAAATGAAACTGGGTATAATGATAGACCCCTGAAATCTCTAACATTCAAGAGACCAGGTCAAGAAGAGAATCAAGAAGATCCTAAATTTGAGGCCAGCTTAGGTTATGTAATGAGTGCCAGGCCAATTTAGGCTATATAACAAGATTCTTCCTTGGTGGAAAAAAAATCAAAATAGGATGGTAACATAACAAAACAATCACAAAACAAAACAAAACAAAACAAAAAAAACCCACAAAATGTAACCTATTCACTCAAACCAACCTTAGCAGCCTGACATGGGCCACTTCTTGCCATGAAGAATGAGATTTTGTCAGTTCATTATCCCTGACATTTTCAACTATGAGTGTCCTAAATCCAATATACAAACAATGAAAGCCCTTGGAACACTAAGGTCTAAATAGGGTATCTCCATCAAATCCTCCCCTCAGAGCTCAGGGAACCCAGTGGAAGAGAGGGCAGAAAGAGTGCAGGAGCCAGAGGGCGGAGGACACTGGGAAAACAAAGCCCTCTGAACCAGCACAAAGCTCATATGAAGTCACAGGACGGAAGCAGCATGCACAAAGCCTGCACAAGTCTACACCAGCTCCTCTGCATATGATTAGTGCTTTTATGGGATTTTAGTGTTTTTGTGGGATTCCTGAGTGTGTAGACTAGTGACTTCCTATGCCTTCTCTTGAGATCTTTTCCTTTGTTTTAACCAAACTTGGTTTCGTTTTATCTTATTATATTTTATTTTATTTTATTTTATTATTATCCCTTAGACATCTGTTTGTTATCTTTTTAATATTTACTTATTTACTTATTTTTAATTTATTTACATTTCAAGTGTTATCCTCTTACCCGGTTTCCCCCTCTCCCGTAAACTCCCTCTCCTATCCCCCCACCCTGCTTCTATGATGGTGTTCCTCCATTCACCTACCCACTCCCACCTCCCTGCCTTCGATTCTCCTATACTGGGCATCTATCAAACCTTCATAAGACCAAGGACCTCTCCTTCCATTGATACCTGACAAGGCAGTCCTCTGCTACATATGCAGCCAGAGCCATGTGTACTGCTTGGTTGGTGGCTTAGCCCCTGGGAGCTCTGGGGGGTCTGGTTGACTGATATTGTTGTTCTTCATATGGGGTTGCAAATCCCTTCAGCTCCTTAAGTCCTTTCTCTAACCCCTCCACTGGGGGCCCTACACTCAGTGCAATGGTTGGTTGCGACTTTCCGACTGACTCTGTATTTGTAAGGCTCTGGCAGCGCCTTTCGGGAGACAACTATATCAGGCTCCTTTCAGCAAGCCTTACTTAGCATCCACAGTAATGTTGGAGTTTGGTGACTGTATTTGGGATGAATCCCCAGGTAGGACAATCTCTGGATGGCCTTTCCTTCAGTCTCTGCTCTGCACTTTGTCTCCATATTTGCTCCTGTGAATATTTTGTTCCCCTTTCTAAGAAGAACCAAAACACCCACACTTTGGTCTTCTTTCTTCTTGAGCTTCATGTGGTCTGTGAATTGTAACTTGGGTATTCAGAGCTTTTGGGCTAATATCCACTTATCAGTGTGTGCATACCATGTGTGTTCTTTTGTAATTGGGTTACCTCACTCATACCAGTCAGAATTACTAAGATCAAAAACTCAGGTGACAGCAGATGCTGGCAAGGATCTGGAGAAAGAGTAACACTCCTCCATTTTTGGTGGGATTGTGAGCTGGTACAACCACTCTGGAAATCAGTCTGGCGGTTCCTCAGAAAATTGGACATAGTATTACCTGAGGACCCAGCTATACCATTCCTGAGCATATACCCAAAAGATTCTCCAGCATATAACAAGGACACATGCTCCATTGTGTTCATAGTAGCCTTATTTATAATAGTCAGAAGCTAGAAAGAACCCAAATGTCTTTCAACAGAGGAATGGATACAGAAAATGTGGTACATTTACACAATGGAGTATTACTCAGCTTTTAAAAAAGATGAATTCATGAAATTCTTAGGCAAATGGATGGACCTAGAAAATATCAGCCTGTTTGTTTCCTAATAAGAGACAGGAAGGCAGTGGATCCAGTTGAAAGGGGAGAATGTGATAGGGGCATATGGAGGAGAAACTATAATCAAGATGTTCTGTGAGGGGAAAAACATTCTTAATTAGAGAGGAAATTTAAAAAAAAAAACTGGTCTAGGTTCTATCCACATGTAATAAGAGTTACTTAGACCCCCAAATGAAATGTTCTGCTTTACCTCATAAAAAAGAAACTTTCATTTCTTAGAGGAAGAAAAGCAAGCATATTGGTAGGATTTCTAATTCCAATCCACCTTCACCTTCTTTCCATTGTGTTCTTCAAACATTTTCCATTACATCATTTATCTGCTGGGGGCAGGGCATGTGCCATGGCTCGTGTGTATGAGAGACAGCAACTGCTAGGAGTCCTTTCTCTCCTTCTACCCTGTAAGTCCCTAGGATCGAACTCACTTCATTAAGCTTAGCATCCTTCAAATAATGCAGAACTACCTCACCAGCCCTACAGTGTGTGTGTGTGTGTGTGTGTGTGTGTGTGTGTGTGTGTGTGTGAGTGTTCACCACCATACGCATACAGTGCTTGTAGAGGCCAGAAAAGGACATTGCAAATGCCCTGAACCTGGAGTTACAGTCTACACCAAATTCTTGAGTAAGGCCAAGGTATTGTTGAAATTATAGATCACATTGGAAAGAGCTTTATCAGGAAATATATTTGTAAGCCTCAATAAATATTTCAACCTGATTATCAAATCATCGATTCAGTGCATATTTAACCTAGCAGCTGTTTCATTCTGTCCATCACACCTTTGCTGAGAACACGATGGTAAAACTTGAGCGCTCTTTACAGTCCGTAGTTGTGAAGGAGAGTCAGATATGCAAACAAATAGTGTTTGGCGATGGATTATAATAGTATGTGAATGAACAAGTTAAGAGAAATGGCCGGTGTGGAGGAAGTGAGAAGAGGTGACATTGGGGGACCAAACAGAAGCATCTCATGCCCATGGTGTGCAGGAAGACAAGGAGAAATAGATGCGAAGTGGAGACAAGAAGGCCACGCAAGTTTAATGATCTGTGAGCTGCTTAATTAGGAATGAAAGAGCTTGCAGAGGTGGAGGAGACTGGCTGCAGATCAATGCTACCCCGCTCACGTTCCATGCCTACTGCACACATGCAGCTGTTCTTTGGAGAAACCACCCTGAACATAGAAACTGTCCCCACTTATAGAACAGTGATCGCCACTCCCAACCTGGAAACAACCACTACTTGTTCCTCTCCTGCTCTCCATCCCCACCCTCCTTCTGCAGCTCCCCTCCCCAGACGAAGCTTTCAAATCCCTTCCTAAGTATTTATTATGCAGGAGGAAAACTGAACTATGAAAAGTTATTCAAACAGCATCCATAAGCTAACTACTTGAGGCGTATCTATTGACTGAAGAGATTTGCATTATGAACAAAGTCTGTGCAAAAAGACAATGGTAAATAGCAGTAAAAACAAAGAAATTGATCATTTAAATAAAGGGAAGCCGCTAACACCAATGTGTATCTATTTCTCTTCAGTTGAAATTTACCCTAGAGGAACTAATATGAAAATATTACTTTCATTGTTTAAAGGAAATCCAGTGGAATGGAATGCTAATTCTGTATCCCCAATTGTCAAACAGGTGAGCGGGAGATGCTCTCAGCTGCAATACATCTGCTCTCTGCTGAACACTCTCGGTAAAGTTCTAGAGATGTAAAGATAAACAAGGCACAGCCATTTTGCTTGGAAGACTATGATGATGTATTGGTTGGGGGAGGAAGGACACAGATGAGTGATTGTAGTGAAAAGTTGCAATATGCAAAAGATGGATGTACATATTATTATGGGGTGGAAGAGGAAGAATATCCTCCTGTGTGTACTTGATATTTGGCGTGCGAAGGGGAAACTTTGTTATGAAAACTTCAGTGAATAAGCGACATTCAAGCCAGAATGTCAGTGAATAGAAATGTCTGGCCCCAGTGGGAGAGGATACACCTAATCCTGTAGAGATTTGATGTCCAAGGGAAGGGGGATAATAGGAGTGGGGGCAGGGGTTGCCCTCGAAGAGGCAATGGGGAGGAGGGATGGGGGAAGAATTCTGAAATGGGGGGGCCAAGGGGGCAACATTGGGGTGTAAATTAATTAATTAATTAATTAAAAAACAAAACATGCTTAAAAAAGAAGAATGGTGGTCAAAACTACAAATGATATGGGAGGTACCCTGGCCTTCAAAAAAAAAATACATATATATATAAAAATTAGGAATATAGGGTAACATTAACATACAGAGGAATGGAACTTAATGTTAAAACGTGATAGGTTTTGTGGCTCAGAAATGGGTTAAGGTGGGGAATTTTCAAGGGAGTCGGTTTGTAAAGAGCTTTCTTGACACCTTAAGAAACTGTATCCTCTCGGTTAACACAGAAAGGATGCTTCTCTTTACCAGCTTTGCTTTTTCAAGAATGAAAAGCTGAAGGCAAACTAAGACAAATGCATTTAGTTAAGAGAGGACAAGGAAGACAACACTTAAACAATTCAAGGTGGAGATCCTAGAACCCAAATCGGGATTTAGAGTGACTGAACCGGCTTTGACAATTTATTCAGAAAAACTAAAAAACAGTTAATAATAGTAATATAGGGAAGTCTTCTGAAAAAAACAGAACTGTAAGGAGTACCAGAGGAACCGTAGTCCTGCCTTTAGGGCTCTCAAAAGCCTCACTTTCTTCTCTAGACTTTGAATTTTGCTTTGCAAATAGTAAATATTTGATACTGTCTGATGGGTGAAGAAATAAAATTTTGTTGAGTACTTATATTATTCAGGTTGCCTAGGAACTAGACTTGTTGAGTCAGAGTCAGATGCAGGAGGTGCTCTGAGAAGCAAGGTCAAGAAGGACATTCCTGTGAGAGTAAGAAAAAAGAAAGCCAGAGAATCCTTGGCCAACCTCTGGGTGAGTTCTACGTGATTTCCAACTTACCATAAGCCTCTGTCCTTCTATCATCGAGTCACAGATAAGAAGTAGCCATTTGGCCATAGGAAATTCCCAGGGGGACACAGAGCCAAGCTGCTACCAGCCATCCATCCCCACAGTTGAAGAAATAAATAACTCAAGTGGGCAGACACAGCATCAATGAGAGGAGTAGTCCACAACCTGTGCGTTGAGACCCCGTTAGAGGGTCAAATGACCCTTTCACATAGGTCTCCTAAGAAAACACAGATATTTACATGATGATACATAACAGTAGCAAAATTATAGTTATGAAGTAGCAATGAAAATAATTTTATGGTTGAGGGTCACCACAACATGAGAAACTGTATTATAGGGTCACCGCATCAGGAAGGTTGAAAACCACTGCTCTATAGCTTCTCAAAACATATAGGAGATGACAAGTGACTGGCTCAGACTGCCAGGAAGAAAGCAGTGAGAGTTCTGTATCATCCTTTCCCACCTCCCCCAGACCCCTGACAACAGCTGACAGTTGACAGTAAGATACAGAGCTGTTCAAACTCAAATTGTGGATACAAGGAACAAAATCCCAGTTCTTCTACATGTCCTGGGCAGAATTTGTATAATTCACTCCTGTGGTGGTCTGGTTGAAAATGGCCTTCACAGACACATAAGGAGTGGCTTAACTAGAGGTGTGGCCTTGTTGGAGTGGGTGTGGCCTTGTTGGAGTGGGTGTGGCCTTTCTGGAGTGGGTGTGGCCTTGTTGGAGTGGGTGTGGCCTTGTTGGAGTGGGTGTGGCCTTGTTGAAGGAAGTGTGTCACTGCAGGGTGGGTTTTGAGGTTTCAGAATCTCACACAAGGCTCAGTGGCTCACTGTCTCTTCCTGCTGCCTGTGGATCCAGATGTTAAACTCTCAGCTCCCTCTCCAGCGCCATATCTATCTGCAGACTACCATGCTCCTCTTCAAGCTACCAGGGCTTCAGTGAGTCACATTCCCAAACTGACTCCAGAAACAGAAACACATGGGAACTCTATTTACCAAATCTATGGGTTCAGAGAAATCGCTTAATCTCACTGAACCTAAACTTGCCACATCTGGGAAGATCTTCCTGGAAAAGGCTATAGCCAAGCTCCAACGTAGATACCTAAGGGTTCGTTGGAAAGTCAGTTGTGTCAGATGGTGTTTTGCTAAAGCGAAGACGTGAAGGAATGTTTTGCTGAAGCAGACACGGGTGACAGGATGTTCTGCTAAAGCAAGCACCTGAAAGGACACAGGATGAAGGATTCTTCGCTAAGGACACGTGTGGTTTTGGTCTGCCTCACATTGCATTGTTGAGCTGCATTTGTTGGGACTCCATAGAGAGAAACACAACAAAAGACTTCTAGAGGTGGTGTGCTGCAGTTTCTTGCCACTTCTGTGGACTCAGGATGTTGACAGAGTGATGTCAGCTGAGACAGACTCGTGTGCTGAGACAAGACCTGTAGAAGACATGTGATGTTTGGAGGAAGGATAAAAAGGACTTGATAGACCGTGATGGAGGCTGAACTTGTCTTGCTTGTAGAGCTAAACACTTCTTGGGTTCTTGTCTTCACTGATCTTCACTGAGAGAGGCACAGCAGAGAACGTTTCCTGGTGCTCCTGTTAGTCTTAGTCCCTCCTTCAGACTTGTGCCAAGGCCGAGGCCTGGCTGGCTCTTCTAGGTAATGCCACCACTGTTGATTCGTTGCTATCCCAACCCTACCAAACTGGACTGCCAGAGTATCTGTGAAATGTTTGCTAGTGGATTGAGATGCTGCTGCTGACCTGTGAACTGAACTGCTGGTTTCCAGACAACACAGATGGGAATTGCTCCAAAGAACCTTCCTAAACAGGTCCACTTCCCCTGTATCCTTTCTTTCTCACTACCTCTGGTAGGTAGTGGGCTAAAAGAGAAGTTAAAGTGTTTAAGAACCATCATTAAAAATAGGTTTTGCTGACAGGAGCCTGATAGGATTAGCTGTCTGCTGAGAGGCTTTGCCAGTGCTTTAAATTCAGAGGCAGATGCTTGCAGCCAACCATTGAACTGAGCACAGGGTCCCCAGTGGAGGAGCTAGAGAAAGGATCCAAGGAGCTGAAGAGGTTTGCAACCCCATAGGAGGAACAACAACATGAACCAACCAGTATCCCCCCCCCCCGCCCCGAGAGCTCCCAGGGACTAAACCATCAACCAAGGAGTACAACATGGAGGGACCCATGACTCCAGCAAAATATTTAGCAGAGGATGGCCTTGTTGGACATCAGTGGGAGGAGAAGTGGGGCCTTGGTCCTGTGAAGGCTTGATGCCCCAGTACGGGGGAATGCCAGGACATGGAAGTGGGAGTGGGTGGGTTGCTGAGCCTGAGAGGGGAGATGGGATAGGGTGTTTTCAGAGGGAAGATGTGGAAAGGGGATAACATTTGAAATGTAAATAAAGAAAATATCTAATAAAATTTCAAAAAATAGGTTTTGACAAAAAAAAGAGTTACAAAGCTCTCTAAGCAAAATAGGCAACCAAACTCTCTGAAGCCACTGCTTCAAATGTCTGTTAAGAGCTTCCACCAGTCTTGTTCTTCATCTCTGCCATGTCTTTGAAAGACATGACCCTAGTTTTAGCACCCATCGTTCTTCCTTCTTAGCTCTGTAGAACTTATTGGTTCAAAATCAAACAAGTAAAACATCATAAAACTTGCATCTTACGATAAAGAAGTGGGATTTATTTTTTCAGTCCAACCAAAGAGGAAACACATATAACATAAATCGTGTGATTGTGTTCACACTGTATTAGACTGTCTATAGCATAGTGTGTAGTATCTTTGGTTTTTCTACATTAATTTTCTAAGACCTCAACTTTTTGTGCTGTTATACTGTGAAGCTAATATCAGAGCACTAGTTAAGGGTGGGGATACAAGATCAGGTAACCAGGTCAATGAGATAGTTCAGTGGTGAAGCCACTTGCTGCTGCTACACATGACAACAGAAGATCCACCCCCAGGGCCTGCATGGAGGAAGGAGAAAACCCACTGGTTGTCCTCTGGCCTCCACATGTATTCAGTGGCACATGTGTCCCACACGCAAACAAAATAATAAATCAACGTGTAATTAAAAATCAAATAACCTGGGATAAAAATGTAGCATTGATACATGATCGATGGTTTAAGATACTTAAACCTCAATTATTTTCTAACATGAGCATGAGTGGCATCATTTGATGTGTAAGAGTACATGGAGGAAAATAAAAGGAGAAAAAACACATAGGGTCCTTAGGAGTTTACTGATGCTTGTCATTACATTATAAGCTGCCGCCATTTTCAGGTAGTTGTGTTACGTGGTTAGGGCTGACATAACTGAATACCTCAGGGGGAGTCACTTGACAGCAGAAATCTTTTTCTTTCACTTCTTCAGCATGGGTGTCCGAGATCAGAATGTCAACATGTGTAGTTTCTCCTGAGACCTTTCTGCCGTCTCTTCCGAGAGCATTCAGATGCTCAACTTCTTGCTCCGCCCCGATGTGGTCAGTGCATGCGCAGTGCATAAGCCTAGGGTCCTTTTTCTCCTAAGAACACCAGTCATGTTAGGTGACGGAGCCACCCTAATTTTCTCGTTTCAACTTAATTATGACCTTAGAAGACATTATCTACAAATAATGTTACATTCTGAAGTGCTGGGTTTGGAACTTCAGTGCATGAGCGTTGGGAAGGACACACTCGGTCCATAATAAACACTTCCATTTGTTATCTGCCACGTGTCCGGAAGAGTGCCAGGAATGCTTTCCTCTGGACGCACCCCAAGTATTCTCAGCTTTACCCCATAAATCTTTTTTACTCTTGAGGTCAGCCCCATCAGCAGCTTGCTTACCTATAGGTCTTTATTGTCCATCATAGAAATAGCCTTTTCCACAATCACTTTTAACCGTAGTGTGTGTTCATTAAATGGCTCAGTGGTTAAGAGCTCTGACTGCTCTTCCAGAGGTCCTGAGTTCAATTCCCAGCAACTACATGGTGGCTCACAACCATCTGTAATGGGGTCCGGTGCCCTCTTCTGGGGTGTCTGAAGAGAGCAATGGTGGTGTCTACACATAGAAATCCTCTGGAGGTTAAGGGAGGACTGAAATCTGTAAAGTGGCTGGATTCTTTTTTCTTTCCTCTTCTGTTCTCATCTTCATAAAACCTGTTATTTCCCAAAATGGGAATAATAGACTGTTCGGCCCATATTTTTCACTTAAAATAATTTAGGCATCATTCCATGTCAAATATCATAAATCTATATCACAATTCTGCTATTACACAGGACTTCATGGTCAGTCTGTTTCCCAACACTAGCTTTTTTTTAAACTGTTATGAAAAATAGTTCAGTGAACTACCTTGTTAGAGAAAACATCCTTGCCCTCACCATTTCTATCATAAACTTTCTTAGATAAATAAAAGAAAACCTGAAATTCGTTTTTATGTATTTCCAGATTGCCCTCCAGAAAGATGTTCCAATTATCCTCCTTCTAAGTGCAAACTGGTTAATATAATTGCCAGAAACATGCTGATTTTGCATCAACCTTCGCCTACCCCCTGCCTCCCCCGACTATAACCATCCTTTGGGAAGCCATATCATATTAATTGAACCAATATAACATGGTCCTTTCCCCTCAGAGTGACAAGGCTAAAACAGATGATACAATTTGCAAGGAACACATGGAAACATATATCCAAGTGCTCGATTGCATGTTGTACAGATGCTAAGCACCCCGGGAGGCTCAACTTATTTCCTTCCACTTTTAGTGCCCAAGCAGGCTTAAAATAAAACACACCCATGAGTTGTAGTGTGCCGAAAGTAGTTTACTAGAGAAATACCTGCTCTTGAGATTCAGATTCAAAGAGACTGCTGGGGAAATGAGCCCTCCTGTTTCTCCTGTTCTCTGTGGTCACCTGCTACCATGTTCACTGAGGAAACTCTAGCCACACTGAGCGCCAGTCATGCTGGTTTCCTCTCTACTCTAGCCTCAAGAGTTGAGATCTTAAGGTCATGATGAAGCCAGTCTGGGCTACCTAGTGAGACCGGATCTCACAAAACAAAAAGAGAGAAAGGAACGTAGGGGAAAAAAACAGGAAGAGGGAGGGTGAACTATTCCTGAAAAGATAAACAGATCATTGTAACAGAACAGTGAGTCCAAAGAGAGACTCAAACATACATAGACGACTGATTTTTGGGAAAGGCGCAAAAATAATTCAGTTGGAAAGTAATCTTTTAAACAAACAGGTGATGCTGAAACAACTGAATATTTATATGCTAAAAAAAGAAAAAATATCATAATATATGTAAAAATTAACACCAAATGGGACATTGACACAATAGTGAAAAGAAAAAGGAATATCTTTTGGAGTCAAGCATAGCATAAGACTTCTGAAACTTAGGCTAGGCAAAGATGTCTTAGATGTAACACTAAATTCATATTTCATTAATGAGTGAATTGATGAGTTAGATTTCACCAAAATTTAGAAATTATCCTTGAAACATGAAAACATAGGTAACAGACTAGAGGGAACATGCCAGAACTCTCCACTTGCTAAAGATTTCTCACAAATTCAACAAAAAGAAATCAAACAATCCACTTTATGTATTTCTGACCAAATCCTGACCAAATCCTGACCCCCCCTCCTCCCGTTCCTCCCTCACAGAGTTCCTCTTCCTGCCCCCCTTCTTCTTTACCTCTGAGAGGGTGTCCCTCAGTATCACCCCACTCTAGTGCATCAAGACTCTGAAGGAGTAGATGCACATTCTCCCACTGAGGCCAGATAAGGCAGTCCTATGCTACATATATGCCAGGGGCCTCTGACCAACCCACATATGCTCTTTGGTTGATAGTTCAGACTCTGGGAGCTCCAAGAGATCCAGCTTAGTTGACACTATTGTTCTTCCTTTGGGGTTGCCACCCCCTTTGGCTCCTTCAGTCCGTTCCCTAACTCTTTAATTAGGGTCCCCAACCTCAGTCCAGTGTTTGACGTGGGTGTCTGCATCTATTTCAGTCAACTGCTACATAGAGCCTATCAGAGGACAGCTATACTAGACTCCTGTCTGCAAGCATAACATAGCATCACTAATAGTGTCAGGGACAGGTGTCTTTCAAGTTGGGCCAACTATTGGTCGGTCATTCCTTAAGTCTCTGCTCCATCCTTGTCCCTACATTTCTTTTAGATAGGACAAAGTTTAGGTTGAAAGTTTTGCAGGTGGGTTGGTGTCCCCATTCTTCCACTAGGAGTCCTGCCTGGCTACTGGAGGTGGTCTCTTCAAGTTCCATATTCCCTATAGTTGAGGATTTTGACTAAGGTCACCAGAATTGACTCCTGGGGACCTCCCCCATCCCAGGTCTCTGAGACTTTGCACAGATTCCCCTCACCTCCTTCCCGCAAATCCCCTCAGCTGCACATATCCATTCATTCATCTGGCCCTCTGGGCCTCTCTCCTGTCTCTCCCACACCTGGTTCTGCCCTCTTATTCTGCTCCGTTTCCCCTCTCCTATGCAACCCCCTCCCTTCCTCTGCCTCCCATGATTATTTTGTTCCCCCTTCTAAGTGGGATTCAAGCATCCTCATTGGGTGATTCCTTCTTGTTTAACTTCTGTGGGTCTGTGGGGTGTATCATGAGTACTCTGTTCTTTTTGGATAATATCCACTTATCAAGTGAGTACATTCCATGGATGTCATTTGGGGTCTAGGTTACCTCACTCGGGATGATATTTTCTAGCTCCATCCATTTGCCTGCAAAAATTCATGGTGTCCTTGTTTTTAATTGCTGTGTAGTATTCCACTGTGTAAATGAACCACATTTACTGTATCCATTCTTTGGTTGAGGGACATCCGAGTTGCTTCCAGTTTCTGGATATCACAAATAAAGCTGCTATAAACATAGTGGAGCACATGTCCTTAGAGTACGGGGGAATGTCATATGTCTAGGAGTGCGATATAACTTGATCTTCATGTAGAATTATTTTCAATTTTCTGAGAAGCTGCCAGATTAATTTCCAGAGTGATTGTACAAGTTTGCACTCCCACCAGCAATGGAGGAGTGTTCCTATTTTCCCACATCTTCACCAGCCTGTGCTGTCACCTGGGTTTTGGATCTTAGCCATTCTGATTGGTGTAAGGTAGCATCTCAAGGTCATTTTGATTTGCATTTCCCTGATGACCAAAGATGTTGAACATTTCTTTAAGTGCTTCTCAGCCACTTAAGATTCTTCTGTTGAGATTTCTCTGTTTGTTCTGTACTCCACTTTTTAATTGGGTTATTTGGTTTGTTGGAGCCTAACTTCTTAAATTCTTTATATAATTTGGATATTAGCCCTGTTAAATGTAGGGTTAGTGAAGACCTTTTCCCAATCTGTGAGCTGCTGTTTTGCCCTATTGACAGTGTCTTTTGCTAAATCTTTTTGGTTTTATGAGGGTCCATTTATCACTCAAAACAACCCACATTAAAAGGCAGGGAATAAGAGATTTGAATTTACACTTCAACTATGAAAGGTATTGATTACCAGGATGATGCAACCTTAACACAAATATGCAACTCTGCACACTTTGGGAAATGTTTATAATTTTTAAATAACTATATAAGGTGCTAGCAAAGATGTGGACAAACTGGAATTTCCCACCCATCACTGATGAGAATGTAAAACAGTAGAACCACTCTAGATGATTCAGAACATCTTTTTTTTAATATATATTTTTATTTTCTATATTCTTTGTTTACAATCCAAAAGCTTTCCTCTTTCCCAGTTCCCCCCTCCCCACAGAACATCTATAAAGATTAACCATGAGTCAGGCATGGTCGGACAAACCTATCATTCCAACATGCAATAGAATCTTATAGAAGATGGTCACAAGGTTAAAGCCAGCCTGGGCTAAATTGGATCCAGCCTCAAAATATCAATATATATTGATATTTTGCATAATTGCATTGATATTTTAGCATAAATGCTAAATATGCTCCTGTTACACAGACGGGTGTTGTGTGTAGTATACATAAATGATCATTATGCAATTAAATAACTGTCTAATTGTTCCAAAATGAAAATTTCCCAAAAGTTCACTCATGGTTAAACAGCTGATGAACATATGACATTATAAACTGTAATGGAATATCACTCGGCAACAAAAAGAAATGAATTGTCAATTCACATGAGTGAATTTCAAAGTGAAATTTGACTTTATGAAGTGAGACCAAACTATCAGTATAATTAATCCTACTGATAACAAAGATTTTTAAAATGCAAGCTATCCTACAGTGATAGAAAGAAATCAATAATTGCCTAAGGATGTGATGGGGTGAGAAAATATTTACAACATGTATGACATAGGGATTCTCAAGGAGCAGAAGAAAGTTTTGAAAATGGTGGACATGTTTACTTTCATGGCTCTGATTTCATGAGTACATACATATCCAAGCTTATCATACACCTTATGGATATGTAGCTTATTGTATGCCTTTATGCCTAGTCAAAGCATTGAAATATGAGGTAGCAGATGAAGAGAAATAGAAGACGGAAGTAAGAAGGGGGAGCAAAGGAGAAGAGAGAAGGGGAGGAGAGAGAAAAGGAAGAAGAGGAGGAGGAAAGAGAGGGGTGAAGGGAGGAGAAAACAAGCGTACCAGATGACAATTTTGAAGGCAGAGTAAAGGACTACAAAAAACTATATACATGTCAGTGCCCCCCCAAGATTATATGCACAAATATTTATAATGAGAAAAATATAACAATAAAACAATTTGAAGACGTGCAAAACACATGTCATACAAAATATTGTCATTGTGTTACTATCCTGTGGCGTCATTTCTTCACATGAAACTAAAGATTAAGACCACAGGTGAGCAAAAGAATTTCTAATTCCAAAAGCCCAAGGAACATTGTGAGAGAAAGGGCAGAAAAACCATAAAAGTGCAGAGACTTGTGTATAAAATGGCCATTGCAATCCTAAACACACAGCAGCTATGGCTTCCTGTGCAAAACATGGTCTACACACACACACACACACACACACACACACACACCACAACACAGCACAACTCATGGTGAGGTAGAATAGCGGGAGGATGTTGTGCAACAATTAAGAAATTCCTTCTTGTTGCCTCATTGGACATCAATGAGAGGAGAGGGCCTTGGTCCTGTGAAAGCTTGATGCCCCAGTGTAGAGGAATGCCAGGACAGGGAAGCAGAAGTGGGTGGGTTGGTGAACAGGGATGTTATAGCGGGTTTTCAGAGGGGAAACAAAGAAAGGGGATAACATTCGAAATGTAAATAAAGAAAATATCTAATAAAAAATAAAAATAAAGAAAAAGAAAAAATTCCTTCCTGGAGGGAGAAGGGAGGTTCCTGAAACTTGATAATTGACCAAACCTCACAGATCTGGGAAAAACTGAATTCTGGGAAAATCAGAAAGCCTTCCTACTTTCACCCTAAGGGTCCAAGCAGTTGACAACTAGTGAAGGGAGAAGCCTCTCAGATCTGTTCATCTGCCTTGCAAGGCATCTGGGAAGCTGCAGGGATACAGGAATCCAGGGGTCCAGGGATCCAGGGATCCAATTTCAGTGAGTCCTCACCCAAGCTGGGTAGGGCTTCATTGGCACATCGGCCTTTGAGCCATCCAGGATCCTGTAAGAAAGCCCCTCACCAGGCAGGCTAGCTGTGAAGAACAAGACATTTTCAGGAAGAGGATGAGAGAAGGTTTGTGGGTACATGTGACCACAGCACATGAATACATGTATGAAACTATAAAAATAAAAAAAGAATGCATATAAATAAACATTTCTATCACAAAACCTGGATTCTACAATTTTTCAAAACTCTGTTGAACAAGCGGGGGAAAAAATACAAAAATTGAGATGGTATGCTCCCATCCACAGAGATGTGTATATTTACATGGCTGTATATACATATGACAGCTCTTGAAAGCCCAAGACACTGTAACCACTTGCTTCTAAGGAAGAGAAAGGGAAATCAGATAAAGCAAGAGTAAAATTTCTTTTCACAGACCTCTTGTTTGTTTGTTTGTTTGTTTGTTTGTTTTGATATGCATGTCATTACCTATTAAAACCATCCTTAGGAGAAAAAAAGAAATTTTAACAAGATTTTCAAAACTCCTGTTTTATGTTTAGATTTTCAAAATAATATCACTGATGTGGAGAAAGAGGAACATTCCTCCACTGCTGGTGGAATTGCAAGCTGGTACAACCACTCTGGAAATCAGTCTGGTGGTTCCTCGGAAAACTGGGCATGACACTTCCGGAGAACCCTGTTATACCCAGAGGATTCCCCAGCATGTAGTAAGGATACATGTTCCACTATGTTCATAACAGCCCTATTTATAATAGCCAGAAGCTGGAAAGAACCCAGATGTCCCTCAGTGGAGGAATGGATACAGAAAATGTGGTATATTTACATAATGGAATACTACTCAGTAATTAAAAACAATGAATTCATGAAATTCTTAGGCAAATGGTTGGAACTGGAAAATATCATCCTAAGTGAGGTAACCCAGTCACAAAAGAACACACATGGAATGCAGTCACTGATAAGTGGATATTAGCACAGAAGCTCTGAATACCCAAGACACAATTCACATATCAAATTATTCCCAAGAAGAAGGAAGGCGAGGCCCCTGGTCCTGTAAAGGCTTGATCCAGCATTGTAGGGGATTACCAAGACAGAGAAGTGGGAGGGGGTTGATTGGGGAACGGGCAGAAGGAAGAGGGCTTATGGGATGTATAAGGAGAGGGGAACCAGGAAAGGGGAAATCATTTGGAATGTAAACAAAGAATATAGAAAACTTTTTTTTAAAAAGGAAAAGAAAAAAAAGTCATAATCTAAAAAAAAAAAGAAGAAGAATTATTGATGGCTGTATCACCTTGGCATCTATCTCCCCAAACTTAGATAATACACTGAAATTAGTTCTAATTTGTGGGTTACTATGTTTAATTGATATAGAATGAAAATATAAATTGATTTATGAAGTCCCCTTGATATCTTTGTCTGCCAACTTTTCAAGAGGTTTTGGAAATCCTCTGACTACACACATTTCTATAAATTATATATATTTAAGAGCATAAGCACAACAATACCTAATGCATATCTCAAAGTCTCAGAGGCAAATGACATTTGTTTGACTACAAAACTAAAAAGACAGGTCAAAATATATTTGGGGAAGAGAATATGCCACAGTGGTGAAACACTTGCCTAGCATACAAGAGGCCCTAAGTTCAATTCCCAACACCTCAACATGTGTATGTGTTTATGTGTGTGTGTGTGTGTGTGTGTGTGTGTTACTTGAAATCGCACTTCACACTTACTCTGTATTTTATTACTATGTATTGAACTCTGGGTTTTTTCCAATAGTGAGTAAGAACACTTCCTCTATCATGGAATAAACTGATGTTTGAACATTCTCCCATCAGCTAGGAAGCCCTATCTGAAACTATTATTCACTGACTGCTACAGAAAGCTTTGACCAAAGCAATGGGTACAGAGCTCAATGGTAGAAGGCTTGCCTAAAACTTCAACTGCCCTTAATGAAGAAGGATCCAAAACATGGAAGCATGATGCTTTATTTTATTTTTTAAGACTTATTTTTCTTTTGTTTTATGTGTATGAGTATTTTGTCTGAATGGAAGAACCTGAATATGTACCTGGTGTCCTGGAGGACAGAAGAGGATGAGTAATTCCCTGGAACTGGAGTTAGGAATGGTTATAGGGCGTTGTGTGGGTACTGGGAACCAGATGCAGGTACTCTGGATAAGCATCAAGTTTTCTTAATTGCTGGGCAATCTCTCAAGGCCCCTCAGACAAAATCTTTTTCCACCTTCTGCGTGCCCTCCATCAGTCAGCAGACTGGAAAAACTGCAGTATTTCCTCTGCAGCTTGAAGTCTTTTGGGGTCTACTGTAAATAGTTGTAGGTCAGCATCTCAACAACTTTTCTATAAAACACAAAATAGAATATGTCCAAATGTTATATTTTTCAGGACTATTAGGTTCCAGTGTTATTAAGCTCAGACTTGAACCAGCCCTGTAGGGTGAATTGCAAGAAACACACTCATAAATTCTCCATGAATTCAGTCTTGTTCACTCGGACAGTCTGCATGTTTCATAAGTGTTCCCAGGAGGCTTGTTTCTGCTTTGGATTCCTCGCCAATATTACGTATATTCAATTCCAAGTATGTACGTGATTTTACACGTACATGTTGTAGATACATAAACAGAAATTTTAAAAATATATGCATGAAACCTTGTTTACCAAATAATTTGTACGCATTAAAAAAGCAAGTAACATTATTACAATACTAAAAAAAATTATCACAGAGATTTAAAGAACTAGTTTCTAGTTCAGCTTATGCTGAGAGTTGGTTTTAGAGGCTGGCATAGTTAAATAGGCTGTCTCCCAAAACACAGAGAGAAGTGCTGATTGTCTTAGGAGGCTCCGACACGCATCTACCAAATGCGCAGGGTTCTCTCTGTGTTCCATTTGTGGGGGGGGGGAGGGTGGTTCCTAAATATCGTGCTAAGGGTGATGATTTCATACCAGCCTTAATAAATATCTCAAGGCAAAATAAGCAGAATGTGGTGTTTTAATAGTTTTGCTAGTCATGTCTTCAATCCACACATCAAGTGATTTCATAGAATTTTTCTTTTCATCTTTTTTCCGGGTGAGTTCTATTTGCCCCCACTGGCTTGTACTTAACTTGGTGGTGTGTGCCAAGTTTGCACTGGGAGAATTGTGACTCTGTCAAGTTCTTGTATCGGCTCTTTCTGGCATTATTGATAGTACTTGAAATCCATGATCTCTCGGCAGTAATCATTCTTAACCACTTTATTGAGGGATAATTGACACACAATAATCTGCACGAATTTAAAGTGCATGGTTTGATTAGTTTTGACATATCAGCACACTTGAGAAATCACCACCCAGTCTGATGCTGTCTGATTATTGAGCTTGTCGTCTCAAAGCCAGGTCCTGGAAGCCCTGTAACTTCATTCTTTGTCAAAGAAGTTTGGGCTGTTAGAGGTTTTTCCCTTTCCATATAGATTTTAGAATCAATTTGTCAGTTTCTGCATGTGTGCACACATATACACAGCTACTGAGATGTCTAACTTTCATAACACATAGGACACAATAAAAACTGTCTTAATGCCAGTGTCTAATCATCTTAAGATCTATTGATTCCTCCTTGATTTTATTTTATTGATTCTTTATGAGTAATAGTGTTTTCCTGCCTCTCTCTCTTTCTTTTTTTTTTTTTTGCATGACCCCAACTAATTACATGCAAGTATTAAGGTCAGTTTTAGGTTGAGGAACAAGCAATACAATAAACACAAATAGTTCAGGAACAAGCAAGACAATAAAGTCCCAAGATCTCGGTTTTTAAGGGCTTATCCTGATAACTAAACTATCAGAGCCTCCTTCCCTGCCCTAGCCCAAAGTCACATTCATGCCTTAAGCCTACTCCTTTATTCCACCCTAAAATCAGATTCTTGCCTAAACTTACTTCCTTGTCATGCCCTAAGGTCAGATCCCTGGCTGAACTTACTTCTTTGTCATGGCCTAATGTCAGATTCCTGCCAAGCAGCACCTCAAAGGCTCCCCACGTCTCCCCTTTTTTTTTATTTCAATTTTCCCACCTCTTACGTGTGTGTTGGACACCAGAGCTTGAGAGCATACCATGCTGACAGCTGGGTGTTTGTGTATCTTCATAAATACTGTTGAGCTTTGTTCTTGGATGCAATTAAATGATTTGAAAGAGTGTGGGCTTTCTGCGTCATTCCGCACCCACTTATGGTTATTCCCCAATCCTAAAGCAAGATCCTTCTGTGAACTCGCCAGGAGCCACGTGCTTTTTAAGTCTGCTCAGTGTAACAGAGTATTGCTGGCCCTGTAACCTCATCTCTTCACATAGCTCTGCTCCTCGAGGCAGATAATCTCCTCCCATGTATTTTCCAGTCAGTACTTAGCTGAATATCTGAGCAGGACTCTCTTGAGACCACTGGAGTTCTTTCTTTGTGTAGCTTCCTCTTCTGCCACGCGTGGTCTCCTTGTACCTTCAACTATGTTTCTTTAGCTCCAGACTACACCTTGGTTTCCCTTAAGCCGTTTGAAAACTTGATAATCCATCCCATTTCTTCATCGCCTCTCAGTAGCCATTGTTGATTGACGTTCAGTATCTTGCAGGCAAATGGGCAAATCTGTTCTATCTTAACTAGCCAGAAACAGCCATCTGTAGAGAGCCTTATTGAGGTGCCATGTCACCTGACAGGAACTTGACATGGACCAATGTGAAGTTCCTCTCCCAGCCTTTGAGCAGGCCTCTCCACCTAGGGTGGAGCGCTCAGCCCAAGGAGAAGCCCATTGTTCTTCAAGGACCTGCATTTTCCTGAGAAACACTAGCCACCTGCAGAGCAACTGAACCAGTTATGAGGAGAAGCTGCCAGCCTTTGGGGGAAGGGTATTCCCTTGCCTATATATTTGGAGCTCTTCATTAAACTTTGAGACCTTAAATAGCAGGTGTTATTTTGCTCTCCATCTCTTTTTGCCACCTTCCCGTACATCCCCAGCTTCCCTTCCAGGTAACCCGTTCGATGTAACTGTGGGCAGTTACAGCCATCTTTATTTCTCTTAAATTTTGAGATGAGTGATATTAGGTGTCAGCCTGTTAAGGGATACCAAGGTAGCTGCTAAAATATTAATTTGGGGCATATCTGGGAAGATATTTCTAGACAACGATGGCAGTTGAGTCAGTGGGTTTAGGAAGTAAGAGCAACTTTCAGCCAGTGAGAGGAGATAGTACCCATCTGACTACAGGCTGAACTAGAACAAGGCATGGAAATGTGAACTCACTTTCTCACTCTCTTTCTCCTCTCTCAGGGCAACTCCTTCTTTTCCTACCCTTGGATATCAGAAATCCAAATTCATGCACCTTCAGGGCTCTGCATTTTGAAGCACTGACCACAGCCCTTCTTCTGAGACTGTAGATGGACTAACCCATGCTCCCAGACTTATCTTCCAGAACAAATATAATGGGACTGGTTGCCCCCCCACAATGAAGTAAGCCAACCCCCCTAATAAGTCAGTAATAAGTCAGTTGTAATCTATTCTTATAGCTATCTCATTATTTCTGTTTCTCTAGGGAATGCTAAGACAACATACATATTGGCTGGTTTTTATGATTGTCAACAAGTGGAAATAAACTAAAATACTGAGCAATTCTTTTCTCTCACTCACTGTATACAAAACAATTGCTTGAAAAAGTTTGTAGGTAAAGAAGAAATTGAGATGTTTTTTCACATGACCCAGCTCCATCACTCTTGAGCATCTACCCCAAAGACTATCCATCCTGTCACAAAAAGATTTGGTCATCTATATTCATTGCTGTTCTACTCACAATAGCTGGAAAGTAGAATCAGACCATATCGCCATCAATTGACGACTGGCTAATAAAAATGTGGTTCATATACACAATGGAATTTTACTCAACTATAACAAATAATCAAATTTTCAGTTAGAAAAATAGATGGAACTGGAAAACACTGTGATGAATGCAGTAATCCAGGCTCTAAGGACAATGTCTCCCATATGTGGACCTTAGCTTCTAATGCTTTCTATATATATAAATATTATATATATATATATTTATTTAAATATATATATATATTTAGGTGAGGATAAGTGTGAGCCATGAAAGGGAGAAGAGAGAGGCTTATGGGAAGAAGGGTCAGATCATAATAGAGCATATGTGATAGGAAAGTAGAAACAGGGATACTAAGAATGAAAGGTCACAAGCTGAAAGGGGGCCAAAGAGATGGAGAAGAGGAATTGAGGGGTGTGAACCAACCAACACTAAGTATTATGAAATGCCATAAGGAAACATGTTCTAATAAACAATTAAAATAATAGAATTTTCAAAATTATACTAAAGTCTGAATTAGAAGTTAAAGATATTCCCTTGAATTGAGAGTAAAGATCAGACTTTATTAGAATGAACAAGGTCAGAGAATGAACTATATTTTGATTTCAGTGCACTCTACTGCTTCTTTTTTAAAAATAAAATTAATTATGTTTGGGCACCTCTGTGTGGTTATGTGCATGTGAGGGGTTGGTTACCCAAGGAGCTGGAGTCACAGATGGTTGTAAACCACCTGATGTAGATGTTGGAACTTGAACTCAGGTCCTCTGGAAGAGAAGTACATGTTCTTTAACACTAAACTATAGCTCCAGTCCATCTACAGTTTCCTTAAACAAGTCACATACAACCACAAACTTATTCTGTTTATAATCAACAGCCCAGTCTGAAATATTGACATAGTCTTCACCCTGTAAATGTTGCCTGAGTACTTGAAAAATCATCTTAAAACATAATTTCAAGTGGTAGGCATAATTGGCAGAAGACAAATTAGTCTAATATCCAGACTGATGATGTATATTTTGATCTCCTTCAGACACCACATTCTTGTGTGTGACCCTGCATAATGGAGATGGTGCTGATTAGAGACTAAAGGTCTCATTCTCAATGTTGACCCTGACCCCTGAAGTTTTCTTTTAGTTAGAGAAAAAGTGATGCCTGCTCTTTAATTAAGCATTGTAAAATAGGTTCATTAGTTATACCAGGTGTGCTTTAAGAAAGTCTCTGGGTGATCAAAATCACATTGCTAATGAAATGTGTCCCTACTGTGGGGGTAACATAAGTCTAATTAAAGGTCAATTGTATCTGTTTTTTTTTTTTTTTGAGCCAGTATAGACAGGTATACAACAGTATGTCACCAAGGATGTTTCACAAAGTGGAACTTGAAGTGGACAGAGAAGTTCCATTCTTCAATAAAGATGTTTACTATCTCAGACTTTCAAATCAAAAAACAGAGTTCAAAGGCTCTGCATTCATCCTAAAAGAGTTCTACTGTTTACTGTATTTTTATTTTGGTCTTTTCTACATTACCCATTTATTTCCTTATTGTCTTGGTTATTTATCTAAGCTTGCAAAGGATGATGTATTTATGTTTCTAGCCTACCTCAATGATGATATTCTAGAGTTCTTTACAGTTCTTTAACTTAAAATTCAAAATTGAACATTTATAATATATCCAAATTCTGAGAGAGAGAGAGAGAGAGAGAGAGAGAGAGAACTCATGGGCAGTGATATTTTATTTATTTTGCTGGACATGGACATGTGGGTCACCTCCTGCTTACTATTTCAACTATGCCATAACCCAACAAAAACTGAAGTTCTTCAGTATCTCAGAAAAGGAGAATGGCAAGTGTTATATTCCTGATAGACCTAGATGATCTTTTTTTATGGTATTGTTTTCTTTATAGTAGTGTTGAGAATTCAATCCAAAGCTTCACAAATGTCGGAGAACACTCTACCACTGAGTTGTGTCCCTGGATTCTGTGTGATATTTCTTAATAAAGAAGACAACTCAAAATGAGGATTGCTAGTTCATGCTCCATGTCATTCTTAATTTTATCGCAAACTTCCAAATGTCTCCCCAAACTATTTTGCATATCTCTTCCAGGAGTGTAAGAAGATTTGTGTTTGCTGACAACCTTATCAGAAATTAGTACTTTTTGATTTTTTTCCTCTTGTGGTAGGTAAAACTCTCCTTTGTTTATATGTCTGTTTGGGGGTTTTTGCTTTTGTTTTGTTTTTCAGGACAGGGTTTCTCTCTGTCACCCTGACTGTCCTGGAATTTGCTCTATAGACCAGGCTGACCTTCAACTCAGAGATCCTTATATTTCTGCCTCTTGAGTGCTGGGATTGAAGATCTGAGCAACCATATCTGGCAAAAACTCTTCTACTTTAGTTTGCCTTTCTTTCCTTTTTGTTCTGAGCCTATTAGTATTTTGAGTAGCACATATTCATTGTGTAAATAAGGAGTTTCATTGTTAAAATGTAATATGTATGTATTATATTCTGTGATCAAGTCATTCCTCCTTACCTTCTCTGTGTCCCTTCCCCTCAATTGCAAGTCCCCTTCAGGAGATTTGTAGGGAAGTAGGTAGATGATAGATAGATAGATAGATAGATAGATAGATAGATAGATAGATAGATAGATCTAGACTCTGACTATGAGGGAAGATACATATTTCTTTCTGAGTCTGTGCTTGTCTTTCTTATACTGTATTAAGTATAAGCATGGTTATTGTCCCATTGAACCCATTTGGCATTGAAATGCCAAAAAGAGGTAAGAAGACTATCTTAACTCAACTTGAGACAAACTAGGCCATTGAGGAATGTCAGTACCAGCATTCAGCAAAGTTTTGTCTTTTAGGTGTCTGCTCCAAGACACCTCTCCTCGTGATTGCTGTTCTATCTCATGACTCCCCAGCTAAGCCAAGAGCCTACAACACTGTGGCCAAGTGGCAGAAGGGTTGGAGGAGGCCTTGTTCTGCCTTGGAGTAAGTGTGGCACAGAGCACTCAGAGACCAGCAGCCTGCTTAGGTTACTTAACTTTGAGCAAACCCAGGGAAAATGGAGACAACTTGACTATTCTGGGAGCACTCTCTGCCATTGCGATTTAACTTTCCAAGCCTGAAGGCTTTGATTTGTTACAATACATTTTATGCTTTTACACTAAAGAAAAAAAACATGTAAGCAATGATCAAAGAATCAATTTTGTGTGTCACTGACAGATTTAATCATGTCATCTCTCTATTCAGAAGCCTTCCACAGCTTGCTCTTGCATATTAGGCTACATTTCTTGGCCCTGTTTTCTCTCCAACAATAGAAGATCAAATTTAAGATGACTTTTCAATTCCGTAAATTTTTGATCAGTTTTTATTCAATCTTTGCTCAAATTGGAAGATGGTAATGGTCCCCTAAGATTTGGTGTAGAATGAAGTGGAATTTAATAAAAATCCTGGCAGATACATGGTGTAATTTGTAGATCTTTGATTTTATAACCTTAAACAATATTCACCCCAGGAAAGAATAGAAGAGACACAAAGCATAGGCAGGGGTAACTCATCCTTGTTTTAGTTTCCCACTTAAATAACTGTCCCTAATAGAAGCTTAAATTAATCTCAGAATAAGACTAGAATGAATTTTCCTTGGAAATAGCCAAGACATTTTGTATGCAATAAATATGTAAAAAAAAAATGTGACAGGTGAGTGAATTTCAAATTGAACACCTTGACGGACCATATGAAGGAGTAGAAATCAACCACCAAAGGGTTCCATGGAGTGGTTCTCAGAAGAATGGCACCAGCGCTTGGGGAGACCCCTTTAACATACCCAGGTTGACTTTCGAATCCCAAGAGATGTTTTTGATTCTCTCAAGCAGAAAAAAAAGAAACACACATTTTGATGCTATGCTGCCCAATTATTTCAGTTGAGCACACAGCACAAGCAGTTCTCAGGGCGAGCTAAAATATCCAAAAGTTTATAGGCCTGCTTTAAAAAAAAAAAAAAAAGAACTTACCTCTGCCAAATTTTATAAAATGTCATTTCAATTATTTTTTGCACAATAGCACTGGAGAAACAACACTTTCTTGATTAGCTTGACACGTGGTAATTTGGGTAGAATTTAACTTTATTTGTCTTTGACTGGAACAAATTGTCTCTCTGCCCTTGTTTATACAAAGTGCTGTTATTTTCTCTCCTTTCCTTTGTGTAATCTGTGGCTTGGTTTCATTTTAAATGCTGGTAATTGGTACATTGAGTCAGGCTTTACTAAGAAAGGGGTGTGCAGAGGAGAGGGAATAAATTCAGCACAAATACCACTGCTAAACAAAAGCCAAAGAGAATGTTTGAGGGGAAATCCTGACAGAACAGTGGATTCCCAGTTGCAACTGTGGAAAGCCAGAAAGGGAATAGGGAAGAACATCTGTTTCCAGGGCCTCAGTGGTCTTTTCTCTGCTTTCTGAGGCAATGTTGACTGGCTCTCAAGTCTCCCTGTCTGCAAGTTTAGATCAAGGGGACTCTATACTAATTTGAATGAGAGAAGCTCATGTGTGACGTTATAATTTCTCCTTAAAGAGGTCTGCCACATGAACTAATGTTCAGGAATGGCAATTGGCCCCGAGAACGTGCGAACACATACACTATCCTGAACTTAGATGTGAATCCTAGCCCCTTAATTATGCCACATTTAATTGAACCATGCTGGAATGGGTTACAAAATCCGACAGGAACTGGAGTTTAAAAGTCACCTCAGAGGCTACTTCAACCCTTAAAAGCTTTTCTCTCCTCTCTCCAACACACTTTATCTTGGTTCTGTTGACATAAATTAAAATGCACTCAGTGTCAATTTGGCCCTTGGAT
The DNA here is from genome assembly GCF_947179515.1 of Apodemus sylvaticus. NCBI lineage: Eukaryota > Metazoa > Chordata > Mammalia > Rodentia > Muridae > Apodemus > Apodemus sylvaticus. The sequence goes on from NC_067492.1 coordinate 33,936,060, forward strand.
GCAATACCTAGACAAATTATTTCCTATAAGGGCAAAGCATAGAACAGAAACAACGAAAGAGAGAAAGAAGTCTACTCTGTACCTACTGTGCACCGATCACTATCAGTCCTTTTATGTATAATAACCTTTATAATCATCACAATCGAAATTTATACTCATCTAACTTAATAGTCATATTTGTATCTTTGAATGTGTATTTTACTTTTATAGAAGTAATAAGAGCTATTTAGAAGAAACTGTTTTTCTGTAGTCAATAGTCTATATAATCACTAATAAATTTATATTCATTTCCATGGGGATGTCTTCATTTCTAATATAATTGGAATCAAGCCAGCTATGCAGTTTCTTGCTCTTTGATTTTTTACTGAAATTATGTTATCAACATTTTGTATGTCACTGCAAATTTTCCCTCAGTGATTTTGAAGGGCCTGTTATGTTTCATCATCTGGATACACTGTAATTAGTCTAACCTCTCCAGTATTTAGGGGGTCAGCATGTAGATTACTGAGAATCCTCCATCCTCTGAAACAGAATTCTGTGTCCACTGTAAGCTGTAACTCAGCTGAAATCTAAAGGTTCACACACACACACACACACACACAATTAGCAGTGGATGATGCTGTGGGGTGAGCTCAGACAGCTAGAAGGAAGAGTGGCAGGGTGTAGCCTTTTGTTCTGTTACTTGTTAAGCCAAAAACTGAAGAAGGCTGAGCTCAAAATAACTAGGCATGTGTGTCCTGGGCTCTAACTCTTCCCAAGGCCTAACAAAACCTGTGCACACCTTCATAAATTCTTAATACAAATTCTTCTCCTTTTTTGGTAATTCATTTTTATTTAGATTGTTTGTAACTTTTAGCCAAATGGGACTTAATTCACATTTACTGAATAAACTGAATTTTATTTAGCACCTGTAACAAAGATAATTGAGTATGGGTTTTAGAGGAAAACAAGGAGTGTGTGTGTGTGTGTGTGTGTGTGTGTGTGTGTGTGTGTGTGTGTTCTGTATTGTTATATAACAATTATAAATAATTCCATATTATTAAATTCTTAGATATTGGTCCTCATTACATCTGCAGAGGAATTTATTAAGAAATGGCTCAGCAATAGTGTAGGCCAAAGGTCCTACAAACTGCCACATAGCATCTACTAATGTACTAATCCACAATTGAGTCTGTTAATTCATATGCTAAACTCATCCAAAAAAAATTGCCTCACAAACACACACACAGACAGTGTCTAATCAGATATGAGGCACCGTGGTCCATTTGAGGTCAAGTATTTAAAGTTAACCATTCCAAGTCCACTCCTTCTAGAACGCGGCACTCATCTCCATCTCCTGGATCCATGGTTAATCTCTAAAGGAAGCCAAGAGTGTCAAAACTTCTCCTAGAACCACCCAAAATGTGCTAAAATAATTCCCCAAAATTGGAAGGTGTTTGAAGTGTTACTCTTCTTTATATCCTGCTACTTAAATATTGTAAAATAATCATACTTAAATACTATGAAATACTGACTATGTAGTACGTCCTTGATGATTTTGTGTTAATCTGATAGAAGTTAGAATCATTTCGGAGAAGGAACTATCAGTTGAGAAACTAACCCCACACATACTAGACTATGGTACATTTTCTTGCTTGGTGATGGATATGGGAGGGGCCAGCTCACTGTGGGCGGTATCATCCCTGGGATGCTGGTGCTGGATGCTGTAAGACAGCAGGCAGAGCAAGCATGGGAAGCAAACCAGTACGCAGCACTCCTGCGTGGCCCCAAATGCTCTGTACTCCTGCCTTATTTGAATTCTTGCCCTATCTTCAATGATGAACTATGATATAGAAAGTAAACAAAATCAATCTTTTCTTCTTCAAGTTGCATTTGTTCGTGGTGTTTAATCACAGCAATAGAGACCCCAACTAAGATAGTTATATGAGTAAGAGAGTAAGAAGGAAGACCCCATACACACACACACACACACACACACACACACACACACACACACATTAATAAGACAAGGAGTATATGTATGACAATTATAGTCTTCTGCTCTGTGACTCACCCGTGCTTGTCACTGGTACTTCTGACTACATTCCACTGCCCCTTAAATACTCTGCTTCCCTTCAGTGATAGCTCAGAGGCTCATAGGGTGTGTCCCCAGCCTACATTCCTGAAAGATCTCGGCCATTCATTATCCTGCTTGAAGTGAATCATAGTTTTCCATTTACTTCAATCAGATAGCATGGAGACACTGAAAGATGTCTTAAGGCCTAAAGTATTTGCATGCTCCAAACCCATCCTTACTTCCATTGGATGGTAGCAGTGCAGCTTCCTCTTGTTAATCAAGAATTGGCCCAGACAGCTCCTTAAGTTCTGCCATACCTATCGATTCAGGGGACTGAGGAGGCCAAGTAGCCGGTGGCAGTTTTAGCTTACAATTCAGCAAAATCATTGTGGTTCTTAATGGAAGAATTCTTCCACCTAGAACTAAGCCTTCTCAGCCAGCAGAAGTAGAGTCACAGGAACAGGAAATGAAAGCTCTGTTGGATTGCTTGGGGAATGGTAGTGACCTCATTCCCTTTCCTACTTCTTGACTGACTTGCTAAATCCATCAATTCTGGAGGTCGGAGAAACAATTATATATTAAATATTGAATCAGAGCATATTTGGCCTTTATGGAAATTTTGTTCCAGCCTTGTTTTTTTTTAAGGTTTATTTTTAATTCCATGTTTATTTTCATTTCTATGCATGTGTATGTATATAAATGAGCATATACGTACAGAGGCCCACAGAGGCCAGAAGTATTGAATTGGCTGGAGCTAGAGCAACATGCGATTGTAAGCCACCTGGTGTGGATGCTAAGAACTGAGCTCAGACCCTCTGCAAGAGCAGCAAACATGCTTAGCCACTGAGACATCTCTTCACTCCTGCTCTAACCATCTAAGTCACCAAATTTGGTGCTCAAATTGGTCTTTAAAGGGCCACTGCATGTGATTGTAGTGGCATATGCTTATTATCCCTGAACTTGGGAAGCGAAGTCCCGAGGAAGCCAGTTTGGGATACATAGCAAGACTATGTGGGCAGTTTTCTTTAAAAGCCTTTTATTTTCTATCCAGTCATCTGCTTCAGGATGGTGAGGAATATGGCGAGAGCAGTGAGTTCTGTGGCCGTGTCAGCAGATGGTACATGCACAACCGTATGTAAACCAAACCTTAGTCTTCTCCTCTGTTATCTGAGCATAAAGAACTCCTGAGACCAAACATTCAGGAACCATCAATACTGAGAGGAAAGCATTTTTTAAAAGGTCGCTTTAAAATACTGAGGAGCTTGAGTGGCAGCTCACCACACTTGCTACACAAGGGTACAAACCTCAGTTTGATTCCTCCTCACTCCCATATGAGACGGGCATAGTTCACTTGTAACTTCAGTGCTGGGGATGTGGAGACAGGAGTATCTCGGGCCTCTCTGGCTACCAACCTAGCCCAACCTCAAGCCCAGGTTGTAGAGAGCCATATTGGAGTGCTATGATACCTGGTAGGAACTCGACATTGATCTAGGTGAACTTCCTCTCCCAGCCTTTGTTGAGCAAGGATTGAGGATTGAGCAGTGCTAGCCAGGATCCTGCTCCACCTAGGGTGGTGCGCTTGGAGTGAAGTTCATTGTTCCTCCAGGTCTACAAATTCCTGAATCCTGAGTCATGGAGCCAATGCCCAACAAACAGCAGACCAGTACCCTGAACACACCCCAGAGTTTGGGGGGAGGGACTCACATAGACGCCTGTGCACACACACCTCCATATACTTTCCTGCACACACATCTGCACAGACAAGCACACTCACCATACACACCTGCACAGACACACCCAAATAATACCATAAAACATAAAATCAAAGGCCAGATGTAGCATGCCACAACTTTAATTCCAGGAGGCAGAGGCAGGTAGATATCTATGAGTTCCAAGCCAGCCTGAACTACATAGTGAGTTTCAGAAAACCGGAGCTATGTTGAGAAATCCTATCTCAAATACATAAAATAAAATAAATACCGAAAACACGGAGTTCTCCAGTACTCACAAGACAGCAGACAAGGACATGGGGGTTTCGAACAGTCGATTCCTATAAAGAATAGTAAAAATAAATGGAGATACTTAGTTTATTATGCTAAGACTTATCTATAATGTTGAAATAATATGTGTGTAAGAGGAGATGGAGTGTTTCTAATTGGTTGCAAGACTTAAAATTTATACTAGTAAAATATAATTGTATTAAATATAAGGTAAAAGATTCCAAAATAGTATAATAAAAATTAATCAAGTTGCTGTAGGGAGTATTAACTATAGGACACTCAGATTATAAATAATAATTATTTGATGGTCCATTAAGAAGAGAATTCAGGCTATTCACAGAAAATTCAATTAAATATTTTAACTGAGCTCCAAATTTGTAAGGGTGGAGTCTTAAATACACTAAGCTATTAAAATAGGACACCCTTTTAGCGCAAGCTACTTTTTCTTCAGGATGAATGTTACTGGCTTTTTTTCCCAGTATCTTTTCTTTCCTCTCTGTCCTTTTGACTGGCTGGCACAAAAGCATAATGGTATGTGACCAGTATGCTGACATGCCACCGAGATTATTTTTCCAACATGGTATGAGAAAATGTCATTGAGAGCTAACACGAATTACGGCTTAGAGGGAAGGCTGTCAGTAACCCCAGAGACAGTGTCAAGTCTAAGGGTGAGACTAAGACGAGAAATGTAAGAAGCAATAACAAAGATAAAGAGACTGAGAAAAAAATCCAGAATGCACTGAAGGAATGGGACACAGTAGAGGATCAGAAGTGGTGGAGTGAGCACAGAGCAAGTGTGACTGTCTATGAACCAGGGAGTAGTTTTAAGAACTAGTCAGGATCCCAAAAACAGTAAATGAAAGGCATCAAGTCTCAGGTCAACTTTCTCATGGTTCCTTGGGAGATTCTCTGGTGGTTAAATGATCAAATGAGCTTGTTCTGCCGGGTAACATTCTAGGAACATTGTCCGTCTATATTCCATCAGCGCTGTGGTCATGAGTTCTTTATTTACCTGTTCATTGGTTAGAAGTTTATAAAGTCTGCCCGACTCTATTCAGTCATCGCCATTGTGGAACCTAGAGGTGTTTTGTTTTTTTGTTTTTTGTTTTCATAAAATCGAAAGGGAAGCTGAAATCACTGATTGAATCCAAGTCAGAATGCCCCAGCTTAGAGTCTGGACTGTAGTTACCGTCTCTTCTCCTACTTGAGCAGAAAAGCCAGAGTGGTCTTTGCTGTAAACAGATCTTGGTGTAGTGCATTGTCATTGTGCAAAGTGATTGATGGTGTCCCTTAGCATCACTCAGGCATTCACTAAGAGGATCTGAGCTTCCTAAACCATCTGGGTGCCCTACAAAACTGTTACTTATAATTAAGTCAAACAGCGGCCAAAATGACTTAACTCCTATCATTTATTTTGATAAAATATCTCCTTAGTTCAGCTTCCCAGGGTTAAGACAGTTGCTTTACTTAATTTACAACTCTGTTAGCTTGACAGCAGACCAACAGTGTAGCAAGACTTGGCAGCTGACCAGGGAGGTTTGTGCAGGTGTTGGGTCAGTTTGAAAAAAATGAATAAATAAAGTTTTTAAATCACAAAGAAGCCGTGGTGTGCCTCCTGACATCCAAATTGCTGAAATACATCATAAACAAGTACCATTGGATCAAAGAACCATTTTTAAAATGGTTGACTGAGATTGTGACTTTCTAAGGAAATTCTAGACTTTCTAAGGAAAGGTGAGATGAAAAAGTAGAGAATGTTTTCTCTTAATTATTTCAACAAGAAAAATAAATGTGTGTCCAAAGTCTTGGCCCTTTACCCCACATAAGCTATGTTACTAGAATGATAGCCATATAGACAAAGCTATAAATCTGCAGTCTGTTTTAAATTATACATGCCCAAACTTTCTGTTGGTAGAGATTCACATTGTATCCCAGGATAACCTATTTAGCCAAAGGTGATTCAAAAATCAGTACAATTGTCCTGCTTCAGTTTCTCTCCATGACAGATATTTTAAACATTTGTTTGTTTTATTTGTTTATTATTGTGTGTGTTCATAGTAGGAGTCACAGAACAGCTTTGTGGAATCCATTCTTTCTTTCTGCTTGTATGTATGTTACAGAAATTGAATTCAGATAGTTAGGCCTGCAGAGCAAGTTCCCTTACCCACGAAGCCATCTCACCAACCCTCTAAGGACACAATAGTAAAATTCCTAAGCTATGTGTTGTAGCTCACACCTGTAATTTCAATACTTGGAAAACTGAGTCAGGAAAGTCAAGCATTCAGGATCCACCTACATAGACTCTGGAAGAAAGAGGATAAAAGAGAGGAAGTGAGAGAGACAGTCACTCTGCAAAATGTATTCTAATCTTCTGAGAGAACCAGAGACAAAACAAAGATGTCTCTACTCAATGCAATTTCCTTATTACACTCTTTTTGGATTTGTTTTTTTTTTTTTTTGGATTTGGTTTTTTTTCTTTTTTCAAGACAGGGTTTCTCTGTGTAGCCCTGGCTGTCCTGGACTCACTCTGTAGACCAGGCTGGCCTTGAACTCAGAAATCCACCTGCCTCTGCCTCCCAGAGTGCTGGGATTACAGGTGAGCGCCACCACCGCCGGCTTCCTTATTACACTCTTAAAGTGATACTATAGCATGAAGACCCTACCTTAGATGAGCATCTCAGAATAAAAGATATAACAAAGATGCAGATGATTTGGAGATTAAGTACTGCCTAATAGATAAAGCATTTACTCCATGAACACACTTAGATTTGATATTTGTTAACCATTGCTGATTATATAACCTTAAGTGGTTTGTTGTTCTGAATGTTTCATTTTTGTTTTCTTTGTATTTCTGAAAAGTTTGCCTATTGCTGGTTGGAGGATTGTGAGAGATAAATATGCCCTCATCTAAACTGTTGTTCGGATAATAGTAAATTATACAATAAATATAAAGTACATAGTTTTGAACCGTGAGATGTAGTTGGCAAATAGTGAGTATTTCAATGAAGGTCGGAGCGTTAAATATATGTTCCTAACCAGACCATTAGATCTAGGAGATCCCCTTCATTCTGGCATAGGTACTATGTCCCTAACAACAAAAGAGAAAAGTCTGATTGTATCATGAACCAGCTAAAAAGAGCTTCACAAAAACAAGTACTCGTTTTCATACACAGATGAGGTGCAAAAGGGGCCTGAAGCCAATGCTGAACAGCAAGTTGATCAGCTATATCAGGAAAGTATAAATAGATAAATAGATATAGATAAATGGTAGATAGGAAGATAGATGATAGATAGATAGATAGATAGATAGACAGATAGATGATAGATAGATAGATAGATAGATAGACAGATAGATGATAGATAGATAAATAGATAGATAGATAGACAGATAGATGATAAATAGACAGATAGATAGATAGATAGATAGATAGATAGATAGACAGATAGATAGACAGATGATAGATAGATAGACAAATAGAGGATAGATAGATAGATAGATGATAGATAGATAGATAGACAGATGATAGATAGATAGATAGATAGATAGATAGATAGATAGATAGATAGATAGATAGATAGACAGATAGACAGATGATAGATAGGTAGACAGATAGATGATATATAGATAGATAGATAGACAGATGATAGACAAATAGATAGACAGATAGATGATAGATAGATAGATAGATAGATGATAGATAGATAGACAGACAGATGATATATAGATAGATAGATAGACAGATGATAGATAGATAGATAGACAGATAGATAGATGATAGATAGATAGATAGATAGATAGATAGATAGATAGATAATAGATAGACAGATAGATGATAAATAGATAGATAGATAGATAGATAGATAGATAGACAGATGATAGATAGATAGATAGATAGATAGATAGATAGATAGATGATGGATGGATAGATAGATAGATAGATAGATAGTAGAGATAGCAGGCAGGCAGATGATAGACAGAGAGACAGCTGATGGTTTGATAAATCACCCATGGGATAATGTAAAAATAAACCACCATCAGTTCTAGAGTTTTTAATTATGCTTCCTTGTGGCCATACAGAAAAAGGTGAAGATATAAATCTCCTAGCTTCCTTATGAGCAATCAGAACTAAATCATTTTTAATGCTAAGTAAGACAATAAAGTCAAAAGTTCCAAGTGAAATCGTAGCCAAGAGCAGCAAAGCAGCATAGGTCGTGTTGCTCTCAGTGACGGCAAGATGGTGATGGCAAGATGGTAACGGCCTTGCTTCTTTCACCACAGCCTTGAAAACCCAAAGGGGAAAAAAAGGACCAAATGCTTCTGTTTTCAAATCAAAGTATGATCCTGAAGAAGCTGTATTGAAATGTTCCCTAGAGAAAACTGTAAGACACGGAGCAATCTAGAGTAACACAAATGTAATATAAAAGCTTACATGCTAGGAATAGGGGGGAGAGCTTACAGATACCATTTTTATCAGTGGAAGAAAATTTTTTGTTTTTTCTTCAGTAAGAGAGAAAAATTATGTTTGCAAGAGTTAGGATTCTCCAGAGAGACAAAACCAAGGAGAGAGAAAAGCAGATAGATTATAGACTGAGATAGAAAAGACTGACTGGTTGTTTAAATGATTGATTGGAGAAATTAACCCACATGATTATAAAAACCAAGATGCTCCACAGTGACTCGCTGGGAGCTCAAAAATCAGAGAAGTGATCACGGGGCTCTGTCTAAGTCAGAAAACAAGACCTGAACAAGCCATTGATGTGATTCTTGGTCCCATGCTGAAGGTCCCAGGACCTTAATGCTCATGGGGCAAAGACCAGGATTCAAAGAACAAAGATCTTGGGATTCTGGTAGCCAGGCGGATGAACAGGATCCACCTTTAGAAGAGAACACACCTTTCTGGTTGTGATGGTTTGAATGAAAATGGCCTCCATAGGCTCATAGGGATTCGCACTATTAGGAGGTGTGGCCTTGTTGGAGGTGGGGTAGCCTTGTTGAAAGAACTGTGTCACTACAGGTGAAGTCTTTGAGATTTCAGATGCTCAAGAAAAGCTCAGTGTGACCTTCTGTGGCTGCTGATGCAGAACTCTCAGCTTGGCTCCTTCTCCAGTACCATGTCTACACATGTGCCACCATGCTTCCTTCCATGACAGCAACGGACTAAATTTCTGAAGCTGTAAGCACCCACCCCCGATCAAATGTTTTCCTTCATAAGAGGTTCTGTGTGAGGATGGAGAGATGTCTCAGCAGTTAAAAAGCACTGATTGCTTTTCCACAGGTCCTGAGCTCAGTTCCCAGCAACCACATGGTACCTCACAACCATCTGTAATGATGTCCAATGCCCTCTTCTGGTGTGTCTGAAGAGAGTGACAGTGTACTCACATGCATAAAATAAGTCCTTAAAAATAAAAATTTTTTGCAGTCATGGTGTCTCATCACAGCAATAGACACCCTAAGACACCTGTGCTTATTAACTTGGTCCATCTGGGCTACAATCACTTGAGTAGATAGAACCCACTCACAGAGTGTGAATCTTCCCCACTCTTTCTCCTCACATACTGACATCCTCCAGAGATAACTACCCAGAAACAGCAAAGACAATGTTTCACACACCAGACAGGTTTCCTTCTGTCCAGTCTAGTTGACCCCTGTGGTGGTTGGAATAAGAAATGTCCCTGTAAGCTCAGGTATTTGTATACTTGGGTCTTGGAATTACTTGGCAGCTTGTTAGAAGTGAAGAGCAGTGGTCTCCACAGAAGCACTGAGGCAAAATCTGCATTTCACCAGAATGCCAGGGAGACACCACTGAAGGCTCAGTAACCTGCTTCCAGGCTTTCATCCTAGCAAGAAACACAGCAGAGCCTCTTTTGCTTGGTCTACCAATACATCCCAGCCAAGCCCTAGCAGTTTACAGAGCAAGCACTAGATGACCCCAGCAAAGGCACCTGAAATGATTTTGCTTCCCAGTGACAGCACAGCTTGGGAATTTATACCTGACTCCTAGAAACCAAATGTATAACTCTGCCAACGTTGTAAGACCTGTAAATGAGGAGCTGTGTGTGTCCATGATGATCACAGTTGGATGATCTGTTAACACCTGTGTTCTGACATCTGAAGTGAATTTACAACAAGCCTGTTTTGCCTACAGTCAAAATTGTACCAGCAATCTCTAAAATGCATATCTAGAATTTAGCCTTGAACTTCAGCGAGGCAGATGGCTACAAAGGAAAGACGAGTTAGGTGACATTGCAATGCTCATCAAATAGAAAAGTCATTATTTACTCAATCCTACCTTCATTCATTAGTCTCTCTTTTTCCTAGCTAGAAATAAGACACACCCAGATTTACAATTAGCCTTTGGGAGATAGAACAAATCAACAGATTATTAGGATTACATTAAACTATTTTGTATTGCTATGACAAGATACTGGAGGCATGCTAACTTTGTAGAGAAAAGTGGTTTATTTAGATCACAGCTTTGGAAACTAAAAGACAAAGAATTGGGTGGCCTCACTAGTCTAGCCTCTGGTGGATATCCTACTGGCATTTTGACAGGAGTGCATGTAGGAAGGATTATATCTGGGCAAGTAGTGTCCCATGGCCTCTTGCAGTATTTAAAAAATATATATATTCAGAAAGGACACCAAAGGAAAGGGCTGGAGCCACCGAGCTTATTCCTTTTATAGCAATCTGCTTGTGAGAACTACCTCTATTAATTCTAGAGCCAGGACTTTCAAGTCCTGGGACCTCCTACTACACTCCTCCTAGACCCTACCTTTTAAAGGAGTCACCACTTCAACCCTGTACACAGACCTTTGGGGAAGAAATCCTATCAGAATCCCACCAGTGATACTTGATTGTATTCATTACCCAAACAAATTTAAAGTTATATTAATACTGAAGTGTCCTGGATACAGTCCTCAAAGGTTGGAGCATATTCCCAGTGTCTTTGTCACCTTCCACATTGCTATGACTAAATACCTGGCAAGAAGCAACTTGGGGAGAGGGTTGCACAGTCTGTCATGTCAGCAAAGGCTTCACGCTAGAGCATAGGGTGACAGTCATACTGTGCCCTCAGTCAGGATTCAGAGTGGACAAAAGCGAATTGTAAAACCTCAAGGATTTTTAGACAGGAAAAATTCTGGGTCAGAGTTTTTGACTGTGGAATGAGAACCCCATCTCTTCACTTGATGCCCTGTCTTTCTACTGGAGGTGGACTCTACAAGTTCCCTCTTCCCTGATGTTGGGCATTTTATCCTAGGTCCCTCTCTTTGAGTCCTGAGAGTCTCTCACCTCCTAGGTCTCTGTTACATTCTGGAGGGTCCCCCTACCACCTCCTACCTCCCAAGGTTGCCTGTTTTCATTCTTTCTGCTGGCCCTCAGCGCTTCACCCCTGCCCCCCCAATACCCTCCAATACCTGATCATGTTCTCATTTTCCTCTCCCTGGCCCTCTCCCACCCATGTGCCTCCTCCCTCTGTCCCACTGCTTTCTTCTCCTTCCCAAGTGGAATTGAGGCATCCTCACTTGGGCCCTATGGCTTGTTAACGTTCTTGAATTCTGTGGATTGTACCCTGGGTATTCTGTACTTTATTTGGCTAATACGAACTGCAGGGACAAAAATGGAAAACAGACTAAGGGAAACGAGGTCCAGTGACAGGCCCAAATTGGGATCCAGCTTGGGGGGAGGGGAGGCTCCAAGTCCTGACACTATTACTGATGCTATGGTGTGCTTACAGATAGGAGCCTAGCATGGCTGCCCTCTGAGAGGCCCAACAAGCAGCTGACTGAGACAGAAGCAGATACTTATACCCAACCAATAGACTGAAATCAGGGACCCCTGTGGTTGAATTAGGGAAAAGCTGAAGGTTGAGGAGAAGAGCGACCCCATAGAAAGACCAGCAGTCTCAACTAATCTGGACCCCGAGATCTCTCAGACACTGAGCCACCAACGAGACAGCATACACTAGATGGACTCCTAACAACAGAGGACTGCCTGGTCTAACCTCAGTGAAAGAAGACGAACCTAACCCTCAAGAGACTTGAGACCCCAGAGAGGGGGCCTAGTGGGATGAGGGTTGTCGGGACATCCTCTTGGAGATGGGGGAGAAGGAATGGGATGAGGAACTGTCGGAGGGCGACCCGAGAGGGGAATGATGGCTGGACTGTGAAAACAGATTAAAGATAATAAAGAAAATAAAAAATTAGATTTAATTTAAAAAACCTCAAGGCTTGCCCCTATAATCTGCTTCCTCCAGGAGACCCCCCCCCCAAAAAAAGCAGCACCACCAGCTAAGAACCAAGTGTTCAAAGGCATGAACCCTATAGGGGCATTTCACATGCAAACTGCAGCACGTAGAGGCTGTGGCATTCAAATTAATGTGAACAAAGAGCAAATGTTTGACAAATATGCAGAGGGAAAGAAATAATGTGCCAGACAGAGGGGGGAAAGACCAAGTCAAGGTAAGAGGGGGGTGCAAAACAACTGGAGAGCTGCAGAGAACTCACTCTCTGTCTCCAGCCTAGGACGAGGTCAGAGAGAAGTGCTCACAGATGACATCAGAGTGGTGGTAAGGCAGGGCAGTTCAGGAAGAACTCACAAGTCACATCCATGTCAACAGGAGTCAGAGAATCAGACTGATTTCTCAGATTTGGGGGACACAGTTTGGGGGATAAATTGGAGAAACACAAGCTAGAGGAACGGAGACCGGAGGAGGGCTGCTCAGACTCTGAGATGAAGGGGTTTCTCTCACCCCGATCTACAGGGCTGCTACAAAGGCTAAAGACATAGCATCTCTGAAAAGGAACTGAAGCAGAGGACCTAACACCAAGAAAGATCTCATTAGAGCTCCTTCTGACCCGATTGGGCAAAGGCAGAACAGAAAAGGGACCAGGCCAACAGCGAGGACTCTGAACAAAGCAGAGAAATAGAGAAGCAGGCCCACACACAGATCAGGCACTGGCGTTCCCACAGGGCAGGCTGCATTCCTCCAGGCTAGTGCAGCCTTTAAGGAGAACAAAGCCAACTGAAGAGGGCAGGAATTAATGTTTTCAGTGTTACCTTTGTTACTTTCAAAGGGCAATTTGAAGCATTTGGCAACAAATCTACATGCAAACATAACATCATAAGGAAATGGCTTAAGCTGATAAAAAATATTCTAATCTGTTGTAGATTTGCTATGGTCAGTCATGGCACAAAGCACAGAGAACTGGTTGGCCCGGCTTGGTGAAGGGTCTCCTTCCATTCTGTGCTTCAGTCCCTCACCTTAAAGCAAGAGCAGAGGATGACAGTGCACATGAATGAAGCTCGTGTGAATATGCAATGCACTGATGTGTGGCTGGTTTTCCACCATAAAAATATACTGAGAATTGAATTTTGGACCATGAGCCAAATGTTAAGTGTATCCTATTAGCAGAACAATCCCTCATCAATATTTTGTGATTAGAAATTCCCTCCATTCTCTCTCTGCCTCACATGAAGATCAAAATAAATCAGGCTAAAATACTCTTTCTCTCTCTCTCTCTCTCTCTCTCTCTCTCTCTCTCTCTCTCTACTTCTCTCTCTCCTATCGTGTGTGTGTGTGTGTGTGTGTGTGTGTGTGTGTGTGTGTATGTGTGTGTGTGTATGTAGGAGAAAATATATGTACATGTGGGCTGTGTGTATACATGTATGTGATATATGTATGCATGTGTGTTTGCATGAATATATGTGATTGTATATATGTGTGTGTGTGTGATATGTATATTTGTATGTGTGTGTATATATGTGTATGTTATTATTGTCAATTAGAGCAGAGAACAACTGCCTTGCAAGAATTCCAGGAGGTAGATGATTCCTAAACCCAATGTTGTCTAATTCAAAACTAGGCACTATCGCTTTTGATGACATAAGGAAGCATGAGTATTGTTTTGTTCCTAAGAGCAATGTGAAACATATCACTTAAGCTTAAGAGTTAAAACTTACCATGAGTGGGGAGGGATGGAGGCAGGGAGGGACCTGGGAAGGAAAGTGGATAGGGGGAGGGGAAGAGGGAGAAGGGAACATGATCTGGTATTGGGTAAGGAAAAAGGACTGAAGTCCTGAGGGTCAGCAGAAAGAATTGAAACAGACAAGCTTGGGAGGTAGGAGGTTGAGGGGACCCTCCAGAATGCACCAGAGACCTGGGAGGTAAGAGACTCTCAGAACTCAGAGGGGCCTTAGATGAAATGCCCAACAGAAGGGAGAGGGAACCTATAGAGCCCACCTTCAGCAGGATGACAGGGCATCAAAAGAGGAAGGGGGTTGCCATCCCATAGTCAAAACTCTGACCCCTAATTGTTCCTGTCAGTAAGAACCACAGAGATGTAAATGGAGAGGAGCCTGAGGGAAAGAAGGTCCAGAGACAGACCCAAAATGGGATCCAGCTCAAGGGGAGGCCCCAAAGCCTAACACTATTAAGGATATGGGGGGCTCACAAAAAGGGAGCTAGCATGTCCGCACTCCGAAAGACCCAAGAAGCAGCTGAAAGAGTCAGATACAGTAATTTGCACCTAACCAATGGACAGAAGCTGCTGATCCCTGTGGATGGATTAAGGGAAGGCTGAAAGAATCTAAGGAGGAGTTGCACCCTGTAGGAGGACCAGCAGTACTGAACCACTGAACAGGCAGCACACACCAGCTGATATGAGGCCCCCAACACATATACAGCAGAGGACTGCTGGGTCTGTGTTCAACCAGAGATAATGTACCTAACCCTCAAGAGACTGGAGGCCCCAGGCAGTTTAGAAGTCAAGTATAGTGTGGGTGGGGACATCCTCGTGGAGACAGGTGGGTGGGGAGAAGGTATGGGATATGGAACATTGGGGGGGATGAACAGAGTGGGGGGAATAAAATCTCGAGTGTTAAAAAATAAAAATAAATAAAAATAACAAGATTTTAAAAAGCAATATATATTTTAAAAAGAGAGAAAGAGGAAAAAACTCATATATGTTGGGTAGGTACCACACAGACTTTGTCCCTTACATTCAACTGAAGAACACCATGAATTTGAACACTGGAAATGTTCCTTGGCAGTATAGTTTTCTTTCCAAAACTAACATAGGAGACAAATATCATGTCTAGATTGGATTGATAGTTGTCATTCACCTATAACCTCCAAATGTGATCTTATTTGTGACAAGAGTCTTTGCAATGTAATTTGTCAAGGAAAGGTGGCGTTGATAACAACAGGACACAGACTAACTCCATGGTCAGTGTCTTATGAGAGGAACTTGTACATACCACACAAACGTGCAGGAAGGATGCCATTTGACAGGAGGATAAAGATTGGTGCAAGCATCTTTAAGCCAAGGGATATCACAGATTCTCAGCATCTCCTGGAAGCCACGACGAAGCAAGGAAACAAACCACGTTGGAGCCGTCAGGTCTCTCACAACCCGGTCACAACCTGACTTTGAGCTGCCAGCCTCCAGCGTCATGAGCCAGTAGACATCTATTGCTTCAAGCTACCTACTTTGTAGAATGTGTCCCTGTATCCTAAGAGATGCTTGCAATACCTTCTATTAACCATCTTCATTACCTTTTATTTGTTTCTTTGGGTGAGCAGAATAATGACCTTCTAGAAACTTCCTATGATGGGTCCTGTCCATTGTCAGCTTAATGGATTTTTGAATCGACCAGGAGACACACTTCTGGGTGTCTCTGTGGGGGCATTTCCAGGCAGATTAAATGGAGAAGGGAGGAGTCAGCCTAAATGTAGGCTTTTTTCAGAAAAGCCTGGAGAGCAGCAGTGTTCACCCCTGCTTCCTCACCTCAGGTGTCCTGGGGCCAGCATCTCATATTCCCAGCCTCACTCCTGCCCATCAGGGATTTTGCCCTCTTTAAGTCGCTTTTGTAGGTATTTTATCACAACAATGGAGCTAGCGAAGACTACTTGTTGCAGAGTCCTTGAATGTCTGGTGGGGAAGGGGGTGATGTTGGAGCTGAGAGTGGTAGACATAGTTAAGTTCATCTAACAGGAGAACTACCACTCTGGGTGCATTATGTGAACTTCTGCACTTGAACAGAAAACAGTGAGCGCCTTTTCCTGGAATCGGTAGTACCTTATTCTATCATGTAAAGAAGAGTGCTAACAATGCCATATGGAGACTGCTCCATCCCAATTGTGAGATTGATCCCAATTGTTTGCATTGAGTTCCTGCTGCAGCCATAACACATCACCATGAATAGTGCCTATCTGTCCTGTTATCATCTCAAAGATCAGAAATCTGACAGCCTTGATGGTTTTCATGGTTAGGGTCTCAGATGGCAGAAACCGAGGGGTCAGTTAGGTTCCTTTCTGGGGGCTGAGGGAGACTCTACTCTGAGTTTCTTCACGTGTTGACAGAATTCTGCTCCATCCAAATTCAAGATTGCAGGACTGAAATCTTGTTTTCTTGATGGCAGTGAGCTAGGGAGCCAACAGACATGCCACCTAAACCCCACAGGTCACAGCCAGAGACGTTGAGACAGGTCCACTTCAGACTGCCTACCTCTCTTATTCTGTGCTCATTTTTAAGTTAATATACAAAGTAACTGTTTTCTTTAGAGCAAACTCTCAAATATATGACATTCTCCGTTTCCTATCCAACCTCCATCCTGCCGCCTTCCCTTGCTGTTCCCCTTCCTCCCTGTGAGTAGTCCTTGGCTCTGCATTCAAGGCACGTGTGTTCTATCTTGTACAACATAACTCTGACTCATTGTTTCCCTTCCAGCGCTCCTATATTTCACTGAATACATCTGTATCCTGATACTATAGATTGTTCCCTGAAGTCTGATGATTAATAACCTGATTTTCAGAATCAGCAAAATCCCTTCCCAGGAGTGCTAGGTCCATGTTCGATTTAATCACCAAAGGACAAGAATCTAGGGGGTAGCTGTAGAAATCTGCCCACCACAGAACTCTAAAATGACTTTTGGCTCCCTAAAGAAGACCACGAGAAGACTTTAGGCATGACAAGAGGGGGCTATGCACTCTACCCTAGGGTTGTTCAGCCTTGTAGGTCCAAATGTCCTTGGAAATCCTGGATTCCAACAGCATCAGTTCCATCACACCACCTCCTGCCCTAGAGCTCTCTGCCAAACACTTCCAGGGTCCTATCTCAGTTCTTCTAGTGTGTTGATATTCCAAGTTATCTCACTACCAGCTATAGAGATTCAACACACTGAAGGTGACCAAGCAAATAAAAGGGGGCTTACATGTTTGTCAAGCTGGTATGATATTATTAGGAAGCATGCCCTAGCTCCTGAATCACAGGGATTGCTCTGCTTATGAGCTTCTAGTTCTTTTCCTTGCTTACTGGGAGTACACACACCAACAGTA
Source organism: Apodemus sylvaticus (assembly GCF_947179515.1). Classification (NCBI taxonomy): domain Eukaryota; kingdom Metazoa; phylum Chordata; class Mammalia; order Rodentia; family Muridae; genus Apodemus; species Apodemus sylvaticus. Next base: position 33,953,453 of record NC_067492.1, read on the forward strand.
CCCAAAGGAAGCTGGGTGTGAAGAAAACTTGGTCAGTACACTCGAGATTTTATTTCTTAGCTGCAATTCTGCTTTCAAGAGAATGTTGCTTTAAGAACCACACACTCACTTTCTCAGGCTTCAAAAAACCTTCTGATAGAGTAATTGCCTGACATAGAATACCTAGGAGGCAAATTAAAATGAAAAGCCTTTTACGGAGTGGCAAAAAGTAAAGAATTAAATGCTTGATTGGAAGCTCGGTGTCAGTAAGAGGGGAGGAACAGATGAATGGTCCTCACGCGCTCCCTGCCTTCCCTTCCGCTTTCCTCTTCCTCTCCTTGTAGCTCATGCCAACTCCCAGCCTCACCAAAGTGATTTTTCAATCCTGTTTCCTTACTGAAAACAAGGGAAGGCAATCAATTAGTTTGGTCTGTTGAGTGTTGTCTTGCTGAAATCACATTCTAAAAAGATTTTAATCGATCCAGCCTCGTGTCATGAAAAACCCTTGAGACCACCAAACCTGAGTCCCTCCACCACTACAAAGTTGGGTAAGTCATAGGAATCCTCCAAGCCTCTGATGCATCAACTACGTAAATGATAGTTCCATCCCTCATATGGTTAAGATAATTAAAATACAGGAAGCTTTCAGCACACGGTAGATGCTCAAATATTAAATCTCTTATTTTTCCTATTCTCTTTGTTCAGACTGTATCTAAGCCCTAGCTTTTGAACAAGAGCATGTGGCAAACAGATTACAAATTCTCTAAAAGCAGAGTGTACACCTGTGTAATTCAGTGAAAAGATAATTTGATTGGCATTCAGATTTAGGCCCCAGCATTAAATAGCAAACTTGAACAGTTGGTGGCCCTCTGTATTGTGACTTCCACATGTCTAAGAGGCTATTTAACTGCATCCCTAAAATGTCATGTTGATACCTATGTATCATCACTTTGAAGGTCCTACTGTGCAAGCAGTATTCACTCAACTAGCACTTACTGAGCAAAGAAACTCAATATGACAAGCTTAATAACAAAAACTACTGGGCAATGAAGGGGACATTCAAAACCACCAGTTCTAAATTTACACCAACTATTTCTAAGAGAATTCTAAAGCTAAACTCCCCCTTGGAAGCTAGAAGGAATAAAATGTTACGTAATGCTTGATTTTTCTCAGCAAGTGTATTTGGATATGAACTGATCTCTCTAGCATCGTTTTGCTCCCAATAGCAAATGATTGATTCCTTTCTCCTTTGGAACTTTGGTTCTATTTGCCTTAGAGAATGAGACATATGAGAATACACTCTATATCCACCATACGAATATAGACCAGCTATGAGATAAACAGCACAGCCTCGTGTGCCTAAAATCTTCTCATAGTGGTGTTTAGGAATGAAGCCCTTCCCATTGTAAAGCACTGGTACACTGATTTCCAACAACTCATCCCCACCCCTAGTCTCTGTCCTCTGGGTAGTCAACTGCATGTGGATCTGGATACACCCGGGAAGGGTTTTTGTTGATGCGGTTCAGGTGATTAAGTAGCAGACTTTAAAACAGGGAAGTGTTGTTTGTTTCAGAGGATTGTTCATGTGTACAAAGCTTGTGACCCTGTGTGACACAGATCTCACACCGATTCATGACACAGTGACTAGGAGGCCTGATTTATTTACTCAGTTTTATATTCCTGTTACTTCCATTGAATTAAATGGAAGAATATATAGTTACGTTTTCACAACATATATGCCTTAATAGCCACCATTCTAATTAAGATATCAAATATTTCTCCTCATCGTAGAAAGTTTTCACTTACCATCTCTAGTTGACCCTCCTCCAGAGGTAACCACTGGTCCAATTTTTATCAGTTGGCTAGCTGAGCCTATTGTAGACCATCATGTCCATGGAGTATACATTATGTACATTTATGTGTCTGGTACATTTTGTTTCACTACTTTGAGTCTGATCTGTACCGCTATGAACATCAGGAATCTGTTCCTCTTTATTGTTAACAGCCACTATTGGAAAATGTCAAAATTTCTATGCCCATACACTTAGTGAAATTGGTGAAAATTTTGGGTTGTTCTTCAATTATGGATTTTCATGAATAAAGTGATTATGGAAAAAAGTTTGCCTTTTATGGCCCTAATATATATATATATATATATATATATATACACATATATATATGTATATATATATATACACACACACACATATACATACATATATACATACATATATATACATATACATACATATATATGTATGTATATATCCTTGGTTATATAAGTCATGGAGTAGGCATAGAACATAAGATTTTTATTTTGTAAGAAGTTCCAATGGGGTGCTGATAGTGCTGTTCCTGATACCACATTGGGTACATTACTGAGCCAGATCTCCTATTTCACTTTGATCAATCACTAATGAGAATCTTTGTCTTATGGAGAAAACTGACTAATGAAATTATCAGGCTAATGAAACAGGCCTGAAGCCATCAAGTAATCGTTGAAGCCTTGACTCAACATCTCTTCTATCTAAAACAGGAATTTCAACGATGAGTTAAATTACAAAGTGAGAGTGCTCTAGATTTGCCTCTACATTTTAAGATACACAGTCGATAAATGATCAATAGATAAGAGGTACTACAGAGATGATATAATCTCAGAGTGACTGTGCCTTTTAAATGGAGTAAAATTGACTTTGAAGAAAAACCCACTACCGTAGTCTTTCACAGTTTTTTTAACAATAAGCCATGCCTCCAGTGGGATACAATTTTCTGTGGGTCATTAATTATTCTTTTCCAAAACCCTTTGTCAACAGACATATCGATCCAGATCTTCATGTAGCCTTCATCTGATTTCTAAATTGAGTGTGTAATTGTCTTACCAAAGCAAAAGTTTGACTATAACTTGATTAATTTAAAAACATTCTTCTTTGTCACTAGAACAAATCTAAGCATCTCTCTCCACTGGCAAACACCACTTTAGAAACATCCTGAGTCTGATAAATGGTTTTCTTAAATATCTTGTAAGCACTATTAGCAGACACACTTGTGTGATCCCAAATGCCTGCTCTCCAGAGAGCCACCAAGGTGGACACTAGGATACAAGCAGGCAGAGGACAGAAGCCTCAGGCTGCCAGTGGGCTTGGTGTGCAACACCTGTATACATGACTCATTAGGATTTTGTCTCTTGTCCCTTTCTTCATATTTTCTCACTTTCAGCTACCCAAAAAAGAGCTCAATTATTTACTGTCACAAATATGCCCACTGATTATCTCAAAAATCCAGGTCAGGTGAGAAAAAATAGGCAATGATAGCAACTGCTCAGCTGCTTAAGTAGTCAGCTTTTTATTAACAGATATAATTGTTTTTCACACTTTATTAAATAACATGAAGAGGAGGGAAGAAGCGGTGTTACTGGTGATTTTTAATCAGGTTCCTCTAAGCTAGGTTGTAATGTATTTATTCAAACAAATACAGGAGGACAGGACAATCCATAACTGCACTAAGTAACTATTATGGGAATAGGGTCTTCTTTAAGATAAAGTACATAAATAGGACACAATTCAAGTAAACCATTTTTCTCTGTGTACCTTACCATCTTATGAAAAACAAATTACAATTAATTTTATTGAATGATTTGCATGATATGTACAAAACAATGCACCACTATTTTATGATTTTATCATGATGGCATGCTATTATTAATAATATTAGTAGTAGCTGTATCTATTGTTCATCTTATGAAGCAGTTTCTCTGTGCAAAGCATTTTGTAACCTTACTAAAGTTAGTTCACATAAAACCTGAATTACTCTATTTCTTATTAGGGAATACAACACTGGGAGATATTAGCCTAATGGTATAGTGCTTGCCACACAAACAAGCATGGGAACCAGAGTTTGGCTCCCCAAAATCCATATTAGAGCATGTAGGTGTGATCGCCCACCTGTAATCCCAGGGCAAGGGAAGCAGAAATGGGCTCCCTTCACCAGACTGGCCACAGAGATAAACTCCAAGGTTGGCAGGAGACTGTAAAAGTAAACTTATTCTCCAGATGTAATTGTTGTCTTGGAGGCTTACTGCCGAATAAACTCGCCCTTTCTAGCACTTTTGTAACACTGGCTGGCTGGTTCAACTCAGCTCCTCTGGCCCAAACTCTTCTCCAAGTTGATTGATTCAAACTGTCTTCTCTTAGCTTCTGATTGAATTGCTCTGCTTGGCCTCAAACTAACACTGGCAATCTGATCTTTTCTTCTGACTCCGTCTCATTCCCTGGCTCATTCTGTCTTTACCTGCAACCTATCTCTATAAAACTCTGTGTGTGTGTGTGTGTGTGTGTGTGTGTGTGTGTGTGTGTGTGTGTGTTTACACACATATATGCAGGGACATATATATATATATATATATAATTATATATATACATTAAGCAGGGAATATATATATATATATATATATATATATATATATATATATATATATATGCAAAATTAACAACAGCAATCAACTGAGTGTAAAATCTGTCTGGTACTTAAATGTATGTCTGCCTGACTCTGAAATCCAGGAATCAGGCTCCAAATTCTTTCCATATCACTACCTAAAGAGTGATTAGGACAATGCAATACAAGATTCAGGAAGGTGACAAAGATGTTCTTCTGTATATGTTGGGCCAATATCTAGGAGTTGTAAAACAGCTTCACATCTGTATTCCTAACTTCCGTTTCCTCCTAAACTTGTTTTCCAAATTTCCATGGCCCCTAAAGCCTGTTGTGTAGCATCTTGTTGGTCTATGTCCCTATGTCTATATCTTTATTACTCTATTACTAATTTTACTAGCAAAGAAAAGGAGGCTTTTTGCCTTGCTGAAATCATTTATTTTCTGTTACAATACTACCCTGTGTCTTGCTATCTTAGAAGCCTACCAAGGTTGATCTGTCCACGATGATCATTATCCTAATCCAACTTACCCCAGGATAGGGCAGGAGATACACTACACGGGAGGCATTTATGAGGGCCACCTAACACAAAATCCATGATAATATTCATAACATCAGTCTGTCCTCTTCCACAATCACTTTCCCTGATGATTTTGTTCCTACAGATGACATGGGTGTAGTGGAAAGAAGATGGCTTCTGGGACCTGATAATGCAGAGCGGAGATGCTGGCTCTGTGATTTAGTAGCTGTATCTATACCATTAGCTTTTCTAACTTCAAATTTCATGTCTGTAAACTGCTACAAAAGGATATTTGGAGGATTTAAGGGACAATAATATGCAAAAATCTGGTATGTAAGAGACACTCAGACAATAGCAATTCACCTCCTCTCCCCCCTGTCTGCAGATGTAATAAGGGAGACACATGCTTAACAGCAGTCATATCTCACAAGGCAGTAGTGGAGGGAGCTAGAAGCAAAATAGTAGAAAAGCGGTACTAAGTAAGCCAGCAACTCATCTGCCTCTGCTTCTTTCCTTTATTCAGAAAATATTTCTTGGTCATCTGCTATGCTCCAGGCACAAAGAACGACAATAATCCAGGAGCTTAAAGATCTATGACAAGAGAGTTCCAGAAGGTGGAAGCAATAGAAACTAAAGCCCATAGACAGAAACAAAGATAAACACAAGGATCAGGAAAGAGCTTAACACAGTTGCAATGTGAACTGCAATCAGAGCCTGGGGAGTGATGTGAACCGGCACTGCAGGTGGACTGCCCTGAGTCTATGGAGCATCACATATGCTCCCTGCTCTCACCCAGAGCTAGCCAGTTCTTAAACAACCTTGAACGTCCTCCTATGGGATCAAATGATGTGAGTCCTGCTTTAGTTCTACATGGTCTTGTCCCTATTGGCTACTTGTCTCTCTTCCTCTATTTTTGCTTCACTTAAGCACATATAATAAATAAAAACTATGACCAAAGTATTTTAGGCATTTTAGATAACCAATTCTTGCATGGTTTCATGATGGATAAAAGCATAGCTTTTGGGTGAAACACCCAGCTAGATTTCCAGCTAGGGCATGCCTTAGCTTTGCCACAGAAGTCAGGTGACTCCACTTTTCTAATCCTGGCTCTTCTGTAAATGGTAGCAGATGGTTCCAAGAATTAAATCCCTCCCCAGTGTACTTCACACAGCACCTGACACATAAGTGTCCAATGCAAGATAGCCATTGATATTATTAATGACATGTGGTGTCATTTTCAAAGTAAACATCTCAGTCAACTATTGCTCTTGAAAACCAGGAAGGATAAAATTATTTTTTAGTATAGTTTGTAATGGTCAACATGATTACCTATGGCTTCCTCCAGTTAGAAAACAAATATGAGTTAATCATTTTTAAGCATTCGTGAGTGTCTCCATTGTCATGATATCATCAATGGTGATTAACATGACTCTAAAAAGCTGCAGTTATATTTTAGCAGCATGCCATCAGCCTGGAATTGGTCTTATATATTTATCTTACTTTTCTTTCACTTGCATTGCTATTAGGCACCTACTATGTACTAGACCTGATACTGAATACTAAGTATAATATGGAAAGAGATACCTACTATGTGCTAGAACTGACACTGAATACTAAGTATAATATGGAAAGGGATACCTACTATGTTCTAGAATGGATACTGAATATTAAATATAATATGGAAAGAGACACCTACTATGTGCTAGAATGGATACTGAATACTAAGTATAATATGGAAAAAGATACCTACTATGTGCTAGAATGAATACTGAATACTAAGTATAATATGGAAAGAGATACCTACTATGTGCTAGAACGAATACTGAATACTAAGTATAATACGGAAAGAGATACCTACTATGTACTAGACCTGATACTGAATACTAAGTATAATATGGAAAGAGATACCTACTATGTGCTAGAACTGATACTGAATACTAAGTATAATATGGAAAGAGATACCTACTATGTGCTAGAACTGATACTGAATACTAAGTATAATATGGAAAGGAATACCACACTCTTTGTTCTTTAGTTGCTCACAGTCCAACAGTGTGGCAGATAACAAACAGACACAGTCATTAAATTGGTCAAGACCCACCCAGATACGAGTTACCATCAGAAGCATTTTAAAAGTAAGGATAGATGTCTGGGAGCTGTACATCACACTGGGCCCTGGGAAACCTTCCGAGAGAAAGTCATACATTGACCACTCTTAAAGTAATTAAGAAAGTACAAGATAGAAAAGAAGAAAGTGTATTCTAGGCAGACATGATTAGAAACTAGTTAGTGGAGGGGTGGTAATCAAAGAGCTGTTGGGTTATGGTTATGCTCAGGAGGCCAGTAGTAACTAGAGGATGCTGAGGCCATGAGAACAAAGCAGCTTTAGAAGCTGAGAAGACAAAAATCTATGGGGATAAAGTTTCCTGAATACAGAATGAGCCCAAGTACCAGGAGGTTTCCTTGTGCTGCCTACGTTGATAAAAAAAAAAACCTTCTAGAGAATCAAGCAATGGGCACTAAGATCCCGTCGCCATGCGTCATGCTCTTAGAACTTCTATTGCTGTAAAGAGACACCATGACAACAGCAGCATTTAATTGGGACTGGATTACAGGTTCAATGGTTTGGTCCATTATTGTCTTGGCCAGAGGTAAACTGGTAGTACATGGGCAGACTTGGTCCAACAAGGCTAAACTGGCTCATAGTATAACTGCCTATGGGCCTATGAGGACCGTTTTCATTAAAATCACCACAGGCTCAAACTCTCTTTTCTAACTTGAAAGCTCCTGAAGTTGAAGGCTGTCTCCTTTACATTAAGTCTGCATATGGAACAGAACCGAAACACTCAGAAGCCCTGACATCTAGTTTTGTCTCTCTGTTCCACATTGGGTTCCCAGCGGGTTTAATCTTTAGGAAGCAAACTGAGGGGATGGTGTGGATCCTTCACCCTCTCCTCTCTGGTATCATCCATGATGCCATTCCTCCCAACAAATGCTGGGCTTAAGTGTCAGCATTGTAAAGGGAAAATAAGCAGTATGTTCTTACCCCACACCTGAAGATGGCCGCTAGTACGTTCTTTCATAGCTGTCCATTCTACTTGCCTGTTGGATTTTCATACCAAATTTCATATGTGGTTTGCTTATTTGCCCCTTGATAAACCTACCAAATGCACCTCAAGTTTAAAGATTTCCCCTTTCATTAAGAAGAGGACAAGGAGGAGGAGGAAGAGGAGGAGGAGGAGAAGAAAGAAAGAAAGAAAGAAAGAAAGAAAGAAAGAAAGAAAGAAAGAAAGAAAGAAAGAAAGAAAGAAAGGAAAGAAAGACTTGGACACAGAGATCCTTTTGTCCATAAAACTGAACACACAGCCTCTTGTTACTAAATCTAGACAATTGAACAAACATGTTTAAAGTAGCACTGAAAAAAATAGGGCTGTTTCTTTTTTTTTATTAGATATATTCTTTATTTACATTTCAAATGTTGACCAATAGGGTTGTTTCTGTCTCCTTTCTCATTAGTAAATTTGATGTTCTCTGGCCTACAAAATATGCATTTAATGATAATCTTTGCACAGCACTTTTAGGGAAAATATAAGACACACCATCTTGTTTCTAATGAAAGAACCCTAATCCACACTCTTAATGATTCCATATAACTCCAATACCCATCAGTATGTGTCTTTTTTCCCAAAATGCAGGTTGATTTTGGAAAGGAAAATAGTTATACAAAATAATTTAATGTCTCATTATGTAGCATTTCTGTTAATTTCTGGTTCTTTTTCTAGATTGCTTCGGTAACCACTCAGACTATCTGGTGTTATTGTGTGCTAGCGAGATAAAGTTCCCCACCTCGTCTCCTCACTGTGGCAGAATACCTGACAAGAATCCATTTTAAGGAAGAAGGGTTTATTTCACCTTTCACCTTAGTTAAGGGAATACAGTCCATCACTGCAAAGAGGTCAGGGCAGCAGGTGTTCAACGCAGCTGGTCAGATTGCGTGCCCAGTCAGGAAGCAAAGAGTGATAAGCATTAATGCTCAGTTCACCTCCTTTTTATTACATCTGAGACCCTGGCCCCTGGAATGGCACCCCACACAGTTAAGGTAGGGCTTTCTCACCTCAATTAACTTACTCTAGATAACCCCTTGCGAGTACACCCAGAGGCATGTCATTCAGTGATTCTAGATCCTATCAACTTGACAAGACATATTAGCCATCATCCTACCCTACCCGGTAAAGATTTCCACATCTCGATCTCTGGTAACTGTGAATGAATGTCAAAAGAACCGGCCAGTGTGATTAAGTTGAGGGCCTTGAGATGAGAAGATTAATTTGGATTAACTGGGTGGGCTCAGTGTAACTGCAGGGCTTTTACAAAGGGAAGAAATGGTGTCAGGGTTTGAGAATGTCCTCTGATAGTGGAGGCAGGAGCTGGAGTGAACAGGAGCCCAACTCCCTCAGCATATTGTCAATGTCAGGAAGCTGCAGAGGCTGAGGAAGGAGTTCTCCCCCACGAACTTCCAGCGGAAACATTTTGGACTTCCACCCTCCAGATCTATACAATAATAACTGTCCCGATTCAGCCAGTAAGTTATAGAAATTTGTCACAACAATCGGAAACTAATATAAACAGATAATTCTTTCCACTTACCTAACATTTTGGCATCACTTTCACACACATTATACAATTTTGTTTCTATGAGCTGGACAAAATGTTGACGCTTCTCATTTGGCAAGTGAGGAAACTGAGTGGAAGAAAGTCGAATAGATGCATGATTTAGATCAGAACATGATTTAGAGCTGTTTGGCAGATCTGCATCCTTATCCAACACACTGCACTAGAGCATACTGTCCACAACAATGGGTTCCATCTTTGTCATTTCCCATACTATTATTTCCTTGTATTGCAGTCTCTGTGCTAGTGATAAAAGGCTCTTGCTCCCACTTTTCTGGGACCTTCGTTCTACATACCTGCCATGATTTATAGGCTGGTGGGAGATGCTTTCCAAACCCTTAGGGACTAAGAGGATGCAGCTTCCAAAACTCCACATATTGAAGTTCTACCCCCCAATATTAGTATTAGAATATGGGGACTAGTGCTGTTATAAAAAGAAGAGTGGGGTCTGGCATAGTGACTCAGTTCTGCTGCTCTTCCAGAGGACTCATGCTCAACTCCCATCACCCATGTGGTAGCTCATAATCATCCATAACTCCAGTTCCCAGAGGCTCTGATGCATTTTTTATGACATCCATGGACACTGAGGACGCACATGGTACACACACATACATGCAGGCAAGACATCTATACACATAAAAATAAACCTTAACACATAAAATAAAAACTAAGCAAAGCTTAAAATGTGTTTTAAGGAGGAGCAGACATCACTGCATCCTTTCTCCATCATGTAAAATGGCAGTCACCTGAGAGCCAGGACAACAGCCTTCATGAGCCAAGCAACACTTAGAAACAAGGAACAGGAAGATCATGAATTCAAGGCCAGTCTGGGCTACCTAGCAAGCCCATCTCAAACAACATACAAAAAAACCAACCGTCCTGACATCCCGCCCTCCAGAACAATGAGAAACAAGTACCTGTAACTTACGCCACTCAGTGTGTGGGGTTTTCTTATTTTTTTTTTCTTTTTTTTATTTTTATTCAATATATTTTTTTATTTACATTTCAAATGATTTCCAGTTTTTCTTATAACAGCACAAGATAGCTAGGAAAACTCCCTCTGTAGAATAAAATCCTCATGCTGATGGTATGCATAAGCACACACTTGGTTGATCACGGCACTTGCTTCTTCTAGTTACTTGTTTTAGGGCCTTTGCGGTTCTCCTTCTCACATCTTTCACTAGCAAAGAAGACATTTATTGGAGTGTTGTGAGTGATTAAATTTCACTGCCCTAAATCCTAAACAGCATCATATCTAATCCTGTAATATTTTCAGGGTTCACGTGAAGCTTTCAAACTAAAAAACCCAATCCACAAGATATTATACCAGATATTTAATGCCCACATTAACAGTAAGCAAAAAGATCATGTGTTGGATTTGGGGAAGTGTGATGGTTTTAAATTGGGTTTTTCGAATGAAGGTTTCCAGCTCCACTCTTAGTTCAAAGTAGATATTAGCTTCTGTAGAAATTAGCCCTGGTTCTTCTTCCAAGTCCCATGCTCCCAGAAATAAGACTCAGACTCAAAATATATTTACAAATACCTTGTCCATATAGCTAAGCTCTTTGACTAGAGCATAATTTAAGGTAACCCATTTATTTTCATCTATATTATACCACATGGGTGGTCACCTGTGCTCAGGTACCATTCGCCATCTCCTCACATTTTCCCTGGGAGGATCTCCCACTCCTGGCTCTATCCCAGAATCCTTTCTGCCTCCCGGATGTCCCACCTTCTATTTCCTGCCTAAGCCATAGACCATAGGTTTTTTTTAATTGACAGGTGACACACATCCATACAATACACAAGCTAATCTCTCTACAAGCTTCTCCTTGGAAAGCATGCCTTCAACCCCACAACACTGTATTTCTCATTATTTTTCATATACAAATTGGTGATTGCGCAGAGAGAAAAAAGTTCATGTTTTTCTTCTCAGTCCATACTGTCAGTCGGTGCTTTGCTTTTATGTGGTCAAAACCCTTCTGCCACCGCAGGCCTCTTTTGGCTGGACACCCCACCACCAAGAGATGGAGGGTGAGCTGTGCCACTTAATCACTACATGCTAAGCAAAGCAATTGACTGACACCACACAACTAATTCTGGGGCATCACTTGAAGTGACACTTTCCAGACAGAACAAACAAGATCAGCTGCTTTCTGTACACCGTTTCCTCTAATCCTCAGAACCACCTGGTGAGACGGGTGCTTCCGGAGTGCTGGATTGATGATTGATCAAGCGATCAATTGATTGATTTTACTACTTTTGCTGCTATAAGGCGAACTGCTTCTGGAGAATGGCAGATTTGTATTTGACTGAATACATGTCTACCCACCTCCATTAGATTCTTCAAAGCTTTTGCTGTTACAGGCTTCAGCCTTTAGGGTTCAGAGTTGGAGAAATAGCAAGTTTGCCTTTGCAGTTAGATTTTTACATCAAAATGGATTTTATTTTTGACATCAGTGGACAAACCCATTTGTCTAGGCCTCCATTTCAGACTAGAAATCCATCATAGTTTGTCTGCCAGCTGTTGGTTCACCCTGGTCATGGTCTCCTTCCTATCCTCCACAAAGTTCCGATTCCATTTGTAGTCATCAGCTACCTGAAGAGTTTGCATTTTTAATGACTTCCTAATGTACTCGCTCCTGCAAACAAGGAAATTACAACCATGGAACAGTGCATTTCAGACATTAATCATAATTGCTTAATAATATCAAACAAGGAGATGTTACTGCAAACTTCTTTCTTCACTTCAGAACAGGAATCACTGTCACAGCTGCACGTATTCCAACTGAAGCGACGTATTTCCAAATGCCTACATTAAGCAGTTTAGTCACAAAGAAATATTTTGTCAGCTAATTTAACTTAATTGCGTGGCATAATCATTTCACCTATTTCTCTAAAAACAGATATTTTAATAAGAGAGCTGCAAGGAGGTTATAAAAATCTTACTTTATTTCCCAATTGCCAGGAAAGGTCTCTGCTGAAAGTTTCCAGACAATTACAGATTCTGGGGGTTTCCATAGTTCTTCAGTGTATTTGTTATATACCATTAGTCACGAGGTGAAGCCCTTCACTAATAGCAATACCCTTCAACAATAGCCCCAGAGAATTTAACACTGATTGATGGCAGGTCACCTGGAATTGGTTGGCAGAATTTCCAATTTTCTGTTGGGAAATTGCTTATTTCTCCAACTCTATTCCCATTTTTACAAGTGGACAGCAAGCTGAGATTATACATTATTATGTGTCTAAATATAAAATTGTGATGGATAGTGTCACACATTTAAAGAGAGTTAAGCATTTAATTTAAGATTTTTTAAAAAAAGTTTAAAATGTATTTTTAATCTTTCTCGGGAATTCATGGCTGATCCATATTGAGGGAAATATTGAAAGATTGCCTAAGGAATGTCATTTAAATACAGTATTATTTTCATAAAGATTTATTTTAGAGTTTCAAGGCAGCCACACCAGACCTTATTGTGAGTATATCTGGGGATCTCGGGCTTAGGGAGGGAGAGGGGATAAATACACTGGGACGGGATAAAGAGACTGTTTTCATAAGCATGAGGACTAATGCTAAATTTGGCAGACAGAAGAGGACAGAAGGCAGACAGACTCAAAAGCCACATTAAAATCAGAAGACAAAGATCTCCATTTACACGGCATAACTATGTGTTTGAAAATGCATAGTGGGTTAAATTTTAGGTGGTTTGAGATGCTAAAATGTTTTCTATTATAATAATCCTGCAGATATTTCTGCACATATAATCTGTACCTACTTCTTAATTTTAGCATTAAATGAGCAGCTGTCTAGAGGCTGACGGTGTGCAACAGGTGGCAAATAATGCGGTAATGTTGAAGTCCAGTCACTGGTGGAGGTGGGGACAGGGGCGGGGGGGGGAGGGGACAGGCTGAGAAAACCTAGCAAAATCCTCAAGTCTCAGCCCAGCATCTAGTCTGCCTAAGGATTTTTAGGAGTACTCATATTTTATTTTTTTCACACAAAACTGTAGTATATGGTTTCAAATCTATAATATTTATTTAAAAAACTGAGTAATAAACTAAGTCACTCTACTCACAAATACTTTTCATTAATATATTTTTCTTTTGCATGTGTATATGAGTAAGTTGGGAGAAATGTTGAACAATGAAAAGCCTGCCTGCTTTGTAAACTACACTTCCGGTTCGATGAATATACAACCGGAAGTACACGTAAACTACATTTCCGGTTCGATTAATATGTTGCCATGCTGGAAAAGTACATGTGACCATTCCTAAGTGCCATTTTAGAGGTTGGATATAATTTCTTTACAGTCTGCCTAACATGTGTGACCGAAGCCTACTGAGGGACATTTAGCTTGCTTAGTTTTTGTTGTCCATTCAATAAACATTTATGACATATTTGCTCATTATACAGTATCTACCTTCATCCAAGTTGGAAACGCAAGACCTTCTCTCTTATAGAGCTTCTGTTTCAGAGACTGAGCAACAAAAGACAGACAAGAAAAATGGCGCATGCAAAACAGTTCAGCAATCTGTGGTAAGGCGCTATGGCTGAACCTCAAGAATCAATCGTGAAGAGAAGGCAGAGAGTGAAGGGCCTGCTGGATGGATGACCCTGGAGTGGATTATGATATGGGTCATATGGTCATCTGACCAACAAATCTTCCAAGATGAATAATAGTAAAGACAAAAGGAGCCTGCTTGGTAGGTTAGTAAAAGGAGAGGGAGGGGGAGAGAGAATGAGAGAGTGAGACAGAGAGACAGACAGAGAGACAGAGACAGAGAGACAGAGAAAGAGAGTGAGACAGAGACAGAGAGACAGAGAAAGAGAGTGAGACAGAGACAGAGAGTAAGAGAGTGAGACAGAGACAAACAGAGTAAGAGTGAGACAGAGACAAAGAGACAGAGTACAGTGAGACAGAGACAAAGAGACAGAGTACAGTGAGACAGAGACAAAGAGACAGAGACAGAGTAGAGTGAGACAGAGACAGAGAGACAGAGACAGAGTCAGAGAGTGAGACAGAGACACACACAGAGAAAGAGCTGAGCTCTTGCTTATGTCTGTCTACCTTCAGAAATCATTCCCTCGAGTGTATTTGTGAGAAGTCAAAAATATGAATGTTTTCTCACTAGAATTCTCTCCATATTGTGAGAACAAAAGTGTTTATTGAGAGGGTTTTTTTTTCAAAGCCTCCATGTTATAGCTCATTACTCAGTAAAGCACGGAGATTCTCGGGAAATGAAGACACTTCCAAGAATCTGCTATGCAGATGTCTGCCGTTTCCGTGTACAGCCCGGCCTATCATTTGACATCACTCGACAGTTGTTGGTGATAAATGTCAGCACGGCATGATTTGCATGACAGTTATTTTGCACATGTTCCCTGCCAGACGACAAGCTCAGAGAGCGGGAGAGCCTACTTGCACCCTGCACACACAACAGCACTTCAGTTTCTGCAGAGTCTGTAACAGTGGCATTTTCTCACATTTTCTTTTTATCATGAAATTTACTCCTTAAACAAAGAAAACAGTAACCTGAATTGCTAGCCCAGCCTAGGATTCAGCAGATGCTCATTGTGAACTCTTGATGGTTGAATGAATGAATGAATGAATGAATGAATGAAAATTATCTTCAATAGAATCTAGATGAGGACTAACTGATATGGATAATAGTGATTGATTCATCTTAAAGATTCTCAAAGTTATCAAAAAGCAACCAACAATCTTCAGCCATAGAATTTCCACTTTGACACTGCTGGTTGTTCCTTGGTCTAAAACTGTGTACTTTTTATTGTTGTTTATTTTTGAGATTGTATTTTAATTACATCATTTCTCTCTTCCCTTCCCTTCCTCTAAACCCTTCCATATAACCTTCTCCACTCTCTTCAAATTCATGACTTCTCTTCATTAACTGCTATTGCATGCACATACATACACATTTATATTTTAAGTGTTGAGTCCACACAGTGTCACTTCTATGTATGTTTTCAGGGATGACTGGAACTAGACGATCCATTGAGTTGCTCTTCCCTGAGGAGGACCACCTCCCCTCCCCACCCCCAGCTTTCCTCAGTTGCCTTTAGTCTCTGTGTTGGGCTGAGGCTTTATGGGCTTTTCCTCACACGCATGCGTGTTCATTGGTGTTCTCCTTGTTCTTGTTTTAAAAATTCATTTATTATTTTATGTGCACGAGTAGTTTCCTTGTATGGATGAAAGTGTGGCTACCGTGTGGGTGTCTGGTGCCCATGGAGGGCAGAAGAGGACATCAGAATCCTTGGAACTAGAGTTATAAACATGTGAGCTGCCATGAGGGTGCTGGGACTCAACCCAGGTCCTCTGAAAGAGCAATATGTGCCTATAGCCACTAAGCTATCAATCCAGGTCCTTCTCCTTGTCTTTACATATTTGGGGAGTCGTGTTGCTGAGACTTTATGGGTATAATTCCTGGTGTTGCTAGGAGACTGCAGTAAAATGCCTGATCCTCTGACTCTTGCACTTATTCCATCCCCTTTTCTCCAATGTTTCTGAACCTTAGGTGCAGGACAGCTTTGCACATATATCTATCAGGACTGGGCTCCACAACTCTGCATATTGGCTTGTAGTAGTTTGTTGCAAAGCAAAGTTTCCTTGACAAGGGATGAAGACTACACTTAGCTGGCGATGTAAGAAGAAACATTTATAGATTGTCGTTAAAGATTATGTTTTCCCTATCTAAAAAAAAAAAATCATTTTAATCCTATGAAAGATGGCATAGCTCTAGGGATGCCCTGTGGAACAGGAAACCTGAACCACCAGCAATCGCTAACCGCTTGTGTATGGATTTACTCCTTGCCGTGGATTAGGAGGCATGCGTGGGGAATGAATAAGGGTCAAGAGCAGAAGAGAGAGACTCACAGAACCATAGTGTCCAGAGTGGGGGGCCCTCTAATTTTTGTGAAGATGCAGTTTGGCTTTGTTTTTATCCCCAGTGACAATAGGAAATAGAAGAGGGAATGCTGAGTTTCTCTATACGCAACAAATTGAACAAAAGTAGACCCTCTAATGCAGCTGCTCTCAATCTTCCTGATGCTGGGAATCCTCGATACAGTTCCTCACACTGTGGTGACCAAACCATAAAATTATTTTTGTTGCTACTTCATTGTAGCTGCCCGCAGCCACATGTAAACCGGGTTACCTGTTGAGAGAATTTTGGGGTCATAGGGAAGAGAAGCGAAAAGAACGTGCGGCCAAGTCAATGTTCACTGATCAAAGCCGTAAACTTTAATGGCGCCGGACCTTTTAACAGTTCGGGCAAACCCTTCCCCCCAGACTCCAGGCTGAGTTCCGGTGGAAGTTGTCTAGCTTCTCTTGGAGGTCTTCGTCTTGACTGCTCCGGCAGCTGGGTGAGTCACCTGTTTAATTCAGGAATCCCTATACCTGGAGGAACAATGAACTTAACCTTTACTACGTGCGCTCCACGCTAGGTGGAGCAGGATCCTGGCTAACTGGGAGAAGTTAACCTTGACCAAAGTCAAACTCTGACCAAGTGCAAGACTGCCACAATATGGCTCTGTACACTTCATAACTGTAATTTTGCTGCTGTTATGAATCATAATGTGAATATTTGGGGAGATAGATGTTTGCCAAAGGGGTTGCAACCCACAGGTTGAGAAACTCTTCAACTCTTCTCTAATGTTTCTTCCACCACCTGTGGCTGTTTTCTGACTCTTCTGAAACTCTTGGCCTCATTTGCTGATTCATTAAAAAACAAGGTAAGCCCATCTTTCCTGTCTCAGGATCTTGGTATTGAGCTACATTCTATGTTCACACTCTGAAAGTCTAGTTCACGAGCTAGACTTGCCTCTTGACTCAGTGAAGCAGGTGCTGAGCTTGCTCAAACACCACCTATAGCTTCTCGGGTACCAGGAATTGCTTCCTGCATCTCTTTAGATTCTAAAGGCATCTAAAGGTGATGCCTTTAGCACATGGTACCACTTTACCACCTAGTAATAGCGCCCCAGAAGTAACCCTCAACTATGAAGGCATGGTACTACTGTGACAAAATCCCTAGTACCCTCATTCTTCAGTGAGAAGACCCTGAGGCCTGTTCTACTGTGTCCAGAGGATCTCCACTGGTTCTTGGACTTTGAATGCTCAAAGCACATTCTCATTAAGTAGAAGATCTATATTTGGTTGGCTTTTTTTCTCTGTTTCATGTGCTTTCTCCCTTACATAGAATAGAAAGCCTGGTATCAGTTCCCAAATTAAACACTGTCTTAGGGTTTCTATTCCTGCACAAACATCATGACCAAGAAGCAAGTTGGGGAGGAAAGGGTTTATTGAGCTAACACTTACACATGGCTGTTCATCACTAAAGGAAGTCAGGACTGGAGCTCAAGCAGGTCAGGAAGCAGGAGCTGATGCAGAAGCTGTAGAGAGATGTTTCTTACTGGCTTGCTTCCTCCAACTTGCTCAGCCTGCTCTCTTATAGAACCCAAGAACACCAGCCCAGAGATGGTACCACCCAAAAGGGGCCCTATCCCCTAGTCACTAATTGAGAAAATGCCCCACAGATGGATCTCATGGAAGCACTTCCCCAACTCTTTTCTCTGTGATAGCTCCAGCCTGTGTCAGGTTGACACACAAAATCAGCCAATACAAACACACAAAGACTTGTCTCAGGATCTTCCTAGAGGATAATGCAAGTTATGATGTTAGGAACAGTGACAGTATCTATTATGTAGAGCTCTTGAAAGGGTTCAATCAGTGAAAACAAGCAAGAGTGCCCAAAATAAAGCATATGGCTGATAAAAGTTAGTCACGGGATTTATAAGTGTCATGTCTGGAGGCATTGACATGTCTCCTCCGACATGGTGTCCCCTGATTTTGATGATCTTGGTTCTTTCTGTAGTTCCACACCTCTCCCCTTGATATGCATCTCAATCATCATCCACCTGACAGCACACACCAAGATTTCTTACCAAGATCCTCACCTTCAACTGCCCTTCTCTGCAGTGAGCTAACCTGAGCTACCCTCGACAGCATCTCAGTCAGCAAAAATGAAACTAAGCAGACATTAATAAAATAAAAATTTTAAAGCTTGTATTGCTGCTAAAATGCTACCTGGAGGACTTGAGTTTTCCAGATTTGCCAATATTTATAAAGATACAAATTTCCAGGTGGGCATCTAAGAAGAATACAGGAGATGCATCTAAATAAACATGTGTGTTGCTAGTAAGGTCACTTTTTTTTTTCAAGTCAGTATCAGATCAGTATTGTGATTTTTTTTTTTTTTTTTGGTTTTTTCAAGACAGGGTTTCTCTGTGTAGCCCTGGCTGTCCTGGAACTCACTCTGTAGACCAGACTGGCCTCAAACTCACAAATCTGCCTGCCTCTGCCTCCCAAGTGCTGAGATTAAAGGCATGTGCCACCACCGCCTGGCTTGTGAATTTCTTGAATTAATTTTTTAACTAGGATTAATTATAGCACCATTCCAGAAACCTGATTTTTTTTGAAAGAGTGAAGTCAATACCCTTCACATGTTATGAGCAACAGTTTTGCTAAGTAAAACATTTTAGAATGTATTTGTACGTTCATTTCTTGATATTCATTTTCCCTTCTAAATTTAATAGATAAATCTGTGTTGGGTGGTATGAAAGTCATATAATATTAACCTGTCTTTAGCATGTAAAGATCTCTGAGCAACTAGGTGATTTCTATTTAAAATAAAACCTGGCATTTTGTAATTGAAGTTAAAAATATGAAAATATCTTCATGAGGCATTACTTTGATATGATTTGTGATCTTTTTAAGGATGGTATGATTTTCATTTCAGTTTTAGTACAGATAACATAAAATATATCATTTTTCAGTCTTTTGAGACAAGGTCTAAGTTTGTGTGTAACCTTAGCTGGCCTGATATTCATTGTGACATACTTCTCTTCAACCACAGCAAGCCTCCTAGCTCTGCCCCCACGCATGAGTTAAAACACCCAGATCATGCCAGCCTTTTGTAATTGTGCAGCTTAGTATTATTAAGTGCATTTATGTCATCAAATCTCCAGGACGTCCTCCATCTTACAAAACTCAGACTTCATTAAAGAGCTTCATTTGTTCTTCTGATGTCTGAATTTGGTCATTATATATTTCATTCCTTGCTAACCTCTTATCCAGTCTCATATTTCGTTTGCAATGAATATGAGCATATTAACATATCTGTGGAGTCCTACTTCCAATTCTTTTGCACGTATACATAGGATGGATTGCTCCATCACATGCTAATGTCATGTTTAAATGTTTGAGAAGCTTCCATTCTGTCTTTCCATAGCAGCTGACCCACATCCATGGTGTACAAGGCTTCTGATTTCACCACATGATTAATTCCATTTTTGAGACAATCTATTGGGCTCCCTTTTCTCTCAACTTCCTTACAAATGGTAGAGATTTTAGTTGTCCATTCTTGTTTACCTTCGAGAAATTAAAATGAAAATAATATTGACAGATTGAATATTTCCACTCCTGAAGAGTTATATAAAATATGAAAGAGGCCAGGCAGTGGTGGCACATGACTTTAATC